>NC_140596.1:23579667-24779667 GCF_057381915.1 Diplotaxodon limnothrissa
TAGATTGATGGCTGATCTACTGCATTCTCCGTGTGTGACACTTTCCACCAGTTAGATAAAGAAATGTACAATAAGCAGAAAATGGTAGAAACCTTAATAGAAATATTTGACTTTTTTAAAATAGTCATTCACTGGGTAAATATTTTTAAATTCAGATCTTTGTTTTTTCAAAATGTGGAAATATACTCTGCTTCAGTGCCTGATACCCTCATGACATACTCACAGCAAAAGCTAAGCAATGCTTTCATGCCACACAATTACATAAAGAAGACATTAACTGCCCCAAAAACTGATTCAATTACACATGAGTATGGAAAAATTTCAACTGTGCTGCTAAAGGCTTGTCAGCTGGGATTGATCCCCATAGACTCGGCATTCTCGTGATGCCTCTAACAATCACAAATTTGAGTTATTGTTTTTGTTTATGTGACAAACAAATTGCAGGACTTCTTGGTAAGTTCTTAAAGTCACCCAACAGCCACTGGCTTTCATGAATGACTATTTGTGGGCCTCAAAAAAACACAAAACTATCCAGTAAAGAAGCAGAAATATAGCAACAGCCAGCAGCCCTCCAACCACAAGCGCACCTTACTCTGAGTCTACTTTGTTCAGTGAGGGGCTGAAAGAAGAGAGCAGCTTGCATGTGAGCAGTTGCCTGGCTAAAGGCCTCTGAAACGCTCCACTCCACTGAGCTGGACTAAGAATTAACTGATAATTACAACTAGAGCAGGGCGATATAACCAAAAATATTTATCACGATATACATTTGAAAATTTGCGATAACGATATAACTGACGATATAATTGACACTAGACAAAATACTTTACAACTCCACAACTTTATTATTGCAAAAAAAAAAAACCATCAATGTATTTGCACTTAAACAAGCAGCTGTTTTTTATGTGCATTAAAGTTATATAAAAATTTAACAGTGCAAATTCCTCACTGACAGTTTAACCAAAAGGCATTTCCAGTGAAAATTGGCTGACATATCGTGAGCATAACAATGTATAATATCCACAAAACTTAAAAAGAGGTTATACACACACACGCACAATATGGTAATATTATGTTGAAGCACAGTACGCATCACTCCGCGAGGCTCCTGCGTAGAATAGCCGTAACGCTCCGACAATCCATCAAGTGGTGCGACTTCGTAGCTTAGCAAAGTCGTACTAAAACATTTGACAGATTTTCGAGCGCCGTGTACCACATAAAATCGTTTTGAGGTCAGTAAACACAACCAGAATTCATACATAAAGCACACGGGATTATAAGGGGCACTGTCGATTTTCAGAAAAATCAAAGGATTGATTTTAAGTGTGCCGTATTTTCCAAAAAAAAAAAAAAACTAAGTAATGACGACGGCCCGCTAGCATGCTCTACCAAAAATAGTGCATTGTTGTGTATCTGATGGACGAAAGCTGCATGCAGACGTGGTCAAGGCCCCGACTATATTCTGGTGGCTGCTTCCTGAAGGATAACGTGCCGTGTCACAAAGTTCAGATCATCTCAAAATGGTTTGTTGAACATGGCAATGAGAACTCAAACACCCTCCACGGTCACCAGATCTCAACCCACTCCCGCAGGGATGTCAAACTCAGATTAAATTCTGGGCCACAATCTATACACTTTGATCTTATGTGGGCTGCAGAAGTAAAACTACAGTTTCTCTCACTGTGAATACGTTTTACTATACATTTAATCAATGAACTATACACTCAATCTTAATGTAAGAAGAGAAGAGCATTTTCAATATTATTTCAGAGAATATATACGTGGTAAAGAAATGCTGCTGTGGTAAAAAGAAATTTGTCAGCATTACCTAAGCCATATGTGTCAAACTCAAGGCCCGCGGGCCAGATCATTTTATATAGATTTATTATTACTGTTATGCATGGCCCGGCAATATGAGGTGCTAATAACACACAAACAACAGATCCCATAATGCAGTGCTGCAGCCTCCTTTTCGAATGCTAGGCTACCCAGGAACATTCCCGCGTCAATCAAGTCAAACTTCTGTTATTGCAAAGCTAGCCCTCACAACGGCGAAGAGAAAAGTTGATTCTGAAAACAGAGCCTTTCAGCACCGGTGGGAGGCTGAATATATGTTTACAGACATTGCTGGTAAACCCGTGTGTCTTATTAGTGGAGCTAATGTGGCTGTAATTAAGGAATTTAATTTAAGACGGCACTACGAGACAAAACGTCAGGATAAGCTGAAAAACCTAAATGCAGAGCAGAAACTACAGAAAGTAGAAGAGCTAAAGAAGAATCTGACATTTCAGCAGACGTTTTTCACCAGAGCAAAAATCACAAAGTGAAGCTGTTGTGAAAGCAAGTTTTATAGTAGCAGAGGAGATAGCCAAATCAGCCCGGCCATTTACCACTCTAAAGTGCTGCATGATGAAGGTGTGCGACGTCTTGAGTCCAGTCAAAACGCAGATTTTGGCAAATGTCAGCCTGGGGAGAAATACGATTGCTGATCGGGTTTGTGAGATGGCCACTGATTTAAGAACACAGTTGTGTGAAAGAAGCAAAACCTTTATTGCATACTCTCTTGCTGTGGATGAAAGTACAGACATGATGGGCATTGCGCAGCTGGCCATCTTCATCCGTGAAGTGGAAATATTGGACATTAAATTGATTCACGGGACAACGACAGGAAAAGACATTTTTTAAAAAGTATGTCAAAGTGTAACCGACATGAAACTGCCCTGAGACAAACTTGTTGGACTTACAACAGATGGAGCGCTGGTGTTGTGCGGTGAAAAAAAGTGGACTAGTCGGCGGGATGTGAGTAAATATACAGGAGGAGAACTGTACCGGTGAGTTAACAGCATATCACTCACTTCATCATACACCAGGAAATGTTGTGGTAAAGTCCTAAAAATGGAGCATGTAATGATCACCGTAATGCAAACCGTAAATTTTATCTGAGCTAAAGGTTTAAATCACTGTCAATTTCAGTCTTTTATGTGGGAAATAGATTCAGAATTTGCCGACATTCCTTATCATACAGTATGATGCGGTGAAGGCTAGTGATGTGCGATACCACTGATTTCCTTTCCGATCCGATACCAAGTAATATTCAGGGTGGTATCGACGATACTGATCCGATACCGATACTTTGTACAAAACGGATTTTATTTATTGTATCTCAAATTATAGCGTCATAATGATTACAGGACATCAGAATACCTTCTTCTTATCACTTAATAATGCAGAGTTCATCATATAGAAATAAAAAAACTGAAGTTGTGCGCTATTTGAACACCTTGCCTGCCTGCAGCACTAAAGGACTCCATGACAGACGTCTGTCTCGCCCTAGCAGCACCTGTCCCTCTCCTCCTCTTCAGTTCGCCTCAACATACGCTCGTCATATTCTGTGATATGATTTACTCTGAGGTGTTTGACAAGGTTAGTGGTGTTGCCACAACCATACATGCCAACCCTCCCGATTTTTCCGGGAGAATCCCACCTTTCTCCAGATTTTCCACCCGGACAACAAAGTTGAAAAACCATATCGCAGAATTCATAGCGCGGCCCAGCCAATTCCAGTTTCCAACAATGACGGCAGCGACTTAGTTTTAATATCACTCTTATTTCTCTTTCTGGGTCGCAAAAAAACTTTTAACATATTTTCAGGTGAGAATGTAGCTGTGTGAACTTCAAATATCTGAGCCGACCGACACATCGTCTTCAAACCCCCGCGGTCTTTCACCACTCGGGTTAAACATGATGTACAAGTCACTTTGATAACTTCAAAATGTTCTTGTTTGGCTTTTTCAGTGTTTTATTTGTTCGTGAGTAAATCGGTTTGGCTGAGATTAAAGTTATTAGATTAGATTAAATTAAATTTAACTTTATTATTCCCTCGGGAGGGTTCCTCCGGGGTTTTCACACAGCTGAATAAACGTCAAACAGAAAACTGATTAAACAGAAGAGTTTACGTCAGTGTCCGGTTATATTTTAGACAGCAAGGAGCAGACGGCAGAGTTTCACTCCACCGAGGGAGCTCGTGACGTACTACCCGGCTTTCTTTAGACCGCGAAGGCCGGTCCTCAGGTGGAAGCAGCCTCTGAATTTGGACACCCCCGCTGTTTCCGGGCCGGCCAATAATAACGGTGACATTTAACGTATTTTATCCGATAAATAAACCCTGTAAAATATATTTATCCGCCCAAACAGCCCTTTTGAATGTCTCCCTAATTCTGAGGTCTCAAGGTTGGCAAGTATGGCCACAACACCTCACTTTTTTTGCCACATTTATTGCAAACCACGGCTCAGCTGTTTGTGGAGGTAAAATACATCCGCACAATTACGCTCAGCCATTGTTGTGAGTGCGCACGCCAAGGGGCTGCGAGACATTTATACAGCCGTATTTCGCACATGACTATGAAAGGCGGAAGAGGAAGTAGTTCCTTTGAATGTAGGCAATCCGAATGTTATAGTTTCTTTCCACTGTGTTCCTGTTAATGATAAACTACAAATTTACTCTAAATTACTAAAATATCGATATTTTAATGTGAGAATCGATTCTAGAACATAAATGATTGGTATCGGAGGAATCGATATTTCAGGATCGATCCGCACATCACTAGTGAAGGCATTTCAAGTGAAGCTATCACAAATGCACCAGTACAACCTTGCCTTTTTGACAAGTAATGTTGAACCAAGTCAGCGCAACAGTGTTCCCAAATGCGCACTTTGCTGATAAACTGAGTGCACTGAGTTCGCACGGAGCTTTGGTGACTTTGAAGCACATAAAGAGAATTTCGGGCTGCTTCGCAACCCATTTATGTGGAAACTGCACCTGTGCAGATTCAGATGGAGCTGCAGTGTAATGGTACACTCAAGGCAAAGTACAACACTGAATGGCCCGCCCAGTTTATTAGTTCCATTCCTGAAGCAATGCCCCAGCTCAGTCTACACGCGGCTCGAACCTTGTGTATGCTTTCATATTTTTTTTTTCTGGGGTTTTTGGCAGCATGTTCATATTTCTAACTTGCATAATTTTGACAGGATATATTTTTATGAAGAGCAAAATATTTAAAGTTAAAGTTTATTTTTTAAAGTTTATTTATTCTGGAATAATATTCCTGTCTGTTTTTATTCATATTTATGTTTAAAAAAACATTGTTTTAGTGTGTTCAATAAATGTTTATCTTGTTTGGCCCGCAACCTAAAGTGTGCAATGAATTCCAATTTCTGGAAGAACTGAAAATGTGCACAAAAGCCCATCCTGTTATAAAGATATGCGATGGCATTTATGAGGGTATTACTCTGAGCTATGGCGCAGGTTGCACAGCAACACTGCAGTTAAACTGTTATATTGTAAACTATTGCACAGGGTAGTAACTGATTGTCAAGTTTTGCAAATGCTGTTGGAGTGATTAAAAAAAATAAACAACGAACCACAATTTCAGGTAAAAAATTTTAATTGCAGTTCGAATCTCAGATTAACAGTTAAATGTGGCCATGAATCATTCATGTTTTCTTAAACATTTGGTCATTTAATGTTAAAAATATTAAAATAAAGGAACCCAATTAAAAGCAACTATTATGGGGAAAAACAAATAGAGAGTCGAAACAGCTCCACTGAACGTTTGGTTTTTGTTTTTTTTTTTACTTTAATCTGGTAAATTAATTACTTTTTGAGAATTTTAAATGACTGGTCTCTACTTCACTGGTTGACTTATTTTACAAGAAAAGTAAGTATCACCCTTCACAAATGACTCCATTACATCAGTGATGTGGAGCCTCATAATTCACTCATAACATATAATTAAGGTTGTTAAACAGTTCAAGATACTGAACACAAAACATACAATTAGATTAATTCTAGAGAACACTTCACAATAATTTAGCACGACAGCAAATAGACAACATGATGATAAGCATTTCATGTGTATGTGTGAGACAAACTGGTGGCTCTGGTATATTAATGGCCAACAAAGCATGGTGGATGACTCATTTTAGTATTGAAGTACTTAATCCACCAACTAGTTGGTGGGTAAGCTACCAGGCTAACAGCTGTAGTTCAAGTCCACCCACAGGACAAGAGATCTACTGGAGAGGCAGCTGAATCCAATCATTTAACATCCACCATATTACCTAAGTGCCACCCCTAAGCTGATTTCCCAGACTGTCATTTGCATATCACCTGCCACAGATTAGATTCATTTTCAAGGATGTGGTCTCACATCCTTTTGAGTTACCCTAAAACCTCTTCCAGTTATCTCTCTTTGACATTATAGAAGACCAGACACTTAAGTAAAAAATCTGAAACCCTGAGTTTCTTGTAGAGGTTTGAAGAGAATTTCTGAAAAATCTCTGAACGTTTGAAGCTTTGCAGGTGGAGGACGGAAATAGGTATACCAATAAAGCTCAGTGTTAAGAACTCAGAGAGGATGTTGATATTCTTCCATCCACAGCTCATCCTGTTTGGAAGCAGGAACTACTTACTGGCTCCTTTCACCTCTGCTGACCAAGAACAAAAGTATCATTCAGTTAAAAATGGATTGAGGGCACCAGTGGTGAAGTCGGCAAGCTCTACCAGCAGAGTGCAAGACCCATGACGCCACCCCTCCATTCGCCTCCCAAGTCTCAGGCACCCTCACGCTATGAAAGGACCTAACATTACTGAGATATCAGCTCTAATAATGCCTCTATGCTTGCTTAAAATACACACGTTTGTGCAGACACTGTAGCAAAAGAGAAACCTATGTGGACACTCTGTGACAGGTACACTACAAGAGTGTTTGCCTTGTCACTGGCTGAGGGGCCTCTTCTTCCATCTGTTTTTCTGTGACAGGCCTGGTTCCATTATAGAAGCCAAAACTCAAGCCCCTGTGGGCTGAAGGTAAGAGTCCACGCCAACAATGTCATATGATTTATTGTAAAAATGCGTTGTCTCCCATTACCACGTTTATTTTTTCCTTCATGACAACGATACACTATTCCACAACATTGAGATCATTTCCTTACCTTTGGGCACTGAATCTGCTGCTGTGAGCGAGCACACTTGTGTTTGTTTCTTCACACACCTTCTTTCCTGATGCTGGAACCCACCAGCCTGGATATAAAAGGTGTTTCTGATTCTAAACACATGATAAACAAATGGCCCTTACTGTAGTGACAAAATGCTCATATGAGACATTTCCTTTACACTTCAGCGGGCCATTGTGGGTGCATTAGCCCTGAGAGAAGGAGCCTTTGCAGCTGCAATATGTCTCACTAATCCATCATGATCCCTAACCCCCCCTTGCTCCACATACAAAAGACAGAGAGAGTAAGAGAGGACAACTAAAGTTCAAGAGACCAGGAAGGGGAAAAAAGAGAGGGGGACAAGCAACCTTTCACATACTTTAAGTCTCAAATGAATACATTAAGCGGTTTAAAATGTGTCACAGAGCATTTAGATTGCTATGAGTAGGACAAACTATGAGAACCAAAGACACCACAAGCTCGCAAACAACACAGTGTTTTCCTTTTTGGCATAAAACTAGCCAACAGAGTAGCATGGAGAGCAGCAGTGTTTTTCTGTGAAAACACTGCACCATATTGTAATTCAGATGTCATAATACAGTGGTGAACCTTTTATTTTGTTTTTACCCAGAGGAGCAAGTATGCCGAGAGGTTCAGCTGTAAGCCTCATGCGCCATGCAACCATTTCCCCTCTGTTTAGTTCACCTCACACCTTCAACAATGGGAATTTCAAGTGGTACACTGTCCATTCTGGTGCAGCAGGGCTTTGGCCGCCATTCTTAGAAGGCAGCACAGCAGCACAGAGGTTTCAACAAACAAGCCTCTACACTTTTCTGAAAGTCGCATGCACTTTTGCACATTTAACAAGGCCCAAACTCAAAATGGCTGTTCGTATGTGTGAAGCTCGAGTGTGTTTTTCACGCGGGAACTGGCAGAGTCAGTGACTAAAGAGTTACTTTAGTTTGTGATTAACCCAGAAGTTGTGACACAATCTTTTTCTTCGTGGGCCAGTCATCAACTGTATCTGCACTGCTCCATAAAAGACCAAACCTACCTGGTCTCTATTTGCTCAACTTGTTGTAAAAATGAGTGCAGCAGTTAAACATAGCCAGACTTGCTGTGAGAATGTGATAAAGGAACAGGCTTGACTCCTTATTTTATTGTTTCAATCTTACAGTAGAGGGAACAAGACATTGCTGGCTACCATCCATGCATTACTCACCCAAATCTAGCCCTATTTGTGATCACAGCACTTGGTGCATTACTCGGTGATTCAGTCATTTTTCCCACAAAAACCTTTAGAGAAACAGTTGGATAAGTTGTGGCTTTACCTGGAGGATTTATTTTAAATATATTTGTCATACTTGTGTGTACATGTCAGGAGCTAAACCAATGTTTAAATATAATATTTCCACATAGACTATCCATGCAGTCTGCACAGATGACAAAAGACAGAGAGAGTAAGACAGAGGTTACCCATGGTTCAGGTAAAGCAAAAATCAAGAGAAACTTTAACTGTATTTGGCCCCAAAATGGACAGTGGTTTTGTAGCGCTTTTCTACTCAATTTGAACACTCTAAGCGCTTTCTTACAACAAGCCTCATTCACCCATTCATACAAACACTTTTAACCCAACATTCACCCCTGACTGATGCATCGGGGTAACTCTGGATTCAGTATTTTGTGGGATCCAGGGATCGAACCACAAAACCTTCCAATTTACCTCCTGAGCCACAGCCACCCCCCTGGAGAACATTTCATTGATCATGGCAAAAGTCAGACATCACGGAGTTCAAATGTACTTTAAAAAGGCTTCCTGAAGCTGGGCAGTATTTAACCATAACAATCGTAAATAGGTAAATATGTGTATTTCATTTCTTTGCAGTGTGTTTTCCTTTTTCCTTTATGTTGTCATGCACCATAGACGACAGTTTTGCATTAGATCAAGTATTGCAGAATCAATGTATCGTGGGAAGCTTCATAGTAGCATCATAAATCTTTCACTTCTCAGCGTCTACTGCTTTCACTCTATGATTAGTAGCAGATATTTTCTCATAAGGAACCACTTTTAGTAGCAAACCACGCAAAAAGTTTCAACCTGTGCTTAGAAATGACTTTATTCACCTCTTCTGGAAACAGTTTATACAGATCCATCTATCAGCTGATTCCCTGTTTTAAATAATAACTGATAATCTAGTTAATTATTAGCTGCAATCATTACACATGTCATTACAACATTAATGGAGGCTGTGCTGCTATACTGATGCTATAATAGTGATAAGTCCTGAAGATTCAGCTGTGTATAGTTTGTTTCTGAACTATGCCAGGCTTTTGAGTGTTGTGATGCTTTAGATAACAGGTCAGCCTTTGTAAGTCCGAAATCCTAAAATCCACGGCAGGACATTCCCTCCATCTGCACTAAGTTTACCCGGTGATGTTCAATGGCCATCACTCACTTACGTCGTAAACACAGTACAGTAAACGATGAGGCAGGTTTTAAGTGTGCAAATAGCTTGTGTTTCATCATAGATGCTTGGTTGTCACTTACAGGTAGTAGGTGAAAGTACTGAGCCCGGTTGGGACGGCGGTCAGCCCTCTCCCGGAGCAGTCTGCACCCCCATCTTCATCGCAGCTGCATGAGAGCGAACAAACGGCCGTCGACTGCCCTTGACCGGTGGCACCGGGGCGAAGCAAACACCACAAACAGACCCAAAACAGATCCACACGCATTTTCTCCTCTTCGGTTCAGGTGGAAGCGACGGTAGAGGGGGGAAGAAGTGGGGCCTTTGTTTGCGGTTTAATCTACTCCGGACGTCGTCTTCTTCTCATGTGGTTTGGTAGGTTGTGAACCATGAAGAGGTGAAGCCTAACCGACGCTTTTCAAAACAAAACCCCAGCGGTTCAAACACTTCATACATTCACAACCCCGACCACAGAAAACAAAAAGCAAAAAAAAAAATGTACCCACAAAAGCGTTTAGCTAGCTCAAAACACAAACACTGCCTTCGAAGACGGCCAGTTTACCTTGGTGGGAAACATGTCTCAACCCGTGTGTCGTATTAGTCCGTGAAAATAAAAGTAGCTCTGCTGGCGACAGGAGCGGTAGCGTACCTTGCGTTTTTTTGCGTTTTCGCTGTCCCATTAAATAACCCCCCCTCTGTAAAAGAAAAGAAGAAGAAAAACACTAGCAGTGCTTGTTAGTGCGTCGCTGAAAGGCTGGTCCGAGGGGCAGTCAGGTCCTCAGCTAAACATAGCGGACGTTTGCGTCCCGGTTTGTTTCCTTGCGGGAGATCACCGTCAGTTTTCAGCCATTCCTCACGTTCCTCTCCTGTGCTCCTGACATCAACAGCATGCTTGTAGCTCGGCAGGCACCCTACCGGACAACCTGCAGCACTGGGCCCGGCCTGTGTAACACTGAAACCTGCACCACCGCATCAGGCAGCCAACCACTGCACACTCCCCCACTACACACACACACACACACACACACACACACACACACACGCGTCAGGTAAAAGTGCTCACACATGCATGGAGGACCAGTACGGCTGCAAATTTTCTTGCATGATTGTGCTGCTGTGCATAGCCAGCTGCTTCTTCAGCCTTTCAATCGTATATAAGCATGAAAACTTCTCAAGAGTAATCGTGCAGTAAACATGTGTGAACATGCGCGCAACATGCATTAATGTACTTTAATGGTTGTTACATGCACAGGTAGTTCATGATGCAAATACACAACCCAGTCTTATATATGTAGTTTTACATTATATTTAAGATAAGATATAAATTATTATACAGGTAGAACATCTCTGAATAATCATCACCAATCCAAAAGATTGTTTTTTAAAATAATTTCAAATTCAAATTTTATTTGTCACACACACAACCATACACAGTATGACATGAGGTGAAATGCTTGTAGCTGTGCAATGCAATGCCATTAAATGACAGTAATTTATTAGTAGTATAATGTAAGTAATCAGTTCATGATACATTTATAATTAAAAAGCTGCTATTTTAGCAGTAATGAATCTTTTAAAAAGTTTTTTTAAAAGTCCACAATATTTGCGAAATATTGTGTTTATAGCACAGTAACACATCCAGGTGCAGTCTTTTACATAATATATTTATTATGTAAGATTTTTATCTTGGATGTAACAGGTAATGTAGTACAAGTATGTGATTTACCAAAATGGGAATAAGCACATGTCATTCTGCTTTAACTACTTTACACTTTGAATGTAGTGACTGGGCACCAGTAGTTTTGCTCACTAATCTGCCCTGACAGATAATTGACTGGGTGTATACTTGTCAAAGTAGATTTACTACGTACAGAGTTCACTTGAGATTGCATTATACATGCATGGATGAGCCAGGTAACTGTGCATGCAGTGGAGGATGTCAATAAATGTAGATATCATTGTAAACATATAGCGAGAATTAGTTTCAAATAATATGACAACAATCACACATAAATGTATTTTTTTAAAGTGTGCATGTTTTTTCTTTCAAACCTCAGAAATGTGACGATTAAGGGAAAAGTAATACTGTGAAGGCAGGGTCAAAGACTCCTTGTTTTAAAGGGATTACATATTGTTGTTTTTAGGGTTTTGTTTTTTTATCATCTTGTCTGTTAAATGTGCAAGAGACAGGAAAGCACTCTAACGAAGCATAAATCAACAACTCCCATCAAAGAGCTTTGAGCAAGAAAACAGTAAACCGCCAACAGCTCCTGCCAAACTGTTTTGCAGACCACAGCTTTTCCATGAAGTGCTTTGTGTGTCTGTGTGTCATTAAAATGTGGGCATGTTGTAAATAACTAATCAGCTAGACTTGGCCTGCTGAATTTGGGAAAAACTACAATTCTAAAGAATAAGGTTAATAGTGAAATGTAACATTGTAATGACCAAGTGAGTTTCAGATGATTTACTGCCTGTGTTAGGTTTTAATGCTTACAGAAAGTGCGATCAAAAAGTTTCACAACTGTGAAAAATAAAAAGCAGAAACTATAGGTACATTTCATGAGTCCATTATCCCTCTTAAACAGATATTCTTATGAAGTGTGGCGTCTCCAGCACCCTTGTTATGTTTTGAATCGCACCCTGGATCGCACTGTAGTGATGTGTCAGTCGCGAACGAAACAGAGCCGGATCTTTGAAGTGAATGACACAAGCCGTGGGTTTTTTTTTTTTTCTTTCTCTCACCCTCTCTCTCTGGCACTTTTTTACCGCTTCACTCCGCATGCGAGCCTTGTGCTTTGCGCTGGGAAGAGGGGGGAGGGGCGGTAGTTACACTCGCAGTAGCACAGGAACAGAGCCGGAGGGAGAGAGAGAGAAAGAGAGCCAGGGACAACAACGTCACATTAGAAAGGTATAGTAATCATCCACAACTATTTTCAGTTGCAGATGATAAAGGATTCAGAAAGTTTATTCATGCAGGCCCATATGACAGAGAATATGCATGTTCTTTTTGTTTTCATATTTTAATTTATATTTAATTGTGTTGTGGCTTGCAGTGTTTTGTGTTGTTTCACTTTAAATTTGTTTAAAAGGAAAAAACTGAAAATTTAAATAGCTAAAAGTTGAAATGTGAATAGTTGGTTTTTGTATAATATGATTTTATTTATTACATTTTATGTGGAGTGAATAAATAAAAGTATATTTATGGTGGCCCCTACAGACAAAGCACGTACAAACTTCAAAACACGTACGAACTCTGAAGCATGTACAAACTCCAAAACACAGAAAAACTCCAAAACACGTAAAAACTCCAAAACACGTACAAAAGACAACAGAAGTGCTTCAGAATACTAGGCGCAGTGTTGAGCTTTTGTTACCTAGTGGCTACACAAGCCAGCAAGTAGCAACAACTGCATTTGGCATGTGGTAGTAACAGGTAAATGAACTTTTTTTTTAAATTATTTGAATATATATGAGTGCTTGTGTATAAATACACAAATAATACACATATGCTTTCATTTGTGTGATTTAAGTGATCTAGGTAGCTCTGTTTTGGAAGTTCAGTTAACGCTAGAAATGTGTTTTGGAATTTGTACGTGCTTTTTGGAGTTTGTACATGTTTTGTCTCTAGGGGCCACCGCATATATTTATATATAAACATATATAAATAAAACCACTTTTTTTTTACATTAGTAATTTCTTTTGTGCATAATTTTATATTATTGTTAATAATAAATTAATTAAAGCAACAAAACAACCTGAAGACCTGGTTCGGAGCCGAAAGAGCCGGCTCTTCTCTCTAAAAAGAGCCCGGAATCCCATCACTTTCGCACTGACCGTTTGCACCTCAGCACTGAATTCTGCATGAATTTCAATTTGGGGAAGAGGACTAAGTCTCAGAGAATGCCATCTGGTGAGTTAAGTAATTGTATAGACTGGGACAGTAACTGTAAGGTTACACAGGTTATCCAGATGAAATTCAACTTATCAGGGGGAACTTTTCTGTTGTAAATATGTTCTAAATTGCCCTTAAGTCTGGTAAGGCATGGTCTTGCATTTGTAATATAGGCACTTTATGTGTTTTTGTAAAAGTGCATTCAACAGCTCTTTTCTTCTTATTTTTTGAGCCAGCACCATTTGGTGCACTGTGACTTCCCATATGGAAAAGAAATAGTAAAAACTTATATGTGATTACTCATGAAAGTGGCCACTTTCAGGAGTAAATCATATAAGGATTACATGATTTACTCCTGAAAGTGGCCACTTTCTCATTACTTTCATACATTGTTTTAGTAAGTATCCAAAACATACAACTTTCATTATATAATTTTTCAAGGGATCTTATATGTGTTTTCACTCTTGTATGCTTTTCATACAAGTTTCACACAAGACAGATACAAACTTTATAAGATTTATATATATCTTTTCCATATGGGTTTAAATGGCAAGCACATTTCATTATATGCAGGAATATGCATACATTCAATACCATCATTCAATTAAGTGCTGACTGCAAACATAAACTGGCACAAGAAGCTGCAATGCAACCAGAGTAAGCCCACAGACTTCTACATTAACAGCTTCTCTTAAACACCACAGCAGTTACTTCTTTTTTTTTCACCCAATTTAGTGACCTTGCACTTGCTTGACTACTCTTTTTTTGTTTGTTTCCATGATGAAGAAATTCCTCTTATTCGCTAACTACATACAATTATAGTTTAACAGCACCTGACACTCAGAGCATCTCTACTGTTTGCATTATAGGATAATCAGTGGTCCATGGGCAAAAGGGCAATCAACCAGATAAGGCACAAGGCGCACAGGGTGTGGTGATTATGTTAGGTATTTGTGTGCCCAGAGGCACATGGCGCACCTGCGGCACAAGTGGTATTGTATTACTATCAATAAAGTGTGGTGTTTACTGTTTGGTATCTAAATCAGGCTTGCATATTCACTTTAAAAGGACTCTCAGCAGTCCTTTGAAAACCTAAGTACACCCCACGATTCAGAAGATTGTACTACTTTTAGCAATAGTAGGTTGAAGTTTTCTGTTTAAATTTATCTTTCTCTGATTTTGTTGTGGAGAAATTTTGGCCTCCTCTTCTTTATGATGTTTCAGTTCACTGAGGTTTGCAGGGGTTCATTTATGCACAGTTCTCTTAAGGTTAAGCATTTCAATCAGGTTGAGGTCTGGACTTTGACTGGTCCATTGCAACACCTAGATTCAGATGACATGGGTGACTTTACAGGGTGGGCCATTTATATGGATACACCGCAATAACATGGGAATGGTTGGTGATATTAAAGTCCTGTTTGTGGCATACTAGTATATGTGAGGGGGCAAACTCCTCAAGATGGATGGTGGCCATTTAAAAGTCGGCCATCTTGGATACAACTTTTGTTTTTTCAATAGGAAGAGGGCCATGTGACACATCAAACTTATTGGTAATGTCACAAGAAAAACAATGGTGTGCTTGGTTTCAATGTAACTTTATTCTTTCATGAGTTATTTACAAGTTTCTCTTTGTTCACAGCCATTGACATGTGGAAGGGGTTAACACGTGAGGAGCAGATCGAAATTGTGTTGATATCTGGTGAATGCAGTAACCGGGTCATTGCAGCACATTTCAATGCAAGACACCCTACGAGACCACCCATCTCCCATGCTACAGTTACCAAACTGCTTGCTAAGTTTCGTGAAACTGGTTCAGTGTTGGATTTGCCAAAATGTAGACGCAAGAAAACTGTCACTAATGAAGAAACATCAGTGGCTGTCCTAGCTTCATTCAGCAAGAGCCCACAGCATAGCACTCGCCTCATGTCACTGGAGAGTGGCATTAGTTGAACATTCCTTTGGCGGATATTAGCTACTCACAAATGGCACCCTTACAAACTCCAGCTACTGCAGCATCTCAACGAGGATGACACAGATCGGCGCACAGAATTTGCAGAATGGGCAAAACAAAAATTGGAACATGACCCTCAGTTCACGCAGAAGATTTTGTTCAGTGATGAGGCAAACTTTTATGTGAATGGTGAAGTTAACAAACAAAACCACCGCTATTGGTCTGACACTAACCCACATTGGATGGATCCCCCCAAGACTGTTGGAACAACAAAAGTGATGGTTTGGTGTGGTATATGGGGTACAACGATAGTGGGTCCATTCTTCATCAATGGAAACCTCAAGGCCACTGGATATTTGAAATTGCTACATGATGATGTGTTTCCCTCTTTATGCACTGAAGCTGGCACGTTCCCTGAGTTTTTCCAGCAAGATGGTGCACCACCACATTATGGGTGCCAGGTCCGAGCATTCCTAGATGAACAGTTTCCTTGAAAGTGGATTGATCATTGTGGGCCAGTTGAATGGCCCCCAAGGTCTCCCGATCTGACCCCCTTAGACTTTTATCTTTGGGGTCATCTGAAGGCAATTGTCTATGGTGTGAAGATACGAGATGTGCAGCACCTGAAACTATGAATACTGGATGCCTGTGCTGGCATTTCTCCTGTGGTGTTGCTATCAGTGTGTGAAGAGTGGGAGAAGAGGGTTGCATTGACAATCCAACACAATGGGCAGCACACTGAACACATTTTATAAGTGGTCAAAAACTTGTAAATAACTCATGAAAGAATAAAGTTACTGTCATGGTCCTGGGTCGTGCGACCCAGTGTTTTGTGTTTAGCCTAATTTGATGTTTATTGTTTGTTTAGGTTCATTAAGTTAGTCCAGCCCATTTGTAATTATGTTACCCTTGTATTAAGCCTCCCTTGCCCTTCGTGTGTTATGTCTGTGTGTCTTGTATTGTCAAGTTCATGCTGTCGCTTCAGTTGCACTCTCCTGTCCTGTCGTTAGGTTCATGTGTGTCAGCTGTGCTCCCATGTGTGGCCACTTCCCCTGATCATCCCTCATGTGTATTTAGTCTCGGTGTTTCATACAGTCTGTGTCGCGTCGTCTGTGTTCCCACCCTCCGTGTTTCCATGCCCGGTCTGTTGTATTCTAAGTCATAGTCTTACCATAGTTTATTCCCAGTTTAGGTTTCTGTTTAGTTATTGCTCTTGTGCTGCCCTTATTCTTGTTTGCTTCTTTTGTATTCATCAGCCACAATAAAAGGCTCGCTTTTGGTTTAAGTTCACTCCCGTATCACTTGTGTCTGCACCTGAGTCCTCCACGCACTCTCCACACGGTCTGCCACAGCGGACTGTGACAGTTACGTTGAAACCAAGCACACCATTGTTTTTCTTGTGACATTACCAATAAGTTTGATGTGTCACATGGCCCTCTTCCTATTGAAAAAACAAAAGTTGTATCCAAGATGGCCGACTTTTAAATGGCCACCATGGTCACCACCCATCTTGAGGAGTTTGCCCCCTCACATATACTAATGTGCCACAAACAGGACTTTAATATCACCAACCATTCCCATGTTATTACGGCGTATCCATATAAATGGCCCACTGTTACGTCCCCCCCACCATGGCGGAGGCAAAGGTAGGAAGGAGACAGCAACACTGGACAACCACAATCAATGAAGGAGGAAGACCACAGAACAGTTAAGTATCAGGCAGGATTTATTGGGTGCTTGCCTGGATAGTCAAACTTAACAACAGTAAAGAGGTGGGGGAGGAGGACTGAGCGGTTGATCCAAATCAAAGAAAGTAATAAAACAAAAAGAGGTCGGTAGCTTCCAGGGCCTAGCCTAACTGAAAGAAAAATGCAAAACAAAAGGCCTACCTAGCTACTCGATAAAAGTCAGTGAAAACATACAAGGGTGGCATCAACCGCATAACCTAGTGTGACTAACAGAGTAAAATCTACAACCAGTGTATAGGGTACCCCGGCTTACCTGTCCAGCCTCCCACCACACACAACATAAAGATGCCTGTTCGCAAATGTTTGTCAAAGCAGAAGCCAGCAGCCACCAGCTGGCCAGGGAGCGGCTCATTTGTAGTGTTCCTTGGAGTGTGATTGGCCAACTGAGCCCAGTCCAGCCAATAGACACCTGCCAATCAACTTCGAACTGGCCAATCAGAGGAGGCCTGACGCCTGAAAGATGAATAGAACACAAAACAGAGTACAAAAGCAAAGCCACACCCCTTGGCACGTAACACTCTCACCCTTCAAAAACCAAACTTAGGGTTTGGTAACCTCTCTAAACAGCACGGGAGAGTGCGTCTGCTACAATGTTTTCTGAACCTTTTTTGTGATGGATTTTGAGGGTATAATTCTGAATAATCAGTGACCAACGCATAAGCCGCTGGTTGTGATTATACATCTTGGAGAGGAAAACTAAAGGGTTGTGATCTGTGAATACTTGGACTGACCTCTGACCTGACTCTGTATAGACTTCAAAATGTTGCAAGGCCCACAACAAAGCAAGGGTCTCCTTTTCAATGGTAGAATACCTGAGCTGGTGTTTGTCAAACTTCCGAGAGAAGTAACTCACAGGATGGTCAATGCCCTGGGTATCCTCCTGGAGAAGCACCGCTCCCGCCCCAACTGCGCTGGCATCTATTTCCAGTTTGAATGGTAAAGAGAAGTTAGGAGCAGACAAAACAGGGGTGCAACAAAGTAAGCCCTTAAGGCTTTCGAAAGCCTGCTGACAACTCCCAGACCAACTAAATGGCTTTGAGGGGCTGGTTAAATCAGTGAGAGGAGCAGCAACAGAAGAGAAATTTTTACAAAACCGTCGGTAATATCCTATCATCCCAAGGAACCGCCGCAGTTCTCTCCTGGTGGTTGGTTGGGGGAACTCCCTAATCGCAATGACTTTGGCATCTGCAGGGCGCACTTGCCCTAGACCAACTTGCTGGCCAAGGTAGAGGACACTGCCTCTAGCGAAATCACATTTGGCAAGGTTCAAAGTGAGAGACGCACTGTCTAGGCTAATGAAGACTTCTTTTAATGTAGCTATGTGGGTGGACCAGTCACTGCTATACACAACAATGTCATCTAAGTATGCTCGGCAGTTAGGGATGTTTCCCAACACTTTGTTAACCAGTCTCTGAAACGTTGCAGGGGCATTGCACATGCCAAAAGGCATAACCGTATACTGCAGGAAGTGGTCAGGGGTGACAAAAGCTGAAATCTCAGACGCTTGCTGTGTCAAAGGCACTTGCCAATACCCTTTTAACATATCGAGTTTAGTGATGTATTTTGCAGGCCCTATTTCATCAATGCAGTCATCGATAAGGGGTAAGGGATGTGCATCGGGTACAGTGACGGAGTTCACCTTTCGGAAGTCTGTACAGAATCTTGGGCTTCCATCTGACTTGGTGTCTAAGAGACATGGTGAACTCCAAGAGCTGGAGCTTGGCACTGCAAATCCATTCTGAAGAAGATACTCAACTTCCTGTTTTATGATTTCCCTCTTTGCAGGACTAACCCGATAAGCGCGCTGTTTGATTGGTGTAGGGTTAGTGAGCACCACATCATGTTTTATGACAGTGGTTTGAGACGGGATATCACTGAACAGAGATGGGAATCCCGATATGAGTGTTATAATATCATTGCTCTGTTCAGCAGGAAGGTGGGACAGGTATTGTGTTAGGGTTGACAATATCACAGAATTACCTAGTCGAGCACTTTGAGGCTCAGCACCTCGTAACACCAACCCATCTTCATCTGGAGTAATCTCCACCTTGGTCACCGAAGCCATCGGAGACGTAACCACTTGCTCTTGGACCACAGATGGCACAGCTGAAGGTTCACGAGAGTTGTACAGCTTCATCATGTTGACATGACACACCCGAGTGGGACGTCTGCGATCCGGGGTCTGAATAATGTAGTTAGTCTTGCTGAGTTTTCTCTCTACAACATAAGGACCAGAGAACCTAACGGAGAGAGAGGAGCCGGGCACCGGAAGGAGAAGGAGCACTCTGTCACCTGGCAGAAATGAACGGTCAACAGCCCGCTGATCAAAGTGTCTCTTCATTTTCGCTTGTGACGTGGCTAATACGTTCCTGGTTAAGGAATAAGCCCTCTTCAACCTGTCATTCAGTGTCTTGACGTACTCTGGAAGGCTTTTGGTGTTGTCAACCGGTGTAGCCAGCCTCTCTTTAAAAACCTTCAAAGGACCCCTCATCTCACGCCCAAACACAAGTTCACTGGGACTAAATCCCAGAGATTCTTGGGTTGCTTCCCGACAGGCAAATAAAACAAGTGGAACACTTTCATCCCAGTCCCGTTGGGAACTATAACAGTGTTTCCTTAACATAGACTTCAAAGTCTGATGAAACCTCTCTAGTGCCCCCTGACTTTCAGGATGGTAAGAACTCGAGGTTATGTGTTCAATGCCTAATGTTTTCAGGGCTTGGGCAAACACTCTAGACTTAAAGTTAGTGCCTTGGTCTGTTTGCACAACCTTAGGCAGACCAAAGGTTGAAAAGAATCTCAACAGTGCTTTGACAACAATCTGAGCTGTTATTCTCCGTAGTGGGATTGCCTCGGGAAACCTGGTCGAAACGCACATGATCGTCAACAGAAACTGGTTTCCAGTTTTAGCTTTAGGTAGAGGCCCCACACAGTCAACAATCACTTTTTGAAATGGCTCCTCTACTACTGGGATAGGACAGAGAGGAGCGGGGGGGATTACTTGGTTTGGCTTGCCGGTCATTTGGCATACATGGCAAGTACGGCAGTATTGAACAACATTAGATTTCAGTCCGGGCCAGAAGAAATGTTTCAGAATTCTGGTGTATGTTTTATTAACCCCCAAATGTCCTGACCATGGATGGTCATGTGCTAAGGACAGTACCTGGGTACGATAAGCAGTAGGTACCACCACCTGATAAACTGCAGACCAGTCAGCGTCTTCCGAGACCTCACTTGTCCATCTGCGCATCAGAAGACCTTTGTCAGAGAAGTAAGCCAGCTTTTTCCCTTTGGCATCCTGTTGACTGAGAGTGGAGGAATGACACTTGGACAGGGTTACATCATTTTTCTGTGCAATAATGAACTCCTCTCGGGAGACTGGCAAATCCAGAACTGGTTGTGTTTTGTCAGCAGGTGGAACTGTGGCCTGAACCTTAGATCCAGAGGTAAAGCTAATCACATCACCAACGGGATCTGACCTCATGAAGGAATCGGCCAAGTCAGGACCATACTTTTTTGTCTGGGCCCTCGTAACTACACAAGCTGGAAAGATGGCAAGCTGGTCTTGGGCTGAGTCAGAATCCCGGCTCAGCTCGGGTCTGTCTAACACTTCAGGAATGGGTATGACCTTGCCTCCAGCAAGGTCATTACCTAGGATGAAGTCAATGCCTGGTATGGGCAACGCAGAACGAATAGCCACTTTAACAACTCCGCTGACTAATGAAGACTGAATGTGAATAGTGTGCAAAGGGGCAGATACAAATCCGAGTTCTACTCCCTGGACAATAACACTGGACTGGCAAAATGACTCCTCAGAAAACGGTAAGACGTTTTCTCTAATGATGGACTGAGAGGCCCCTGTATCTCTCAGTATTTTTACTGGTTGTTGATCATTTGGATTCCCAGTCAGCGAAACCACTCCCTCTAGAATGAATGGTTTGAAACAGGGGTCAGGGTGGTTAGTGTTTGGTTGAAATGCCCTCCCGTTCTCTGTGGCTTTAATCAGTCCCACCCCTTTTGGTTGTGAGGTTAGTTGCTGTTTACGCTTTAATGCCTGACATTCTGCAATGAGATGACCCCTCTTGTGGCAATAAAAGCATTCACGCTCACCGTGGGGAGGCGAGGGCACCCTCACTGGCCTCACTGGCCTCGCAGCAGAGCAACTAGACTCAAGCCGTGCTGAGCGCAAGGTTGTGGGCCTATCTGGATGGGAAACAGGGGTAAAAACATTCTTATGAGTTAACACAAACTCATCGGCCAACACAGCTGCTTTGGACATTGACGTCACCTTCTGTTCATTTAAGAACATTATGAGCCTCTCAGGTAATGAATTTTTAAAATCCTCCAGTAACATTAACTCACGCAGCGACTCATACTCATCCCCAACTCCGTTAGCAGAGCACCATTTATCAAAAAGAGCCCCTTTCTCATGTGCAAACTCCACATATGTTTGACTGCTGGACTTCTTATGGTTCCTAAATTTCTGCCTGTAGGCTTCAGGTACCAGTTCGTAGGCACGTACAATTGTTTCCTTCACCACGTCGTATTTCATGCTTTGCTCTAGCGAAAGTGAAGCTACTACCTCCTGAGCTTTGCCCACTAATTTACACTGAAGTAATATGGGCCACATGTCTCTTGGCCATTTCAGAGCAGTAGCCACCTTTTCAAAAGCGTTGAAGTACGAATCTACCTCAGTCTCACGAAAGGTAGGTACTAGGGCAATATGTTTGCTAACGTTAAAACTTTCCGGGGAGACTTTCGGGATTTCTTTAGTGGCATCTGTTTTCTGTCCTGATGACACCCTCAGTGCTTCTACTTCAAGCTGCTTTAACCTGACTTCCTTTTCAGCTTCTATCTCCAGCCTACGGACCTCCAGCCGGAGATCATAATCCGCTTTACGCACCTTATCCTTCTCTTGTGCCTCCAACTGTAAACGCAGTAAGCGAACCTTAAGCTTTGCATCACTGCTAGATGTTTGGGATTCTGGAGTGAAAGGCTTAAAGCGAGGCAGAGTTTGGGGAGCCGCATCAGAGTTAACTTGGGCACCCGGAGGTGTAGCAGGCAGCGCTTGCTCATCAGTTCTCTCTGGAGAAGCTAGATCAGCAGAGGCACCAGGGGAAACTGAAGGGTCCTGAGAAGGCACCCCAGCTGGAACAGGGCTGATTAAAATCCCCAACTCGAATAATCCCTCCAACAAAGCCTGCTTAATATCCTTCTTCACTCCATACTTTGGTACGGAAAGGTTATACTGGGCAGCAATACTCAACAGGTCGTCTTTGCGACACAAGTCAACTTTGTCAACGCTAGGGTGACTAACAAAACCAGGCAGGTCGAAACTCATCTCCGGCTGATACTATGAAACGTAGACACCCTAAAATCACGGCACCGTCCTCATTAATACAGGTTGTCCACCACATACAACGATCCCGGACGAGCCCCCACTTGTGTTACGTCCCCCCCACCATGGCGGAGGCAAAGGTAGGAAGGAGACAGCAACACTGGACAACCACAATCAATGAAGGAGGAAGACCACAGAACAGTTAAGTATCAGGCAGGATTTATTGGGTGCTTGCCTGGATAGTCAAACTTAACAACAGTAAAGAGGTGGGGGAGGAGGACTGAGCGGTTGATCCAAATCAAAGAAAGTAATAAAACAAAAAGAGGTCGGTAGCTTCCAGGGCCTAGCCTAACTGAAAGAAAAATGCAAAACAAAAGGCCTACCTAGCTACTCGATAAAAGTCAGTGAAAACATACAAGGGTGGCATCAACCGCATAACCTAGTGTGACTAACAGAGTAAAATCTACAACCAGTGTATAGGGTACCCCGGCTTACCTGTCCAGCCTCCCACCACACACAACATAAAGATGCCTGTTCGCAAATGTTTGTCAAAGCAGAAGCCAGCAGCCACCAGCTGGCCAGGGAGCGGCTCATTTGTAGTGTTCCTTGGAGTGTGATTGGCCAACTGAGCCCAGTCCAGCCAATAGACACCTGCCAATCAACTTCGAACTGGCCAATCAGAGGAGGCCTGACGCCTGAAAGATGAATAGAACACAAAACAGAGTACAAAAGCAAAGCCACACCCCTTGGCACGTAACACCCACCCTGTAGAATACTTTGTTATGCAGAGGAGTTCTTAGAGACGTCTTAGAGAGCCACATCTGGCGAGTTGGGTAATGGTGTAGACTAGGACAGTCATTGTTCTAGTCTATACCAAATTACTGTATTCAAGGGAAAACTCCAACAATCAGACAACATCCTAAGAAAAGCAGTTTGCAGTGGTGGGAAAGTCCATCCATCCACAATACGAAGCTTGTCATTAATATACTGCAACAACATGGGAATAGAGCAGCTTTAAGAGAATTCAACATTAATGAATCAATGGTACGAAGAATGAGTTGAGTAAAGTTTGACTTATCTGACTGTTTTGTTTCGCTTAATGCGCCTTATAATCTGGTGCGCCTTATGGTCTGAAAAGTAAATAACATGCTGGAGTAGTATATAAACATGTGGAGAGTGAAAAGACACGCATGGAGAAAAAGTGCTCAATGCACAAGTCCACAGCAGTCTGAGCCAATACCAACATAACTAAGAAATAGGTTAGGGTCATCTGATCCAATCCTAGTAAAAGACTAGGGATGGGCACCGGTTCTGACATAAACGGTAGTAACCAGACCGAAAAGCAGTGCACATTTCTGTGCTTTATTTCGGTGCTTTTTTTTCCTGAGCTGTGATACACTTCTAGCCAATCATTTTACGTTTCCGAGGATAGTAGGCGGGCCCAGGTACGTACGGTCTTTTAGAGCAGAGCTACAGATTAAAAATGCCCAAGGCGAAGCGGTCAAAAGTCTGGCTGTACTTCACAGCAACAGATGCAAACTCAGCAGCCTGCAACAAGTGCTTTAAGCTGATACTGTGAGACTGTCAAAGGAGGTAACACCTCGAATCCGATGAAACACCTGGCGACGCATACCGGTTTTTTTTAAAGCCGAGAAATGTGCCGTATTTGATAGCTTGCTGCGAGACCTCACACCGAGCACATCTACTGCGGGTGGGTTGCCTGTTATGCAACATCCCCCAAAAACCCGAAGAGGAGAGTCCTGGCCCCTAGCCCTGCCAGTGTAGCAGAAATGATGACGGATGATGATGGCAGCAGCAGCCGTTCTTCTCTGCGTGAGTAGCTTAATGTTGTTCGTGTGTAATCTACGTTGAGTAGGCTAACCATGTTATTACATTAATGCATGTAAGGTGAACTAGTAAACATGGCAGATACTCCCTTCACCCTGGCCAAAAAGGCTAAAATGACCAAAGAAAAAGTGGAAAACAGTTAAACATGAGAGGTTTAGGACAAAGTTTGTGTTTTTTCCATTGTTTAAGCACTGCTTCCAGCCAAGAGTGATACCATATATGCCCCATAGCTGCAGAAAAGGCTAACATTGTTATCTTTTTACAAAAAAAACAGCTGAACATGAGAGGTTTTTGGACCAATTTTGTGTTCTCCATTCTCTAAGCACCGGTTTGAGCACCGGCACCGTTTCAAAAGTACCGATTTGGCACCGGTATCGGATAAAACCTAAACGATAACCATCCCTATAAAAGACTTAATGAAAAAGGAAAGAATCTGGAGATGATGTGTATCTCCTGAATCTAAAATGGAAGCTAGTTCCACAGGAGAGGGGCCTGAAAGCTGAAGGCTCTGCCTCCCATTCTACTTTTAGAAACTCTAAGAACCACAAGTAAGCCAGCAGTCTAAGAGTGAAGTGTTCTGTTAGGATTATAAACTACTATGAGGTCTTTAAGATATGATGGGGCCTGGTTATTCAAGATTTTGTATGTGGGGAAAAGGATTTTACATTAAATTCTGGATTTAGTAGAGAGCTAAGGAAGAGAAGGTGATAGAGGAGAAACATGGCCACTCTTTCTCGTCCTTGTTAGCTGGCTCAGTACAGTGTTTTGAATCAACTGAAGCTTTTCACAGAACTTTTACAACAATCTGATAAAAATGAATTAAAGTCGTCCAGCCAAGAAGTAATGAGCTCATGAACTAGTTTTACAACATCAATCTGAGACAGGAAGTAAATTTAAAGATATTGTGCAGATGATAGAACAGCCCTACATATTTGTTTGATATGGGCTCTGATGGACAAATCCTGATCAAAAATGACTAAAAGATTTCTCACAGTGTTGCTGGAGGCCAAAATAATTCCATCAGAATTAAGTATCTGATTAGAAAACATGTTTCAAGGAAGTCTCAACTAATTGATTTGTGTCATCTGGCTTGATGGACAAATAAAGCTGGGTATCATCTGCCCAGCAGTGAAAATATGCACAGGGTTTCTGATAATCTTGCTGAACGGAAGTGGGTATAAGAGTGATCCCAACACAGAACACAGTGTAACTCCATGACTAACTTTTGTGTGTGAAGAAGACTTCCCATTTTCTAGAACAAATTGGAATCTATCTGATAGATATGGCTCAAACATTGCAGCTTAATAACAACAGTGTATTCTCTTCTCTGTATTAAAATGTTATCATCAGCGGTACAGAATGCTGCACTGAGGTCTAACAGGATAAGCACAAAGACTCCACTGTCAAAGGTCATAAGAAGATGATTCAGAACTTCAGTAGTGCAGTTTCACTGCCATGCTGAACATCTGGATTTAGGACACTGATCCAAGAGTCTTGTGGTTTGTTCAGATGCAGCTTTGCAAACCGAAGCTCTGCTTCTATCTTCTTTCTACATGTTAACAAGGCTTGTAGAGTCTGAGATGTAGCTCTTTATTTTCAGTTTCTCTGTACATTGCACAGTCTGACCTTAGTGTCAGTTTGCATTCACTTCTAGGAATATTGTGGCATTGTGTCAATGCACATCTGAATCCTCCAGACCATCAGTGTCACGGTCTGGCTGGCAGACCGTGGGGATGTGAGAAATGAGGACCCAAAATGCAGGACTTGGCGCTGAAGGCAGTGCGTTTATTTACAGTGGTGACAATCCAAACAACAATAAATTCCCCGTGCGATCCCAACTCCCGTTCCGTGTCTTCTCCTTTATCCCGTGCTCCGTGCTCTGTCTCCGTTCCCTGTGTACTGTCCGTGTGCTGCCTCCTGGTCGCCACAATTCCTCCTGAGGAAACACACATACCAAAAGGCAGCCGTGAGTACAAAACCTAACGGCAGACTTGCACTAACCTTGCACGATAAACTAAGACTGACGGGAAGTCACTCAACGATCCAGCGTCGAGGAGCTCTCAGCCACACTGTTTTGAAGCTCCTCTGACGAGGCTTGATCGGTGCCAGGTGTTTGTGGATTCCTGGGTGGGACCGGTCAGCTGGCAGGGCCACACCCACCAGGCCTAAAAGTGCCTGCCACGACCGCACCCTCACACACCCATAAACACCTGACAGTACACCAACACGGAAAACAGGACAGCAGACACAACCATAATAACAATAACCACAATAATAATGATAATAACTACAATAGTAGTCCAGACTGCTCACGGACCCCGAATCCCTGGAACTGGGTCCGTGACAATCAGACACTTGACGATAATCAGTTAATCAAATGAATTTGATTAGCAGCACTACCCCCTAATTCCTATGGAAGCAGGAAGGGCGTACTGCAATTTTTGTTTTGTTTCGACTATCCTTTCTTTTTGGGCGAGGTGGGGGGGGACTGCAGATTCCTATGAAAATGTTCTTTTTCAGGTGATTATGTAGGAAGCCATGGACCTCACAAAGATTAATGTCATCTGAATGTGCAACTTTATGAGCAATGTATTTATTGAATTTTTAAATAAGTGATTATTTAACATCTGCACACTGTAATTATAGATTAATTTCTCATGCATGGTATCTAATTGACTAAGAAATTAGGCTAAAGATCAAAACACACTTAATTTACTTCTAGACTGAGGTTATTAATTTTAGGTAGTGCTGCAGAGAGTACACCTGTTTAGAACTGTAAACAATAAGAATCCTCTTAATGGACAAATAGAAACTGAACTGGGGAAAATTAAACTATGCTTCCAGAATTACTACAGAAAACTTTACTCCCAATCTCCTGTAGATAACAACTCTATTGTCAATATTTTCTTGTCAGGTCTAAAGTTGCAAGGTGTGACAGAGGAACAAAATAAAATGCTGTTGTCCACAATAACTAAAGAAGAAATTTACTTGGCAATTAAAAGATTAAAGGGAGGGAAAATGGCAGGGCCAGATGGGTTTGGCCCTGAATGGTATAAAATAATGCAGGATCATTTGATCCCCACCATGATAAAGACATTTAATTGGGTAATGGAAAAGAAAATTATCCCTCCCTCATGGAGGGAAGCAATAATTTCCATTATACCAAAAGAAGGAAAAGATAAATTAGAATGTAGCAACTATCGCCCAATCAGTGTATTGAATATTGACTACAAGTTGTTCACATCTATTATCTCTAAGAGACTAGAAATGATATTACCTAGGTTAATACATAATGAACAAACGGGTTTTATTAAACATAGACAGGCCCAGGACAACATCAGAAAGGTTTTGCACATATTGCGGCAAGTTGACAAACAAAAATTAGAGACCTTAGTGTTAAGCTTAGATGCCGAGAAGGCGTTTGACTCAGTGAGATGGTCCTTTTTATACAAAGTGCTTGAGAAGTTTAATTTTGATAAATCTATAATTGATATTATCTCAGAGTTATACAACAAACCAACAGCTAAAATCAAAATCAATGGGGACCTCACCGAATCATTTATACTGGAACGAGGGTTGCTGCATTTCACCGCTGCTTTTTGCTTTGTTTATAGAACCATTAAGTCAGTGGATTAGGCACAGTCAGCATATAACAGGAGTACGAACGCCATGAGGGGAACAGAAATTAGCATTATTTGCTGACGACTTACTTTTAACATTAACGTGTCCCTCACAGGCACTCCCCCATCTCATGGAAGCACTATCACAGTATGGTTCTTTATCGGGATATAAGGTCAATATAAATAAAACGCAGGTATTAACTTTAAATTATGAACCACCAGTCGAAATCAAGAATCGTTATAAATGGAAATGGGATGCAGATAGCATTAGGTATTTAGGGGTGGTAATACATCGTGACTTCACCAAAATGTTCAATGCCAACTATGCCCCTCTAAATGAATCCATAAAATCAGATATACAAAGATGGAACACTATTCCATTTCTGGACCTACACTCCAGGATTGAATCAATCAGATTAAATATTCTTCCTGACTGCTGTATTTGTTTCAGTCTCTACCGATTACCATACCACAAAAACAGTTTGCGGTATGGGATAGAACATTGTCAAAATATATCTGGAATGGGAAAAAAGCTAGAGTTAAATATAAAACGCTTCAATTAAAGAAAGAAAAGGGAGGTGGTGGGCTTCCCTGTCTACGAGAATATTATTGTGCAGCTCAGTTAAGACCGCTGATTTGTCTCTGTTGTCCAAACTACACCGCCGGATGGAAAGATGTTGAAGGAACAATAGTAAAGGAAATACCAGTTTCAGCTTTAATATCGGACATAAAATTGCAGAATAAAATACATATGGCAGATAAACCTATACTACAAATAATGATATCAGCTTGGAAAGAAGTAATAAAAATTGGTGGTTTGGAAAATGCCTCTAAGGTTTTAAGATGGTGTGCATATCATTCAGATTTTACTCCAAATCAATATGATAATAGATTCAAAAACTGGATTTCAAAAGGTATAACCAATTATTATTCATTTGTCCATAAGGGTGCATTTCAAAGCTTTGAATCTATAAGGAGTAAACATGACTTGGGATCTGATGATTTTTTTAGATATCTACAGATCAGAAATTATTTTAATCAAAACTTAAAAGTGAACCTAAACAAATTACAATTTGTAGAAACATTCTTATTACTAACCAAATCTGAAGTGCAAAGTAAAATTATTTCTAAATTATATAACAGCATCCGGCGGTGTAAAAACGACAGCACTCTGTATATTAAAGCGAAGTGGGAAAAGGAGGGTAATTTGACAATTACAGAGAAGTGTTGGGCTCACGCATGCAAGATACAGTGGGCTACCACTGGGTCTAATGTTTGGCGTGAATTTTGCTGGAAAAGCATTATGAGATTTTTCATTACCCCTGCTCAACAAAGATATCGAGGAATTGGTGATAAATGTTGGAGATGTGGGGGAGATGGAGCTAAACATTTCCACATCTTTTGGGACTGTAAAGATATTCGCCAGTATTGGTCTCTAATCCATGATCATTTACAAAATGTTTTTTCATTTGTTTTTCTTTCAACTTTTGAGACCATGTTTTTATGCAATGCACCAGTGGATAAACTGAATTCCAACGACAGAAGACTCTTGTATATCCTTCTGGCCGCAAGTAAAAAGCCTCTTACGAGAAGATGGCTTAAGCCTGAACCACCAACGATAGAAGACTGGATACATTCTGTACAAGAGATCTATACGATGGAAAAAGTGTCATTTTCTCTTAAACTTCAGAGGGATACCTTCTACGGAATATGGTCTAAATGGACAGACTATGTTAAGCATATGAGGTGTGATGTTGTGTATGATGTTACAACCCTGAGTTCTACGTAAACCTACCAGCCCTGCTGCCTCCTAACCTTAGTTTTTTGTTTTTTTTTTTGTTTTTTTGTTTGTTGTTGGGTTTTTTTTTTTTTTGGGGGGGGGGGTTGTTTTTGTTTTGTTTTTGTTTTTTTCTTCTTTCTTTTCTCTTCTTTTTCTGTCTTCTTTATTTTTCAATTATAAGTTAAAATGTGACAGCAAAGAAAATGTAAAAAGGCAAACTGCTGTTATGTTCAACAGCTGTCCCAATAAAAGAGATAATAATAAAAAAAAAGAACTGTAAACAATATTACTGAATAGGAGCACTATTTACTGAGAGTTTGCAACAAAAAAAACATTGAGATCTGCATTTATTTTGTACGTCCACACAGTAGAAGTCCATGTAGTATGACATTTCAGTCCAAGCAAAGACAGGTGAGGTGAAAGTGCATATTATTTTTATGATCTTTTCTTTATTAATGTATTTGTGGGTGTAGCCAAATTCTTGTGAAGAGAAACACTACCCCACAGTGGTTAGATTTTCTCTGTGCTCCAAAATGTTTTCCTGTGTCACACAAGTGGAAATACTTTTGCCCCCCGCAGAAGGATTCTGTAAAAGACAAAAGTGCATTTTTATATGCGTCATGTGAGAGATTTAAATTAAGGTATATGTGTAATAAATATAACCTCCACTGCCAGAAAGGGTTTCATCTGCCTTTAAAAAGAAAAGAAACAATGCAAAAGGGGAAAGAATGCTTTAATTTAATGCAAATGAATTTAATGATTTCTTTGTACATGTTGGCTATAATATACCAAAAGAAATACCAGAGCAAAGAAATAATAATGAAATAAATAAACATATTACTCAAAATTTGTCCTCCATGTTTATTGGTGCTGTAAGTCATAGAGAAATACCTGATATTGTGAAAACACTTAAAAAGTATGCTGATTGTTTTGGTAATGATATGCTATTGCTTGAAACTGTTATAGAATATATAGTGCAACCTTTCACATACATTTGTAACCTGTCCTTTCCAACTGGTATGTTTCCCTCAAAAATGAAAATAGCAAAAGTTTTTCTCATCCATAAAAATGGAGAGAGGTGTCAATTTACCAACTTTAGACCAATATCACTACTTCTGCAGTTCTCAGAAATCTTAGAAAAATTGTTTGTTAGGGCTTAGGGCGTCGGGGGGTTCCCCGGAGGCATCTTCCTTGGGGGGCTCAACCCAGGGTAGCGGTCATGTCCGGGTGGGGGCTCTTTTGGCTCTCGGATGACTGTTTCCTCGTGGCTGCGTGCAACGGGGCTAGGGGAGGGTCTGTGCTGACGGACGTGGGTTACTGACCTGGTAGCCTGTCTGCCCCTGGGTGGGTCCGGGATGGGCGTGAGGTTCTGGGGGCGCTCCGTCTCTGGGCTGGGGCCTTGGCCGGGCCTCAGGGCCTTGGGTCCTGGTTTGTGTGTTGCCGGGGTTGTGGGCGGGTGGGTGCATGGGGGCCCATCCCTGGCGCAGGGTGCCGCCGGTGCGTCGAGCCGCCTGCGGGGCTCTTCAACTGGTGGGGGAGATTGTCACACCTTGCAGGAGCTTTCCTCTCCTCAGGAACTCTCTGCAGGAGGGGGAGATACAGGAGAGGTGGAGGAAGATCTCAGCCTGGGCGTCTATTGTCTCATGTAGTCTGGAAGATGAATGGATGGTGGGGTGGGTGCAGTTTTCTCTGTGGTGGGGTTGGGTGGACTGTCCCGGGCTCTGTGGGGCCGGGGGGCGCTGCTGTGCTGGGCCCCGGTCTGGATGGGCCTGGGCCCCCTTTCCCTGGCGGGTCGCGGAGTATGGGAGTGCCTACTGGGGTCAGCGGGGGAGCTGGCCCCAGGGAGGGGTCACCTGCCCCTCCCTTCCTTCCCTCCCCATCTCCAGCTGCCTCCCTCTTCCCGCTCCACCACAACCACCCACACATGCAGGGCCTTGGAGTAGGGGTATGTCACCAGGGTGCAGAGGAGGCTACCCCCCCCCCCCCCCCCCCCTCTGTCCCCTTCTGGCTGCCTCTGCCTCAATTTTATCCCACAACTTAGACATTCACATTACTCACACTCTCATTACACATACATATAGGATCTTGGGGGTGAGCACGATACACGGAGTCCAAATTACCATCAGGGTGTACACCTCACCCCTGGCGTCGCTGCCCACCTCTCAATTTTGAATACACGTAGACATTGAGGGCTAGCAGGAGGGACCATGTGCTTACCTGCTGCTCTCTGGCAGGTAGCTCCAAGCCCTCCTGGGTTTTAATTGCACCTTAGAACACACATGCATCAACACTACAATGAGCGGGTGGAGGGAGGTTTGGAGTCTTCTCTCACCCCCGTTCTCTGCGGCCTGCTGGAGCGGGGGGGCTAGGAGGAGTTGGCCGTCCGACTGCGGTCAGGAGTGTGGGGCCTCCCTGCTGCTGCGGAGTCGGGGCGGTCTGCCTCTCCCCACCGCAGGGAAAAGGGTAACACCACCTGGGTCTGGGTGCAGTTCCCCCCTCCAGGGGCAAGGGTACCTAGATCCGGTTCGTAGAGTACACTTGGGGAGTGTGATCGTGTGTACAGCGTCTCTTTATGTCTGTCTCCACGTTGGTTGAGTGTGGAGTAAGTGCATATGAGAGCATGAGGGTGGGAATGGATGTTTGTGTCTGTGTGTGCCTGTATGTCTGTGTCTGTATGTCAGGTTGGGTATCGGACGCCACCTCTCTGGGGACATCTCAGGCCCTCCAAGGTTTGGAGGCCTATCTCCACCCACCACCACTTCCCCTGCCAGTGGCGGACTCCCTCAGGTGTCGGTGCATTGGTGGTTCTTTGTGTCTGGGGGTGGGCATCCGGGTACACACCGGCTCACTCCTTGGCGGCCGCTTATCGGGGCCTGGAGCCTGGGGCTCGCTCGGGCCACTTCGGAGGTGGGGTGCCCCCGGCCTCTCGGCCTGGGGCTCGGTCACTCAGGCACAGCTGGCTGCCGGCGGAGCTCACGGGCGCGTCACTGCAACTCCCCCTGGCTTCTGCTCCGCGGCTGCTGAGTGAGCCCTCATCTGCGACTCTCCTCAGCTCTTACTGGGACAGTGGCGCGGCTGCCCCTCTGTTGGTCTTCCTTGGTCTCTTGTGTTCTGGGGGCCTCTGGATGTCTGGAGTTTTGATCTCCTCCATACCTGCTTCATACCCTGGAGGACGGGGCTATGGCTCCCCACACTCCCTAGCAGATCGTTACATGGAGAAACCTTTGGAATGCAAGCATGCTGATCCACACAGGTATGCACACAGGTGTACACACGGGTATTCACAGACGCGGACTACAGCTTTCTTGGCTGCTGCCTCAAAGCACATTGTGCGCTGTCTATCTTGCGTGCTGCACAATATCATTTATTATTTAGTATCTACTGATATCTACTGCTAGCTAGTTTATTGTGATGGTGCCGTTTTTTTTATTATGTTGCTCTTTGTTGTTTGCTTTCTCTTCTGTTTTTTTTCTCCATACAGGTGACCCAGGTGTTTTGTTTTTTTTGTTTGTTTTTTTTCTTTTCTTTCTTCCCCCCCTTCTCACCGTCTCTTCTCCCCTTTGGTTTTCTTTCTCTCCCTCTCTTTCTTTCATTCTTTCTCCCTGTCCTATCCCCCAGTCATGTCTGTCCCGTTTGTAGCAACTGAAAATAAAATAAATTCATAATTATAATAAAGGTCAATCAAATGGACCAATATGGCAAGGCCATGATGATCCACTTGGTAAAATAAATCCGCTTGGCATCTTTCTTGGCCTTAAGACAACAATTCTGATGGCTAAAGATCCAAACGGGACACAAAAAAAAAAAAAAAAAAAAAAAAGAAAAGAAAAATTGTTTGTTTAAGGACTTGATAAATATATTGAGAAACATAATCTTTTAGGTGACACCCAATATGGCTTTAGAGCAAAAAGGTCCACTTTGATGGCAGTGATGGAACTTGTCGAAGGGATATCTACTACATTAGATAATAAGAAATATACTGTTGGTGTTTTTATAGATGAGATGATGAGATGAGATAGCCTTTATTTGTCAGTTGCAGGTCTTTTGCCCACAACCGAGATGACAGACTTTGCCGACCGTACATACAATACACTAACATCACATTGGGGAGCAGTGTTGGTCAAGTTACTTGAAAAAAGTAATCAGTAACTAATTACTGATTACTTCCCCCAAAAAGTAATCCCATTACTTTACTGATTACTTATTTTCAAAAGTAATTAATTACTTAGTTACTTAGTTACTTTTTAAAAACACGATTTACAACCTGAATAGGTGATAAAGCGATAGATCTTTCAGCCCAATTCTACTTTTTCTACATAATCCATCATACAAAATGTAATCAAATGGAAAGGTCCCTTTTTAAAACTTGTTTTATTAGTTTTAATCTTTTAACTTCATGCATCAAGCAAATTTTCTTTTGTGTTTACACTCACTCTTTCAAATAGATGCAAGTAAAACACAGCAGAAAATAAATAAAGTCAAAGACTAGCGGTCCTTTTGCTCTATTTTCACCTGTAAAGCAGGAGTGGCGTAGGCGGAGGTTTACCCTGGTGCAGGTGTGCTGCAGCGGTCAGTTGAAGAATCCGCGAGTTTCTCTGTGAATTTCCCATTACGTCGTAGCGCACTCGGTGCTTGCTAGGGAAGTTTAGGGTTTTTCGCTGTAAAAAGAAGTTTTCTTCCCACACACAACGGACGCTAATGTTTTTGTCACTTTTTATGGAATCAAACTTAAAGTAAGGTCAGTACTTCCACGCTTTAAACGCTGCACGCTCTTACTCTCTCCTGCACTCGATATTGTTGATCTGCACACAGCTGTTGTCACAAACGACGCACTTGCTTACGTCACTGTCATGAGACATTCTCACAAAGAAAAAAAAGGTTTTTGTAACGCAATAACGCAGCGTTCCTACGGGAAAGTAACGGTAATCTAATTACCGTTTTTGCAATAGTAATCCCTTACTTTACTCGTTACTTGAAAAATTAATCTGATTACTGCCCATCTCTGTTGGGGAGACAGGTCAGGCTAGGTAGCGAGGAAAAAACATCGAAATGTGTAACACAAAAGGATAATACAGGAATGCACAGATATCAACACACCATAGCACAATAAACACAGACAAGCAACATGGGAAAGTGTTCCAGTGTGTACATCTGATCTGGGACCGCTGCAATCTTCGACTGCGCCTCCAGCTGACCCGATGTCCACATCAGAGGGGAGGTAAGCGTTGGAGGTGGCGTTGGATCCGGGGTAGAGAGGGTGATCCGTCAGTGAGTGCTTATCAGTATCAGTATATGTATGTGTTTGCATGTCCACAGTTCAGCTGAGACAGTGTCCTTCACCCTGCCAGGCTAAGAAACAGTCTTCCAGCCAACCCAGGTGGCCTTTGCTTGGAATGGGAAGGAACAGACTCAACACAGTTGTTATCAGGGAGTTTTTGTTCGGCTCCAGCCTTGAGCCCATAGCTGGCGCCGAAGGGGTAGCCGGATTATGATGGTAATTTTTCTTTCGCAACAACTCATGAGAATTTCAAAGCTGCTCTTTAACACTCCGACACTGGTCTCTCAATCTACCGTTGGAGAACCGCGAGCTTCCCCATGATGGTATCAAACTTGCGTTCCGTGGTGTTGTCATTCTTTTGCTCAGAGAGCCGATTCTGAGAACTCACGACTGCAGTTAGCTGTTCCACGATGTAATCCAACTTTCGCTCAAAGGTGTTATTCAGAGCAGGCCTCTCCTTGATGTAACCCAATATATGCTCAGAGGTGTTATTCTGAGTATTCATGGCAGCTGTAAGTGTCTCCAAGGTCTTAACCATGCTGCTCTCAATGAGCCCGTTCTGAGAAGTCGCGCCTTGTCCCTAGGGATGGGTATCGTTTAGGTTTTATCCGATACCGGTGCCAAACCGGTACTTTTGAAATGGTGCCGGTGCTTAAACGGTGCTCAAACCGGTGCTTAAAGAATGGAGAACACAAAATTGGTCCAAAAACCTCTCATGTTCAACTGTTTTTTTGTAAAAAGATAACAATGTTTGCCTTTTCTGCAGCTATGGGGCATATATGGTATCATTCTTGGTTGGAAGCAGTGCTTAAACAATGGAAAAAACACAAACTTTGTCCAAAAACCTCTCATGTTTAACTGTTTTCCACTTTTTCTTTGGTCTTTTTAGCCTTTTTGGCCAGGGTGAAGGGAGTATCTGCCATCAAACAAGAAGAGAACCGCATGTAGCTATGATGATGTTTGCTAGTTCACCTTACATGCATTAATGTAATAATGTGGTTAGCCTACTCAACGTAAATTACCCACGAACAACATTAAGCTACTCACGCAGAGAAGAACGGCTGCTGCTGCCATCATCATCCGTCATCATTTCTGCTACACTGGCAGGGCTAGGGGCCAGGACTCTACTCTTCGGGTTTTTGGGGGATGTTGCAAACTCCGGGTCCGATAACAGGCACCACACCCGCAGTAGATGTGCATGGTGTGAGGTCTCGCAGCAAGCTATCAAATACACCATTGAGCGTATGGGGGGATACATCAGAGAGAGGCCTGCTCAGAATGAGATCCTTGAGCGACAGTTGGAACACATCGCGGGACGGATCACTGCAGTTGTGAGGTCTCAGAATCAAAAGAATGACAACACCATGGAACAGAAGTTTGATACCATCATGGGGAGGCTCGCGGTTCTCCAACGGGAGATTGAGAGACCAGTGTCGGAGTGTTAAAGAGCAACCTGAAAATTCTCCTGGGCTGCTCGCATGGAAATTTACAAAATCAATATCAAAATTGCGGACCCCCATCACGGCGCCAGCTGCAGGCCCAAGGCTGGAGCCGAACAATCACTCCCTGATAACGACTGTGTTATGGCTGTTCTTCCCATCCCATGCAAAGCCACCTGGGTTGGCTGGAAGACTGTTTACTTAGCCTGTCGGGGCAAAGGACATTGTCTCAGCTGAACTCTGGACACACACACACATACACTGATATGCACACACTGATCCCCCCTCCCTTTCGAAATGCCTTCGATGCTTGTGCCCTGGCGCAGTCAACTGGACCAGCGCAGACATGCTGCAGGACCGGATGCGCTGTCTACACCGGCTCTCTCTCACCCTTTACCTGCCCCTGTTGCTTGTCTTGTGTTTCTTTCTTTTTTTTTTTTTTTTTTTTTTTTTTGCAGCTAATTATTTTAATTTTTAAAAAAGGAAGAACATTGTGGAAATTTAAAAATTAACTTCTGATAATGTGAGGCATTAGTTGCACTAAGATCACTGCATGCCAGTGAAGTTAGTGCTCACTCTGAAACAGATTGAAGAGCTGATTGGCTACAATCACAGTTGATCAATTGTTCCACCTCTGCCTCCAGTCATCAAACCCACAGCCTCTCATCCAGCGTCCACACTGCTTCATCTCCTCAGCTGTCCTGTTCAGGCCTGAAACCCATCTGGATGTCATTGTTTATTTGCTCAGATTAGTTCTCCACACTCTGGACTCTATTCAGGTCAGCTGCTCAGAAGAACCAGCAACAGATCCAGTGATAAAGTCTTACAAAATGTAAGCGGTTTGCAGCAATGTGATCAGAGAGCATAATGAACTGTGATGATGCAGCTTTGTACATTACAGGGTTAAATATTAGAACTGGCATTCTTTTTTTTTTTTTTTTTGTCTTGTGTTTCTATGGTGTATTGATAGTCATGTGCTTTTTGTGCTGAGGTGTTTTTTCTGTTATCAAACTGTTCTCCCACTAGGAGCTCAGTCTGAGTGGAGTTTTTTTTCTCCTCCTCTTACCTCATGTTATGTATTTTCGTTGTTTTTTTTTTCCTATCAGCCTACCTTTCTGACATGTCTCCCCAATGTGATGTTTGTGTAAAGTTGGTCAGAAGGTTCCTTTGTAAGTGCGCATGCGCCATTAGCGTGCTGCCCGCTGTAACCCTAATTTCCTTCGGGATTAATAAAGTATTCTGATTCTGATACGGCGCATTTTACGGGTTTAAAAAAAAACGCTATGCGTCGCCGGGTGTTTCATTGGATTTGAGGTGTTACCTCCTTTGACAGTATCACAGTATCAGCTTAAAGCACTTGTTGCAGGCTGCTGAGTTTGCATATTTTGCTGTGAAGTACAGCTAGACTTTGACCGCTTCGCCTTGGCCATTTTTAATCTGTAGCTCTGCTCTAAAAGACCGTACGTACCTGGACCCGCCTACTATCCTCGGAAACGTAAAATGATTGGCTAGAATCTAAAGTGTATCACAGGTCAGGAAAAAAAAAAGCACCGAAATAAAGCACTGAAGTGTGCGCTGCTTTTCGGTCTGGTTACTACTGTTTATGACAGAACCATACCGGTACCCATCCCTACTCGTCCCATTGTTTCAATCCCAGCGGGCAGCCTTGGGGGGGTTTGAACAGCCGGTTCCACTTTCTTAATTCTCCGATAAGCCAGGGCCAAGCCAGCTCCAATCAGCAAGAATCCTGTTATCATGGTTCCGAATAGGTAGATATCTTCAGCGTCCTCGATCGACCGTCCCGCCAGGCACACGACCCTCCATTTCTGCCACCCGTCCATTGTGTATCCGGCAGGGAAAGTCCCTCCAGGGCACTCGGGCTCTCCCGAGCCCAGACTTCTCGTTGAGAAAAGGGTGTCAATAGCATTCAGAGACCAGTTGATCAAATCCATAATTTTATAGACTTAAAAAGGCATTTGATACAACTGATCATAGAACATTAATGAATAAACTAGAGAGATATGGTATGAGAGGGATAGCGTATAAGTGGATAGTGGAATAGACATCAATATGTGCAAGTCAATGGTGTAAGATCAAATCAGTTGAAGGTAACTTGTGGGGTTCCTTAGAGCTCTGTGTTAGGCCCTAAATTACTCATATATAAATGATATATGTAATGTTACCAAACTGTTAAAAAAAACAAATAAAATTTTTTTGCACCAGACCAATGAAAAATGTGGCTACAGTCGGGGATCAATGGCTCCGGGAGGGAGTATCGTCACGCCGTAACAAGCTAGCTACAGCAACTTATTTCTGGCTTCCCATGGCTACCGGATTCACTTTACCCACGGAACGCTCCGACTCCAACCACTTACCTGCCTGGCCCACCAGGGGATTTGCTGCCCGGCCCGTCTAAGGACTTTCTGCTCGGCCCGCCGGAGGATTCACTGCCGAGCCCACCGAAGGATTTTCTGCTGAGCCCATTGGTTCTGCCTTCGAGGAGGAAGCAGCGCCCATGTCGCCGATGCTCCTCATGACAGCCGGATGCCAGACGTGTCCAGACGTGATAATATGACTGCAAATAAAAGGCCGATGTTCCCAAAAGGTTGATTCTGTTCATCTGGACGTAGCATTTTCAGTGAGAGAAACGTTTTGTCACTCATCCAAGTGACTTCTTCAGTCTCAGCCTAGTGCAGGTTTCCCCAACCTTATAAACAGATCAGTGATCAGTGGTCTTTGATCAATTGTCTTTCAGTGGGCTGGTTTCAATTATTGCGCAATGTACTGCTTATGGGTCTACCTTACAATATAAAGCGCCTTGAGGTGACTGTTGTTTTGATTTGGTGCTGTACAAGATAGAACTGAATTGAATTGAATTGAACTGACCTCTGGCGGAGACATCGCTGGCCCAGATGGCAGAGTGGCAGTTGCAGGTGGTTCAGCTGGTGGTGCACAGACAGCTGGATGGGCTCTCCTAAGCCTCCGGCAGGAACAGGTGACGGTATGGAAGCTGCAGATGGCCGGACAGACTCCTCAGAGTACCCAGCGGAGACAGACGGCGGCATGGAAGCTGGAGACGGCTGGAGTGGCCCCCCAGCACAAACAGACAGCGACGTGGAAGCCACAGTCGGCTGGATGGAAGCCACAGATGGCTGAAGTTGCTCTCATGATCCCCCAGGGAAAACAGATGGCTGGAGCGGCTCTTCTGATCCCCCAGTGGGAACAGACACAGGGCCAGCAGGTGCAGAGAACTCTTGTTGAGGTGAAGCAGGCTGAAGCTGCACAGGGCACAAAGTTGGCTCAGGATGCTAGGGCTGGGGCTGCGCAGTGTAGACAGCCTGTTCACGCAGCAACAGTGAAATGAGGTCCATTAGTGGCTGAGTGAGCTCACCAGTGCACTCGGCAGATGATGGAGGTGACTGGGTCAGCACACCCAAGCTCTCAGTGGAGGCTGAGACGACTCGGCTAGCCTCCAAGGTGGAAAGAGCTGTGCAGATCTTGTTACCTCTAGGGGCCACAGGCTCAGCCTCTGATAAAGCCCTGGGAAGAGATTCAGACTCTGGGGGGCCTGACGTGGCCAAACAATGCATAGTCTCGGAGTTAACAGTCTCAGGGATGACAAACTCAGAGTTAACAGTCTCAAGGGTGACTGACTCTGGTTGACTGACCCTGGGCTAACAGTCCATTCAGCTTGAATAAATAGCCTCTGAGTTATTTTACTTTCAGTCAAGGAAGAGGCACGAGTTAAACAGTCTATCTTCTCCACAGAACTGGAAAAACGTGCATAGAAAAAACAGACTTCTGATCCAGTTGTGTCCTCTTCCTCTATTTGTCCCACTATCCTCTATCCTAGCATTCAACAAGCCAGTCTTTGTCCACTTTATTTGTTTGTTCTGTTTTGCTTTTCCCTTGGACTTCTGGCGACCCTCAGTTTTCGTAGCATGTTTCTTACTCAGAGCCTCAATCTCCTCCTCATAGTCATTATCAGCCCGCATCACTGCCGCTGCAGCACCAATCCGTCTGTCGATCTCCGACTCCCTTCTCCCATCACTCGTGAACAAGACCCTTAGATACTTGAACTCCTCCACTTGGGGCAGGAACTCATCCCCGACCCAAAGTGGGCACTCCACCCTTTTCCGGCTGAGAACCATGGCCTCAGATTTGGAGGTGCTGATCCTCATTCCCGCAGCTTCACACTCAGCTGCAAACCGTTCCAGTGCGAGCTGGAGGCCATCACCCGATGAAGCCAACAGAACCACATCATCCGCAAAAAGCAGAGACGAGATTCTGAGGCCACCAAAGTGAAAGCCCTCCGCGACAATAGAAATACTGTCCATAAAAATTATGAACAGAATCGGTGACAAAGGGCAGCCCTGGCGGAGCCCATCACCCACCGGGAACGAGTCCGACTTATTGCCGGCAATGCGAACCAAGCTCTTGCAATGGTTGTATAGGGATCGAATGGCCCGTAGCAATGGGCCAGACACCCCATACTCCCGCAGCACCTCACACAGGACACCCCGAGGTACATGGTCGAATGCCTTCTCCAAGTCCACAAAACACATGTAGACTGGTTGGGCAAACTCCCATGCGCCCTCAAGTATCCTTGAGAGGATAAAGAGCTGGTCCAGTGTTCCGTGACCAGGACGAAAACCTCATTGTCCCTCCTGTATCTGAGGTTCAACTAGTGGACGAACTCTCCTTTCCAACACCCTGGCATAGACTTTCCCAGGCAGGCTGAGGAGTCTGATCCCCCTATAGTTGGAACACACCCTCCGGTGTGTGTGAATGGGTGGATGACTGGTTGTGTAAAGCGCTTTGGGGTCCTTAGGGACTAGTAAAGTGCTATACAAATACAGGCCATTTACCATTTACCATTTGCTTCAGCCACTGCCGGAGCCGCATTCCGCTTGGCCTGTCGGTACCTGTCAGCTGCCTCCGAAGTTCCACAGGCTAACCAAGCCTGATAGGACTCCTTCTTCAGCCTGGTGGCTCCCTTCACCTCTGGTGTTCACCATTTGGTTCAGGGATTACCACCACAAAAGCCACCAACCACCTTACGGCCGCAGTTCAATGCAGCAGCTTGGGCAGTGGAGATGCTGAACATTGTCCATTCGGACTCAATGTCCCCAGTCTCCCTCGGAATGCTATTGAAGCTCTGCCGGAGGTGTGTGTTGAAGATCTCGCGGACTGGGGCCTCTGCTAGGCGTTCCTAGCGCACTCTCACTACTAGTGAGGTGTCGGTCGCGAATGAAACGGCTCTTAGAGCCGGATCTTTGAAGTGAACGACGTGAGCCGTGGGTTTTTTTTTTTCCTTTCTCTCACCCTTTCTCTCGCACCGGGAAGAGGGGGGAGGGGCGGTAGTTACACTTGCAGTAGCACAGGAACAGAGCCGGAGAGAAAGAGAGAGAAAGAGAGCCAGGGACAACAACGTCACATTAGAAAGGTATAGTAATCATCCACAACTATTTTCAGTTGCAGATGATAAAGGATTCAGAAAGTTTATTCATGCAGGCCCATAAGACAGAGAATGTGCATGTTCTTTTTGTTTTCATATTTTAATTTATATTTAATTGTGTTGTGGCTTGCAGTATTACGTTCCCTCGAACAGTCTCTCACTGTCGTTCTCTAAAACCTAAAAGAGAATTATGGATTTGATCAACTGGTCTCTGAATGCTATTGACACCCTTTTCTCCACGAGAAGTCTGGGCTCGGGAGAGCCCGAGTGCCCTGGAGAGACTTTCCCTGCCGGATACACGATGGACGGGTGGCAGAACTGGAGGGTCATGTGCCTGGCGGGACTGTCGATCGAGGACGCTGAAGATATCTACCTATTCGGAACCATGATAACAGGGTTCTTGCTGATCGGAGCTGGCTTGGCCCTGACTTATCGGAGAAATAAGAGAGCGGAACCAGCTGTTCAACCCCCCCCCCCCCCCCAAGGCTGCCCGCTGGAATCGAAGCGATGGGACGAGGCGTGACCTCTCACAACGAAGGCAGCATAGTTAACACCTTGGAGACGCTTACAGCTGCTGTGAAGACTCAAAATAACAACATTGAGCGTATGGTGGGATACATCAGAGAGAGGCCTGCTCAAAATGACACCCTTGAGCGAAAGTTGGATCACATCGTGGAACAGCTAACTGCAGTCGTGAGTTCTCAGAATCGGCTCTCTGAGCAAAAGAATGACAACACCACGGAACGCAAGTTTGATACCATCATGGGGAAGCTCCATCACCTAGTGGGGGTGGGGGGTCATAGTCTGGTCCCGCCTTCACTGTTGTGATTGGTGTGGGGGTAGGGACAGGCTTAGGGCGTCGGGGGGTTCCCCGGAGGCATCTTCCTTGGGGGGCTCAACCCGGGGTAGCGGTCATGTCCGGTTAGGGGCTCTGTTGGCTCTCAGGTGACTGTTTCCTCGCGGCTGCGTGCAGCGGGGCTAGGGGAGGGTCTGTGCTGACGGACGTGGGTTACTGACCTGGTAGCCTGTCTGCCCCTGGGTGGGTCCGGGATGGGCGTGAGGTTCTGGGGGCGCTCCGTCTCTGGGCTGGGACCCGGACCGGGCCTCGGGGGCTTGGGTCCTGGTTGGTGTGTTGCCGGGGTTGTGGGTGGGTGGGTGCATGGGGGCCCAGCCCTGGAGCGGGGTGCCGCCGGTGCATCGAGCCACCTGGGGGGCTCTTCAACTGGTGGGGGAGATTGTCACATCTTGCAGGAGCTTTCCTCTCTTCAGGAGCTCCCTCTGCAGGAGGGGGAGATACAGGAGAGGTGGAGGAAGATCTCAGCCTGGGTGTTTATTGTCTTATGTAGTCTGGAAGATGAGTGGATGGTGGGGTGGGTGCAGTTTTCTCTGTGGTGGGGTTGGGAGGACTGTCCCGGGCTCTGTGGGGCCGGGAGGCACTGCTGCGCTGGGCCCCGGTCTGGATGGGCCTGGGCCCCCTTTCCCTGGCGGGTCGCGGAGTATGGGGGTGCCTACTGGGGTCAGCGGGGGAGCTGGCCCCAGGGAAGGGTCACTTGCCCCTCCCTTCCTTCCCTCCCCATCTCCAGCTGCCTCCCTCTTCCCGCTCCACCACAACCACCCACACATGCAGGACCTTGGAGTAGGGGTATGTCACCAGGGTGCAGAGGAGGCTACCCCCCCCCCTCTGTCCCCTTCTGGCTGCCTCTGCCTCAATTTTATCCCACAACTTAGACATTCACATTACTCACATTCTCATTACACATACATATAGGATCTTGGGGGTGGGCATGATACACGGAGTCCAAAGTACCATCAGGGTGTACACCCCACCCCTGGCATCGTTGCCCACCTCTCAATTTTAAATACACGTAGACATTGAGGGCTAGCAGGAGGGACCATGCGCTTACCTGCTGCTCTCTGGCAGGTAGCTCCAAGCCCACCTGGGTTTTAAATGCACCTTAGAACACACATGCATCAACACTACAATGAGCGGGTGGAGGGAGGTTTGGAGTCTTCTCTCACCCCCATTCTCTGCGACCTGCTGGAGCGGGGGGGCTAGGAGGAGGAGTTGGCCGTCCGACTGCGGTCTGGAGTGTGGGGCCTTCCTGCTGCTGCAGAGTCAGGGCGGTCTGCCTCCCCCCACCGTAGGGAAAAGGGTAACACCACCTGGGTCTGGGTGCAGTTCCCCCCTCCAGGGGCAAGGGCACCTAGACCCGGTTTGTAGAGTACGCTTGGGGAGTGTGATCGTGTGTACAACGTCTCTTTATGTCTGTCTCCACGTTGGTTGAGTGTGGAGTAAGTGCATATGAGAGCATGAGGGTGGGAATGGATGTTTGTATCTGTGTGTGCCTGTATGTCTGTGTCTATATGTCAGGTTGGGTGTCAGGCGCCACCTCTCTGGGGACATCTCAGGCCCTCCAAGGTATGGAGGCCTATCTCCCCCTACCACCACTTCCCCTGCCAGTGGCGGTCCCCCTCGGACATCGGTGCGTTGGTGGTTCTTTGTGTCCGGGGGTGGGCGTCCGGGTACACACCGGCTCACTCCTTGGCGGCCGCTTATCGGGGCCTGGAGCCTGGGGCTCGCTCGGGCCACTTCGGAGGTGGGGTGCCCCCGGCCTCTCGGCCTGGGGCTCGGTCACTCAGGCGCGGCTGGCTGCCGGCGGAGCTCACGGGCGCGTCACTGCAACTCCCCCTGGCTTCTGCTCCGCGGCTGCTGAGTGAGCCCTTATCTGGGACTCTCCTCAGCTCTTTCTGGGACAGTGGCGCAGCTGCCCCTCTGTTGGTCTTCCTTGGTCTCTTGTGTTCTGGGGGCCTCTGGATGTCTGGAGTTTTGATCTCCTCCATACCTGCTTCATACCCTGGAGGACGGGGCTGTGGCCCCCCCACACCCTCTAGCAGATTATTACATGAAGGAACCTTTTAAAAAACAAAAAACAAGCGCGTCCATGCTCACAGGTGTACACACGGGTGATCACACCCACAAACTACACCCTTTTTGGCTCCTACCTCAAAGCACACTGTGTTCTGTTGATCTTATGTGCTGCACAATAATGTTTAATGTTTAGTATTTACTGTCATATTCCCATATATCATTGTGATGTTGTTTATTCTATTACTCTTGTTCTCTTCTGCTTGTTTTCTTTTTTCTTTCTCAGCAGGTGACCCAGGTGATTGATATATGCATTTTTTTCTCTGCCCGTTCTGTTGGTTTTTGTCTTTTGCCCTTCTCCCCCGTCCCTCTTCTCAGCTGTTTCTCTTTCCCTCTTTCTTTCTCCCCTTCTTTCCCCAGTCAAGTCTGTCCCGTATTCAGTAAGTGAAAATAAAATAAACAATAAAAGGTGAATCAAATGGACCATTACGGCAAGGCTGGGATGGTCAATTTGGTAAAGTAAATCCGTTGGGCATCTTTCTTTGCCTTTAGACAACAATTCTGATGGCAAAAGAGCCAAACGGGACAGGCAAAAAAAAAAGAAAAGAAAAAAAAAAAAAGAAAAAAAAAAAAGAAAGTTGGATCACATCGCAGAACGGCTCACTGCAGTTGTGGGGTCTCAGAATCAAAAGAATGACAACACCACGGAAAAGAAGTTTGATACCATCATGGGGAGGCTCGCGGCTCTCCAACGGGAGATCGAGAGACCAGTGTCAGAGTGTTAAAGAACAGCTTGAAATTCTCCGGAGCTGCTCGCATAAAAGAAAATTCAACATGCGGACACCACGGCGCCAGCTGCTCAGGCCCAAGGCTGGAGCCGAACAACAACTCCCTGATAACGACCTGTGTGATGACTATTCCCATCCCATGCAAGGCCACCTGGGTTGGCTGGCAGACTGTTTACTTAGCCTGATAGAGCGAAGGACACTGTCTCAGCTGAACTCTGGACACGCACACACATACACTTACACTGATAAGCACGCACTCATCCCCCTCCCTTTCCAAACGCCTTCGATGCTTGTTTCCTGTGGGGGAAGACGGCGGGTCTGTGTGCCGCGCTGGAATGGTAGCGCTGTGTAGGACGACTGCTGTGTTCCTTCGGATTACCCCTCACCCCCCACCCAACCCCTGTGGCTTGTCACGTGCTCCAATGTTGTAATGTGGACATTTATGTGCTCTCTGTGCAGAGGAGTTTTTTTGTTTCCTGTTCTCATGCTGTCCTCCCATAGGTGCCCAGCGTGAGAAGAGGTCTCTTTTTTTCCTCTTGTACTTTCCCATTGTTGTGTACTTTTTCAGTGTTTTTTTCTGTAACGCTGCCGATCTCCGACTGTATTCCCATGTGATGTCTTTGTTGTGTGTGTAAGTCGGGGGGGGGGGGGGGTCCTACTCCTCTGCGGGGCAACCTGCATATGGCCAATAAAGCATTCATTCAATTCAATTCAGTTCAATTCAAAATAACCTGAAGAGCCAGTTCGGAGCCGAAAGAGCCAGCTCTTTTTAGTGAGCCGAGCTGAAAGAGCAGGTTCTCTAAAAAGAGCCGGAAATCCCATCACTACTCACTATGCGTTTAGGTGCACCATGTCAGTCCAGCGTCCTCCCCCGCCACCTGATCCAACTCACCACCAGGTGGTGATCAGTTGACAGCTCAGCCCCTCTCTTTACCCGAGTGTCCAGAACATATGGTTGCAGGTCTGGTGATACGATTACAAAATCGATCATCGACCTGCAGCCTAGAGCGTCCTGGTGCCACGTGCACTTATGGACACTGTTATGGACGAACAAGGTGTTCGTTATGGCCGAACTGTGATTTGTACAGAAGTCCAATAACAAAACACCGCTCGGGTTCAGATCAGGGAGGCCGTTCCTCCCAATCACGCCCCTCCAGGTCTCGCTGTCGTTACCCACGTGAGCATTGAAGTCTCCCAGTAGGACAACAGAGTCTCCAGGTGGAGCACCTTCCAGCACCCCACCCAGGGACTCTAAGAAGGCTGGGTACTCTGGACTGCCACTCGGCGCATAAGCGCAGATGACAGTCAGGACCCGTTCCCCAACCCTAAGGCGCAGGGAACAAACCCTCTCATCCACTGGGAAGAACCCCAATGTAACGGCATCAGGCCGAGGGGATATTAGAATACCCACCCCAGCCCGCCGCCTTTCACCAGGGGCAACTCCAGACTGAGACAGAGTCCAGCTCCTCTCCAGGAGACTGGTTCCAGAGCCCAAGCCATGCGTAGAGGTGAGTCCGACTATATCTAGCCGGTACCTCTCAACCTCACGCACTAACTCAAGCTCCTTCCCCACCAGAGAGGTGACATTCCATGTCCCAATTGCCAGTCTTGGTAAGTCCGCCAGGGCTTTCACTCCTGCCCACCGCCCGGCACACAATGCACCCGACCCCTACGGTGCCTCCTGCGGATGGTGGGCCTGCGGGAGGATGGGCCCATGTCCCCTTTTCGGGCTGTGCCCGGCCGGGCCCCATGGACTAAGGCCCGGCCACCAGACACTCACCCCCGGGAACCGTCCCTGGGCCTGGCTCCAGGGCGGGGCCCCAGTAACCCGTTCCCTCTGTGTTTTTCTCATAAGGGTCTTCTGAATCACTCTTTGTCTGGTCCCTTACCCAGGACCAATTTGCCATGGGAGACCCTACCAGGGGGTAACAACATATCCTCTGGGATCCCTGGGACATACAAACCCCCTCTCAACCCCTCTCATGGGCAGGACACTTTACCCTACCGCCTACTGGTGTTGGCCAGAGGGGCCGATGGCGCGATATGGCAGCCTCGCTTCTGTCAGTCTACCCCAGGGCAGCTGTGGCTACAACTGTAGCTTGCCTCCACCAGTGTGTGAATGTGAGAGTGAATGAATAGTGGCATTGTAAAGCGCTTTGGGTGCCTTGAAAAGCGCTATATAAATCCAATCCATTATTATTATTATTATTACTATTATTATTATTATTATTATTATTTCTTCTGGGCTTCTGAAGTGCTATTGGAATCCCATGATTTGCCACACAAACACTTCGTACTGCAGCTCTCCCAAAAATCCACTTAGTTATTTTAAGGGACCTACCGGCTAAAGGACATGTCCTAATATATTTGGTTTTTATATCCTGTTTCTTTTGTTAAATAACAGGAACAGGAACTGACGCCCTCAGACATTGGTGCGTTAGTGGTTCTTGGTGTCTGGGGCTGGGCGCTCAGGTATGCACCGGCTCACTCCCGGTGGCTGCTTATTGGGGCCTGGCATCTGTGGCTCAGTCGGGCCCCTTCAGAGGGGTGAGTTGCCCTCTGCCTCTGGCCCTGGGGCTCGGTCCACTCTGGCACAGCTGGCTGCCAGCGGAGCTCGCAGGCACATCACTGCTACCCCGTCTGGCTCCTGCTCCATGGCTGCTGGGTGACCCCTCTTCTGGGGCTCCCTTAGCTCTTTCCGGGAAGGTGGCACAGTTGCCCCTCCATTGGTCTTCCTTGGACTCTGGGGGTCTCTGAATGCCTGGATCTCCTCTATACTTGCTTCATGCCCTGGGGGACAGGGCTATGGCTCCCCACACCCTCTAGCAGATCGTTACATGAAGAAACCTTTTAAATACAAGCGAGCTGTTCACAGACACAAACTACAATCTTTCTTGGCTGCTACCTCAAAGCACACTGTGCGCTGTCGATCTTACGTGCTGTACAATAATATTCAATATTTAGTATTTACTGTTATATACACACAGATTATCGTGATAGTGTTGTTTATTATATTGCTCTCTTTTTTTTTGCTTGTTTTCTCTTTTTTTTCTCAACAGGTGATCCAGGTGATTTTATATATATATATATATATATATATATATATATATATATATATATATATATATATATATACATACACACATTTTTTTTGCCCCCGTACCTTTTGTTTTTTTTTGGGGGGGGGGGGGGGGTTGTGCCCTTTATCGCTGTTCCTCTTCCCCGCTGCTTTTCTTTCCCTCCTCTCTTTCTCCCGTACGTAAAAATTGAAAATAAAATAAAATAGATAAACAATTAAAAAAATAAATAGAAAAAGGAACACATCTGCACATTTCAAACGTTATTGGTCATTGTGATGTTAAAGATTTTAATGAGTGGCCATATCTTCATGCGGCCCTAAATAAATTTGAATTTGGCCCATTGTTTCGAAAATGGATTAAAATACTCTATTCCTCTCCAGTTGCGGCAGTGAGGACAAATAATGTAACCGCTGACATTTTTCTGCTTAGTAGAGGCTGCAGGCAAGGCTGTAGTTTATCTCCCTATCTTTTCAACTTAGTAATTGAACCTTTAGCTATCGCTCTTAGGGAGGACGGTCAGGTTGCCGGAATCTCTAGGGACCGGACAGTGCACAAAGTATCATTGTATGCAGACGATTTATTGCTGTATATATCTAATCCAACGGCATCAATCCCTAAATTGCTCAAGGTATTAGACCACTTCGGACGCATATCTGGATACAAATTGAACTATTCAAAAAGCCTACTGTTCCCTATTAATAACATAGAGCAAGATTTCTCTGCCTTCCCTTTTAAATTAGAAAAAGAAACGTTTAAATATTTGGGAATAAATATAACCCGCACAATAAACAAGTTGCGGATTCATAATTTTGACACTTTGTTAGAACAAACATCACAAGATTTTAAAAAATGGGCAATACTTCCAATCTCATTAGCATGCAGAATAAATATAGTTAAAATGGCAGTCTTACCAAAATTTCTCTGTTTTCCAAATGGTCCCTGTTTTTATAACCAAATCAAGTTTCAAAGATTTAGACAGATTAATAGCAACATTTATTTGGAAAAATTCAAATCCCAGAATAGAAAAAACATATTTGGAAGTATGAAAGAGGCTGGTGGGCTAGGGTTGCCAAATTTTATCTTTTACTACTGGGCGGCTATTATCACCAAATTATTGCACTGGAAATATGTTTATGAAAATAGCGAGGGTGAGGCTTGGGTAAAAATGGAACTGATGTCTAATCCACTCCCCCTCCTAACCTCATCCCTAGCTCTAAATCAAAAACAGAAAATAACAAATCCAGTTGTAAGAACATCTATTAAAATATGGCTTCAATTCAGAAGGCACTTCTGTTTGCAACAGGTTAGTAATTTTTTCCCTGTTGCTTTTAACCCTTTTTTTTTGCCATCCATTTCAGATAAAGCATTCCAAATTTGGCATAATAATGTTTTGAAGTTTTTTTTACAATTTATTTTCAGGAAAAACTTTTAACACCTTTGACGCTCTGATGAGAGATTACAATATACCAACCTCACACATGTTTACCGGTAGATACCTGCAAATACGAAGTTTTGCAAAACATTGTTTCCTTCTTTCCCCTACCTACCTCCTAAAAATCAAGTGGATACCATTTTGGAAATGGATCCTTTTGGCAAAAGGAGAATCTCCGTCATATACAAACTGATACAGAGCTTAAGGCCTATTACTTGGGAAAAAACTAAAAATAATTGGGAAAAAGACATTGAGGTGGATTTATCTGATGATGAGTGGAGATCTCTTTTGAATCGTATACATACTTCCTCCCTTTGCATTCGCCATGGTTTAATTCAGTTTAAAATTCTTCATCGTCTTCATTATACAAGAGAGAGGCTTTCAAAATTTTTCCCAGAAGCCGATCCTGCCTGTCCCAGGTGTGGACATAATCCAGCAAATGAGGGTCACATGATGTGGTCTTGTCCGAACCTGGATAATTACTGGGGAAATATATTTAAAGTATTATCTCATATCAGTGCGCAGAACTTAGTGCTTGATTTCCGCATTGGCATTTTCAGAGTTATGCCATCTCAATACAAAATTAGTAAATCTCAGGAAAATGCCATAGCATTTGCTACATTGCTTGCACGTAGACTTATTCTATTCCACTGGAACTCTGATAAGGCTCCTTCATACATACAATGGTTTTTTACCACTGGAAAACTCAGATACAGAGTTCTCTTGTCATGATTCGTTGTGTGGCAGGCAGGAGAAAGACCCAAGATGCAGACTCACAGACACGGGGATAAACTTAAAGATCACAGTTTTAATGCTGGCTTAAAGGTGAAACACAAAACAGTACTGAACTAAACTGGAAAAACTAAACATGAGATGTACCAGGAACCACAGGGAGAATAACACACAACATGAGGGAGAACAGAGGAAGACGCAGACAGAAATACACAGAGGGTTAACGAGGAAAGTGGGAACACACGGGGAACACAGCTGACACAGATAACCATAACGAGACAGGGCGGGGTGAACATAACACTGACGGGAGACGGGCAGAGTCAAACAGGAAGTACACAGAGGTTCAGACAGGAGGAGAGAGCACGGGGAGAACACAGACATAACAGGCTGGGGAAAACATGGAATAAAACACGAAAGGGGACAAGGGCTCATGAATACATAGAGGGGCACACAGGGGGTGAGAGTCACAAAGGGAAAGCACACAGGGAACAACATAACAGGGCAACTCAGGAAACAGAACCTAAACAGGGAACTGAATACAAAAATACAAGAGAACTAAGAATACTGGGCCAACACGGCCCAGGACCATGACATCTCTCATCACAACAAAAATTCTCTGCGACTTGGAACCCATTTATTGACTATATAAAAACGTATTTTCCAGATGTGTGACATACATTTTTTGTTTGTTTTGTCTCATGTCCCACTGGTACATAACACACATAACAGATGTACAGCAAGAGGATGGCAGAGTATAGACACGAGTTTCATCTGTTATTTAAACTGTCACTACAGTGATCATGAGTTCTACAGTTTAAGCTATAATAATATATTTCTTTTCCATTAGAGGGCAGAAGAGTTCCAAAACGAGCTGAGAGACATACACACCTTGTAAATATGCGATAAGCAGTAACGATATATATCGCGATATATATCGTTACCGCACATGCTTCAAATTATACCGTGATATGGATTTTAGGCCATATCGCCCAGCCCTATGTGGTATCCACAGAAACCTCTGAATCTCTGCTAATTGAATGGAATTAAAAGCAGCCATTGGAAAATGTAATCGCTATGGCAATATAAGCATTGTCATTTGTACTCATTTACAGACATTTAGTTATTCTACAATATTATTCTTGCTGTTAGCTTTCACATTGTGACCTTTACATGTAATATCTAACGTGCCATTTAATGTCAGAGAAAGGTTCTAGCTTAAATGCTACTGAAGTGAACCTAGAGGCATTAATGATCTTATGGGGGGGTTTTTTTGTTTAAATTTATTTTTTTGTTTTACCACCACTCAGCGATCCTTTGCCAACTACTGTTAAGAAAGAGCTCAAAGGGTTATGAAGCTTTATGCCGCACTTTGTATCTGAGTAGTTCAACGAAAATATTTTAAGTGTTTTTCTGCAAGTGATGGGTGAATCATCCCAGCTCTGATGTAGCAGCTCCTGTTCATCACAAACAGTCTTTTTTCTGCTTTGATGAACTCTTTATAAACATAAACCTTCACTGCAGAGCTACAAAAGCATTTGCTCTCTTAACCTGAACACTGTTAGGTCTGAAAGATATTACAGGCTGCTGGCCTGTTGTGCTGTTCTTTGTCTCGCAGTGCAGAGAAAAGGTGTGACTCACTGCGTTTCCACCACCGAACTGTGCTATTGTCTGAATATTATCAATACAAAGATATCACTTTCACATTGTCAAGATATCTAAAAGAAAAAGCAAATCCCTTTGTACCCAGCACAGGATGACAAAGCCTGGAACTTCTCTTGAACGTCAACTCTTTTATTTGTTATCCTGCATTTTTGACTATATATATAATTTTTATTTTTATTTTTATTTTTTATTTAAAGCTTTTATCATAATTAGAAATAAAACATTTCATGCTTGATGAGCACCCACCCCAAAGGTGTGGAGAGAGACAAAGATAGACAAGCATAGCTAGGACTGGCGTATGCCATGGATGTGAAGAGATCCTCCTGAGGAGGCGGAGGGATGGAGGGAGGCAGAGGCACATTGAAGCAGATGCAGAGAAATGTGAGAGGGTGTCAGTGAGACTGGTGATGACGCGCTCATGGCTGCGGAGAGCTGGCGAGGCCGCGGCCCTGGCTCTGACTCACCTCATCCCCACGGGGCCTCCTGGTTGACGTCACTCAGTGTGCGCTGTGGCATTTCTCTGCTTCAACTTCTTTGTGTGCAGCAGCCACACTTCAGCCTTTCTCACATCTGAGAGAGTCTGAAAATCTGCATTTGTCTATGTTTACAGCATCCATCTATCTATGTTAGTAAAGCTGAAAAACAATAGCACACTTTATTAGCACCATTGATACTGCTACTTTATACACATATTAGAAATATTCAAGAGGCATCATAGGATTGTTGATATCGGGTATAACAGAAAATCCTAATGGTAATCTCTTCCTACAATCTCCGAACCATCTGAGTGTTCTTGGATACATACTACAGGGATTTTACTTTGAAAGGAGTAAAAAAGAAAAAAAAAAATCCCCACTAGGAGGAAGGTGGAGACAATACTTGCTGTTTACTTTTGTTTTCACCTACTATTTGTGTATGATTAGACACAAAGAGACAAGGTTACTAATGTGCTGATTTCAGCCCCAATAATGTGGACCACATTCTACATGCACTGATTAACATGGGCGTTAAAGATCCGTTTACTTTAAAAAATAAGTATGGGCTATAATAACAGCATTTGTTTCATACAAACATCCATGTTTTCTCACTCCTGTCCTCCAGCATCGATCTACCTTTTTTTAACCCCCCTTATTAATCTCTCTCGCTCTCTTTCTTACCTTTTTAATAGTGGCATGGCCATCCTCTGGTTCGCACACGCTGCCGACTGACACACCTGCAACCAATCTCCACTCATCTCCTGCTCTTAAGCACCAGCTCATCATCTTGTTCCCCATCACATCGTTCCATCTACTTGTGTGAAAATCTCACTCACACTCACAGTTACACTTAGTAAAACTCTAGTTCTTGTTACCTCAATGATCCTGCCTCAGACTTACCTTTGTCTCTCGCTCTTTTCACTGTTGCAGAGCCTCCCCTTATATTTGAGCCGCCATCTCAGTTCTCAAAGGTGGCTTTTTGGAGTCACTCTCACATACCTGTAAAGTGCTTACCTGATGCTTACCGCATGTATGCGTTAATACATCTGCACTTTATATGCTAATTGTTTTCCAGTTGTCACATCCTCCTTTAAGGACAAAAACAAATAAGTGACAAGAAGGAATTAAGCTAAAATTGTGAGGCAAGCAATGTGGCCTTTGAATTGCTTTCAGGCTTGGCTAGGTTTCACTAATACTGTGTGAACATTGAGTTTCATTCTGTTAAGAAGAGCACACTGAATGCTCTTCTGGACCAGTTTTATGCATCCAAGTGAAACTATAGCATCATCATGAACTTCAAGCTGATTTATTAAATGAATGAGCCTCAATTAAGCTGCATATGCTGTTGCCCTGAAGACAGAACAACAGCACCTTGGGTTTGTACAGCCACGGTGCTAAATTGCCTTGTGTCATTTTGACCATATACAATATAACAAGCAGGAAATCTTTTTATTTAAAACAAAATATACAGATAATTATCATCGGCATAGCAAGGGTATATATTTTCCTGAAGACTTTGTGGCCAAATCTGTACATTAAGCCAAGACATGTGCGGTGCTGGGGTTGTTACTCAACAAACCTGTAACCTAATGAGAACACACACGATCTTTCTTTTAGTGTTTTCATTTGAATACAAAGCCGACAACACAAAGCATAGTTTAAAACCAGCCCAAAGATACCTAAAAGAGATCGCCACACATAATCTGTCTCCATAGAAACGTGTAAAGGTGGAAATGGAGGCTACAAAGCTACAAGCCTGACGGCTCATCACAGCTTTTGTTTCCTGTCATATATCGAGCTCTGGCTGCCGGGCTGGCATCGGTATACACTCAGCTATAATATCACTCTAGGTTCTTAGCGAAGCTGGAAACCTGGAGAGAGGTGTGTGTGTCTGGAAGTGGACAAGCAACTGGAAAGTTGGTGAACACGGTGCCGAACCATAAAATCACAGGTGTGGTGCTTCAATAAACACTCCTCAACTGTAGATAATAACAGTGTGTTGGGTCGATCTTTATAATATCTACTCCTCAAATGTTCTAGACCACGTTGCCATTTTACCCCTCTCTACATATGAACTGAAATAAGCTGATTGTAGTCTAGGCAGGCAAAAAAAATATCAATGTTTGATGTTTCTTTCTTTCTTTGAACTCGTGTCGTTGTTCATACAAACAGATGTAAAGTTAACACAGTGATGTGAGACTTACAGCATGTTTGATTTGAAGGTAAGGAAAAGCTTTATTTTTTTTGTTGTGTGTAAGATTAAATTGAGCTTAACAAGTAAATAATGTATTGCAGCATTCCAGGCAAGAGGCCACATAAAAATGAATAAGCAAGAAGTTAGCTCACTAGTGTGCAGCTCTGCCACCACTTTGCAAGTAAACAAAAATGGAAAACAAAATAGCAATAAAGTTTGGAGGGTGAATTAGTGAATTTGGGCTAGCTCACATATATAATGATGTACTAATTGGTAGCTAGCTATGGAGCTAGGCTAATAGGTGGTTAGGCTAAAATCAAAGAGCAGAACATATAGGATGGAGGTTTAATGCTTCCCGGGAAAAGTTTATTTGGAGGATCCCTGATAGGTAGGCCCATCATATGGCAGGAAGAAGACACTTAAAATGGACCCAACTCCAGCTAAGAAAACCTCAGATAAGAGCCAATCCATAACACGTGGTTGGTCATTAGTTTCTTGCTGTGTGGTTTGGATTACTCACTATGAAAAACATTATGATCCTAAGTCTTGATGCATGCTCAATCCCAGTGTCAAGACTGAAAAAAATCACTTGTATGAGCGATGAAACATTCCCCCCTCTGAAAACACAATCTCCAGATGATCAAAATCAGCTTGCTGGGATTATGATCCTAAGCCTAATGTCCACACTGAAATTATGTTGACCCGAGAGGGATTCTCTTCTGAAGCATTCACATGAGCCCATGGGATGTAATATAGACTGACAAATAAATAGTGTTAATAAAAGGCCAAAAATTACCACTGATTATTTTTTCTGAGCTTGTTTAAGTTAAATAAAATAAGACACCAAGCAAGCCTCAATCAACACAGCACACACTTGGACTCGGAAGCAGAGTTGATACGTCATCACTTAACAAGCGGGTTTGATTTAATTATTTTTGTAATGCCAAAAATTGCTAAATAAACTTCAAACTTTTTGTCAGATTCTTGCAGGAAATGATCTTGCCACAGATTCTCGATTGGATTTAGATCTGGACTTTGACTGGGCCATTCTAAGACATGGATAGGTTTTGTTTTAAACCCTTCCATTGTTGCCCAGGCTTTATGTTTAGGGTCGTTGTCCTGCTGGAAGGTGAACCTCCGCCCCAGTCTCAAGTCTTTTGCAGACTCCAAGAGGTTTTCTTCCAAGATTGCCCTGTATTTGGCTCAACCCATCTTCCCATCAACTCTGACCAGCTTCCCTGTCCCTGCTGAAGAGAAGCACCCCCAGAGCATGATGCTGCCACCACCATATTTGACAGTGGGGATGGTGTGTTCAGAGTGATGTGCAGTGTTAGTTTTCTGCCACACATAGTGTTTTGCATTTTGGCCAAAAAGTTCCATTTTGGTCTCATCTGACCAGAGCACCTTCTTCCACATGTTTGCTGTGTCCCCACATGGCTTGTGGCAAACTGCAAACGGGACTTCTTATGGTTTTCTGTTAACAATGGCTTTCTTCTTGCCACTCTTCCATAAACGCCAACTTTGTGCAGTGCACAACTAATAGTTGTCCTATGGACAGATTCCCCCACCTGAGCTGTAGATCTCTGCAGCTCGTCCAGAGTCACCATGGGCCTCTTGGCTGCATTTCTGATCAGCGCTCCCCTTGTTCGCCCTGTGGGCCTTGTCTTGGTAGGTTTACAGTTGTGCCATACTCCTTCCATTTCTGAATGATCGCTTGAACAGTGCTCCGTGGGATGTTCAAGGCTTGGGAAATCTTTTTGTAGCCTAAGCCTGCTTTAAATTTCTCAATATCTTTATACCTGACCTGTCTGGTGTGTTCTTTGGACTTCATGGTGTTGTTGCTCCCAATATTCTCTTAGACAACCTCTGAGGCCGTCACAGAGCAGCTGTATTTGTACTGACATTAGATTACACAGAGGTGCACTCGTTTTAGTCATTAGCACTCATCAGGCAATGTCTATGGGCAACTGACTGCACTCAGACCAAACTGTCATGCTCAACCTCACATAGTACTTATAATTGTTTCGCAGTTTTTGGTACTTTCTGTGAGGAAATTGACTTAAATGAATTAGAATAGAATAGAATAGAATAGAATAGAATAGCCTTTATTGTCATTGTACAGAGTACAACGAAATTGGAGTGCCACTCCCTTGGTGCAAGTTTCAATAATAAATATAAATGTAAAATATAAAAGGTACAAAAAAAACAATCGTAAGTACTCAAACAATAGTATGTACAATATATACAGGATAGCAGCATTAATATAATGACAGTATGAATAGCAGCATAATATAATGACAGTGACGGTATGGAATAGGTTCAATTGTTTTTGTGCTTATTTACTACGGTGATAGCTCTGGGAAAGAAGCTATCCCTGAATCTGTTTGTCCTGGTTTTATGTGACCTGTACCGTCGGCCTGACGGTAATAGTTCAAACAGTTGGTTGCTGGGGTGAGAGTGGTCCTTGATGATATTGCCAGCTCTGCTGAGGTACCGAGAGTTTGCAGTGACCTCCAGGCTGGGCAGAGAGCAGCCAGTGATCTTCTGGGCTGTGTTGATGACCCTCTGCAGTACTTTCCTGTCTGCAGCTGAGCACCCTGCATACCATGTTGTTATGCCGTACGTTAGGATGCTCTCTATGGTGGCTCTGTAAAATGTCACCAGCAGCCTCTCCTCCAGGTTGTTCCTCCTGAGCACTCTCAGAAAGTGGAGACGCTGCTGGGCCTTTTTAACCACCGCTGTAGTATTTGCAGTCCAGGAGAGGTCATCAGAGATCTGCACGCCCAGAAACCTCATGGAGTGTACCCTCTCCACACAGCTCCCGTGAATGTAAAGTGGGGCCGGGTCTGCTCTGCCCTTCCTGAAGTCCAAGATAAGTTCTTTAGTTTTCGTGGTGTTCAGTTGGAGGTTGTTAACTGAACACCACTCAGTCAGTCTGTTGACCTCATCTCTGTAGTCCGACTCATCCCCCCTTGAGATGAGTCCAACCACTGTGGTGTCATCCGCGAACTTTATGATGGTGTTTGAGAGATGGGTAGGGGAGCAGTCGGATGTGTAGAGCGTAAACAGGAGGGGACTCAAAACACATCCTTGTGGAGACCCGGTGCTGAGTGTGATGGTGCTGGACCGGTGGGGGCCGAGTCTGACAGACTGTGGTCTATTTGTCAGGAAGTCCTTGATCCAGAGGCAGATGGGGGTGGAGAGTCCCAGGTGAGACAGTTTCTGGACCAGGATCTCCGGGATGATATGATTGAATGCTGAGCTGAAGTCCAGAAAGAGCATTCTCACATAGCTTCCTCGGTGCTCCAGGTGACTCAGCGCAGTGTGGAGCGCTATGGTGATAGCGTCCTCGGTGGAACGATTTGTCCTGTAGGCAAATTGGTGGGGGTCCAGAGTGGGAGGCAGACCGGCCCTGATGTGCTGACAGACCAGTCTCTCAAAGCACTTCATCACTACAGGCGTAAGTGCAACAGGCCTGTAGTCATTTGGGCTGGCCACAGCTGTCTTCTTGGCGATGGGGATGATGGTGGAGGTTTTGAGGCAGGGCGGGACGGTGTTTGATGACAAGGAAAGGTTGAAGATTTTAGTGAAGACTCCGGTCAGTTCGTCAGCACATGCTCTGAGAACCTTTCCATGTATTCCATCAGGACCTGCCGCCTTCCTGGGATTCACTGACCTTAGAACACACCTCACTTGGTGCTCCCTAAGTGTTAGTGTGCCAGTGCTGGGGGCGGGTGGAAGTGGTGTGGCAGCTGAGGGCTTGGTCGTCTCAAAGCGGGCGAAGAAACGGTTTAGATCCTCAGCCAGTGAGGCATCAGTCCTAGATGTTGCCTGGTTATTGCTTCTGTAGTTGGTAATGTGATTGATCCCCTGCCACATTTTTCTGGGGTCGTTGTCAGCAAAGTGATCTTCAATCCTCCTCCTATAGGCAGCCTTAGCTTTCCTGATGCCTCTACTCAGGTCTGCCCTGGCCGCCCTATACGCAGCCCTGTCCCCTGACTTGAAGGCAGTGTTGCGGCTTTATAGGAGGGATTGCACTTCGCTAATCATCCAGGGTTTTTGATTTGGAAACACCCTGACCCTTTTGTTGACGGTGACATTGTCAACACAGTTCCTGATGTACGAGAGTACAGTGTCCGTGTACTCCTGGAGGTTGTGGCTGGAGAATAAATCCCATACAGTTGTTGAGAAGCAGTCCTGCAGTTGAGAAAGGGCTCCTTCAGGCCAGGTTTTTATTGTCTTTGTCTGGGGCTTTGTTTTTCTCAGCAGGGGGGTGTAGGTGGGGGTGAGGGACATGCAGAGGTGGTCAGATCCAGCCAGGTGGGAGAGGGGTGTCGCTCTGAAAGCATGCCTGATGTTTGAATAGACATGGTCCAAAGTGTGTTCTCCTCTCGTAGCAAAGTCCACAAACTGGACAAATTTAGGAAGCACAGTAATTGCAGCAGCACGGTGGCACGGTGGTTAGCACTGTTGCCGCACAGCAAGAAGGTCCTGAGTTCAATTCCAACACCAGGCCGGGGTCTTTCTGTGTGGAGTTTGCATGTTCTCCCCGTGTTTGTGTGGGTTCCCTCCGGGTACTCCGGCTTCCTCCCACCGTCCAAAGACATGCAGCTTGTGGGGATAGGTTAATTGGATAATCCAAATTGTCACTAGGTGTGAATGTTCGAATGAATGTGAGTGCGAATGGTTGTCTGTCCCTGTGTGTTGGCCCTGCGACAGAATGGCGACCTGTCCAGGGTGTACCCTGCCTCTCGCCCTATGACAGCTGGGATAGGCTCCAGTGCCCCCCGCGACCCTGAAAAGGATAAGCGGAAGCGAATGGATGGATGGGTGAATTAATTGAGTTAATTGTTAGATAATTGTTAGATTGTTAAATGAACAATGCATGACAGTGGTTCAGGATGTTTGTTTATCGGAAGGTTGATGGTTTGATCCCTGGTTCCTCCAGTCTGCATATTGAAGTACTGGCATATTGAAGGGTAAGATAACAATATATCTATCAAAGCGTGAGAACGTATGTGAATGTTAGATCAAGTGCTCTATGAATGGGTGGATGAGGTGATCTTGTAGTGTGATTTTACCTCAGTTTTATTTTGTTATCTTACAGCAGTACAGAAAAAAATGGCAGTTGTTTTCCTGGAATGAAACAAATTTCAGTGACAAGGTATGATCTAAAGTTACTAATCCTGAAATAAGGTGATCAATTATTTGTTTGTACAAAAGTTAAATGTTCTTCAGAGTGTCAACTGCTCAAAAGACAAAGCATAATGAAATATCTTGTCATGGTCGTGTTGTTAGTTTAAGTTTTCCTTTTGGAATTATGTTATTTTGTTATATTAGATTTATTGTTTCTGGTTTCTAGGCTTCTGTTCTGGTTCTGCACCTCATGTCGCCATGTCTCAGTGTCGAGTCTGTGTCCTGTGTCAGTGTAGTCTGTTTTGCTTTCTCCCTGTCTCGTCATGTTGGATTAGTCACAGCTGTGTTCCTTCCTGTTTACCATTTCCTCGTTTCTCTCTGTGTGTAAATATTGTGTGTGTTTACCTCTGTTCCTCAGCAGATTGTCTGTTCATCTTCCTGCGTATCATCCCCTGTTTCTTCCTCTGTCTTTCCATGCCTCAGGTTCCTCATTCCCAGCATCAGGAGTTTTTGTATTATTACTTTCTGTATTGTTTTTCTATGTATTTCGCACAGTTAAATTTAGCTGTCCCAGTTTAGGTCTTTGTTAGTTTATCGTAGTCTCCAGTCGCCTTTTGTTTATAGCGTTTTTGTGCAGCCCAAATAAAGGCTCGCTTTCTGTTAAACCTCCACCTGTCTCTCCGTTGTCTGTGTTTGGGTCCACTCCTCTCTCATTTTCCTTGCTAACCGTAACAGTACAATCTGACCATACTATGGACCCAGCAGACTTCGAGCTGCACAAGTGGTGGGAGGCAGTCTCCCCTGCACCTGAATCAGTTTCCTGGGTGAGGAGAGCTAGGGCCCAGTTGGTCCTTGATCCAGTTTCTAGGTCGGATGAAGCTCTGCAAGCCCCTGCACCTGTACCAGCTCCTCAGGTGGGGACAGCAGCTGGCCAGCAGTTGCCGGTGCCTGTTCCGGATCCCAGGGTGAAGGCACCTGTGAACCAGTTTACTCCTGCACCCATACCTACTCCTTGGGTGGGAGCAGCTGCACAGGGGCTCAGAGGAAAGCACTCCAAGGGATCATTAACACCGCCCAAAAGATCACTGGCTGCCCTCTCCCCACACTGGAAGTTCTACACAACGCCCACTGTTTTAAAAAGGCCCAAAACATCATAAAAGACACCTCACATCCTGGCCACTCCCTGTTCGAACTGTTGCCCTCAGGCAGACGGTACAGGGCAATCAGAGCAAGGACTAATAGACTCAAACACAGCTGTTATCCAACTGCAATAACACATCTGAATACTACAAAAAATGTCCATCACGCCACTCTTGTGTTAATCTATGCACGGTCTGAAGCATGTGTGTGGGAATGTATGTGAATGTTTTACTGTTATATCTTATTAGTATTTTAAGTTTCTGATTCTGATTCTGATTCTCAGCTGGTGTCTTGTCTGCCCCGGGACCCGTGCCGGTCCCTGAGGTGAGGCCAGCCAGGATACAGCCGGCCTCCGCACCCCTACCTACTCCTTGGGTTGGAGCGGCTATGTCCGGCAGATGTCTGCACCCGTTCCTGTCTTCGCTGGAGGCTCATGTGAGCCCGTCCAGCCATTTCCCTTGTTTTCTGGAGGCTCAGGAGAACCACTACAACCGCCACTTCTGTCCCTTGCTCAATCATTAGCTTTGTTACTTGCTCAGTCATCAGCTCAGGTCTCTGCACCTGTTGGCCCTGCTCCGCCTCACCCAGAGGTCTCCATACCTGCTGGTCCTGCGTCTGTTCCCGCTGGAGGCTCTGGAGAGCCGCTCCAGCTGTTTGTTCCCGCTGGGGGCTCTGGAGAACTTCTCCAGCTGTCTGTTCCCGCTCCAGCATTTCCTCGTCTCCACTGGGGGCTCTGGTTAGCTGCTCCAACACTCCGCGGCTTCCATGCCACAGTAATAATAAAACAGGAAACTGGGGAACATGACATAGGAGTGGAGGAGACGCAGACGAGCAGGAGCAAGGGAACACAAAGGAGCACGAGGGAAAGAGCGAGGAGACATGACCGAAGGGGAAACTTGGATAAACGTGGAATAAAACACAAGGAGGGAAAACAAAACACAAGAATTCACAAAACTATATAAACACAAACACACAGAGGGAGACACAGAGGGCAAAGACACAAGGGGGAATCTAATAATCAAAAAGCTAAACAGTATAACCTAGGTACTATAATATAAATCCTTAGAATAAAAAAGTAAACTTAAACATAATACAAAATGACAAAAAACACAAAAAAACTCTGGGTCAAATGAACCAGGATCATGACTGCGGCAGCCACGCTGCTATCAGATCCATCACCTGCAACAGCCACGCCGCCAGCCGTTCAACCGCCTCTGGCTTCCAGGCCACCATTTGGTCAACGGCCTGCGGCTGCCACGTCATCATCTGGTCCTCTGTGTCCTTATCCATGTCCTGTTTGGCCTCCGCGTCCTTGTCCAACAACCCAACCACACCAACATTCTTTATACACCAAACCACACCAACACTGGCCATCCACCAGGGAGCTTTGCTACCACCTCCGCTTTTCACGAGGTTGGCTCCCTGAATTGTGCCTGTGTTGCCACTTTCCACGTGGTCTGCTCCCTGAACTGTGCCTGCACTACTGCTTTCCACGGTGTCGGCCCGCTGAACTGTTTTGGTCTGGACTCCTGTGCTATCTACCTCCGGGTCGGCCCCCTGAACTGCCCTGTTATGGACTATTGTGCTGTCAACCTCCAGGCCGGCCCCCTGAACTGCGTGTGAACTGTTTCCTGAGCTCCAGTGTCTTTCATGGACTTTTTTTTCTGAACCTGTGTTTTACTTCCTCCCCTGTGACTGTCTGGATTACCTGAGTATGTTTGCCCAGCTGCCTCCACTTCTCTAACCCTAATAGTACACACCCATGGTACTGTGTTGATTGGCCTGTTTTGGTAGCGGGCCATGAAAATCAAATGATACAATGATTTCATAAGGTGTTATAGACTCATAAATGCTAAAGCCATTCTTAGGTGTTTGTTAGAAAACATAACATCATAATATATGATATATCTCCAAAAGTTGATTCTGTTCATCTGGACATAGCGTTTTGGGGGAGAAACGTTTTGTCACTCATCCAAGTGACTTCTTCAGTCTCAGCTGACGGCAGGTTTCCCCAATCTTATAAACAGTACATTTGCATAATGACTAAAACCCAGCCCACTGAAGGAACAATCAGCTGGGAGGTTGTTCCTTTGTTCCATTGTTCCTTCAGTGGAACAATGGGTTGACCTCCCAGCCCATTGTTCCTTCAGTGGGCTGGTTTCAGTCATTATGCAAATTTGTAGGCAAACAGTTTACACTTCTGGTTTGTGTTTCAGCCACTCAGTTAGCACTTGTCTTTAGACAGATTAGTGTCTTCGTTGCAAACTACAGGCAACCACAGTTCTTGGTGCAACACCTGTGTGACCAGGTTCACCGAGTGACAGCCAAAAATCTCCAGCACACCACTTGCCACACAGGTGGTGAATACTGAGGTTTATACTATAAGTGAAGCTGCATTTTAACGTGGGAGACTATGGTGATTAATGGACTTTTGGACCAAGCCTCATTTATATATCACTTTTCTGATCCTTCTGGTCATGCAAAGTACTTTTAGACTACAGGCCACACGGAACCATAAGTTCATACAGTGCTTCATTGTCCACACTTTTCTCTTTATCTACCTCACATCCATTTAGAGTCACCAATCACACTGCATGTCTTTGAACTGTGGGAAGAAACCCATGCAGATACAGGGAGAACACACAAACTGTCACGGTCCTGGGTCGGTGACCCAGTGTTTTTTGTATTATTGTTGTTATTTCATGATTCCTTCTTTGTATATAACTTCTAGTGTTCTGAGTTCTGTTTTCTATTCTAGTTTTGAGGTTTAGTTCTGTGCCCTGTTTTACTTTGAAGGTCTGTGTCTCATGTTAGTGTGTTCTGTTTTGCTTCTTGTCTCATCTTGCCCAATTAGTTCCAGCTGTGTTGCCTCCTGTTCCTTGTTCCCTCATGTTCCTACTTATGTATTTATAGTGTGTGTTCTCCAGTGCTCCGTTTGCCTGCCTGTTTGTTTATTTGCTTTCTCAGTTTAGTTCGTTTTTTTGTTCAGTCTGCAATCTCCCATCAAAGCCAAGTGTTTTGAGTTCACCTTTGCCTCCGTGAGTCCTGCTCTTGGGTCCACCATTCCTGCCTGCCTTCACACAGCCATGACACAAACTCCACACAAAAAAACCCCATGTTGCTCCAAGGTGACAGTGCTAACCACTGCACCATGGCCATGAAATCTAGCTAAAATGAAATAATTGCGAAAACAAGAAGTCAATTTTTTAGATGTTTATTGCTTTGCAATGTTTACATGTTTACATGCTTTGCAAACATGCAAACATCACATTTTTTAATATAAAAGAACAAATGTATTTGTTGTATGTTACATATGCATTTGATTTGATGAATTTCATTTAAACTTTTCTTAGCAAAGGTTTGCGATTAAGTTTCCCCTCAAGCAATTGAAGCCATAGCATACATATGGGCGAGGTTAAAAATCCTCTGTAACTATTATTATTACTTATTAGCATTCTCATCAATCCTGAGAATGAGTCCTTACAGCATCTTATATGAGAAATGAATCACTTCTAACATGAACAAAACCCTTAAAATGTGGCTCATAGGTTTCAAACCAAACATCTGCATTGTTTAAGACTTGTTTAATCCCATTTAGGATGACAGAAGTAAAAATCATTATACTGTAAAAAATTGGAAGAGTTATTTTTATTTATTTTTTTAATTTTTTTCCAACATTAACAGGGACTTTGGACAGCATGACTGCGGCAGGGTTTGTTATTGTAAAGCTAAAATATGTCCAAAACATTGCACGAATCTGTTGGTATTTGTGTTATTCAACTATAACATTTTTGGCTGCTACATGTTTTTCCACCAGTAGGGGGCAGTCACGGAAAAAGAAAAACTATGTAAAAAAAAAAGAAAAGAGAAGAGAAGAAAAAGAGAGAAGAGTGTATTCTTGGGCTCTGTATGTGAAAGCCACGGTTCTGAAGTACCCAAATAAACTCGGTTCTGCTGTTTACACCAAGTTGTCCTGGAGTGGTGTAACATTTTGGAGGTTCCACCGAGATCGTTTTGGGACTACTTCACACAGAGGAACACGGTAAAGGAGCATGACAGAGCAAAGGAGCTAATGCTAACGGATTGCGACAGTCTAGCTAATGCCACGCAAACTGTGTTTTCTCCGGTCGGATACACTGAGAGAGTTTTATTCATCTTAGTTATCTTTCAAGCATGTCTGTGAACCGTGAAGATTTTTTGTTGGAATTGGAGCAGAAGTTATGTGGACTTTCTTTGGAAGAACTGCTCAGAGTATGTGAACTATGTAATATTACAGAAAAGGGCAGCGAAGAAATACAAAGCAAATCTCGCAGAGCTCTCGTTAAGCTTATTAGCCAGTTTTGTGAACGAGAAGAGTTTTTACAGCGAGAGGATGAAGGCATGTCGGTGCTTCTGGAGCTAAATGATGTGCTGGTTTTGCTGGTGGAGGCGCGGTCAGCGGCTGTCGGCGCAGGAGCGGTGGTCCGGTCTTCATCTTCAGACAGAGCAGAGATGACGGCGGAGGCTGTGCACGAGGAGCAACTGGCAGCGGCGCGGGCACCTCCGGAGCGGCGGACAGGGCCGATGACATCGCTGGAGCATCAGGCGGCTCAAGGGACATCAGCAGAGCAGCAGGTGGCCATGAGGACGTCGCTGGACGGCGAAACACAGCGCAGGGGGAGAAACTGTATTGGCAACAGCTGCTGTAATGTTTCATCAGGTGGATTCAGAAAAGACTTCAGGATAAGTGGACATGGATAAGTCGACAGCTAAAGACACGCTGAGTTTCAGTAGCTTAGAGCACCAGATGGAAAGCGGCTTAAAAACGGGCTACTCTGAAGCTGAGATTGTGGAGGCTGTCATACGTGCATCAGTCCTGGGTTAAAACTAAGGAGCTATTTGGAAGGGAAAGAAGATCTCACATTGACCAGCCTGAGACAAGTTCTAAAAGCCCATTATGCAGAAACGGATGCAACAGTACTGTACCAGCAATAAACCAAAGCTACACAGGGGGCAAATGAAACACCACTTGAGTTCCTGATTAGAGTGCTGGATTTGCGTCAAAAAATCCTTTTCGCATCTGAGCGCACCCAGTCTAGCCTAAAGTATAACAAAGAACTTGTTCAAAGTCAATGTTTTCAGTCCATTAGAACGGGTCTTCTAAATGACAATGTCAGAGCAGAAATGAGAGCATATTTGCAGGATGAAAACTGTAGCGATGAACTCTTATTAATGAAAATGCAAACAGCCCAGTACAATGAAAGCGAGAGAGCGTTAAAGGCAAAAGCCCACAGGTCATTTAGAACAGGACTAAATGTAGTTGAGCAGAATGTAGCGCTTACTGATCCCCGCACAAGCCAGCCTGACACAAAACCGGCTAAAACCCTCAAAGATAACTCCTTATTTGCAAAAATTGAGGAAAGTAACTCAGCAATCAGGGAACTCACAGGACAGGTAGCTTCACTAGTGCAAACTGTCCAACGACATAGAAGTGGTGATGGTGATAGACAAGTCAGGGCGTACAGAAAGGCAGCTCAGAGACCAAAAAGGCGATGCTCTGCATGTCAACAAGAAAACATGGACTGTGACCATTGTTTCAAATGTGGCAGTGACTCTCACTGGGCAAAGGGATGCAAAGTAAGGGGAGCTCAGAAGCAGGAAAACTGGGCGGGGCTGTGACTGCGGGACAAGCCACAGCTTCAGCACCAATGTCCCAATGTGATAACATTCCCAAGGCCCGAAGCTTATCCCTTGCATCACCAACTGACTCAGGAAATCCTAAAATTAGGAACCAACCCCCAAACGTGTTCAATTTAAGTACCAAAAAAAGAAAAGTAGCACAGCTCGTGGGCAGAAAGTGTCTAGTATGGTGTAGAATGAATAACTGCAAAACACAGGCACTGTGGGACACGGGAGCCCAAGTTTCAATAATGAGTGCATGCTGGAAATCAGACAATTTACCTCACTTAGAAGTTCACCCCATCAGCGATTTATTAAGTAAGGATGAACTTTTAGACTTGAGAGCTGTAAATGGATCTGAAGTCCCTTTCCAGGGTTGGGTAGAAGTTAGCCTTAGCCTTTGTGATTCGAGAGGAAAAGCTGCAGCTCAGAATGAGGTTCGGGTTCCAATCCTAGTAAGTCAGGATGTGATGCAAAAACCAATAATAGGGTTTAATGCTATTGAGGAACTGATCAAAAAAGACACTACTCAGTCCAGTGAAAGCTTGTCTCTACTCAGAAACTCTCTAAGAGTAGGATCAAGCAAAGCAGAAGCACTGTTGAACCTTAGGGATACTGAGCAGGGATACTGAGCAGGGATAGCTCAGTAGGTAGAGTGGTTGCCCCATGATCGGAAGGTCGGGGGTTCGATTCCCCTTAACAGCTACCCTGAGGTACCCCTGAGCAAGGTACCGTCCCTACACACTGCTCCCCGGGCGCCCAATGGCTGCCCACTGCTTCACTGAGTGAATGGGTTAAATGCAGAGAGCAATTTCCCCACGGGGCTCAATAAAGTACAATAATGTAATGTACTTTCTTCTTATCCACACCACCAGTAACGAGATAGTTACTTATCCTATCAGATCAGGACGCAAAGCTATTGTCGTACCGGGTGGGCAAATGTACGGCGTTAGTTGTTCCATCAAAACAGACCTAAAGGTAAAAAGTGAAATGCTTTTCGAGCCAGATGAAAACTTGTCTTTAGATGAGGGTCTGAAATCTAACTGCCAGTTGCTGTCTATATCAGGCAGCACCTGCAAAGTCAATATCTATGTTACTAATTGTCATGGTCCGTGGTCCTGTGTCTGTGGAATGCGTGATGCTCGGGTAGCCACACCCCCGGGCTGGGCCATCACCAGCACACCTGCTCTCCATCCCGGTGATTACACGGAGATCCACTTAATCCGGCGCTGACGGATGCTCCACGCCAGTTCGTAGTCATCCCCACAGTGGTTTCTACTCGGCGTCTGCTACCTGCCTGTCCTCCGGCTCAACTGGATCTCGCGGTGCTCACCTGGCCCACGCGCCATTCCACGGACTTCCTGCCCCCACGGACTGCCACACTTCCCTCCCGAGCTCCCACGGTTCCGTTCTATCGTAAGCCCCTACTCTAACTCAGTCCTGATATGTTCTCCCCGCTTCCTGGCTCCCTAGTAATCATCTCCCCTTTCTATTGCAGCCCCCCGCCGTCCCGATCCCGGCTTCCTCGTGTCATTGTTTCCCCGGATTTTTAGTTTCTGTTTTGCTCTCTACTTTCCCCGGGTCGCCTTTTGTTGTTTTATTAAAGTGTCTTTTTGTTAGCTCGGAGTCTGCGCCTGGATCCTTTCGTGCCCGCGCACCACGGCGCATGACACTAATGCTACCAAACATGACATTGTGTTGCCACCTAAAACCCTTCTAGGTAACATAGAGAGGGTAACACATAGTTATCCTGTAAATCTCAAAGAAGCTCAGATAGGCTCGATTGTAGAAAAAGACAATCAGAACTCACCTAGCTCAGCAGAAGAGCCTTGGGAACCACCTGTCAATTTGGGCCACCTTAACACAGAACAACAGGCGGTCGTCATGAAAATGTTAAGGGAGGAGTCAGGCGCATTTGCTTAACACAAAGAGGAAGTTGGTTACATAAGAAATCTAAAAATGGATATCAAACTCACTGATCAGATTCCTGTAGCCAAATCCTATAATGCAGTCCCACGTGCTCTCTACGATGAAGTAAAAAGTCACATTCAGGACTTGTTAAAAAAAGACTTTATTCACAAATCAACCTCACCATATGCCTCTCCAATAGTGTGTGTGAGAAGGCGGGATGGAGGCCTGAGACTGTGTGTCGATTATAGGGGCCTCAATAAAAAGACCATTCCAGACAGACACCCTATTCCACGAATACAGGAAATCCTTGATGGACTTGGCGGCAATAGGTGGTTTAGTGTGCTTGACCAAGGCAAAGCGTACTATCAAGGTGAAATCAGCGAAGACTCGAAAAAATATACCGCCTTCACAACACCCTGGGGGCTGTACGAATGGAATAGGATCCCATTTGGACTCACCAATGCACCTGCAGCTTTCCAGCGGAGCATGGAGGAAAGTTTGGAAGGCTTGAGGGACAAAATATGCACTCCATATTTAGATGATGTTTTGGTGTACAGTCAAACATTTGAACAGCATATTGAAGATTTGAGATCAGTTCTCAAACGTCAGCGGGCTTGGGGAGTAAAACTAAGACCTGATAAATGTGACTTGTTTAAAAATGAGGTCCGCTATGTGGGCAAAATCATTTCAGCAGACGGCTACAAAATGGATGAGAAAGAGGTACAAGCAGTACGAGCTTTGAAGGACAACCCACCAACAAACATTAAAGAGCTGAGAAAGCTTTTAGGATTTTTAGGATACTACCGAAGCTATGTACACGATTTTTCAAGACATGCAAAGTGCTTATATGATTTACTCTCAGTTGACCACACGCAAACACCAGCGCGGTCAGCCAAGGCGGGGCATGCTGCACCCACCCAAAAAATCATATGGAGTGACAGCCACCAAAAAGCACTAGACTATTTGGTGGATGTTTTGACTAATCCACCTGTGATGGCTTATCCTAAATTTGAGGAACCCTTCATTCTGCACATCGATGCTTCAGAAGAAGGCCTTGGTGCAGTCTTGTATCAGAGGCAGGACAGTAAATTAAGAGTCATTGGATATGGGTCAAGAACATTAACACAAGCTGAGAGGAATTACAGGTGGCACTCAGGGAAACTTGAGTTTTTGGCACTAAAATGGGCTGTGACTGAGCGCTTTAGAGACTATTTGTTCTATGCTCCCTCAGTGACAGTGTACAGTGATAACAACCCTTTAAGCTATGTTTTAGGCACAGCTAAACTGAATGCAACAGGACACAGATGGGTTTCCGAGCTGGCTGATTTTAACATAACACTGAAATACCGACCCGGAAAAAGTAACGTTGATGCAGACTTTTTGTCCAGAACACCTTCTAGTATGGATTCATACATGTCAGAATGTACTGAGCTGTGTTCGCCTGAAGTGTTAAGCGCAGTACTGAATGCCATTGAAACACAGGAAGACAAACAACTGTATTGGATATCAGCCATAACGTGCAATCCAGAAGTAAACAAAATACTTACAGAAAATCCGCCAGATGTGAGGATCACAACGCAGGAGCTATTGCAAGCTCAAAAGCAGGACCCTGCCATAGCTTATGTTCTCAACTTAAAGAGTACTGGTGCGAGTTTTGACAAGACATCAGCGTTCAAAACCCCTAAAGGAAAACAGCTACTACACGAGTGGAAAAAGCTGTTTATCTCAGATGACGGGTTGCTGATACGAAAGACTGTGACTTACACTCAGATTGTGATTCCGGAATCGCACAAAGAACTGGTGTACAAACACCTTCACTGCAAAATGGGTCACTTGGGGGTGGACCGTGTGATGAATTTGGCAAGGAGTAGGTTTTATTGGCCGAATATGTACAAAGATATTGAGTTTTTCATTACACAGGTGTGCAAATGTAATATTCAGAAAAAACCTACAGTTCAGTGTAGGGCCCCCATGTGTCATGTGCCGGCTACTGCACACTTTGAAATGGTCTCAATAGACTATGTCCATCTCGAAAAGAGCAGGGGAGGGTATGAGTATATTTTAGTGTTACAGGACAACTTCACCAAGTTTGCTCAAGCCTACCCTACACGCAACAAATCTGGCAAAACAGCAGCAGATAAAATTTTTAATGACTTCTCCTTGAAATTTGGTTTTCCTGGTAAATTACATCACGATCAAGGCAGAGAATTTGAAAACCATTTATTCAAACAGCTGCAGAAGTACACAGGAATAGCCAATTCAAAGACTACACCCTACCATCCACAGGGGAACCCGGTGGAAAGGTTTAATCGCACTTTGCTGTCAATGCTGCGGACCCTGGATGAGGAAAAGAAAGGAAACTGGAGTGACTACGTAAACAAAGTTGTGCATGCCTATAATTGCACAACTAGTGACTCGACAGGATACTCGCCCTTTTATTTACTCTTTGGTAGACATCCACGTCTCCCTATTGATGTAATTTTTGGACTGAGTGAGACGAACAAATGCAAATCATATGAGGATTATGCTCACAAATGACAACAACAAATGAAAGAAGCATATGACATTGCATCCAGAAACATTAAAAAGACTCTGGCAAGAGGGAAATCACATTATGACCTGAAGAGACAAAGTGCTGTACTCTCACCTGGGGACAGGGTACTTGTCAGGAACATGTCAAAGAGGGGAGGCCCGGGAAAGTTACGCTCCTATTGGGAGGATCAAGTTCACATAGTGATCTCTCAAAAGGGGGAAAACAGCCCTGTCTATGAGGTTAAGCCGGAGCGTGGTGCTGGGCGAGGCCGTATCCTCCACCGCAACATGTTAATGCCCTGTAATGCATTACCGCTTCCCACAATAACAAGAACTGAACGAAGCCACACTACACAGACACAAAAACAAAGAGACCTACAAGACGCATCGAACCATATAGAGAGCTCAGATGATGAAGAGCAGTATTGGTCTCAGAGAGTGAGGCACCACCACTGTCAGCCTCAAGGGGATTTAATGGTGTCTGCACCTGCTACTGAACTGGACCAGGACCTTCAGCGAAAGAGCACGGAGCTTAGAGTGGATGCTGAAGAGTTTCAAGTAGATATGGTGAATGGACAAGGTAACGCTAAACATGACACCTCAGCATCACCAGACACTGTTGCTTCGTCAGGTCAGCCCAGTGAAATGAACCCAGAACTGTCGGAACCGCAGCCGAGAAGATCTCAGAGGGAGAGATGTCCACGGAAAATATTGACTTATGATGCATTTGGCCAACCAGTTCAAAGAGCAATTGGTCACAGTGTTAACCCATTGTATGCCAGTGCAGCAGCACCGCCATTCTATGACCAGTTTGGAGTACCTTGGGCAGCTCTACAAATGCCTTACTATGCAGCTTATGTACCAGTTAGTTATTATTGAACTGTGAAAGAGTTTTTCTGAATTTAAATGATGTTATTTTTCAAAAATGTATGGGGACTTACAAGGCCTTACCAATATGGTGACACAAGTATTTGATACTTTTGGGGATGGTAGCGTAAGACATTGGATCATTATGTTTGATGAGGTAAATTGTGATTAAATGGTTACTATCTAAGTTGACAAGCTCCGGAGCACGTGGTAAAGTGATAGTAACGTCTTAGAGGGTAATATTTGTATGTGGACTGTCGGAAACAACTCAGCACTGTTGTAAGCCGATGCTTATCTGGTAAGAGAGTAACATGTGATTCTGTCACCTGAGGTCCAATAGTGCATCGTGAAAGTGATCTTAGAGCACTGCTAAACCCTATGCCAACTTACGCCATCTCTACATTGTCACAAGGAAGAGAGAAGTATATTTGTTTATTTTTGTTTCTTATTGTAAGAGCCAATTAAAGGTTAATTTTATTGGTACTGGTAAAATGATTAGAGGAGAAATATATATGTTTGATGTTAAGAATATAATTCTAGTTGATTTTAAAATACTGTTTGTTAAATGTATAGAATAGAGAAGTGCAACATTCTAAAGCGCTTTTTAGTATTTTGAGCTTCCGGCGCACTGTAGTTACGTAGTTGAGGAGTTGGATAAGCTGGAAGCGACACAGTTTTTTGACCGAGTCTTGCCATGTAAACTAAAAGTGTCAATAAACATATTGTTTGCAAGAAGGATACTTGGACTTGCTCGCGTTTCAATGCATGTTGCCGGACTGACTCCTAACGGCGGTACAGAAGAGTGAAATAGGGACGGAGTGCCGCCGCTACATAAGTCAAAAAACTAGCTTCACCGACATGTGGAGGATCGGCTGCACGGCGCTCGGACGGAAGGGAGCAGCCTAACGGAAAGTAAGAGGCACTGCTTAAGGATGCTGGCACCAAACCGGATAATTCTTTGGATTATTCTGTAGAAGAAGGTAACAAACTCTCTTATTACTTCGTGCAGTAAGAAGAAAAATACGTTTTTCGGAGGCTTGTTAAGTCTGGTGGAAAACGAAAGTGAAACTTAACTGCGTGCTATCGTCAAACCCGATCTCTTTTTTCTTTCTTTGTCTGTGGGACTGCATGTTGTAAAACAAGATTTGTTGCGGTCTATGCGGAGTTTTTGGCATGTTATGAAGATGGTTTACACTATGTCTATTAAAGATTCTAAGCAGAAGACAAATAGTGCATGCTACTTGAGCCAATAAACCCCTGCAACTTATAAGATGGCGGAGGAAAGAGAGGTGGGAAGAACATGCAAGTTAACAGAGAAAGCTTTGGAAGAAAAAGTACACAGATGGATTGCCTTAAGAAGACGAACATTAGGAACAATCACAGGCAAAATAAAGGAGATAAAGATAATGATGAGTGATGCTCAGAACCTTCAAAATATGAATGAAGTAATGGAAAGTGACTTTGCATTGGCTCTGAATGAGTTTCACGGTCACAATAACCAGGTTAAGAGCCTTTTGTCTGAAGAAGAAAAAATATTTGACCAGGACAATTGGTTTGAGCCCAAAATGGCATCTATAAGAGAGTTTATGCAAACAACAAAGAAATGGATCGCAGAGGATCATAAGCATATGATTCCAAATGAAGCTGAGCAGCAGGAGCACATTACAGATGACTTGGAAGAAGCTGTTAACCCAGATGACAGCGCATCACAGGTTGGAGCTAGAAAGGATGCAGTTCATAGCTCGCGTGGGTCTCAAGTCAGCCGAGCATCTACAACATCTAGAGTTTCCTCCACTCGTGCTAAACAGGAGGCAGAACACGCAGCCTTGCTGGAACGAGCCGCAGCATTGAAGAAAAGGCAAGAACTTGAGTTGGAGTTGGCCAGGATTAGGCAACATCTTGAGCTGGAAACAGCAAGAGTCAAAGCGGAAAAGGAAGAGTTAGAGTTGGAGACTGCACTAGCGGAAAGTCAAGCAAAATTAAAGGTGCTCAAAGAATATGAAAGATCTGAAGATGGTCTGAGCAGTTATGTGTCAATACAAAGATCGCAAGGTCGAGAAGTTAAAAAGGAAAGAGTTGGCATAATGCTCCCACAACAAGCTGATGTGAGTAGTCACGCTAATTCACAAGTGCAAAACTCACAGGTACCACAACTGTCTCATCCAGTCTCCACTCATGGGCTTAATGCTCACGTTGACAGAAGTGATGATCTATTGTCAGTCATGCAGAAACAGAATGTAATCACTGAGTTACTTGTGAAACAGCAGCAGTTGGCTCAGTTGCCATCAAAGGACATTCCTGTTTTTAAAGGTGATGCACTACAGTATAAGGCCTTCATAAGAGCCTTCGAACATGCAATAGAGCAAAAGACTGATAACGATCAAGATAAGCTGTATTTTTTGGAACAGTTCACTGCTGGCGAACCACAGGAGCTAATTCGCAGTTGTGTACACATGACTCCTAGCAAAGGTTACCGTGAGGCCAGACGGTTGCTACATAAGCACTATGGAGATGAGCTAAGGATCGCAAGCGCATTCATTGAGAAAGCACTCAAATGGCCGCAAGTGAAAAATGACGATGCAAAGGCATTAAATGCCTATGCTATGTTCCTGACTGGCTGTCGCAACACCATGGAGGATGTTGAATTTTTGGAAGAGATGGATAATCCAACCAATCTACGCACAGTGATATCCAAGCTGCCCTACAAAACCAGAGAACGTTGGCGCGTAGAAGCATTTGAACTCCAAGAAAAGAGGGGCAAAAGAGCAAGATTTGCAGATTTGGTGAACTTTATAGACCGCCAGGCTAAAATAGCTATGGATCCACTCTTTGGTAATATCCCAGACAACCGTGCAGCGACAAGTGGAAAGACTGACCAAAAGGAAAAATATCCAGCAAAGAAGGAGTTTCGAGGAAGCAGTTTTGCCACCAACATTTCCGCCGAGAACAAAAGACTGCAAAAAACAAACGTTAAAACTGAAAATTCAATCAAGACAGTGAGTGCCTTTGAGAAGCCATGTTTGTATTGTCAGCAGCCTCACACTCTTGCTTCTTGTGGCAAGATTAAGAATCAACCACACAAAGAACGTGTGGATTTCTTAAAGTCAAAGGGACTCTGTTTTGGATGTTTGGTTTATGGGCATCTCAGCAAGTTCTGCAAGCGCAGAATGGAATGTAAAGAGTGTTCACTAAAGCACCCAGACATTCTGCACATGGGGAAAAAAGAAAGTTCTGTGGAAGCAGAAAGGAAGGATGTTACTGATGGTAATGAGGCACCTTGTGCTCAAGTTCCTGTCAGTCAAGAGACTTGTGGGCTTACAGGGGCCGGAGAAGAGGAGTGTGTGCTCTCTATAGTACCAGTCAAGATTAAATCTAAAATGAGTGATAAAAATATAGAGACATATGCCTTTTTGGACCCGGGAAGCACGGCAACATTCTGCACGGAAGATCTACAAAGGAAACTGAATGTTAAAGGAAAGCCTACACGAATACTTCTAAGTACCATGAGTCAAGAAAAACCAGGAGAACAGAAACTCATTAACAGTTTTGTTATATCAGACCTGGAAGTGTGTGGGTTGGAAGATTCCAAGTTCGTTGACTTACCCAAGGTGTTCACTCACACTAGTATACCTGTGAGTAGTGGAAACATACCCAAGCAGTCAGACATCCAGCCTTATCTACATGAAGTGAGGCTACCAGAGATAGAGGCTAATGTAGACCTGCTTATAGGAGCCAACTGTGCAAAAGCAATGGAGCCATGGCGTGTCATTAATGGACAAAATGGAGGTCCTTATGCAGTGAAGACCACCATTGGTTGGGTTGTGAATGGACCCATAAGAAAAGAACTAAATGACTCAGAAAACAAAGAACCACATTTCTCAGTGAGCCGAATCTCCTTAGTAGAAGTTGAGAAGCTACTGGTCCAACAGTATAACATCGATTTTTCAGAACGTAATTATGATGACAAAGAGGAAATGTCACAAGAAGACAAACAGTTTCTACGAGCAGTAGAAAAGACAACGACCTTCGAAAATGGACACTATAACATTGGATTGCCACTTAAGAATGAGAATCTTCAAATGCCAAACAACCATTGTGTTGCGGAGCAGCGGATAGCATGTTTGTTCAGGAAGTTTAAGAAGAATCCTCAGTTTTTTGAAGATTATAAGTGCTTCATGGAAAACATCATCACCAGGGGCTATGCAGTTCCAGTGCCAGACCACCAGTTGAGCCGTGACGACAACAGAGTGTTCTATATACCACACCATGGGGTGTATCACCCGAAGAAGAGAAAGTTACGGGTCGTGTTCGACTGTACGGCTTCATACCAGGATATGTCTCTAAACAAGGAGTTACTGCAGGGACCGGATCTGACTAACACACTGGTGGGTGTTCTTTTAAGATTCCGTGAAGAGCCAGTAGCGCTGATGGCAGACATTGAATCAATGTTTTACCAAGTCAATGTACCAGAAAGGGATGCTGATCTTCTTCGTTTTCTCTGGTGGCCAGATGGCAAGCTGGATGAGCCCATGAAGGAATATAGGATGATGGTGCACCTCTTTGGAGCTACTTCCTCACCAAGTGTCGCCTCATATGCGCTAAGAAGAACGGCAGAAGATCACAAGGAAGAAGCATCTCCAGAAGCTGTTCAGACAGTCCTGTGCAACTTCTACGTAGATGACTGTCTTAAAAGTGTAGCTACAGAAGAGGCTGCAGTGAAATTAGTCAGTGATCTTTGTGCTCTGTGTACCAGTGGAGGGTTTACATTAACAAAATGGACAAGTAACAGTAGGAAAGTGTTGATGTCAATTCCTGAAGAACACAGAGCCAACGAGGTGAAAGATCTGGATCTTAGGCATGACACTTTGCCAGTTGAGAGAACTCTAGGTGTACAGTGGAACACAGAAACAGATAACTTCACTTACACTATAAGGTTGCAAGACAAGCCAATGACACGAAGAGGCATTTTGTCAGTCATTAATTCAATTTATGACCCTCTTGGCTTTCTAGCACCAGTCATCTTGCCTGCAAAGCTTTTGTTGAAAGATCTCTGTAAAGAGCAGCATGGTTGGGACAAGGAGATCAATGAAAAGCATGCAAAAATTTGGAAAAAATGGAAAGAAGACATTGTACTCCTCTCCAACTTCCATGTGAGTAGATGCCTAAAGCCTACAGGTTTCGGATGCACTGTTGTTGCGCAGTTGCACCATTTTTCCGATGCTTCAGATTACGCATATGGAACTGTCTCTTACCTGTTGATGGAAAATAGACAAGGCAAGAGACATTGTGCCTTTCTCATTGGGAAATCCAGAGTTTCTCCGCTCAAGCAAGTCACAATTCCTAGGCTTGAGCTGACTGCAGCAGTGATTTCAGTGAGGATGGACAGATTACTGCGACAAGAACTTCAAGTTCCTCTGCAACAATCAGTCTTTTGGACGGACAGCACAACTGTGCTTAGATACATTGATAGCGAAACATCTCGCTTCAAAACATTTGTTGCAAATAGAGTTTCACTGATTCGAGAGGCAACCAAGCCATCGCAATGGAAGTATGTGACATCGGCAGAAAATCCTGCAGATCAAGCAAGCAGAGGCTTAAAGGCAAAAGATCTGTTGGAAGGAGGTTCATGGATTCACGGGCCGAACTATCTTCTAGATGAAAACGAATGGCCAGAACAGCCAGTGAGAAAGAAGGAAAACCTTCAAAATGATCCAGAAGTCAAGACTTCAGCAACGGTTAATATACTGACAGTTGAGGAAGGCATGGAACCAATGAAACGTGTGATAGACTACTATTCGGACTGGAATAAACTGAAAAGAGCAGTAGCCTGGATAGTGAAGCTAAGGAAGGTGCTATGGATGTTAAAAGAAGAAAGAAAACAGTACTCAAAAATAGTCCAGAAAAACGAAAATGATCCTGAAAAGCAAAAGTTAAAGTTGCAAGGGCACATGAGGACATTTAAATCTGCAATGGGACAGCGCTTGCTTTGGAGGATCTTGAGGCTGCCGAATCAGTAATTGTTCGTTTCAGCCAGAAACAACATCATGGAGAGGAGATCAAAATCCTACAGAAGGGAGGACAGCTCAGTTGTAGCAGCCAGCTGTTCAAATTAGACCCAGTTCTTTGGGATGGGATGCTGAGAGTTGGCGGCAGACTCAATAAATCAGGCTTGCCAGAAAATGCTAAACAACCAGCAATTCTTTCTAAACACAGCAAAATCTCTGAAATCATTTTGAGAGACATCCATCAACGAACTGGTCACTGCGGTCGCAATTATGTGCTGGCGCAATTGCGATGCAGATATTGGATTCCTCAAGCCAATTCGGCAATTAGAAAGATAATCAACAAATGTCAAACTTGCCGTAGGATTTCTGGAAGGGTTGGTGAGCAGAAGATGGCAGACTTACCTGAAGACCGTCTTCTACCAGACAAACCTCCGTTTACAAACACTGGTGTCGACTACTTTGGCCCATTTGATGTCAAGCGGGGCCGGGGTACTGTCAAAAGATATGGTGTCATGTTTACCTGCCTCACTCTCAGAGCTGTGCATATTGAAGTTGCAGACAGTCTTGACGCAGACTCCTGTATCAACGCGATTCGACGTTTCATCTGCAGAAGAGGTCAAGTTACCATCATGAGGTCAGATAACGGCACAAACTTTGTGGCAGCGGAAAGGGAGTTGAGGGAAGCCATTCAAAGACTGGATAACGACAAAATAGAAAGAGTCCTAAAACCAAAAGGTATAAAGTGGATTTTTAACAGCCCGGCTGCTTCACATCAAGGTGGAGTTTGGGAGAGACAAATTCGAACAGTGCGTCGAATTCTCAGCGCTCTCTTGAAGGAACAAGTGCCAAATGAAGATTGTCTTCATACAATAATGTGTGAGATTGAAAGCATCATTAATGGCAGACCTCTCACAAGCGTCTCAGAAGACATAAATGACGTTGAAGCTTTAACGCCGAGCCATCTGTTGCTGCTTAAGTCACAGCCCCTCATGCCTCCAGGTGTCTTCAACAAAAATGATGCATACACCAGAAAAAGATGGAGACAGGTTCAATATCTAGCAGATTTGTTTTGGACCAGATGGACTCGTGAATATCTTCCACTTCTGCAAGAGCGCCAGAAGTGGCTGAAACTAAGAAGAAACTTCGTGGTCGGAGATCTTGTGCTGCTGGTGGACAGTTCTTCTCCACGCAACTCCTGGCTCATGGGGAGAGTGGTTGAGACGTTGCCAGACTCAAGTGGAACAGTCCGAAGATTGAAAGTAAAAACTAAAAGCAAAAAAATCGTTAAGCAGTTTCATGATTGAAGTAGCAGCAGGAGAGGCAGTCGCTTGTTAAGCTTAACGCAGGAATGCTTTACAAACATTCAGAGATGGACTTACACACTTGCTTTACTTCTCTCGGGATAACTTTGTCGGAGATGAAATGCCGGGTTGCTAGCGAAGCTCCACATGCTATCCAGATCACCAACAGGTTCCGCATGCCACAGCCGCTCTATCACGTGATGCATACTGCTCCGAGTGCTAACATTCTGAGGTGAGTTACGGCGTGTTGCAAGTTTTGTGAGGTGCTTTCGTGATATTTAATGGATCGGATTACATTTTTTATTTTTCTCCGATATCCGATCCAGTAATTTAGGTCAGTATCGGACCGATACCGATATGTAATATCGGATCGGTCCATCTCTAGTAGATACTAAATAATAAACGATATTGTGCAGCACGCAAGATAGACAGCGCACAATGTGCTTTGAGGCAGCAGCCAAGAAAGCTGTAGTCCGTGTCTGTGAACACCCGTGTGTACACCTGTGTGCACACCTGTGTGGATCAGCATGCTTGTATTCCGAAGGTTTCTCCATGTAACGATCTGCTAGGGAGTGTGGGGAGCCATAGCCCCGTCCACCAGGGTATGAAGCAGGTATAGAGGAGATCCAGGCCCCAGATATACAGAGGCCCCAGAGTACAAGGACCCGAGGAGGACCACCAAAGGGGGGGAACCGTGCCACCCTCCTGGGAAGAGCTGAGTAGAGCCCCAAAAGAGAGGTCACCCCGCAGCTACGGAGCAGAGGCCAGAGGGGGTTGCAGTGGCATGCCCTCGGGCTCTGCCGGCAGCCAGCTGTGCCAGAGAGGACCGAGCTTCAGGCCCAGAGGCCAGAGGCCTGAGGGCATCCCACCCCCCGGAAGGAGCCCAGCCGGGCCACAGGCGCCCGGCCCCGCCAATCAGCCACCAGGAGTGAGCCGGTACATACATGAGCACCCAGCCCCAGACGACAAGGACCACCAACACACCAACGTCTGCGGGCATCAACCACCGGCAGGGAGTGTGGTGAGGGGAGATAGGCCTCCGTACTTTAGAGGGCCTGAGATGTACCCAGAGAGGTTGAGTCTAAGACCCAACCTGACATATAGACACAGACGAACAGGCACACGCGGACACAGACGTGCATTCCCACCCCATATGCACCACCAAATACTCGGCACTCACCCAACGTGTAGACAGACACAAATAGACACTGCACAGACAGTCGCACTCCCCAAACATACTCTATATCCCAGGTCCAGGTACCCCCGCCCTCAGAGGGGCAAGCCGCACCTAGACCTAGGACATGTAACCCTTCTCTCTGGGGTGGAGGCAAGCGGACCACCTCCTTATCTGCAGTAGCGGGGAGGCCCCGCATCCCAGACCCCAGTCTGACGGCCAGCACCTCCTCCCAGCCCCCCAGCCCTGAATAGTGAAGACCTCAAACCTGTATTCTAATGACGTAGATGTATTCTAAAGACACTTCTTCAGCTGAGAGTCAGAGAGTGAAGACACACACGCTGCAGATTTCACTTGCAAGGGCAGTCACAGAGCGCTCACACGAGAGTGGGGGCCCTGTGATGTGCTCTCTGAGATTGCTCCTGTCTTTATTTATATACAAGGGTAATACAATATTGAATACGTCTGTTTGTAGACAGAGGAATGTTGGTGCGTATGTAGGTGTATGTGTGTGAGATTCTGAAGGAAACGGCCCCTCTTCTTGTTAGGGAGTGAAGATAAGAGTGTTCAGCTCTCCTCTTCCTGGTATGGAGTGAAGATGTCATGGTCCTGGGCCATGTGGGCCCAGTATTCTTAGTTCCTTGTATTTTTGTATTTCGTTCCTTATTTAGGCCATGTTTTCTGAGTTGCCCTGTTGTGTTGTTCCCTAAGTGTTTTCCCTTCATGGTTTTTACCCCCTGTGTGCCCCTCTGTGTATCTGTGAGCCCTCGTCTCTCCTTATGTCTTATTCCATGTTTCCCCTGCCCATTATGTCTAAGTTCTCCCCGTGCTCTCTCTCCCCCCTGTGTGCCCTCTATGTATTTATGAGCCCTCGTCTCCCTTTGTGGTTGTTTCATGTTTCCCCAGCCCGTTATGTCTGTGTTTCCCCGTGCTCTCTCTCCTCCTGTCTGAACCTCTGTGCCTGTACATGTCATGTTCAGTTCACCCCGCCCTGTCTCGTTATGATTATCAGTGTCTCCCTCTGTTCGGCGTCGCGTTCTCCCTCATGCTGTGTGTGATTCCCCCGTGTTTCCTGGTGAGCTTTATGTTAGTTTTTCCCAGTTTAGTTTTGTATCTCCTATTATCTTTTGTCAGCAATAAAGCTGCTTTTTGAGTTCATCCCCGTGTGTGTGAGTTTTGCATTTTGGGTCCTCCTCCTGCCTGCCACACAGCCGAGCCATGACAGAAACTGCTTGTTCAGCTCTTATTATCGCTGTGGGAAGAAACTTGTAAAAGAGAACAGAACAAGTCTTGTAGTGAACAACAGTCTAAGTCATCAAAAGGTCAACATGCAGTATTCTATCATATATAAACTTATATCATTAAAAGTTTATACTGACTACTATGTACAATTTTCTAATGACAGTAGCTTACAGTAACACACTGACCTCCGAGCTCCTCTGTTACAAAGCAAGACCAAGTCTACTGAGATTTAACCCTAAGTCTTTGTAGAAGTTTAATTATGTTCAATGTAAAAAGCTCCAACGTTTTTTAACAACTTCTATTGTCTTATATTTAATGTTCAATAGTTATCGTCTCAGTGCTGCCCTGAGTTTGGAGGAGCGTCCTCGAGGATTCTCTTTAACGTCGTCTTTTTGTGGGGTGATCACTTTTCTTCGCAGAGGAAGCTAACAGACACTTCCGTCTCTTTTATCATGCGACAGGTTTTCCTTCTTGGTACCTTGCTTCCAATGGCTGAAGTGATCCAGATTAGATAAGTCATCTCCCCACAGGAAACGTTTGACCAGTCTATCTTCTAGCAAATGAAAGGTGATAACACAGAGACGTCCGCTGGGTTTTAGCAACGTCTGGGCAAGGCCTGGAAAGTCTTAGCGGCCACGTGTGCAGGTCTGTTGAGCCGGTCTTTATACGCATAGACCGCAGGAGGAAACAATCCTGGAAATAAGAATTGGTTTAGAGTTAATCTTACAAGTTTAATGGTCTATTAATGAATGATTTATTATAGCATTGTTACATTTCATTTCCACAGAAGTGGAAGAAACTGCAGTTCCTCTAGGCCAGGGGTCGGCAACCCGCGGCTCCAGAGCCGCATGCGGCTCTTTAGTCTTTATTTTGCGGCTCCGGGTGGTTTGGAAAAATAAATTAGAAGTATTTAGCTGAAGTGTATTTTATTTGTGTTTAGTTCTTTTTTTAACTTGTAGTTCTAAATTGGAAGATTATTGTGATTTTGAAATATAAAAATAAAATTATATCTTATTATTTTTTTCATCGCTCAAAATAAGTGTCACACTCGCGGAAGCCGGTGTACCCGCCGAAACGGTGTGCATTTATCGAGACCTTCGACCCCAGGTAGGCCAATTATGGATCTTCGGATCCACATTATTTCAGCAGCTGTTCTCCACCATGAACTATGTTAAAAACAAACGCCGCTCACGCCTCACAGATGACAGCTTACAGTCCTGCGTAAAGATGAAGGTGACTTCGTACAGCCCCGATTAGCAGACGCTGTGCACAGAGGTTCGGGACCAGAAGTCCCATCGTAAACATATCACGGCAGACCCAACGATGTTTGCATGAACATGCTTTATAGCATCTCTTTATTGACCACTTTTCACACACGGTGTTGTACGCATACAGCCGGCTGTAACTTTTCAGCTCACATCCCGACAACACAACAGCATAGATAGCACAGGCGTTAAGACGGCGAGGCGTGATTGCGGGTGCCGGTCAGGTGCGTCCGACTCCCATGCAGCGGCACTGCAGACCACGCCCCGCCACACACATTAACCAGGTAAAATACATATTTAGGCAGAATTTTGCAAATATCGATTTTTTTTAGCAGCATAGTGCTTTTTTTCCAATTATTTTTTAAAAGTCAGGTCAAGGCTCCAAAAGCCCAAAGGCTATATGAGGGAGGCGGCTCACAACAGTTTTTGTTTGCTACATGGATCATTTTAGTTCAGCTGGGTGTCTTTCCTTTTGTTATATTTCTTTAAGAGTTCAAAATGTGTTAATTACAGAAATAAAATGTAATTTTCTCTGTAGCACTTCATGGATTTCATAAGCAACACACCTTAGTTGCTCTGTGGATTCTTTTAAAAAGCAGTTAAAAACTTTTCTGTTCAAACAAGTCTTTTGTTGATCTATGTATTTTATATTCTTTACATTATTTACATTTGATCTTTTACATTGTGTATAATGTCTATTGATTGTATTGTTTATTTTAATATTTGTGTACAACGCTTTGTGACTGCCTGTCTGTGAAAAGCGCTTGATAAATAAACTTTACTTACTTACTTTAGTTGTTCACACAAAACATAAAGGTAAAAAAAAAACAATAAATATACTGTGTTATCTTCATTTTAGATTTCAAAAAGTATTTGCGGCTTCCAGTGTTTTCTTTTGCGTGGAAACCGGGTCCAAGTGGCTCTTTGGGTGTTAAAGGTTGCAGACCCCTGCTCTAAGCCCACTTGAGGCTACCTATAAAAGTGAGCCAGTCCCCAGAGACTTCCATGTTAAAGTGCCTAATTTTACTGCATAAAAAAATCATATTGGTAAAACAATTTTGGCCTCTAAAGGTGATTTCTAGAAATGTAACAACTCCGAGTGGAGTGAATGATTTCTTATCTCTGCATAATTGCTTGGATAAGTAAGTTAGGGGTGAGTACACATTGACTGACGAGTGTCCTGACACTGGCAGCTGTAGTGTGTGCTAGGCCTTTATACACTACTTGAGTCATTAAACTGGACCTCTTGACTGTATGTGCTGTTGATGAATTTGGGAGTATTTTTATTGTATTCCCGAACTAATAATATGGCTTGCTGTGTGTACAAAGATTTGTGTTTCAGTAATGGGGATGAAATTCTAGTATTTTATTAGTACACCACTAAGCACCAAAAAATGTGTCTCTGTGTGGGACCCATGAAGTATATGAATGCAGCTGCTGACCAAGCTAGCTAACATTAGCTGATAATTTGGCAGTACTTGTCAAGAGTGTGGACTGGCCAGACTGGAGGACATGGTTTTTGTTTTTTTGTTTTTTTGCTTGTCCCGTTTGGCTCTTTTGCCATCAGAATTATTGTCTAAAGGCGAAGGAAGATGCCCAACGGATTTACTTTACCAAATAGACCATGCCAGCCTTGCCGTATTGGTCTATTTGATTCACCTTTTATTGTTTATTTTATTTTATTTATGCTTGCTAAATACGGGACAGACTTGACTGGGGGAAAGAAAGGGGAGAAAGAAAGAGGGAAAGAAAAACAGAGGGGAAGGGGGATGGGGATAAAGGGCGAAAAACAAAAACCACCAAAATAAGCAGACAAAAAATACATATATCAATCACCTTGTTCACCTGTTGAGAAAGAAAAAAGAGAAAACAAGCAGAAGAAAAAAAAGAGCAATATAATAAACAACATCACAATGATCTACTGTATGTGAAGATAACAGTAAATACTAAATATTAAACATTATTGTGCAGCACATAAGACCGATAGTGCACAGTGTGCTTTGAGGTAGGAGCCAAAAAGGGTGTAGTTTGTCTGTGTGAACACCCGTGTGTACACCTGTGAGCATGAGAGCACTTGTATTTAAAAGGTTCCTTCATGTAATGATCCGCTAGAGGGTGTGGAGAGCTACAGCCCCGTCCTCCAGGGAATGAAGCAGGTATGGAGGAGATCAAAACTATAGACATCCAGAGGCCCTCAGAACACAAAAGAACAAGGAAGACCAACAGAGGTCTCTGTGCCAGAGTGACCAAACCCCAAGCCGAGAGGCTGAGGGCACCCCACCCCCGAAGCAGCTCCAGGCCCCGACAAGCAGCCACCAGGAGTGAGCTGGTGTGTATCTGGACGCCCATCCCCGGACACAAAGAACCACCAATGCACCGATGTCTGAGGGTGTCTGCCACTGGCAGGGTAAGTGGTGGGGGGAGATAGGCCTCCATACCTTGGAGGGCCTGAGATGTCCCTAGAGAGGTGGCGTCCAATACAAAACCTGACCTATAGACACAAACAGGCACACACAGATACAAACATCCATTCCCACCCTCATGCTCTTATATGCAATTACTCAGCACTCACCCAACGTGGAGACAGACATAAATAGACACTGTACACACAATCACACTCCCCAAGCATACTCTAAGCCCCAGGTCTAGGTACCCTTGCCCCTGGAGGGGGAAACTGCACCCAGACCCAGGTAGTGTTACCCTTTTCCCTAGGGTGGAGAGAAGCAGACTGCTCCGACTCGGCAGCAGCAGGGAGGCCCCACATTTCAGACCCCAATCGGACGGCCAACTCCTCCTACCAGCCCCCCCGCTCCAACAGGCAACAGAGAACAGGGGTGCGTGAAGACTCCAAACCTCCCTCCGCCCGCTCATATGTAGTGTTGATGCATGTGTGTTCTAAGGTGCATTTAAAACCCAGGAGGGCATAGACCTACCTGCCATAGAGCAGCAGGTAAGCGCATAGCCCCTCCTGATAGCCCTCAATGTCTATGGGGGGGGGGGGGGTAGCCTCCCCTGCACCCTGGTGACACACCTTTACTCCAAGGCCCTGCATGTGTGGGTGATTGTGGTGGAGCGGGAAGAGGGAGGCAGCTGGAGATGGGGAGGGAAGGAAGGGAGGAGAAAGCGACCCCTCCCTGGGGTCAGCGGGGGAGCTGAGGAACCCCCATACTCTGCAACCCACCAGGGAAAGGGGGCCCAGGCCCATCCGGACCGGGGCCCAGTTCACCAGCACCGCCTGGCCCCACAGAACCCGGGATAGCCCCCCCGACCCCACCACAGAGAAAACTGCACCCACCCCGTCATCCACTCATCTTCCAGACTGCACAAGACAATAGACGCCCAGGCTGAGATCTTCCTCCACCTCTCCAATATCTCCCCCTCCTGCAGGGTGAGTTCCTGAAGAGAGGAGACCTCCTGCAAGATGTAACAGCCTCCCCCACCAGTTGAAGAGCCCCCCAGGTGGCTCGATGCACTGGTGGCACCCGGCGCCAGGGCTGGGCCCCCCTACACCCACCCGCCCACAACCTCGGCAACACACCAACCAGGACCCAAGCCCCCAAGGCCCAGCCAGGGCCCCAGCCCAGAGACGAAGCACCCCCAGAACCCCACGCCCGTCCCAGACCCACCCAGGGGCAGCCAGGCTACCAGGTCAGTAACCCACGTCCATCAGCACAGACCCTCCCCTAGCCCCGCTGCACGCAGCCACGAGGAAACCATCAGCTAAGAGCCAACAGAGCCCTTAATAGGCCATGACCGCAACCTCGGGTTAAGCCCTCCAAGGAAGATGCTCTTGGGGAATCCCCCGACACCCCAAGCCTGCCCCTACCCCCACACCAATTACAACAGCGAAGGTGGGTCCAAACTATGACCCCCCACCCCCACTAGGTGATGGAGCTGATCAAAAGAGCCCAGAGCAATTGATCTGATGTGGTGGCAGAGGCTGTATCAAGACTAATGTAATCTAATAGATAATTTCTATATTGGTTAGAATTAAGATTATTTTTATTTTTCCAGTTCATGAGGACTGTTTTCTTGGCTATGCATAGGGCAGTGAAAACCATGTGGGCTATATTCTTTTCTGTAGTGACATTATCTAAGCTGCCCAACAAACACACTAAAGGAGAAGTTGGAATACTACATTTCAGACACTTCGATAAGTCTTCACATATCTCGCGCCAAAACTTCTGAAATGGTGAACAGAACCAAAGAGCGTGGATATAATTGTCTGGTGAATTGGAGATTGCAGTGGTGTAGAAGAAGAATTATGGAAGGAGCAATTAATCGGGAGGACTGTAGATTTTGACCAGTTAATTGAGTAATCTGATATTCTTGCAAAAGAGTTTATCATTTCAATCACCCCAGAGATATTGGTTTGTGAGTTTTGGAGAAAAAGTAACACATCATCCGCATAAAGGCTGATTTTATGTTCCACGTTCTTGCATCTTATGCCCTTAATTACTGAATTTTGTCTAATTGCTGCTGCTAGTGGTTCAATAAAAATTGCAAACAGTGAAGGGGAGAGTGGGGATCCCTACCTGGTGCCCCTCAGGAGACAGAAGCTGGAGGATGTTTGGTCATTTGTTTTGACACTAGCTGTTGGGGAATTGTATAATATTTTTAACCAGTTAATGAAAGAGGTTCCAAAACCAAATTTGTGTAAAGTTGCAATCAGAAATTTTCAGTTAACTCTGTCAAATGCTTTTTCTGCATCCAAAGAAAACATTGTAGTTTCAATGTTTTTACTGTAGGAGTAATCTACGTGTATTTGTTGATGAGTGCCTACCTTTTATGAAACCAGTTTGGTCAGGATGAAGAGGGGGGTTATTTTCTCTAATCTCTTTGAGAGAGCTTTGCAGATTATTTTAAGGTCTACATTTATAAGGGATATTGGACGATGGCTTGAGGGATATACAGGGTCTTTGCCTGGTTTTAGCAGGAGATTAATGTTTGCAGAATTCATATTTGATGGAAGTCTGCCCTTTTCTTTGATTTCCAAAGAAAAAGGCAGACTTTATGAACATTACCTTAACTGAGGAAAGTGAGGCCTCTAGTTCTCATTGTTCTGGGTTCTTCTCACTGTGGTTCATTGGAGTTCCAAACCCTTAGGAATGACTTTATGACTCTTTCCAGACAGACAGATGTCAATGAATTTGTTTCTTTAGATTGTGGCACGATGTGACATGTCATCCAAAAGACCATCAGGGTGTACAACCTCACCCCTGGCGTTGTTGCCCACCTCTCAATTTCAAATACACATATACATTGAGGGCTATCAGGAGGGGCTATGTGCTTACCTGCTGCTCTCTGGCAGGTAGCTCTATGTCCTCCTGGGTTTTAAATGCACTTTAGAACACACATGCATCAACACTATATAGGAGCGGGCGGAGGGAGGTTTGGAGTCTTCACACACCCCCGTTCTCTGTTGTCTGTTGGGGCGGGATAGGAGGAGTTGGCCGTCCGATTGGGGTCTGAAATGTGGGGCCTCCCTGCTGCTGCCGAGTCGGGGCAGTCTGCTTCTCTCCACCCCAGGGAAAAGGGTAACACTACCTGGGTCTGGGTGCAGTTTCCCCCTCCAGGGGCAAGGGTACCTAGACCTGGGGCTTAGAGTATGCTTGGGGAGTGTGATTGTGTGTACAGTGTCTATTTATGTCTGTCTCCACGTTGGGTGAGTGCTGAGTAATTGCATATGAGAGCATGAGGGTGGGAATGGATGTTTGTATCTGTGTGTGCCTGTTGGTTTGTCTATGTGTCAGGTTTTGTATCAGACACCATCTCTCTAGGGACATCTCAGGCCCTCCATGGTATGGAGGCCTATCTCCCCCCACCACTCCCCCTGCCAGTGGCAGACGCCCTCAGACATCGGTGCATTGGTGGTTCTTTGTGTCCGGGGATGGGCGTCCAGGTACCCACCGGCTCACTCCTTGGTGGCTGCTTGTCGGGGCCAGGAGCCTGGGGCTCGCTCAGGCTCCTTCGGGGGTGGGGTGTCCTCAGCCTCTCAGCCTGGGTTTCGGTCACTCTGGCACAGCTGACTGCCGGCGGAGCTCACGGGCACGTCACTGCAACCCCCCCTGGCTTCTGCTCCACAGCTGCTGAGCGAACCCTCATCTCTTTCTGGGAGAGTGGCACGGTTGCCCCTCCGTTGGTCTTCCTTGGTCTCCTTTGCTCTTGGGGCCTCTGGATTTCTGGAGCCTTGATCTCCTCCATGCCTGCTTCATGCCCAGGAGGACGGGGCTATGGCTCCCCACACCCTCTAGCAGATCATTACATGAAGGAACATTTTAAATACAATCGAGCTCATGCTCCCAGGTGTACACACGGGTGCTCACACACACAAACTACACCCTTTTTGGCTGCTACCTCAACGCACACTGTGGGCTGTTGATCTTATGTGCTGCACAATAATATTTAATGTTTAGTATTTACTGTTATCTTCACATAGATCATCGTGATGATGTTGTTTATTATATTGCTCTCTTTTTCTTCTGCTTGTTTTCTCTTTTTTCTTTCTCAACAGGTGATCCAGGTGATTGATATATATATTTTTTGCCTGCTTATTTTTTATTTATTTTTTTTTGCCCCTTATCACCGTCCCTCTTCTCCGCTCTTTTTCCTTCCCTCTTTCTTTCTCCCTTTTCTTTTCCCCAGTCAAGTCTGTCCCATGTTCAGCAAATGAAAATAAAATAAACAATAAAAGCAAAGGTGAATCAAATAGATCATTACGGCAAGGCTGGGATGGTCCATTTGGTAAAGTAAATCCGTTGGACATCTTTCTTTGCCTTTAGACAACAATTCTGATGGCAAAAGAGCCAAACGGGACAGGCAAAAAAAAAAGAAAAGATTTTGGCTTGATGTGTTGCATTTTTAACATCTTTTACCCTTCTTCACTTTGTCAGACAGGTTCTATTTAAGTCATTTCTTGATCCAACAGGTCTGGCAGTAAGCAGGGATGGGTGTGGCAAGGGAAAATAACCTCTGTTTTCCAAAAATGTGAGTTAATTAGCTAACAGTAAATTCATGATTTAACAATAGGGCTCAATTACTTTTTCACACAGTATATTTGCTCTTTGTGTAATATTAACATTTCTTGATAACATGAAACATGCAAGTGTGGCAAATATGCAAAATACTAAAAAAAACAAAAACAAAAAAAAAAACAGGTAGGGGGGAAAATAACTTTTAACAGCACTTTATGAATGCATTAATGCATTATAGCGCAGACCAAGCCTTCAAAAGAATTGATTTGAATTCAGTTTACCTTGAATTCAGTTCAAGGTAAACATGCTTAATGCATACATATAAAACTAACATTTATCCAAGGCATCCTGTACCTTGACTTGTTTCAAAGCCACAATTATAAAGGCCTATAAGTACCAAAGTACCTCCTGATCATAATGAAATATATTTCATTTCAAAATGCATCAACTTGAAAGGAAAACACTGGCCAAAAACCGAGACAGAGAACCATGGACTGTCCAATATTTTACCATATCTTAACCTTAATGTTGGCAAATATCTCTCAAAAACTTTCTCGGCTGTGACAGGGAACCCACACTCAGTGCAGCAACAAGCCTGGGAGCGCAACCTAGCCATTCAGCAGGCAAAATTTTTCTTTAGCACAGTCTTTAGCCTGTGGCAATAACGCTGTGTAAACTGTGACTGATTGACGATTTCTGGTAAACTTAGTGGAGCTTTTATTAGAAGTTTAATCATTATGAACGTGGCGGTTAGCACTGTCACCTCACATTAAGAAACTCCTGGGTTTGAATCAAGACTGGGCCTTTCTGTGTGAAGTCTGCATGCTCTCACTCCATCTGCGTTTGTTCACTTTGGGCTCTTGATGTGAATGTGAGCGTGGATGGTTGTCTGTCCTGTGCCAGACTGGTGACCAGTCCAGGGTGTACCCCGCCTCTCACACCATGGCAGCTGACCCAGAAATGAATGGATGGATGGATACTAATCCAGAAATTCCAGATGAAGATAATTTTGGACTTGTCATTCCCCGCTCACATCTGGACTGCATAACACATACATTTTATATAAATATATAAATATACATGTTAATAAATAAATAGAAGTGTTACTTAAGTCATATCAGGTGTCTGTTTCACTGAAATCAATAGCTATTCTTTTGCTTTTAGTCCCAAATTCACACAGAATTATCACCTGACTTTGTAGTTTCAATCGGTTTTACAGAGGGCTTTTAGTCCACAGCATCTTTAGTCCACTGTTTTGCTTTGACGGCTCAAAACTTCCCTGAACTTTAGTTCACTCCCCCTGCAGGAAATCAGAGTCATTTTGAACAGGAGGACACTGTAAGAACTTTTTGGAAAGCTCTTATGCATTTGACTTGATACTTGCAGTGACAGAAATGCCTGAAAACAAATATAAACACTTCAACAAATCCCATAATTCAAGGTAACTGAACCGAAATTAATGGAAGTGCTGTTATTATGTTAATGCACATGACCTTAATCCTCACACAACAGACTCTTTCATCATACAACCGCCTTGATGAAGAGAACACTCCCAAGTTACACCCATAGGAATCTTTCTCATCTCTACCAACCTTCTTATCAATCCAATTCAAGAGATTACCTGATTAAATAAAGACCATATATGTACTGTTTATCAGTGGTGAAGCAAACTTGACATGCATCATCATTTCAGAAGCTATAGACACATTCAGCCCCCAGTTTCCAGTTAAAAGGGTTACTCACTGTTTTGTCTGTCCTAAAGAGATCTTTACCTCAGCCTTTTTTTTTTACTTATAAACCTCTTTGCTTTCTTTTCCCTTGATATTGCAGTGTTCTGCTGATAGACAATAATTGTGTCATACACACGCACACGCACACTAGTGCTCAGCATGCATGTACAAGACACCATCAGACAGGCCCTAATGGATCGTGTCTCATCATCAATTTAGTTGTGAAGTCATGGCCTTAACAGTCAGCTCAATCGCTGTTAGTGTGCTCTTTGTTTCAAGTGCAGCAGGGAAGCACTATAGTAATAAGGCTGCAGGAATCCCTGTAAACCAGAAGAGTCAAACTCAGTTCACGGGCTGCACGCAGGCCGATTCGATCTCCACCACTCCTTTACAGTATGAGCTGTTTTAACAAAATTAGGTGCAGTTTCAACAATATGTGCTATAATGCATCAGCAGGACACAGTGGTTTAACCACCTTTCTTTGGTGTGGTATGAAAAACTTCTTTGTCAGTAAGAAGACTGTAAAAGTGAGGATGATTCAGAACTCTGACTTGGATTAAATTAACAGTTCAGACAACCGATCACATGATGTGATCCATTCTTAACAACGTATACCCTCCTTTCTGCAATTTTCACACTTTTCAGAGCCAGCCTGGGGACCAGATTGGACCTTTTGGCAGGGCAGAACTGCTGTGAAGTCAGCATACACTACCTGCAAACTGTTTCATCGACGAACAGTGTCTTTCAGTTCTTGATGTAAAGAAAGACCAAGTCAGAAAGATGAGAAAGTGAAAAAAACTATTGCCTTGATTTCATTGTGATGTTTCTCAGTTTTTTAGCACACAAGTTTCTGTTTGCTCCATAAACCAACTCTTATTCTATTTTACTTTTTTTTAAAGCACTGTAAGAGAAGACAAACGAAGGGAAAATGTGTTTGAACGTTTGTTAAAAATATTAATCATCGACTTCAAAATAATCTCATACGTGGATGTCAGTGTTTTTTTTATTTTATTAATCAAGTATTGAGAGCGGGGCAGTCAGGAAATGTTTTACGCAGGATATATGTAACGCTTATCGACCATTCTGCGGGGTCTTTGCTGTTACCAGCTGTAACAACTGAATACCATATGCAAAAAAAAGAATGGATAAGCTCACCTATCCATACATTTTTCCTTATATGTGATTTCTTTTTCCTTAAAAGAGAAATCACAGCATGTTCAATCAGTCTGAATGGTCTGAGACTGTCTGAATAATTCGCTAGATTAACTTTTACTTTTCATCTTCTACATGTCTGCTCCGTGATTTATTCGAATGTCAGCAAATGGTCGGGAACAGATGTAAACGGACACAAAAAGGAAATGCCAGCTATTTCCCACAAAAACATCAAACATGTCGATCGATAGTGACGTTGAAGGTGGGGTGTGTGCGTGCATGTGTGAGGGAAGAAGTGATCAATGGCGGTTCCCTCTCCTTTCACAGCAGCAGATGGGGAGGGGGTGTGGGCTAGTGGGATGAGTCACACGCATAATGAACTTGCCTGTTGTGCTATTCAATATAAAACAGGAAAACGAAAACAGAAGCACAAACAGCAAAAGTAGGCTGGCTTTTATCAAATAGTCAACACAAGCAAACGGGAGACAAACTGGTCCTCTGCTGGAGGGTGAGGCACTTGTCACAACAATCTTTTGTCACATTTTGAGGGAGCTGTGGCCAAAAGACCAAAGGTAACGCTGATCTATTTCACCAGTTCAAATGACAGACAGACAGCTGATGCTCAATATTCTTAGAGGCAGTTAGCTGGAAATGCAAATGCTGAGTATTAATTTTTGTTTGTAAGCACAAACACTATCCATCTTTATGAGGTTCAGCGAAAGTTTCGCCTCCTTCACACACACGCACAAACACACGCATGCACAAACCAAATAAAGTTACCTAAAAATTGAGTGCATGTCCAAAGGAAAAAAAAACTGGAAGCCTTATGTTTACAAGGTCATTTACAAGGTAAAATGATCTGAACTGAAATGTGGTTCTTATGCTGGAGGGATAACAAGCTTTTTCAAATGACCCGAATGCTGCTGCAAAAACAAAGAAGGAAAAAAAAATCCTCCCCTCCTTTTTTAAAAAACCCTGCTACTTCTGTCACAAGATGGACACAAGAACAATATTTTATACCGAGAGGTTTTCAGCAAGGCTTTCACCTAGGCCATGCCTTTTCCAGAGAATGCAGCAGATTGGAATCAAACCAGAACAAGACGCAGGTGATTCTCGGTAATGCAATGCCAAGGATGATCTTTAAAGCAAAGTTACTTACTCCAAGTCTGCGTTTCGTACTTCGTCTGGAGTGTGCAATATCTGCCTTTCCCAGCAGAGGGAACAGGAGAGTTAGGAGTGGCCGAGTGGTGCAGTCCAACAGTGAAGCAGCAAGGTGCTATAATGCAGGACACCTCAGCAGTCATCCCACAGCATTTTTAATGAGCACTTTTTTTTCTCAAAGTAAAATGACAAATGCTTCATCAGTTCATATGTCAAGTCAAAGAGAGATATTTTACATATATGTCTTAAAATTAAAGCTTTTGCATCAAGCAAACAAAAAACAAAAAACAGCTTGTGCACCAGTATATGATATCCTGGCCATGTGGAAAAAATGGGCCTCATCTGGAGCTTTCTTATGGCTGAATTCATTAGGAAAAGACAAACAGGAACCTGAGAGAAGCCTGAGTACTCACCTAAATCCTACTTGTGACTCCCCAGCCCAGGTCAGTTACAGTGGGGGATCTAAAATGTCATCGAGGGGAGTTTTTTCAGATCTTGTTACACTAACACACAGACCATTTGGGAGACAGATACACAGGTACAGGATCGCTTTTCTTGTCGCGTCCATTGCCATGGCAAGAGTGGAGGTAACCGGTTTGCATTTCTTTCTCTGTCACACAAAGTTCATGGCGAGACACAAGTGTGCCCAGTTTTAGCAGGTTTACAGGATGAGAGCACAGAATGATTCATGTGGAAACCCTGATATAATCAGGTAATAATGCGGGATTTGGTGGCTGTAGAGAATAGTCCGATGGCTAAACATCTGGCCAATGTGAACTTGACTGGACATAAAATCTCACTGCTATCTTCAAACTGTATCTTACACTCAAACCTCCGCAGCACGGCCTCAAACTGTCTGTTTCATTACTGCTTCCACACACGTTTTGATTTTAACTTCACCAGGTAAGGAGGCAGATGTGTGCAACACAGAGAGCAAGTGAAAGCAGACATGAGATTATGTTGATTGCAATCACTCATGTCTGACACACATACATGACTCACCTACCTAAGCGGACTTAACATATGGCAAGTGGACTGAAAGTGAGTAAAAAAAAATGGGGTTTTTTTTAAGTGTGAGGGAATGAGTGAGCAAGTGAGAATGACAAGTGATAGGGAAGCACAAAACTAAGATGAGTTAGTGTCTGAATTTAAATCCTCATTTAATGCCCTTGACTCAAAACTGGACCAAGTATGACAAGCCTTCGAGGAACAGGCTGAGAGAGTTTCGTCCTTGTAGCTTGCAACGGAAGACCTGAGTCATCGAGTCGATGACCTTGAAGGCACATGTGCCGCTCTTTGCGAAGACAATATTCAGTTAAAAAACAAAGTTACAGACCTGGAAAGCTGTAGTAGGCGTCAGAACATCCGCATCCTCGGATTACCTGAAGACACTGAAAATGGGTGCCACTATCACTTCTTTTCTAATCTTCTCTGTGAGTTATTGGGCAAAGAAGTACTTCCATCTCCACCCAAGCTCGATAGAGCACACCGCTGCCTCGTAGCCCATGGGGCAACCTCCTTGCCCAGTGATCCTTTGCCTGCACCAATACTAGACCAAGGACCTCATCATCTGAGAAGCTAGGAGGATATGGAAATTCAACTACCGAGGCACATTCATCCAAATTGTGGAGGACTACAGTCCCGAGGTCCTTAATCAGCGGTCGCAGTACAAGGACATTATGTCGGAGCTCTACGGGCAAGGTTTGAGGCTGGCTCTCCTCTTCCCAGCCCGACATCGCATAACGCAGCCCAGCAGCCCCAGAAGGTTTTTCAGCTCCATGGATGAGGCTCATCGCATGAAGCATTATTACTAACAAAACAGTGACAGAAAAGAGAGTGGGAATGAATAGGATTATTTTGCAGGGACTATGTTATCTAGGGAAATACATATATATATTCTTTATTTTGCTTTCTTTTTCCTTTGTTTTTTTTTTGTTTTGTTTTTTTTTTTAATTTTACAGCCTTAAGTATATGGGCCAATTACCCCAAATGTACAAACTGTTGAATGAAGGATTTAAACTGTCCAGATCAAGGTGAATTAATATGTCTGTATGAATGCTGTATACTACTTATTTTTAGGCTGTTTTAGGTATAGGCCTGGTTGAGGGTAACTGTGTAGAGTGAGGAATTTATTGACAGTGGGGGTCTGCCTGTCTTAAAATGAAGAGTAAGAGCTGCCTCAGCAATATAAATAGGAAGTCACAGTTACTAGTCCGGGGGAGGACAGCCGGGGGGGACTGAAGATAGAATTAGGGGAGAGTAGTGGAAAACTACTGAAGAGGGGTGGCAAAGGGCAGCCCTCACCTACTCTATAAAGGTGTGTGTATGAGGACAGCTCCTCAGATCTGCTTGTAGGTTGCATGATCTCCCTCTGCACAGAGGTTCTTTTTTTTTTTTTTAAATAAAAGCATTACAAAGGTTTTAAATCTATCTGTTTATTTTTCCAGGTGAGTAACAAAGGACCAGAGAGATCGATGAGAATGATCTCGACAATTTGGTGCCGTGACCCGGATTATCAGCTGACTGATTGGCCAAGGAGCAGTGCAGGACAGGATGGCAAAAGGAGAGACTGGTCTAACAAAGAGTGAGCAGAGTCTGTTATACAAACTCTGCATATTAAACATTTCTAAAATTACCTGAGTTGTCCTCGAGTGCACGCATCCAGTCTATTTGGTATTGTTAATGCTGTTGTGGAAAGAGAAATAGAAAAAATACAGAATAATGAATGAAGAAGCTGTGTAAAAAGTAAAAAAGTTAAGTGTGTAGAATTAAAATAAGAAGAGAAGAGTGTGATAAAACGAAGTGCTTGTATAGAGGATTGGTGACCGGGAAACCCATACGTTTCCCACCGAGAGGAAATTGGGATTAGTTCAAATCCTCTCTAAAAACTAGAGCTCTTGCTAGTGCACTGTGTGAAGTTGTTGAGTAAAAACGTAACTAGGATTGATGTGAATTCTGAGACAAACATAGGATTGTGGAGTGTGTGTGTAACAGGAAGTGAGAGCGTGTGTGTGTGTGTGTGTGTGTGTGTGTGTGTGTGCAACTGAAAAGGTCATAAAAGGTGGAGAGAAGGGAGTGTGTCTGTGTAAAAAAAATAAAGAAAAGAAGAAGGACGGAGACAGAGTGGTTTACAGTGGATTGCCTGTGAAATAATAATAATAAATAAATAATGATAAAAAATAAATAAAATTAACTGAGATTTAAGGGTTATAAAGTATTTAAGGATGGGCGGAGAATTTAATCGCAAGCTGGATGAGAGCAGTTGGGGAGAAAGGAAAAGAGATGTTGGAGAAGTGAGTTCACAGGTTGACGTGCGGGTATAAAACAATGGGGTAAAAGAAAATGAAAAAAAAAAAACAAGCCACTGTATATACACATATAAACACACACATGCACACACACACATATGTGTGTGTGTGTGGGATGTTCCATATATACATATACATATACACACACACACACACACACACACACACACACACATATATATACCGTATTTCCCGGACTACAAAGCGCACCTGAATATTAGCCGCACAAGCTAAAATCAGGGGAAAATCCTGTTTTGTACATACATTAGCCGCACCTGACTAAAAGCCGCAGGTGTTTCAATGTTGACTTATCCTATGTAAGAGAATATGCACAAAGCGAATTGTCAGGAAAGAGATGGCTGTTTGGAGACGCATCCCTTTTATTAATATTTTGAAAAACAAGTTATGGGTACATATTTGCATAACTTTTTAGGTATATGTACAAGTAGCGGTAATTACAAGTAGGAAACATGTACTGTGCTTCATAAATGAGTAACAAATGTAGTACATAACAATAACCTACAGCACACCAGAAAAATAGATTGGACTACCTTTTAGGCTCAGGTGCAGTGACACGTTTTTAACAAGAAGAAAAGTCAGTCATTCACCACCATCTTCCTGCGCACTAAAACCACCAAAGTCCTCTTCTCCAGTGTCGGATACGAACAGGCTCAGGATGGCTACGTCATCCACTCTCAGCTTCTTTCCTTTGTTGTCAGTGTCGAACACCCTCAGAAGGGACGTGGCGGTGTCCTCCTCTCCATCATGCAGCAGTCCAGCCCTTCGAAATCCGTTGGTGATCATGGATGTTTTCACACTTTTCCACGCTGTCAGAATCCACCGGTGGAGTTGGGCATAACTTGCTTTTCGCACGTTTATCGCCGCACATCATCCATGACTCCCGCTGAACGCATAACGCTACTTTGAAGTTTGTTTTTCGCGCTACTTGTACGGCACTATGTTGCCTGGCGGATGGACATGTGACCAACATACCACTCTTGAACCCCGATACTGTGTGTCTGATCACATGCCCTTCCGCCAGGCAACGTAGTGCCGTACAACAGCGGAACAAACAAAACAAATCGTCTTACGATATGACAAAAATCATGGACAATCCATAGAAAAGCCGCACCTGACTAAAAGCCGCAGGGTTCAAAGCTGGTGCAAAAAGTAGCGGCTTATAGCCCGACAATTACGGTATATATATATACACACACATATATATATACACACATATATATTTAAAAAAAACACCCAGCACGCCCCTGCGGGCGGTTTATCCTTCAAGCTCGGGTCCTCTACCAGAGGCCTGGGAGCTTGAGGGTCCTGCGCAGTATCTTAGCTGTTCCCAGGACTGCGCTCTTCTGGACAGAGATCTCCGATGTTATTCCCAGGATCTGCTGGAGCCACTCGCCTAGCTTGGGAGTCACTGCACCTAGTGCTCCGATTACCACGGGGACCACCGTTACCTTCACCCTCCACATCCTCTCGAGCTCTTCTCTGAGCCCTTGGTATTTCTCCAGCTTCTCGTGTTCCTTCTTCCTGATATTGCTGCCAGTGGGAACCGCTACATCGATCACTACGGCCGTCTTCTTCTGTTTGTCTACCACTACTATGTCCGGTTGGTTAGCCACCACCAATTTGTCCGTCTGTATCTGGAAGTCCCACAGGATCTTAGCTCGGTCATTCTCCACCACCCTTGGGGGCATCTCCCATTTTGACCTAGGGACTTCCAGGTTATACTCGGCACAGATGTTCCTGTACACTATGCCGGCCACTTGGTTATGGCGTTCCATGTATGTATAATCATTACTCATGATTAGGGATGGGTATCATTTAGGTTTTATCCGATACCGGTGCCAAATCGGTACTTTTGAAACGGTGCCGGTGCTCAAACGGTGCTCAAACCGGTGCTTAAAGAATGGAGAACACAAAATCGGTCCAAAAACCTCTCATGTTCAGCTGTTTTTTGTAAAAATATAACAATGTTAGCCTTTTCTGCAGCTATGGGGCATATATGGTATCACTCTTGGCTGGAAGCAGTGCTTAAACAATGGAAAAAACACAAACTTTGTCCTAAACCTCTCATGTTTAACTGTTTTCCACTTTTTCTTTGGTCTTTTTAGCTTTTTTCGCCAGGGTGAAGGGAGTATCTGCCATCAAACAAGAGGACAGCCGCATGTAGCTATGATGATGTTTGCTAGTTCACCTTACATGCATTAATGTAATAACGTGGTTAGCCTACTCAACGTAAATTACACACGAACAACATTAAGCTACTCACGCAGAGAAGAACGGCTGCTGCTGCCATCATCATCCGTCATCATTTCTGCTACACTGGCAGGGCTAGGGGCCAGGACTCTCCTCTTCGTGTTTTTGGGGGATGTTGCATAACAGGCAACCCACCCGCAGTAGATGTGCTTGGTGTTTCTCGGCTTTAAAAAAAAAAACGCTATGCGTCGCCAGGTGTTTCATCGGATTTGAGGTGTTACCTCCTTTGACAGTATCACAGTATCAGCTTAAAGCACTTGTTGCAGGCTGCTGAGTTTGCATATTTTGCTGTGAAGTACAGCCAGACTTTTGACCGCTTCGCCTTGGGCATTTTTAATCTGTAGCTCTGCTCTAAAAGAACGTACGTACCTGGGCCCGCCTACTATCCTCGGAAACGTAAAATGATTGGCTAGAATCTAAAGTGTATCACAGCTCAGGAAAAAAAAGCACCGAAATAAAGCACCGAAATGTGCTGGTTACTACCGTTTATGTCAGAACCGGTGCCCTCATGGCACCGGACACCGGTACCCATCCCTACTCATGATATAACATTATCCAGACATTCCCTGTAAGGGCATGAGGAGTAAACAGTGACAAAAAGAGCTATGTGAGGCTGCTAAAGGCAGTGGATCCCTCACCAGTTGGATTAAAAAGCTTAGGGAACAATAACACATGTACTAGTTGTTGCATTGCAGAGGTATTCAAATATTAAAACAATAATAAACACAACTGCAATGTTTTGGTTCTATAACATTTTTCTATAATTACTTTATTTTGGATTAGGTGCAAGAGTTGGAAGAGAGGCAAAGAGTGATTCACAGGGAGAGCCTATTTCCCAAAGTTTTTTAATTCTGCTGCCTTACGGTTTTAAGTGCTGTCACCAATCTTTGCATTTTATTATTATCTCATAACACTTCTTTAATTAGCTACCATCTCTCCTATGGACTTTTCAATGTCTACAGTCTAGATCAACACAGCCCTGGCTTCCAGAACCCTCAGCAGCAGGAGCAACCCCTCAACAGCAACATTGTACCCCATCAGGTAAAACATAGGCTATGTTTGCTTTGCATTGTCCCCACCTGATGACAGTGATATAGTATGATGTGATTCAATATTAGATTCCTGATGAATGTAGGTTGTTGTTATTCAGTCTGGTTCTATGTGTCCCTTTTTTAATTTTGAGCACCTGACCCTTCAAACATCTCTTTACATTATATTTAGGATAAGATATACATTATTATGCAGTTAGGACATCTCTGAATATATCTAATAATAATCATCAATCCAAGAGATTGTTTTTTAAAATCACTTATTAGTAGTGTAATGTAAGTAATCAGTTCATGATACATTTACAATTAAAAAGCTACTTTATTAGCAGTAATGAATCTTTTAAAAAGTCCATAATTAAAATGCACACTGCTTTGTAAAGCACTGTATTTATACCACAGTAACGCATTAATGTGCAGTCTTTTACATAATATTTATATTTTGTAACAGATAATGCAGTACAATACAGCTAAAGTATACAGTCTGGTTTTTCTCTATGTTACCTGTAAAGGAACAAACATATGTTCAGTATCATACATGTAGCTAGAATTAGTTTAAAATGATATGACAGCAATCACAGATAAATGTATTTTTAAAAGTGTGCATGTATTTTTTTCACACCTCAGAAATGTGATGATTAAGCGTAAACTAATACTGTGAAGGCAGGGTCAAAGACTCGTTGTTTTAAAGGGATTACATTTTTTTTTGTCATGTAGCTTGTATGGGGACTTCCATGCCCATACAAGCTATTATAGCAGACAGAAGCTTGCAAAATTTAATAAAAACTATTGAAAATCCATGGATCAAGTTGACTTTTAAAATTTGGGAAACAGTAATAAAAGAATATAAACTAGAAGAGGATATAGCAGTTCTTAAGTGGTGTGCATATGACACACATTTTGCTCCAAATAAATTGGACACCAGATTCAAAGATTGGACATATAAAGGATTAACAGCTTTATGTATGGTAATGGAGGAAGGGAGACTAATTAGTTTTGATAAAATGAAAGATAAATATTCATTAGAAACACAGGATTTTTATAGATATCTACAGATGAGGCATTTTGTCAATAAAACGATAAAAGCTAAGGCTGAATTGAGTAAACAGCTGCTAGACGTATTTAAAAGGGCATATAGTTCAAATAACAATAGAGGTATTATAGGTGACCTCTATAAAGGATTAACAAATATGAAATTACACTCAACCTTGTATATCAAAACAAAATGGTAAATGGAGGGAGGAATAGAGATAAAGGAGGAAGAATGGACAACAATATGGGCATATCAATGGAAATGTAGCAGCTCACAGAGCTGGAGGGAATTTGGGTGGAAATGCCTGATAAGATATTTTATTACACCTCACCAAAAATCTCACTATGAAGGTAACCCTCCCGCTTGCTGGAGAAATTGTGGAAATACAAATGCAAATCACTATCATATTTTCTGGGACTGTCATGTTATTAAAACTTATTGGAAGGGAATACATGCAGCAATACAAGAGACATTTGGAAGATATTTACCTTTGGAAAGTAAAACTCTATTATTTGGACTTATGCCAGAAGGATGGACAAAGAACGATAAATACTTGTTTAATATTTTACTGGCAGCAGGAAAAAAAGCCATCACAAAAAAATGGCTTTCTTCAGAGAGCCCAACTATGAACATGTGGATGAACATCACAATGGACATTTACAGAATGGAGAAAATGACAGCAGATGTGAACTACAAGAGGGACCTGTTTGTATCACGATGGAAGAAATGGATGGACTACATTAGAAAACGCAGGCCAGTTTTTGCTTTTGCATTAGATTTTGACTTTGTTAACTACTAGAAGACTAGAGGAAATATTAGTTACATTAATGGAAACAAAAACACACTCCCTATATTTCTTTATTTATTTTTCTTTCCTTTTTCTTTTCCTTTATGTATTTTTTATTTATGTTGTTTGTTGTTTCCTGTTTTGCTTCTTTTTCTTTTCTTCTTCTTCTTTCATTCTTATTGTATGGATATTTTAGTTGTTTAAATATAGAAAAAAAGAAAAAATATATGTACTGAAAGATAGCTGAAGTTGATGGTATTGTATAGTGATTTTAAAATGTCAATAAAAAATTTTTTTCTTTAAAACGGATTACATATTGTTGTTTTTAGCGTAATTTTTTAATCTTCTTCTCTGTTAAATGTGCAAGAGACAGGAAAGCACTCCAACGAAGCATAAATCAACAACTCCCATCAAAGAGCTTTGAGCAAGAAAACAGTAAACCGCCAACAGCTCCTGCTAAACTGTTTAACACACCACGGCTTTTCCCTGAAGAGCTTTGTGTGTCTGTGTGTCACTAAAATGTGGTCATGTTGTAAATAACTAATCAGCTAGACTTGGCCTGCTGAATGTGGGGAAAAACTACAATTCTAAAGAATAAGGTTAATAGTGAAATGTAACATTGTAATGACCAAGTGAGTTTCAAATGATTTACTGCCTGTGTTAGGTTTTAATGCTTACACAAAGTACGATCAAAAAGTTTCACAACTGTGAAAAATAAAAAGCAGAAACTATAGGTACATTTCATGAGTCCATTATCCCTCTTAAACAGATATTTTTATGAAGTGTGGCGTCTCCAGCACCCTTGTTATGTTTTGAATCGCACCCTGGATCGCACTGACCATTTGTACTTCAGCACTGAATTCTGAATGCCATCTGGTGAGTTAAGTAATTGTATAGACTGGGACAGTAACTGTAAGGTTACACAGGTTATCCAGATGAAATTCAACTTATCAGGGGAAACTTTTCTGTTGTAAATATATTCTAAATTACCCTTAAGTCTGGTAAGGCATGGTCTTGCATTTGTAATATAGGCACTTTATGTGTTTTTGTAAAAGTGCATTCAAAACATTTTTCTTCTTATTTTTTGAGCCAGCACCATTTGGTGCACTGTGACTTTAAATGACAAGCACATTGCATTATATGCAGGTATATGCATACACTGAATACCATCATTCAATTAAGTGCTGACTGCAAACATAAACTGGCACAAGAAGCTGCAATGCAACCAGAGTAAACCCACAGACTTCTACATTAACAGCTTGTCGTAAAAGCCACAGCTAGGGCTAGGCGATATATTGAGTTTTTTAAAAATATCGATATATTTTCATACAAGATATAAGATGTGACAATATCGTTTATATCGATATAGCCTATGTTACGTTATAATTATACTTGTGGAGCCGCAGGTTTGCCTCTCTTTCGTCCACTTTTGTCTCTACGCAACGTTACTCGGCCTCGCCTCTCCTTCACTGAACACAACTCCCCCTCCCCCATAGCTTCACCTGCAGGCAATGACAAGATGAAAGCGGAAAATCTCCGTTAGCGAGTTACCGCGGATCGTCCCGTGCGTGGGGCTGGACGGCGTCAACGTGTTAGCGAGCTAACCACGCTAACAAGCTAACCGCGCTAACGACATGCAGCCCGGAGGAGCTGCACGGCCTAAAATCCTTTCATTTTCTCAAAACTCGACAGTGCGCCTTATGTATGAATTCTGGTTGTGCTTACTGACCGCGAACCGATTTTATGTGGTACACAACGCTCAGCAATCTGTCAAAAAATGTTTTAATATGACTTTGCTAAGCTACGGAGCTGCACCGCTTGATGGATTGTCGGAGGATTACGGCTACCGGGGAGGAGCCTCGCGGAGTGATACGTACTGTGCTTCAACGTAATATTACCGTACTGTGTGTGTATAAGGACCACAAATGGCACCTGTTCAGAGACGTGGTGCAGCTGTGAAATCTGTCTCTTTGTTATTATGCTCAGCGTCTATTAGTTTACATTTTGACTGCACAATTGTGATCTTTTTGTTATGCACAAAAACAACATTGTTTTCTTTTATTTATGGACCATGATTATTTAATAAATGCTGATAATTTATTTTTAAGTAATTTCTTCATGTACATCTACGCTGTATGTAAATAAAAGTGCCCGTGTGACATCTGGGACACAGTGTGACTAAGAACTCTCTTTTTGTTCTTAACTTATGGCTTTAAAAAAAAATATCGAGATATATATCTTATATCGCCATCAAGCTAAAAAATATCGAGATATGAATTCTGGGTCATATCGCCCAGCCCTAACCACAGCTGTTACTTCTTTTTTTTTTCACCCAATTTAGTGACCTTGCACTTGCTTGACTACTCTTTTTTTTGTTTGTTTCCATGATGAAGAAATTCCTCTTATTCGCTCACTACATGCAATTTCAGTTTAATAGCACCTGATATTCAGAGCATCTCTACTCTTTCCATTACACAATAATCAGTGGTCCATGGGCAAAAGGGCAATCAACCAGATAAGGCACAAGGCGCACAGGGTGTGGTGATTATGTTAGGTATTTGTGTGCCCAGAGGCACATGGCGCACCTGCGGCACAAGTGGTATTGTATTACTATCAATACAGTGTGGTGTTTACTGTTTGGTATCTAAATCAGGCTTGCATATTCACTTTAAAAGGACTCTCAGCAGTCCTTTGAAAAACTAAGTACACCCCACAATTCAGTAGATTGTACTACTTTTAGCAATAGTAGGTTGAAGTTTTCTGTTTAAATTTATCTTTCTCTGATTTTGTTGTGGAGAAATTTTGGCCTCCTCTTCTTTATGATGTTTCAGGTCACTGAGGTTTGCAGGGGTTCATTTATGCACAGTTCTCTTAAGGTCCTGCTGCAGCATTTCAATCAGGTTGAGGTCTGGACTTTGACTGGTCCATTGCAACACCTAGATTCAGATGACATGGGTGACTCTAGAACACTTTGTTATGCAGAGGAGTTCTTAGAGACGTCTTAGAGAGCCACATCTGGCGAGTTGGGTAATGGTGTAGACTAGGACAGTCATTGTTCTAGTCTATACCAAATTACTGTATTCGAGGGAAAACTCCAACAATCAGACAACATCCTAAGAAAAGCGGTTTGCAGTGGTGGGAAAGTCCATCCATCCACAATACGAAGCTTGTCATTAATATACTGCAACAACATGGGAATAGAGCAGCTTTGAGAGAATTCAACATTAATGAATCAATGGTACGAAGAATGAGTTGAGTAAAGTTTGACTTATCTGACTGTTTTGTTTCGCTTAATGCGCCTTATAATCCGGTGCGCCTTATGGTCCGAAAAGTAAATAACATGCTGGAGTAGTATATAAACATGTGGAGAGTGAAAAGACACGCATGGAGAAAAAGTGCTCAATGCACAAGTCCACAGCAGTCTGAGCCAATACCAGCATAACTAAGAAATAGGTCAGGGTCACCTGATCAAATCTTAATAACAAACTTAATGAAAAAGGAAAGAATCTGGAGATGATGTGTATCTCCTGAATCTAAAATGGAAGCTAGTTCCACAGGAGAGGGGCCTGAAAGCTGAAGGCTCTGCCTCCCATTCTACTTTTAGAAACTCTAAGAACCACAAGTAAGCCAGCAGTCTAAGAGTGAAGTGTTCTGTTAGGATTATAAACTACTATGAGGTCTTTAAGATATGATGGGGCCTGGTTATTCAAGATTTTGTATGTGGGGAAAAGGATTTTACATTAAATTCTGGATTTAGCTAAGGAAGGAAGGTGATAGAGGAGAAACATGGCCACTCTTTCTCGTCCTTGTTAGCTGGCTCAGTACAGTGTTTTGAATCAACTGAAGCTTTTCACAGAACTTTTACAACAATCTGATAATAATGAATTAAAGTCATCCAGCCAAGAAGTAATGAGCTCATGAACTAGTTTTACAACATCAATCTGAGACAGGAGGTAAATTCAAAGAAATTTGCAGATGATAGAACAGCCCTACATATTTGTTTGATATGGGCTCTGATGGACAAATCCTGATCAAAAATGACTAAAAGATTTCTCACAGTGTTGCTGGAGGCCAAAATAATTCCATCAGAATTAAGTATCTGATTAGAAAACATGTTTCAAATATATTTAGGGTCAAATATAATAACTTCAGTTTTGTCGAATTTAGAAGAAAAAAATTCCAGGAATTCCAGGTATTTATGTCTTTAAGTCAGGCTCATAGTTCACCTAATTGATTTGTGTCATCTAGCTTGATGGATAAATAAAGCTGGGTATCATCTGCACAGCAGTGAAAATATGCACAGGGTTTTCTAATAATCTTGCTGTAGGGAAGCGGGTATAGTGTAAAAAAGAGTGATCCCAACACAGAACACGATGTAACTCCATGACTAACTTTTGTGTGTGGAGAAGACTTCCCATTTTCTAGAACAAATAGGAATCTATCTGAGAGATATGGCTCAAACATTGTAGCTTATTTGTTTTAATAACATTGCACAGCCTGACCTTGGTGTCAGTTTGTTGGGGCATTCACTTCTGGGAATATTGTGGCATTGTATCAATGCATATCTGAATCCTCCAGACCAGCAGACACTTAATGATAATCAGTTAATCAAGTGAATTTGATTAGCAGCACTACCCTCCAATTCCTATGGAAGCACGAAGGGCGTACTGTAATTTTTGTTGTTGATGTTGTTTTGACTATCCTTTTTCAGGACTGCAGATTCCTGTGAAAATGTTCTTTTTCAGGTGATTATATAGGAAGCTATGGACCTCACAAAGATTAACTTCACCTGAAGGTGCAACTTTATGAGCAATGTATTTTCTATTGAATTTGTGAAAAAGTGATTATTTAACATCTGCACACTGTAATTACAGGCTAAGTTCTCATGCATGGTATCTAATTGACTAAAAAATTAGGCTGAAGGTCAAAACACACTTAATTTACTTCTAGACTGAGGTTATTAATTTTAGGCAGTGCTGCAGAGAGTACACTTTTCAATGCGTACTTTTCTTTTGTTCTAATACTTCCTGAGGACATTGCAAAACATCAGGAGGAGGCCTGAATTCTAGTATTATGTTCATTAATATGACATTAAAAAATAATGTGCGTATTCAATATTACTGAATAGGAGCACTATTTACTGAGAGTTTGCAGAAAGAAACATTGAGATCTGCATTTATTTTATACGTCCACACAGTAGAAGTCCATGTACTATGACATTTCAGTCCAAGCAAAGAGAGGTGAGTTGAAAGTGCATATTATTTTTATAGTCTTTTCTTTATCAATGTATTTGTGGGTGTAGCGAATTCTTATGAAGAGAAATACTACCCCACAGTGGTTAGATTTTCTCAGTGCTCCAAACTGTTCCTGTCTCACACTAGTGGAAAGATTTTTGCCCACCGCAGAAGGATTCAGTAAAAGGCAAAAGTGCATTTTTATATACATCATGTGAGCAATTTAAATTAAGCTATATGTGTAATAAATGTAACCTCCACTGCCAGAAAAGATCTCATCTGTCTTTAAAAAGAAAAGAAACAATGCAAGAGGGAAAAGAATGCTTTAATTTTTAACAGCACACAGCCAGGATAAACAACAACAAAAAGATCTAATAAAACAGTTGATGAAATGAGCTATAACAATAAATGAATTAGCTAATTGCAGTGCTGAAAGTACATTTACCTACTACAAGTTTTAGTGCATTCTTTAACTATATGTCATATAATTACTACATTACACACATTTAAAGTGACTGTTCATGATGAAAACCCCCCAAAAAATTACAAATGCCGTCAGTTCCCCTAAGCTCTACACAGCTTTATAGCTTCTCGTCAACACTTTCATCAGCACAGTTTTCAACCACAGGAGGCAGCAGATACAATAAATGACTAGCTGGTGAATACAACAGAGCATTTAAGAGCTGAAGAGAGCCACATATTTCCCTCAGGAGTTACTGTTGACAAAATCAAACCCACAAATGACAGTGAATAAATATTGAACCTGCATTGATTTGGCTGTCTGAAATATGACTGCAAATAAAGGCCAATGTTTCCTTTGTGTGTGCTGGATGTGTAAAACTGCAACTTTCACCATATTAACTTCCCAAGGTAATATGTCAGCAGTCTGTTTACAGCTTGGGGCATCCCCAAAGTGTCAAAAACTAACAATTACAGCTGTTTAACATGAGTTGATGTTTCATTTGAAAATGAAACCATGTGATTAACATGAGGTTGGCTAGTTACTCTAAGAAAAAGACTAGATTAAGTGAAAATATACATGCATTAAATTTAATTTTAATTTTCATTGTTTTCTTTGTTAAAATAGAAGTGTTTCTGTTTAATGAGGGGGTTATGTGTTATGTCTCTTTAACACAGTGGATCAAAACTGAAAAGCTGTTTTCACAAATAAACTTTGTTCTTGTTCTTTAGCCTAAGGCTAAAGGGCTAGACACCCCGTATGGAAAAGAAATAGGAAAAACCTATAAAAGACTTGCATCAGCTTTAGCTTGCTTCATATAGTGAATCACATAAGTCTTATATGATTTACTCACCACTTTCTCATTACTTTCATATATTGTTTCAGGAAGTATCCAAAACATACAAGTTTCATTTATATAATTTTTCAAGGGATCTTATATCTGTTTTCTCTCTTTTTCATACAAGTTTCACACAAGACAGATACAAACTTTATAAGATTTATATATATCTTTTCCATATGGGACAGTTCAGTGAGTCCTGGTAATCCCCTGTGTCTAGGAAATGGAGAATGTTCACTTTTAAAGTTGTGCCTCATCACGGCCGCCAATGAAATTTAAAAGGTGCAACTTTTACTATAAAGGCAAAGGATCTGCATTTCCAGCTTGTCCACACTTTTCACAGCTCAGCAAGCAATTTGTGAGTGCAGATAAATCTCCATTTTCCATTCAATCTGCAGGTGACTACAGCACCCTTCTATTGCCCTTGCAACGAGTTTTTCTGTACAGCACATATCTCTTTGCAACTGATTTTACCCAGTTACTGGAAGCAACCTCTAGCAACCACCAACCAGTTGGAAACCAGTCTTTTCCTATAATGACCCTGACCAGTCTCTAGGCCAGTGCAACTGGTTTTTAGTAACCCCCAACAATCACTATTTGGCGTGTCTGGTCAATTTGGATGGAGGACATATTGTTTTGTCTCTGTTTTCCATTTGATCAGGCACTGTGCAGAACATCCAGTTCCCTATTATGGCTTTCACATTACTAAGATTCCAGTATCAAATGATTATATAATTCTGATTTGTTGTTCCTGCACTCCATAACCTTGGATTTGACTCAGGGTTATCTTTTTCTGCTGAGGTTAAGTAGAACTTATTTGTTCCATTATCATACAAGACATGTAGCTTCACTGTATGCTGTGAAAAGTGTCAGTGATTTTCACTTTTTGTCTCTCTTGGCTACCCTCTATCTTTTAGCTCTGATGCTCAATATAAAAAAAGGCAAGCCCTAAGGGGCAATTTGATGCTAAGGCTTGAACTGTCATTAGGAAGTCAGAGATAGTGTGACCATAACGCCAGATGACGCTGTCCATCTGCCCTCAGAAAAGTGTCAGTAATCACAATAGTCACCTTCTTCTAAAGCAGCCTTATATATCCAATGTTCGTCATTCCCAAGCTATTATAATGCATCTTTTGTCTTCTGGCCAAAGCTGAGACCAAAGAGCATCTCAGACAAGGGGTCATAGAAACAGCGAATAAAAGTAAAGCCTTCATCGGCCTTTCAAGGTAATAAAACACTTGTCATTTTGTTCCAACAGTATTATAAATAAATTTGTGACACTGCTGTTTTCAAGCCTTGAAAAGGGTTTCTGAGGACATACACAACTCCAGTCATTTATGGTGTTGTGTTGTTGCTTGTAAGTGTCGACAACACCAATTTTATATTGTCCAACCAAGACCTACTACATTTACTGCAAAACTGTCGTCATGGAACTAAACAGAAAGCTGGTTGTACTGACTCAGAGGATGCTTGCGTTTATGATGACCTAGAATTTTTAACTATTAAGGCTTTCAGCTAACAGTCTTATATTAAAGGTTACTCATGGATATAATTCCTTCGCAGCAATGGAGGACAGCCTGCTCTAAAGAAGCATCTAAGTCTTAAGGCCTAAAGCACCCGCCCTCATTAAAAGGTTACCCATGGATATAGTGCCTCACAAGCAAAAGAGGGCAAAATGTTTCAGGTTTTTATATATATAAAAACAATTTGTATAACTTAATACAAGCACCTTCGTGGATTAGTGCATATTTCCTAGTTGTCAGTCTGCTGAAAGGCTGTTAGTGAAGGAACACTGGGATACAAATTATCTGTAAGTTAAATGTTTTATCTCCAAAATTCCCTTTGAAATCTTCCAGAGTGCATGCCCTGTGATCGCATTTTTGCACGATCAGCCTATGTGGTCTTGTCATTCATCCCTTTTATCTGTATAAATGCTCATTGTGATACCATCCCCTCAAGCTATATTCTAGTATCTAAGTATGCTAGCATCAGCACAGTGCTCACTGTTGTCTGTGACAAGTGGCATATGTCTGATATAGAGTATTCTCGCAAAAGAACAAGAATGGTCTTCATCAGACTGAAATCTGTAGATGTTCAAAAGTGGCAGTATAAGCCACGATCCCATTTACTGGCACTATAATGCCCCCAAATATAATTATAAATATATTTTCCATCACTCAACTTAATTGACTTACTATTTCCACTTTCATTAATAAGTTGTTTTTATTGTCTCAGCATGGCACCTGGCAGTTGTTTGAGATGTGGTGGGGGTTTTTATATACCTAATTATCTGTGCTTGAAATCAATTAGCTTTTATTCTCTTTAGGCTTGGCAGTAGGATAGAATACATTTTCAGTATAGTCCTGGTATACAGCAAGAAAAACAGCCAGCCGGTGAGGGAATAAATGTGGATCCTTTTAGCCACAAAGACTAGCCCTGTGTGAAACTCTACCTCAAACAGTCCCCAAACATAATAATTGAAAACCACAGAGGCAAGCGAAACATAGAAACACATATTAGCCTATGTGTGTCCTGTAGCTGCAGGCCATCTTTTGAAAGCACGCTGTCAAATTAATTTTCAACCTCTCAATCTGAAAGTCCTGCTGATGGCGAGGTTTGGTTTATCCTGCCTGTTCATTGTGGAACTACATTTGCAACTGATAGAGCACCAGAAATCCATGCTGTTTTCCTTTTGTATGCCCACAAAGTCTACTGGGTGTGGACAATGAAGAGAAATGGTGGTGTAGTTTAAACAGTGTGATATGTAGGAGGCAGTGAATGAAAATCAGTTAAAAGGTTGTTACATGTTTAGGCTAAAGCAACTGACAAATAAATACCATCTTAGTCAGCTGTTAACTATTGATGGAAAGAGTTAAAAAAGCAGTGCTGCCCAACAGACTGATTATATTCTGTTATACTCTCTGGAGGATTTCCTGCTTTTTCTGGGAAGACATGAATTGGGCTCATTAAGATTCATGTTGGGATTGGTGTCTGCTTTTCTTACTCAATATCTAACGACTTTTCAGCAATGACTTGTCATCCTCTCTGACTCTTAGAGTGACCGTAATTGACAAAATGGATCAGATGTTCTATTCAATATGACCTGAAACTAGTCACTAAGCCCATAAAGTCATCATCAAAGTATTTACTGAGATCACAGAAAAGGGAGCGGACGGCTGTTTTCCCATTGACTTCTGTACAGTCTGAAGTATTGTTGTCACCCATGTTGGTCTTTAGAAAGAATTCATGTTTTAGCACTTAATTAACTTACCAGACCCAGAAGCTGTGTCCCTATCATACACCGTTTCTCCTAGAAATACTGGTTAACAGAACAGGCTTGCTAGCTGCTATTCTAGAGACAAATGACTAGCAATGTCAGGTAAGCATTTGAAATGATAATATTCTGAAACTCTGATAAGTCCATTTTAGTCATTACAATTTTTCAGGATATGTACTGGATTGACAGATTTTCAATCTGTTTAGTGGATGTGGTCGTATTATAGTGTGGACCAAAGAGCAACCAAGTGAATGTCACATCGACATCCATAAAGCAATTACACAACCGTGTTCAAATATGCTCTGCCTCTGACCTGTAAATGGCACTGCTAGTGATCCTGGTTCTGCTGGTGAAATTATGCAGTTGATATAATGCAATTGAGCAAAAGGAAGCACAATGTGATGCACATGGAGCACCAAAATTCTATCATCATTCCTAAATGACCGTGACACACATTGCATAAGACAACTCCTTCTTGTTTCTCAGATCAACCTCTTTCCTTTTTTGTCCTTGCAGAGTTAACAAACTCCCCAGTGAGAGAAAACAAATGATTTTCTATTAGTTTTCAAGATTCAAACGGTGAGTGTGACTCACCATTGGCTTATACAACACAAACCTTCGTAGTTCTCAAAGCTCTCCTATCCTATCCTCTCTCCTTCTGTCACTCCTCTCATTCTGTCTTTCTCTCTCCATTTTCTTCACCATCGTGCTTAGTCTCAAGGGTAGACGAATGTCCTCTTCCATTTGGCTGCTATTTTGGTCTCCATGTCAACAAGATATGAGTCACCACACCCTCCAAAAATGTGGACACAATCACTGAAACAAGCTACTAATAATACAGCAATCAACCAGTTAATTCACTGCTCACAAATGACCGTGGGTCACTCAAGCTCCATCTGAACAGCTGGCCCAGTGATAAGAAGATGAATAAAACCATGTGAACATTTGAACAAAGCATCGCACTGTAAGCATTTTACTTATGAGCCTATTTTTACATGCTGCAGTTAAAGCACTTTCTCCAAAAAAAACCACTGGACCACAGACTCTCTGTGCATGTGTCTATCTATCTATCTGTCTGTCTATCTGTTGCCTACTGGCAAGTAGCATTCCAGATTAACCTAATTTAGTGTAATTAAGGCCATTTAAATTTGTTTAAGGTAGCTGATTTGATGTAATTCATCTACTAGTATTAGCTCTGCATATTAGCTTAACAGTCTCACCTAAATTATAAATCATCAGAAGTATGCACAATGTGTCAGCTTTGTTTGGTTGCAGAATGCAGTTAAACATTCTGATTAATACATTATGATAATCATTGCGTGTGTGCTAAGCAGTCAGCTATGTAATATTACAGAGGGAAGCCTCAGGGATTTAGTCAGCAGATGATTCCTTTTGTGTGCGTTTAAAAATTTTTTCCTGGTTTTCCCTCTGTGACAAAATACAGTGATGTTCAAGAAAATAGCGGGTAAGCCATTTCACTCATGAACTGCTTGAGAATATTGGGAGCTGTCCAGAGTTGTCCTTTGTTATTCTGAGGATGAAGTCTAAATGATATATAAATGGTACATAGCAATTTAAATGATAAAAAGGTTACATTTGGACTTTTTTATTTTATTTTGATGGCTACACATTTGGTATTTACTTTTGACCAAAACCTACAAATAATGACAACTAAATAAGACATGTCTCAAGATGGTTTTTCTAAAATACAATTCCAATATTAACCCCTCTGAGCTAATCTGTTAACCAAAAGACCAGCGATATGATGACACAGGAATCTAATTTTTATAATGAAATGCAGTCACCAGCCATTTTATTATTGTAAAAATGGTAAATGGCCTGCATTTGTATAGCGCTTTACTCAGTCCCTAAGGACCCCAAAGCACTTTACACTACATTCAGTCATTCACACACTGGCAATGGCAAGCTACATTGTAGTCACAGCTGCCCTGGGGCGCACTGACAGAGGCGAGGCTGCCGGACACTGGCGCCACCGGGCCCTCTGACCACCACCAGTAGGCAAACATGGGGTTAGTATCTTGCCCAAGGATATTTGACATGCAGCCAGGAGGCAGCCTGGAATCGAACCACCGACCTTCTGATTAGTGGCTGACCTGCTCTGCCACCTGAGCTACAGCCACCTACACACACAACTTGGTAGCAACAGGTTGGACCCCCTTTAATTCTTCATGGCATAGATTCAACAAGGTACTGAAAATATTCCTCTGAGATTTTGGGCCATCGCATGGCTGTCTCATCACAGAAACTAATGGTCAAACTCTCCTTTCCAGCACCCTGGCATAGACTTTCCCAGGGAGGCTGAGGAGTGTGATTCCCCTGTAGTTGGAACACACTCTCCAGTCCCCTTTCTTAAAGATGCGGACCACCACCTGGGTCTGCCAGTCCAGGGGTACTGCCCCTGATCTCCATGCAACATTGCCATTCAGTCCTTATATGACCGTTGCAAGAGCTTGGTCCGCATAGCCAGCAATAAGTCAGACTCATTCCTGATAGGTGATGGGCTCCACCAGGGCTGCCCTTTGTCACCGATTCTGTTCATAATTTTTATGGACAGAATTTCTAGGTGTAGCCAAGTGGCGGAAGGCTTTCACTTTGGTGGTCTCAGGATCTCAACTCTGCTTTTCGCAGATGATGTGGTCCTGTTGGCTTTATTGGGTGATGGGCTACAGCTCGCCTTGGAACGGTTCACAGCCGAGTGTGAAGCGGTGGGAATGAGAATCAGCACCTCCAAATCTGAGGCCATGGTCCTCAGCCGGAAAAGGGTGGAGTGCCCACTCCGGGTCAGGGATGAGACCTGCCCCAAGTGGAGGAGTTTAAGTATGTCAGGGTCTTGTTCACGATTGATGGGAGAAGGGAGCCGGAGATCGACAGACGGATTGGTGCAGCGGCTACAGTGATGTGGACGCTGTACCGGTCTGTTGTGGTGAAGAGAGAGCTGAGTGTAAAAGCGAAACTCTCAATTTACCGGTCGATCTACGCCCCTACCCTCACCTATGGTCACGAGCTGTGGGTAGTGACCGAAAGAACGAGATCGTGAATACAAGCGGCAGAAATGGGTTTCCTGCGAAGGGTGTCTGGCCTCTCCCTTAGAGATAGGGTGAGAAGTTCGGCCATTCGGGAGGGGCTCAGAGTAGAGCCGCTGCTCCTCCACATCGAAAGGAGCCAGTTGAGGTGGTTCAGGCATCTGACAAGGATGCCCCCTAAGGGGGACTTCTGGGCGAGGTTTTACGGGCATGTCCCACCAGAAGGAGGCCCCGGGGCAGACCCAGAACACGCTGGAGAGATTATATCTCTCGACTGGCCTGGGAATGCCTTGATGTTCCCCCGGATAAGCTGGAGGTGGTGTCTGGGGAGAGGGAGGTCTGGGCTTCTTTGCTTGGGCTGCTGCGCCGGATAAGCGGAAGAAAATGGATGGATGGATGGATGGATGGATGGATGGATGGATGGATGGATGGATGGACATTCTTTTTCCTTTTTTTTTTTTGCCTGTCCCATTTGGTTCTTTAGCTGTCAGAATTGTTGTCTGAAGACCAACAAGGATACCCAATGGATTTACTTTGACAAATGGATCATTACGGCCTTGCCAGCTGTGCCAGAGTGAACCGAGCTGCAGGCTCAGATGCCGGAGGCCCAAGGGCCCCCTTTGCCCCGGAAGAGGCCTGACCGAGCAACAGGCACCAGGCCCCGCCAAGTAGTCACCGGGAGTGAGCTGGTACATACCTGAGCGCCCAGCCCCGGACACCAAGAACCACCAACGCACCAACCCCTGAGGGCATCAGTTACCAGCAGGGAGTGTGGTGAGGGGAGATAGGCCTTTGGAGGGCCTGGGAGTTCCCAGAGAGGTGGAGTGTAAGACCCGACCTGACATATAGACACAGACAAACAGGCACACACAGAAACAAACAAGCATTCCCACCCTAATGCACCCATATACAAATACTCAGCACTGACCCAACGTAGGGATAGACATACATGGACACTGTACACACAATCACACTCCCCAAACAAACTCTATACCCCGGGTCCAGGTACCCTCGCCCCTGGAGGGGGAAACGGCACCTAGACCCAGGAGATGTTACCCTTTTCCCCGGGGTGGAGGCAAGCAGACTGCCCCAGGCTCCGCAGCAGCAGGGAGGCCCCGCATCCCAGATCCCAATCGGATGGCCAACTCCTCCCCTGCACCCTGGTGACACACCCGCACCCCAAGGCCCTACTTGTGTGGGTGGGTGTGTTGGAGTGAGAAGAGGGAGGCAGCCGGGGATGGGGAGGAAAAGAAGGGAGGAGCAAGATGCCCCTCCAAAAAACCCCAAATCCAAACCGTGGCTCCGCTCCAGTGAAAACAGCGCTCTGCTCCTGATTTGGGTTTGACACAATAATCCAGCATCAACTGAAGCCCAGCCACACTGTTAAGTAGAGAGGCTCCTGATGAAGGCAACCAGTTACAGCTGGTGACGGCAAAACCTGAGCTAGGCTTCAGCGCAGGAACTCCTCTCAGCCTGACGGTGCCTGTAAACTGGCCTTCTGGATACACACATACGCACACACAAACACATGCACACACACACACACACACACACACACACACACGAGAGCAGAGCGCTGTTTTCACTGGAGTGGAGCCATGGTTTGGATTTGGGGGTTTTTGGAGTTTTTGTCATTCACCTTTAACCTCCTAGGAACTGTCGTCCACATATGTGGATATCACATTTTGGGTTGTCTAGACCAAAATGCTACATTTTGCTCTACAAGGGCCTGATATCCACGTACGAGGACATTATGCTGCCACTGTTCTATTGAAATTTTAAACAAATATCCTCATAAGTGGATCTCATTTTTCTCAGAAACAAAAATTAGGTTAAAAAAATAAAAATCTGGTAATTCTTTGTTTTTACATTCATCAGGTGCCAAGCAGCCCAAATATCAAAGAGAAATTTAAAATGCATACCATGGAAGAGTTCGGGTCTTAGCAGGTTAATGGACACTTGCACTGTGTGGGATTTTGGCAGAATCACCATGGGAGCCACAGTGCGAGGACTGTCACCATTGGCTTTTGTTTTGTGTTTCTCATCACTGTAATTAAACTCACTGTCTGCATCGTAAGAGCCCTGCGTTTGGGTCCTACTTCAGCCAGACCCTGACAGGTGTGTGCCTTTTTAAATCATGTCCAATCAACCGACTTTATCACAGGTGAACTCAAATCGAGCTGTAGAAACATCTGACAGATGATCAGTGGATGTACCTGACCTCAAACTGTTTTAACTTTGTTATTATGATGTGTTGTGTGTTGAATTTTGAGGTGAAAAATGAATGTAATCCATTTTGGAATAATGCTGTAACACAACAAAATATGGACTAATTTTTACCTTTGGTTAGTTGGCTCATTTACCTACCTTGTCTGAGGTTAATATCCTTTATCATTAGTTGTTATTTTGTCTCATAGTGACACTTTAATGTTACACCAATATAATGGATGTATATATACAGTTTAAATATAAATCATGTAAACAAGCCACACTGTGTACCAAGGAAAAACATAACACTGTATAGAAGCCAAAGTTTCTAGCCCTAAGTATAGAAGATAGTATTTCTAGCTCACCACTCATGTGCAAAACTAATTAATAATTTCTCAGCTGATGTCCTCCATGAGAGACATCAGAGGATTGAATCACGTCACTGGGTCTCTCTTGCGTGGATATTTCTGCCAGCACAGTTAAGCAAGGCTTTCCCAAAGACCTCTAGGCATTTCTGTGTTTGATGAGATTCTGTTAACGAAGCAGCTGTGAAGCAAAGAAATGGAGACTGCAGACAGACTGCAGCAGTATGGACCTTGTTAAATAGGGAGAAATGATGAATAATGTGACATATATTTTACATGTTAGATTAGTCAACTGTACATCAACAATAAGAGAGAGCAGAAATGCTTTAATCCATATAATTTCAGCTATCAGTCACAAGGAATCCTGTTTTATCTTTTCCCACAACATTGCTTGAAGTTGCTTCACAACTGATGATCTGCATCATTCAATACAAAATACATTCAATGCAGAGTGGCCTTTGAAGACACAAATCACAATTTTGTGGTGACTGTGGCTCAGGAAGGTTAGGGGTTTGATCCCTGACTGCTTCAGTCTACAAGTATCCTTGGGCAAGATACTGAACCCCAAGTAGCCCTAAATTCATCTGCGTTAGAATGTATGTGAATGTTAGACATAAAGTAGTTAGGTGTAGAAAAAAATACTTGTATGTGTTGCATATGTATACGTGGGTGAATGGGGCATGTTGTATAAAGCCCTTTAACTGCTCAAATAGAAGAAGAAGTACTGTTTAAGAAGCAGTCCATTTACAGTTTTCTGTGGGTTTGTCTATGCACTACCAACTCCTTTCACATTTATAGATTTATGATCCATTGAGAAATATCGATTATTTCTTGTTTAAAAAGTGACCTGTTGCTGAAGGTAATGCTGAGCATCAAAAACAGCTAGTAACTGATTATGAATGAGATCGCTTTATGTGAACCAATGAGAGATTGAAACATTTTGCTGTGCTGAAAATATCAAACAGTGAAGCTTGCAGCACTTTGCTATCGTAAAAAAAGAAAGAAAGAAAGAAAGAAAGAAAGAATTAAAGAGATTTTGATTGTGATCACATGCGATTACAAAAAACTAATAGTTATACAATATTCTCCTGCTTCTTGTTTCTGCTGTCCTTTTCAGCTCAAACTGTTCTTTACAGCCACTAATATTTGTGACTTAAATTCTGAGATCTTATTCAAATGAACTTGGATGGGATTAAAATTGAAAAGCTTCAATTCCCACATGGCTGACATTACAAGCAACAAATAATGAAGAGTGCAAAGTTAGAAGTCACAGCATACAAACAACAGATGTAACAAGTCCCAGTGTCCCCAGAACAGGCATAAGCAAGCTGGTAAGCTAGATCTGGCCTGCTAACATTTCTTTCTTACCCAAGCTTAGCATGGTTTGTATAACTCCTGAAAATATATGCACAATTAAAACCACTAAAATCAATGAAGAAAATATGAATATTTTGATAAATGAATATCCTTCATAATCTTGCATCTAAGAAGAGAAGGAACATAAGGTCACACTAGTATGTGTGACCTTATGTTCCTTATGTTCCAAATGTTGAAGGCATTAAATACGATATAAACAGACTCAATTAAAAAAAACAACTGAATTTTCACATGAACGCGATGGCTAGCAGACATTTTAAGAATAAAAAGTTTGACTCAAAGATCATGATAAAATGAATGGGCGTGAATGGATGAAATGAATTTTATTCACAATCTCTTCCAACTCACACAGATGACACAGTCTGCCCTCCTCTGGGACTTAATGGAAGCGTCCAGTTTCCACAGCTAGAGGCAGGATGCCAGGTTTTAGCTGAGCACAAACAGACCACTGAGCTCTGCCCAGGTTCAGGGTGACATATTGCTCAGGATGGTAAATGTGTGGAATAAACACAATATGTTCTCAGTTTGCTTGGTATTTCTTCTGAACATCTTTCTTAATAAACACTACAAATACTGCTAATATGAATCCCTTTCACTTCTATAGCTACTGAAGCAACCCCAATAAAACCTTTGCTTAGTGAGTAACTTTATTATCATGCAGTAAATAACAACAGTAAGTCACCCTTCATATGGTTCCCAGATCACTGTATACAAACTCAAAGTTTGTTCAGCTATCACCTTCCAGCTGCAAGGATCTTTACAGAGCTAACCCTTAACAAAAACAAACAAATAAACAAAAAACCAAAACATTATACACCCATAAAAACAGTTACAAACCAAGGTAAAGCCTAAATATTTAAAATGACCCACTGAAATGCAATTTGTTGTCTAAAATGCATGATCTGACCCATTTACTAGCAGGAAGTAAACTGTTAAATTATTTACATGAAATCCAAAGAGTGTAGGGGAAAGCACAGGCAGTCTTTACTCATTAATTTGCTTGATAGCTTTTGCAGCTTTATAAAGTATCCAATCAATACCAGATTTCTGTAGATTGAATGTCATGATTTACACTGTCAATAACCTTCAAATCCATAAAGCAAAAAGTCAAAGTCCCTTCCTGCATTCTTGCATGAATGATTGTGCAGAGTATAAACTGATGAGAGGTAACAGTACACTACCTGCTTAAGACTGTGTTGTCTAGCATCAGTTAATGCATGCAGAAAAATGTGAATAGGTTGGAAATTATTCTGGGAAAAAGCTCAGCCGCAGTGTTCAAACGACCAAATGAATGAGAGAAAAGATTGTTGCTTTGCCAAACTCCCAAGTTACAGACAGCCCTGATGGCAATACCAGTGCTAGTTAGCATTTCTATCTGTCCCTTTCCAAAACTGATGATACAATTTAAGGAAAGAAAGAAAACAAAACATAATAAAAGTGCATCTTTTTATGTTTGTTACTCTGATAGGTTAAATTTAAAATGTTTATTCTATAAATCAATGTACCAAGAAAAAAAAGACACATTTTTAAAGGCAATTTAATTTATATAAAAAAATGAAAAGAAAATTAAAATTAAAATTGCATCAAATATGTGTACTCAACAATCTAACTACAATGTAAAACCTGAACTGTTGTCATAATCTCTATTAATTTAACTGTAATAAGAAAGAATAAAAGTCGACTCACTCTCTTCTGCTTATCCAGTTTAGTTGTTGCTGGAGACTATCTCAGCTGCCACAGCGTGGTGATACACCCTGAACAGATCACCAGTCTGTCCAAGGCCAACAAAGAGAGACAGACAACCATTCATGCTCACACCTATGGGCAATTTCACTCGCTGGGCCCATGTCCTCATTTTAGGTTTGACAGTGTTTTAGTAGATGAAGGTGTACGGCTTAAACATAGAGCTGCGATTTGGGAAAGGCCTCAAAGGGGAGCTCCTGGGCCTGGCAGATCCCAAAGAAGGCATCCCTTAGAAGCAGAAATGACTCTGCGTTATGAAGGTCAAAGACCTCTGCAGTAATAATAATACAATCACATGACCCCCTATGAGCAAGCACTTTGGCGACAGTGGAAAAGAAAAACTCCCTTTAAACAGGAAGAAATCTCAGGCAGTACCAGTCTCAGGGTGGGGCAGCCATCTGCCGCGACTGGTTGGGGTGAGAAAAGGAAAACAAAACAAAACACATTTGCGGAGAGAGCAAACGCCAAGTGACATCACCACCCAAAGGAGAGGAATATAACTGGTAGGCAGGCTAGCGAAGATAAACAGCCCATAAGGTGGTCAAGGATTCCATAGAGTGGAGTGGAAAATTAGGAAGGAACGGCGGGAGAAGAGATCAAGGGAAATTCAAACAATGAAAAACCTTAATAGATGAATGAGGGGAATCCTTAGTCAGGTAGCGATGTGGCTCGACTCTGAACTGAGCTCTGACAGTGACGCATGCCGGGATTTTAAGACGGCTCATAAAAGCTTATGTAAGTTGGATGGAGAGGGGGTGTCTAGCTGGTTAATTCACTTTGGGTAAGGTAGTGATAATTACTGTGCCGATTTCTGAAACGAACAGAGGTGATGGTGAGCAGTTTTGGAAGGGTTGGTTGAATTGAAAGACTGATTAGAGGAGAAACGCCTTTTATAATGATAACCCCCAAAACCGGCAGACAACAGATTATGATTCCACCAAACCTCATAGAACACGTGTCAAACTGCTAATGTGCTAATGTGGCTGTAATTAAGGAATTTAATTTAAGATGGCACTCCGAGACAAAACATCAGGATAAGCTGAAAACCTTAAATGCAGAGCAGAAGCTACAGAAAGTAGAAGAGGTAAAGAAGAATCTAACATTTCAGCAGACATTTGTCACCAGAGCAAAATCACAAATGAAGCGGTTGTGAAAGCAAGTTTTATTGTAGCAGAGGAGATAGCCAAATCAGCCCAGCCATTTACAGAGGGAGAGTTTCTGAAGAGCTGCATGATGAAGGTGTGTTATACCTATACCCCAGTGTACACATGCGAATGCTTTGGGAAAGGGAAACCACCACAGGTGCCTAGCCTCCCACAAACGGCCGGACCTTCTCCAAAGAAAAGGACAAAAGAATTACGCAAAACATACAACTCAAATAAACAACAAACACGGACTCCATCCTAGAGTCTCCTTTAAACACACTTTAAAACATCACCATCAAGCGTAAAATACCATCACACTAGGGGCAAATAAATGCCAACCCTAGTTAGGTATAAACCCAATTATGGATGGATGGATAGTAAAAAACAATTAGCTAATGTTGTTCAAAAGACTAGTGTCATCTCACTTTGGTTATGTAAATATAATATGGCCACTATTAAATTTATTATTATATTAATTATTTTTATTTATAATAGCATAAAACTCAATCTCTGAACTCAAATACTGAGCTTCAGTAAAGATTCAAGTTGCATTTATTTATATTTCCTATCACTTTATATCTTCACTCAAGGACAAGTATCTTTTACAGTGTATTTATAGTTGTATTATATATAAGAGACAAATATTGTTCTTTTAATATGTTGGCATTACATAAAATTTGTCTGAATGCTTACATTCTGTGATAATTGTTTTTGATAAAATGAAGAGTAGACTAATATAATAAATATTCCTTTATTGGGTGAAAAAATCATACCATGTCATAACTGCTTTAAGTCATACAGAATAGATATCAGAGCCTTATACAGGCTGACTTCTGCTAAATGGGCAGAAATGATACAAACACATAACAGCCTTATAAAATATGATGCAACACTATAGATCAACTTACTCAAAATATATAGAGCATATAAACATTTACAGCAATATGATGCAACAAACACAGCAGTACTCCAAAATACTCCATGCTTCATATAACTGAAAAAAAAATATGGACATTTATTTTCAGGTAGACTCTGCTGCTAATACATACATACTTTAAGTTTCTGAATATAAAACTTTTTATTGCCTTTCATAGTGTTTAACTTAAAGGCCCTGAGTACTGAAAACACTTGAATGGAAAAAATATTTTAACATTACCTAATAAGACTGATTCAAGACAAATAGTTATTTTAAATTTTTCTAGCAGTCCTTCACAAAGAGGGAACAGTCTGTCTATTCTCTCCATCTCTCAGCTGGTGCTGGCCCTTCCTCAGACACTGCTGAGTTTGTCCTGGTGTATCATCAGGGGTGCAAAACCTCACAGATGATGTGCAGCAGTGGTTTCTTCAGTCCGTCCTCACTCTGGACACTTGCAGTTCTTGCACATGGAAATCAAATGTGTGATAAGCTGCAGGATTCAAACACAAGTTCCACTTATAAATACATTTTCATGCTTTTATTAAACAATCCGATAGAAAGAAAAAGAGAGAGTACAGGACAGACAGAAAAGTGATGGGTGGTATACACTATTACAAAACTGCAAAGGAGAAGGAGTCTTTTCTGTTTGTGAATTAGCAGTACTAAATAAGTAGAGTTCCCAGCTGGTACAGTGGCCAAGTTTGATTCCTATGAATAAAGCACCTTTCTTTTAGCTTAACAAGTGAACCGTCACCTTTAATAAATGTTGAAGTCCGTTTGGCCACCGAACAGAGGCCGCAAAATAACCAAGCTAACATTAACAGTGCAGTGAATCCTACTTGTGCTGTGATATTCAGGACTGAAAACCAGGCAGCATTCACATACTTTCATCTTGTTCTGTCTGTAGATATATTACTAACTTTAATTATCCATGAAATTGTCACAGTTCATGTTTTAAAGTAAAGGCTTTAAAACTAAGTAGAACCTGAACCGCGTTAAGTACTAACATCACTAAAATCAGATTACTTTACCAACATGTGGCCAACAGTGATCTTTTAATGTTCTTCGTTATTAAAACGTTTGTATCACCGCATAAATAAGTGACATAAAAGTCAGTACAGTGGTCCCTCACTATGACGCGGTTCACTTTACACGGCCTCGCTCTTTCGCTGATTTTTTTTTTGGCAGGCTTTTTTTTTTGTCTTTGTTAACAGCGCATTGTGTTCTGCATCCTGATCGGCTGTAGACCATTGTCAATCAATCTCCGCCGTGCTGTGTCTCCTGTACAGTACAGAATGCATTCAGCTTATCAAATTTACATAAATCTTCGATCTATCGCAGTGTGACTCTGAAGTGCTGTACTGTATGTTTTATAAGTTTTCTCCCCAACAAACACAACAATGTCGACGAAACGTTTTGCACCATCAAAGACACCTGCGGTAGCATCCAAAAGGCAGATGAAGATGCTAACCATCGCACAAAAAGTTGGACTTCTGGACATGCTAAAGGAAGGTAGAAGTTACCGTATTTTTCAGACCATAAGCCGCATCAGATTATAAGGCGCATTAAGCGAAATAAAACAGTCAGATAAGTCAAACTTTACTCAGCTCATTCTTCTAGCTCCCTGTACTTCCGTACCATTGATTCATTAATGTTGCTCAAATAGCTGCTATATTCCCATGTTCTGGACCTGAAAATAGGGTTTGATCTTTGGTTTCATTCTATAATACTGGACACATTTTTCTACTAAGGTTTGAACTTTGAGGGTGTTTAAACAAGAGAGAAAAGTGTGAAAATGTTCATGCCTGTCTGAGAAAAGTGTATAAAGTGTGTACTGAGGGGGTTTACAGCCTTAAAACATTTATAATAATTGTAAAAAGTAAAGTTGGCTACTTCGCAGATTTCACCTATCTTTGGTTATTTTTTGAACGTAACTCCCGCGATAAATGAGGGACCACTGTACTTTTAAAAGTTTACTCTTTGGCTGCCCCACTTGAGCCATTCCCCATTTTTTCTAAAAAAAACCCCCAAAATGCGGCACTATGAATCCTGGGATAGGTTGGGCCACGAAGGATACACCTGACCAATCCTTCAAATCCAGGGAAAAGGAGGACGCATTTGTGGGCCGCATTTGGAGCAGCCTTCATTGCCTGGCTTTGACGTAATCGGCCTTTAAGTGGGGCCTCCGAAGGTTGTGGCCTATGAATTGGGACACAGCTTTTATCTCCAATTAGAATCACTAATCACTAAGTGCATGTCTTTTGGCTGTGAGGGGAAGGTGGAGTACCCAGATGGTGCATTTGAACCCAGGACCTTCTTACTGTAACAGTGCTAACCATCACACTGTAGCCTGGAGATATTTAAAGGGGCTAAGTTTTATTTCTAATGTACATGTACATCTATATATGACTAGTTCTATTTGTTCATTTTTGTATATCCATATTAGTGGAAATTAAGTTTGTTGTTAAGGTGCTTTTATTTTGGAAGAAGAGGTCAAATGGAAGAGGAAGCAGAGACAGCAGGCCGCAAAAAAGGAGAGAGAGAGCGAGGAAAGAGCGGAGCCACGAGGGACCGGAGTGAGATGGAAGAGCCTGTGGTTGGATGCCACTAGCATCAACTAGGACACTTGTGAGGGACAGTGAGGATAACCCATCTCACGTCTACAGCTAAGGAACAGAATAAGGCAGAATGTGAGTTAGTGCAGCTTGGACTACCTTTGTATTTTTGCCCAGTAAACCAGTTAGCGGCTAGCTGGCTAGGGTAACCTAACCTACCGCTGTTGACATCATCCTTTGCAGTAAGATCGTAACGTGCTGTGTTTCATTTGAGAGAATACAACCCTGTCACAATTTACTCATGCTAAAGTAATTTTTTTGTTTGGATTTATCTTCAGGCAATGTTGAACCGGAGGTATTTCAGTAGGGAAAGCAATAATGATGGTCAAAGATGCAGATAGAATACTGGTATAATTTATAGAGGCTACTGCAAACTATAACATAAGTGAAATAAGCTGTTGAACTCTGTTGAGTTATCACAAGTGTTTTAGTGAGCAAGCTGCTCTCATAAAGTGAAGACTTGTTCGCTGCGCGTCTGCTCTGGACCAGAACTCTTTTTGCCCTCTAATGATGAGAAGAGCAGAGGATGTTTAAAAAGCAAACCCTGCCAAGTGAACCCACATAAAATATTTAATTATTTTAATTCCCACCTCTGTATGAGCAACCCATTACCTTCAGTTATGGGGCAGAACATGAGGTTTTATGAGCGTAAGGCCAGAAGCAGCAGATATATGCAGAAGTGCGTGTTTCATATGAGGAGGCCAGCTCTAATAAAGAACTACAGAACTACAATAAAGAATTTCAGTGACTCTGGCCAATTGCACGTGTTTTCACGTCGAGCTATAGGTGGCCCATGATGAATTGGATGAGATGGTGGAGTAAGTTATCACCCAACTCTTGCAAGCTCAGTTAGTAAACTGCTCGCATAAACTGTGCATACAACATACAGACACATATGGCGTAATAAGTGCTCAGTAAAAGACTATTAAATATTAGAATTTCACCTACCAAACTGATTTATTCTGTACAAAGCAACAATATTATTATTAGATGTTACATTTAAAATGCTCTGAAAGGCACCAACTGCCCAAATATGGTGGAAAGATTCAGATCATTAACTCACATCAGCAGGGGTGAGGCCAGCAGACATTTATCCATTGCAGCTGCCTCCGTTAGGATACCACTTTTCTTTTTTAAATCATGGCTCTAAATACCCCTTTTCATGCTGCAAAGTTGGAAATTTTAACATGGAACTCTATGAAAAATGGACTCACTTTTAGGGCTAGCCCAACATGGCAATTTGAGCAATTTGATTGTGTTTTTGTGTTTAAAAAAGTTGATTGAGGCTAGGATTTAAAACTGTTGGATTATATTCATGTTAGGGTTAGGGTTAGTATATTCAAGAGAAGGTCATCTACTTATTGAAAGGTTGGTGGTTTGATCCCTAGCTGTTTGAGTCTGCGTGCCCTGTATCCTTGGGCAAGACACTGAAGGACACAACTTTGTGTTCACCAGTGGAAAAAAAAAAATCAGTTTCATCAAGTCCCTTTTTATTTTTTGTATTTGTATTTTTTTATTTTTTGGAAGGTGTCTCATAATTTTTCTTAACATACTCGGGGATTTTTTGACTTAAGGACCTGAAATCTACACAGATTATTTTTCCTGCTTTACAAACCTCTCGAAAGCTGAATGTGACACTTAAATGGGTGATTAAGACGGATGTGTTTGGAGCAACGTGTATACATTTAAATAACATTCAGCGCTAGATATTGAAGTTATAGGAGGATCAGCGTCACTACATCTCCTAAAGCTCAATTATTTTTCAGCCGCCTCTCTCACACACTGAACCCTGTCTCTCACCCTCATTTCTTCTGTCCATCATTCAGCACCTATGCATCATCCTCTCTTTCTTTGAAATTCAGCTCACAGGCAGTCCATGTCAAAATGACTTATCATACATGATAACTAATATTGGATGCATAATTAACTGGAATTCATATGTTTTCGCACTATTTTTAAGTAAAAATTGTGTTTGAAGCTTCACACCAGCTACATTTCACATGATGCATATCAATTTTCAAACATCTGCTACGTGCAGACACCTGTGAACACTGGCTGCATGGACAGAAATATAGAACAAACCATTCTGTCTACTTTAAAATGAGTAAGCATCACCTTTGTGTTCTTCCTACTAATAAGTGCAAGAAATCTGGCCTGTAGGGTGGTGGCCACTAATAAGTACAAAGTAACAAAATCCAGTGACATTGTACACTCTTTCTTTACCCTGAAATGTGTGGACTGAGTGAAAAGGAGGCTTTTGCTGTCAGTGTGAACAAGAGAACAAGAGAAAATCTGCGTCACAGTGATGCAGCACTTCTGTAAACTTATTTAAGCCTTCATTTGAGTCAGAAAGAAAGACATAAAAAGACAAAAAAACAACTGTGGGTTGATTAGGAAGCTTGAATTCTGTATAATACTTTAAGACAGAAAACAGAAGATTTGCTTTAGTAAATTGATAGTTTAGCACTTTGACAAACTCTTCACTCTCTAGATTTGATGATCAGCACCGTGTCTATACACCAAAAATTAAACCAAAGGCAGGAGCTGATTAGCTTAACTTAGAATGAAAGCTGTTAACAGGGGAAAGGGCTAGCCAAACACGTGTCCAAACACGAGCTAGCAGCACTATTAAAGCTCACGAATTAACATGTTAAATAATTTGTTTAATGTGTTCACAACCGTGATCTGTTCCCATCAGTTTGACACTGCCAAGCAAACACACCACAGGAAGTCACAATAATCAGCCAAGAACTTGTTGCCACATGTTACTCACAGTGAAACCCTGGCTTTTCATTTTCACATTTCCCTTTGTAGATTAATCCAACACATTCTCACAATTCCCAGTTGCTCGCATATCATACTTAGTCAGGATGTTTTAGCACCGTTTCAATGCACGGGTATCCCATTTACAATTACATATTGATAGACTGTAGTATGTGGCTGGATGAGGACATATAGAAAGCGCTCACAGATGCTATTCCCATCCAGACAGGATGGGAATAGCATGGACCACACTACTTTCAGAATGCATTATCTTGTTTAGGACCACCCCTTTTTCTACTTTGACTTCACAGTCACTGTTTGGTTACGTTTAAGAAAAGAGGTTAAAATACACGTTAGACCCACAAAGCATCTGCAAAAAGTTTTATCATTAACATAGAGCTTATATCGCCCAGCTACAATCTCATTGCATCTGTCTCAAAAGTCAGTCTATCCACTATTCTTTGAGCATTCCTGTTTTCACTCTTAACCTCCTAGTACCTGGCATCCACATATGTGGACATCACATTTTGGGTTGTCTAGACCACAACACCAAATTTTGCTCTACAAGGGCCTGATATCCTCTTCTCAGAAACTACATCAGGTAAAAAGATAATTCTTTGTTTTTACATTCATCAGGTCCCGATCAGCCCAAATAGCAGAGAGAAATTAAAAATGCATGCCATGAAAGAGTTCGGGTCTTAGGAGGTTAATGCTAAGTTGGGCTACAGCCTTAGTCACACAGGTCTAGAAATCGGTTGGCCATTTCCTGGTTGCCAGCAAAAATGTGTATTGATTGACCAGTTGGCAAGTTGCTTGAAGTTGCTGGCTGTCAGTCAGTGAAATCAGACACAAAGACGATTCTGCACCAAAAACCTCCTTGTGATTATTTTTGTTACTAGTAGATTGCCACAGTTACCTTTAGTTTACATGGAAGTTGCTGACTTGTCTCCAAACACTTGCCACCTGACTGCCCCTTCCCCAGCCTACTTCTTCTGGAAGCTTCTGTCACGGCGGGGTGCGCCGATGTGTGCGGAAACAGGACCCAAAAGCAGATGATGACGAGGAATAGTAATGATTAACAGAAAAGTGAACCTTTATTGCGATGACGGCAGGAAATGAACCAAGAGACCAAAGCAAACAGGCAAAACACTAAGAAACAAAACACTAAGCTGGCAAAACACTAAGAAACAAAACACTAAAGGTACTAAGACCAAAAACTATAACTATGGTGGAAAATAAACAGGCTATGACTATGACTGTAACTCTGGTGAGATAAACAGACGAACTGACAATGGCATGAAGAAAACAAAAGGCTTAAATACAGACATGAGGTGATCAGGGGAAGTGGCGACACATGGGGGAAAACAGCTGACAGACATAAACCTAATGACAGGACCAGGAGAGGAAAGCTAAATACAATGAACAAAGAACACATGACATTGTCAGAATAAAACAGGAAATGACAACACAACTTAACAGACCTAATACGTGATGAAATAAATAGAAAACCCCAAAACATAGAAAACCCAGGAACAATAACTGCCTAAACTAAAGGCAAATAGGAAATAACACAAACTAATAACATATCAAAAAATACAAAGAAAACTCAGAGTGCTGGGTCGGAGACCCAGCCTGTGACAGCTTCTTCCTGTTGAAAGGGAGTTTGCCCATCCCACTGTTGCCAAGTGCTTGCTTATAGGGGGTCTTGTACTATTATTGTAGGGTTTTTGCTTTACAATACAAAACACCTTGAGGTGACTGTTGTGATTTGGTGCTATATAAATAAAACTAAATTGAACTGAAAAGCAGTCGTGCATAACTTTTATTTTGAAGGTTTCACTACAACTTGGCGAGTAGTTGGTGTCAATGCAAACTACAGGCAACAGTGGTAACCAAACTTGTCAGGGAATTTACATTTTTTCTACAGACAGGCGGTTGCCAGGGGATCACCAGCTGGTCTGTAGGCCTGTGAGAATGCAGCTATGTGGGATCTTCCCATGTGACAAAAAAGAGAAAAAAAAGTGGTATTTCCAAAAACTCCTTGAATCCCCAGAGCCTGGGATACACACCAGGCTACAAAATATCAATATGAAGGCCAGTGAACTTTTTCCTAAGAATACTTCTTCACAGGAGACATTTGGAGTTGCCACTGAATAAGAAGAAAGTGTCTTAAATTTTGTCAGGTGCCTGGTTCATTCCACACAAGCATTCTGAAACGAGTATTTTCAGTCATGCCTTTGCCTTTTCTCCCATGCCAAGTCAAAATAACTAATGAAAAACTAACATTTTACAGTTTACATTAAATACTGAAGTTAATCTGTAAAATATTTGGAAAGTTTTGCGTAGTAGTAACACAACAGTTCTTACTGATAGCATTAATGATGCCGACTGGACTGTTAAACTGAGGCAGCTAAATGGAACAAACAGCTAAACTTACTTTGTGTTTTTCCAACCTTTTCTTAAAAAGAAAAAAGGTCTGCTATTTTGAAATCACGTTAAGATATATTCGGATGAAGTGGACTTTTTTCATTCAGTAAGAAATGAGTACAAAGTTCCCATAAATCCTATTAGGTATTTTAAGGGACCATTTTGTGTCTCTTTCTTATGGACATTATTTTCTTTCTTTCTTTCTATGCAATTTAAGAAAATTGCATAGACAACCTTTAAATGAGAGTGAAATATAAAAATAATCGTTTGTAAGCCCTCCTGGCTGAAGGATGAGTCCTAATATATTTGGTTTCTTTAGCTAAATAACAGGGACAGGAATAGCTTAAGTGTTATGAATGAAAATTCCACACTGTCTAAACTGTGGTGTGTCATACCCAAACAATGTCACTAGATGCTTCTAGCAGTGAAAATACAGTCAGCTATTAAGTGGGTGCCATAATTAACAGTACATTTATTGTACTATTCGGAAATAAAGACCTCGGGCCTTGGAGTAAACACAGGCATGGAAAGCGCTCCAACCCTAATGGTGTTAGGTGGAATATGGAAGGAATGCTTCATCTGTCTCCTCAGTCAGGTTGAAAGGAGGTATTTAAGTGTGTCTAACATTGTTTTGCATCCTGAATGAAACATTTCAGCGTCATTTACGTTTATGTTATCCTCGCCGAGTACAGCCAGCACTGAACTGGTCTAACCCGGACTACTGATTAAGGAAAGGCATCCTTGGACTGGAAACTGATCTATGTAAGGAAGACATCCGCACATTTCAAAGGTTATTGGTCATCATGATGTTAAACATTTCAAGGAGGACTATTAATGAGGTGTTCAGGGAGGTAACAGTCCTTTCACATTGCAGCTGCATAACTTCGAGAGAGAGAGGGAGGAAGAGAGAAAGAGAAAAAAAAACTGTTTCCAAATTCAGTTTTATTCACAATGGTATCTCTCATTCCTTGTCTTCCTTTCTGGTTATGTTTTCTTTCTGTCCCTGCCTTCCTCCTCCCCTCTGTGTTATTCTCACCTCCAGCTCCCAAAACTGCAGCCTGGCTGACTCATCACTGGCCTTGCTATTAGGCTCCTGCCAACACTCACTGATTAAATCATAAAGGAAGAGAAAAATGAGCGTTATTGAACACACTGGGCCCTATGCATGTGCCAGTGATAAATAAAGAGAATACAGTAAACAAGGTAATAAAGCCAGCACAGGCAGTGGGGAGTGATATGTTTAAAGCATATTTGACAACTTAAATTCTCTCATGTCCGACCGGTACATAACACACATAACAGATGTACAGCGAGAGGATGGCAGAGTATAGACATGAGTTTCATCTGTGTTATTTAAACTGTGAGCTCTACAATTTAAGTTATAATAATATATTTATTTTCCATTAGAGGGCAGAAGAGTTCCAAAACGAGCTGAGAGACACAGAGACCTCAAAATGTTCTCACCTTGTAAATATGGCAAAGCGTAGCTGACTCATGTTGAAAGATTAGACATCTACCAAACACTGGACAACATTACGATCCCATCATAGTGCTTTTTCTGACTCGTGGCCTTCAAATGGAAACACAATTACTGATGTGACACCCCCTAGTGGCAGCGCACCTTAATTTGTAAAAAAAAAATTTTCATTTTTGGTATAGGTAAATAGTTAAAAGTTGTTGGGAATCTGTTTTGCAGCAGTATAGTTAAAGAGGAAGGAACGACTCTTTTTATGTATCAGATGAGGTTGTGTAATCTGCATTCACACGATGTCGGTTGCTACATCAGCCTCCAACAATTTAAGGAAGGATTACCACCTCTCTTGGTCTCAAAAAATATGTCTGTTAAACTATGGGATAAGTGAAACCTAGAAAACCTGATTTTGTGAAGGACTTTTTTTTTGTGTGTATTTTATTTTATTAATCTGTAAAATGTATGGATGGCAGAGGATAACACAGCATGCTAGTTCTGTTAGTTACCTTGTAAACATGAACTGTTCTCTGAAAATAAAGAATTAGAAAAAAGCACACAGATAATACAGATACAAATACAGAAATCTGTCAGTAAAAAAATAAATTAACATAATTTAACAAAACAAACAAAAAGGAAAAGCAGCACACGATAACAAATGACAAGTAGAGATTAGCTGAGGTGTATCCTGCAAGTGAAGTTCAACATAGCCAGGTTTTCTTTGAGTTAGCTGGCTTGAGAAAACCTAAACACCTCAGTCAGAGATAACAGCAGTGGCGGCTGGCCCATAGGGGGCGCTCGGGCTCCGCCCCCCCAAATGTGGAGGAGTAAAAATATATATTTTTAAAAAATTCATCAATGATAGTTTTACTATGTGTGTGCCCATATACAGCCAGGCGTATTTTAACATTTTCACCAGCTGACTCATTAAAGTTCAACCAACAAACGGTGTTTTTCTTCTTCTGGGGCGCTCGTCAAAGCGCCCTTGATATGCAGCGAAATAGCCTATCATTAAATGGTTGCCAGGGGAAAATAATAAATATTTGACCTATCAGCGTCGCTGAATTAAATGGTTTGGGGGCGCTTAAAATTGCGCCCCTGCAGAAAACGCGCGAAGATTTGCTGTTCTAGAATTTTACCTCAGTCAGTAGCCTAAGTGAGCTATAAGGTCAGAGAGAGACGATGGCAGCGGTATTGTTAACGGTTGAGGCACAGCCTCCCCCAAATTCGGTTAGATCGCTTCTAACCTACCCTTTTGCCAGAAGGACAATGGCAGAAAAACTGCAAGTTAAAGAGTTGGGACCTGACAAGCCCAAAATTCAACTAACCCAGGCAACGAAGGAGAAGTCAAAAGCATACAACAGGACTTTTTGTCGGAGTTGGTTCCAGCGCAAGTCGTGGCTGACAGGCTGTGGAACAGCTAATGCACTTTTTTGTTTCCCGTGCATACTGTTCAAAAGTGACAAGTGTGATTTGACGTGGACACAATCTGGACAAACCGACTTAAAGCACCTCTCCGAACGAATCAAGAAACATGAAAGCTCACGAGTTCATATGGACAACAGTGTAAAGCTAGCTGTGCTAGGGAAAACTAGCATAGCGGCGCAGCTAGATGATGGACATCGGATTGCTTTAAGAAGGCACAACGAAGAGGTAGATAAAAACCGTCATATTTTATCTAAAATCATCGATTGTATTAAGTTTTGTGGTGCTTTTGAGCTAGCAATGCGGGGACATGATGAAAGTGATTCCTCAGACAATCCAGGGATTTTTAGAGGTTTAGTCGACTTGATGGCATCAATTGATCACGACTTGAGGCAACACCTTGAAAATGCTACTGTATTTAAAGGCACCTCGAAAACAGTCCAGAATGAGATCCTGGATTGCATGTTGGCAGTTCTGAGAGAAAGGATCGTGGAAGAAGTAAAGGCAGCGAAGTTTTTAGCCATTCAAGCTGATGAAACCACTGACATTTCTACACACTGTCAGTTAGTCATGGTGCTAAGATACATTGACCAACGAAACCGTATTCAAGAGCGTTTTTTTGAATTCATCAAGCTACCCAATGCTTGTGCAGATGCAATAGCCAGTGCCTTATCGGAGAGGCTGCGCTTCATCCTCCCCCAGGGACAAGAGAGAAAGTTGATCGCCCAGGCCTACGATGGGGCCGCTGTAATGAGGGGTACCACTGGAGGAGTGCAGCGTAAGATACAGGACATTTATGCTAACGCTCACTACGTACATTGTTATGCCCATCAGTTAAACCTGGTAATGCAACAAGCAACCTCCCACATCCCTCAAATCAGTCACTTTTTTTCCGACATAGCAGGATTCGCTTCTTTTTTTACTAAATCGAGCAAGAGGACTGCAGTGCTTGACGAGGTGGTGGCGCACCGACTTCCAAGTGCATCGGCAACCCGTTGGAACTTCAACAGTCGTGCTGTGAATACAGTGTATGAACATAAAGACGATCTGGTGAGGTGTTTTCAGACCATCCGTAACAGTGAAGGATTTGATGCCCCTACAAAGAGAGATGCCGGTGGTTTCGTGAGAATGCTGGAAGACGAAGCTTTCTGTTTTTTCCTGGCCTTGTTTCACAAGATAATGCCACATGTAGACATGCTGTATAACCACCTACAGAAGAGAAACATCGATTCTGTCACCATCGCAGGGATCACCCAGACATTCATCAGCCGCATGCAGGCTATCAGGTAGGCATAAAAGCATAAATATGTAACCTAGAATAAATGTTAATTATCTATGCATAGATTCTATCAAATTCTCTGCATATATTCTGTGTTCTGTGACTTAAATGTTTAATGGAATTCAGATAATTTTGATTTATATCAGCCTTTGAAGTAATTTTATGAAAAATATTTGATTAAGTATATTTGATGAAGTATATTCCCAGTAATGATTTGATGTAGCCTATACCATAGGCTATTTCCTGAAATTATGGCCAGGGCCTTTATTTACTTGCACTGGTTTTCCCCCAGCCATTAAACCAGGTCCGGTTATTAATTAAATCCGGTAATTCCCGGTAATTAGAACACAACCTTTGTTTGGTTTGTGTTTGGTTAATATATCCCTATTCAGTTTTCAGAAGCCATTAATGAAACTTATGTATTGGATCAGGGAGGCACTTCCTAATCTGGTTGTGGATGAGGAGTACAGGGGACCTGTTCAAGACCCACCCACAAAGAGACGGAGAACATTGGGGGAAGACAGGCAACACCATTTGGCACTGGAGGTAAGCACTAGCTGCTTGGTCTGATTTAAATCGGATCATCAGATAAAATCTAATGACGATGCTGTCAGATGTCATTTGATATAGTGGTCATGACTGTTTTGTTTTGTTATGGACAGATTTTTTTTTTCAGAATAATGATTAACATGAGACATGTGCCAAAGTCTTACCACTGAATCTAACTCTTACCAATTATATATTATTGGATAGGTGTGCGACACCATTATGAGCCATGCCAAGGAGAGGTTTTCTTTCACCAAGCACCTTGTCAGCGCCACTCTGTTGCAAGGAGACTTGTTCCAACAACACAGCAAAAATTTTCCAGATGCAGCACTACAAACCACAGTGGAAGCCTATCCCTCATTGGACAAAGCCAGACTTAAAACAGAACTGTCCCTGATCTACGACAACGAGGAGTTTCAGAGTTGTAGTGGTGCGCTGGCGCTCTATCAGGTTCTGATGGAAAACAACCTTCAAGACACATTCACCGAAACTGTAAGTCTTCTTAACATCCTCATCACCACACCAATGACAACATCAGAATCGGAGAGGTGTTTCTCTACTTTAAAGAGGATAAAAACTTTCCTGAGAAACAATATGGCTCAGGATCGGCTCAACGCTCTGGCTATGCTGTCCATAGAGAAAAAACTCACACAAGAACTTCCTGATTTCAACACCAGGGTCATCGAGAAATTTGCCACTCAGAAAGACAGACGAGCAAAGTTCTTGTACAAATAAGAACCCTTAACCATATTTACTCTCTTTCTCCATCCCTCTCTCTTTCTCTCTTTAGCCCACCCCCCCAATCAGTTTACAGTTGTTGTTTTCAATAGTTATTTTTCATTCATTCAAAAAAAAAAAAAAAAATCTGTTCATGTTCATTTTTACAAATCTATACAAATGGCCAGAATATGGTTGTTCATTTTTACAAATCTATACAAATGGCCAGAATATGGTTGTTCATTTTAAATTTAAATTTAAATTGTGTTGTTTGATGTACTCATTAAATGGGTCATTTTAGTCGATATCATAAAAATTGCCCCCCCTGAGATTTTTTTCAGGAGCCGCCACTGGATAACAGATATCACAATGGTGGTTATCAGCTTTCTTTGTTAGTCCAGGCTTTCTGCTTCAGCTTCTGAATAAAATCTATCAATTAAGCATCACCTACTCCAATCAGAGACATTTTCAGATAAGGACAGGCTGGAGATGTATAAGCGCATAGAAAAATGGTTAAACAGTAAAATGTGATGCTGGTACTCCAAATAAAGCAATGCTGCAGAAAACAGTTAATTTTGGTAATTTGTTTCATTTATTTTACTAGCATAAGGCATGATCATTGGTAAAATAGATGCATTAATCTCACTTGGTGCTGCTGTTTAGTTCTAATGTGACAGCTTCACTTTCCAGCTCTGAAACTTCGAACGTGTTCACTTCTGACTCTGTCCCACAGCCTAATGAAGCAGATGTAGAAATCACATTATAGTGTGTCGCCAAATCATAGGGAAATTGATTTTACCGATTCAATCTTGTCAGTGATCAATAGCCTACAAATGCAACTAATTCATTTTTTTTTCAGCTCTGTGTTCTATTAGCTGCAATTTCAGCAGTGTCAAAGAGACTTCGCATCAGATTGGCGCCGAGCACAACGCAATGGACAGTTTGTGATTCTGTAACTTTGCAGTAATGTCTCGTTCAGTGCACAGTAAACAAAAGCATAATGCTCCGGATCAGCATAGGTACTATAGTAATCTAGGTAGAAAGGTAAAAACACAAAACTCAGACTTTAAAACTTTGACTTTCAGGTCATTGTACCTTCCTAGCCTAATAATCTTGCTTCCTAATAGTTTAGGATTTAGAAGTGGTGAACATGAGATGATTTTCCTCTTTTTGCCCTTTCCCATATTAACTAAAAAACAGATGCTGTGATCAAATTATATCTTTTTATGTCTCTGGTGATTCATAAAGTGCATGCCTTCAAAACCATTTACTTTCAGTTTAAAGTCTGTTCCACTTTCTCTCCGAAGACATCGCTCTAATGTTGCCTGACCTTCTTCTTTCCTCCTGTCTTCATAAATATAGCTGTCAAATCATCTTTTCTCCTCAAGACCAACATATATGAATATATCCTCAGGCCACTTGATGAATTCCTTCTGTTTTTTTAACTCCGGTTTGGTCTCTACCGATATTTAAAAAAAAATCTGGGTCTCCAGGAAATGCCAGTTTCTATCTCATAGACAAGAATCTGAAAATAACATAGAATCACGTCATGAGCCCGCTGAGTAAACATATTTCATAAAGACTTATTGAGACCTATGACGCCAGTGTGACGTAAACAGAGGGTGTGTCTCAAAGTGAGAGGCACTTTGATTCTGGGAACACCTCTGGCTCCTCACATCTTTGCGTCTCAGTTATGATCTGAGTAACATAATCAACAGCCCCAAAATAGCAGCTCCCACCTCTTTCCAGGGTATTCTGGAGCACTGATCCAACAACCTGCTTTAGCAGGATTTAGATACATTATTCTTCACGTCATCTGTGTGCTATGTTAAGGATATCTTTGCCGCAAGGAAACTGCACCTAACAGGTCGTCTCTTCCTGACACAAGACACTGACAAAGATCTTTTGGGCGCATAAACAGGGGCAGTTTATAATCAATCCTTCTACCTTTTGCAGTGACGTACCCATTTCATTATAAGGTGTGTGCAGTAAAGTAATCTGGTAGTCCGACGACGGAGAGTGAGTGCTGCTCTCTGTAATAAGGCAGTGGGGATGAGTCATCAGCGGAAGTGAAGCTGGGAAATAAGGAATGTGAAGACTGTGGCCTCTGGCTGAGATGAAAACCTCTGGTTCTAAAAGACAGACACACTTTACTCCTGTGCAGCAAATGTGACCCACAAAGTCCATATCAGTGAGTCTCTATTCACTTACAACAAGTCGATACAGTTAAAAGTCCACATGGGTCCGACAGTGTGTTCACTATTTCAGTGCTGTCTTTTAAATCATGGATGCAGAAGTGCAGATGACACTTTACTGACACTTATTTTTGCTGTTCATTGATAGGCTCTGTATGCTGTGTAGTTTTCAAAGATATAAATGGAAATAAAAACTGCCAGCACAGCTGATGTGAAGTGAAATTCTTTGTTATATTTTCCACTATTTGTTTTACCATTAGAAATTATTTTGATTGAACTCAAGGTGACAGGTACTATAATAAAGAAAATGAAACTGTGTAACAAATAAAATGTCACGTTACGAACATGGCCATCTTACATTTGAAGAAGCAAAACCAAATAAACTTGGATTCAGTATATAAAACATATGATTAAACACATGATTAAATAAATAAAATCAGAGCTTAAATTTTCATTTTACTGAAAAAAAAAGTCCCATAACTGAAACTGTATATACAGCTGATTTTCAGTTAAATTCTTTTAAAACAGTGGTTTGCACCCGATTGTTAATGACGTCAACATGCGTAGTGAAAATGGACTAATACATTAACATAATAATAATTAAAAATAATCATATTTTACAAATCACCAAGGTACACAAAAAGGTACAAGAAACAACTATGGATTAAAAACAAAGGTTAAAGGTGTGGTTAAAACCCAGTCATAGCTTTAATGGTGACCAGTGCCTCCTGGAGTTAACAATGGTAACGTAAGGAGCTAATTAATGTCTCTTTTCATCAGATGAGGCCGCCCACTAAACCAAGCCATAATCATCATGCTTGTTAAACTCCCATCTTACATGGGTTGTTGCATACTTATAAATGATATACACTGTATACATGCATTATACATTATTATATACATTAATTAAATTCTAAAGATACGGATTATGCCTACATGTACAAATTATTTCAGTGTTTCAACACACCTAGATATGTTGTAATTTGTTTTCTGGCAGATTTTCTCTGCATCCTTGTTACCATTAATACAACCCCTAAATAATTAGCTTTTCCTGTCCATCTTTGATGTTTTCATTATCCTTCATTTCTTACAATAATATGTAAATTCTCTGTCAGTCTGTGTGTTTGTTTGCTTCTTTGTCCAAAAATTCCCTCTAGACCATTGTGAGTTGAATGACCAAACTTGGCACACAGGCACATCTCAGATCCCTGATGGTTCATATCTATATCAGATGTTATGATATCATCGTGTTGCTTAGCAACCACCTAGCAACACCCATTTTAAACCTTTATGCATGTACAATACCTTAGGAAAGTATCCTATCATTTTAATTTCATGATTATAACATCATTTATATCCACAAAAGTTGAATGATACATGTCTGGCTTTACTTTTAATACAGAGATTAAGTATATAATTTTGCCAATAGCACACAGGGCATATATTTGTTGTAATAATTTATGGAGGCATTTTTTCCTAAATATACTTATTAACCTTTCAGAGATTACAAACAAGCATTATTTACTAACCGTACTACACTATTGTTTATGTAGTTTCAACAGATAAGCCAAGACAAAGTCATTGTGTTGTTAAATCCCATCTCATATGGCAATAACTACATGTAGACAGAAGCAGGTTTGTATTGTATTGTATAAAATATTTACAAAGCGAGTAAATCATTAACTAAATAAGCAATCTCTAAAACTGTAGAATATGTTTGTATAATCTGCATCTTTCTGTCCATTTTTGATCCTTGTATTATCCTGTTTAACTAATAGCCTTAAAAATAGTCTGAATAGTAGTTTGAGAAGTTTGACAAAAGCTGAAATAACTACACCAATGAAAATGTATAGCTGTTCATCCAGAAGTGAAGCTCGACCTTAAGATTAGACCTTATGACCTTAAGCATAAAATTCACATTATTCTTTCATTCACTAATAAATTAGAATTTGCAGTACATACATAGACTTTCCCTCTAAAGCATTTTTGTGCACAGACATACCAGTTCTCTGACAAAATGTTGCTCCATTCATTCTCAATAGTGTGACGTCAGTCTCTAAACATGCCTGTGCTCTGTCTCGGAGTGACTTCAGTCGACACCACAGCCCCAGCGAATATAAATAAAATTGAACTGGTTCTTTTCATTCATCATGCTTGGAGTATCCATACTATGCACAGTATTTTGCCAATGAACAGGCTCCAAGTCCTGTGAATGTCATTTATAAGAAGAGAGTGAAATGATAAACAAAGAGTGGCCGGGGGTTCGCCCTCCAACCTTTCAACATGACGATCAAGGTAATGTGATAAAGGTTTACTATGAGGATAGAGGGCCTGGTGAGTCATAGGTCAACAGTAGGTGAGAACATCGCAAAACCTCGGGCGTTTAGGGAGATAATGAGGCCTCATGCATCTCCCAGCTGACCAACATTAAGAGTTATTACTTCCTATCCTGCTGTAGCTTCAAGCCTCTCGTTTCATTCACCGTCTTGGTGCAACTGCTGTAATTGCATACACGCGTGCAAAACGTGCATGTCATCAAAATCAAACACACATGCACCAGACTTCACACACAACCTGCTAAAACAGCCTGTAGTATTTACTTTGGTCTAATTTAATAAAGGGATTATTATTTTGTAACGTCAGTTCACTAAATCGCTCATGTCTCACGTTTATAAGCTTTATCCAAATGCAGGTCAAAGCAAAGCATGCTCTCGCGTTTCACAATCTGCCCTTCAGCCTGTTCGTTTTCACAGCTCCATGTGCTGCAAATAGTGTTTTAAAAAGATCTGAGCCAGAAGAACCTTCTGCTTATCTGTATCTGACATTATACCAGCAATTAAAGAAACATAGAAGACCAGTCAGTACATACGTCATTACTCTGATGTAAGTTGCATCCAAGGCCATCTTTGCAATGATGTGGACCTTTAAAGGCGTCAGTGCACCACCCACTATTTCTTTGCTTCTGCTGCACTGCTGCAGCTCATATCATTTAGCATTTTATGAATATCACTTTTGTCTCAATTAGGAATACTGAGTCTTGTTTTGTGTTTTGTTTTTCATGATATCAGTGTCCTTAGAGTGTTTTAGTGGATTAGTGTTTTAGTTGTAGTGTTAGGTTTCAGTCTTTTACAGTAAAGGTCAAAGGCTGGTTAAAGTTAAATCAATTTCATGAATTATATTATAATGTTACATTTATCCATACTTTTGGAAATAATATTAATTTCTTTCCCTGTCTTTTTTATGCTATGTTTTATGCTATTTATATTCATTGGAGTTTTGTATTTATAGTGTAACTGAATGTTGTAAATCTTGCTTGTGTATTGTGAATGTAAGAACCCAACAAGGGACAAGAGTTGAAGTTCAGCAATAATTATAACCTCTATGAATTACATTTAAGAGTTTCACGCTCCACATCAGAACTGTGTTGAAATTCATTGTCCCTTTTAAATAATTAAATTTAAATTTAAATTTAAATTTGACCTTTTTGTACTTGGTTTATGCACCTTTCCTGTCAGCTTGATCCATTCACTAGACAATTTGGGATATCTAAAAAGGGTGGAGTGATACATTAATCAGCTAATGCTGGCTTGCATGGTCAGCAAGGTGCATCCAGCAGGTAAATGGGTGCACCACACTGAGTTGTGCAGACACAGATGCTTGCTCATAAGAATCTATGTAGCAGAAATAGCAGAATTTCACTCACCAAAACTAGTACGCAAACTGCAAAAGGCACCAACACCACAAACATGGTCAAATAGTCCAGTTCAGTGACTCATATTAGCTGAAGTCAGCACTCACATAACACTCATAATATCCTGCATAACTTTAAGCACAAATACAAATAAATTGAGTGAGTGACATTAGATTTTCTGAACTGTGCAGCTGCAGTTCATGATTGTTGTTTCTTCCACCAGGTTGCAAATGTGTTTATTTCTCCTTTTAAAGTGGGCAATGTAGCATGGGGGCCAGCGTTGTGTGACTCACTTTTGCAGCCAGCCTCAAGTGGCGCCTCCAGAGCACTGCAGTTCACTTCTGACTTGGCTTCATTTTCTAGCCTGCTGCTTAAAGACATCACAAAGAAACAGCAGAAAAATACCACAAAAGAAATATGACCAGCAGTCGTAGGATGAGCACGCAGTCTTAGGTGGGAGTGGGTGTGCTTGACATTTAGTGAAGCTTGTAAAACAAAAAAAAAAGTTACTGGAAAGTCCTTACTTACTGAAACTCGTCTGGCTTACAGTTTTATTGAAGTCAGTGAAATGCTCCACCGAGCACACTCCACTGTGATGTGTCCTTTTGACCCCGCTGATGTAAGATATTTATGTGAGAGTCACACGGAGATATGTTTCCAACAATCAAAATATGTAAACTGCCATTTGCCATTGGTTTTGACTCCTGTTCCCACAGCAGTTCCTGACAAGTTTCAATATTTACATTTTTCTATGCCGTCAAAATGCAGCAGACTGAACAAAGGGAGGATGAATAGGGTGCAGAGCTCTTGCTTTGTTCTTCAAAGGGAAACAGTTCCTCATCCCCAAAATATCTGAAGCGCTGTCACATGGACTCAACGGAATTTGAAGCATTTACAGGCTCCATCTTGTAACTGTCAAAATGCTAAGTGTTGAGGGTAAGTGTCGTTATTGTTTTGGAATGCCTGTTCTGCCATCACTGTCTCTTCCTGTATTTTCATTTATGTAAAAAGTTAAATAAAATACATTCAGGTGAATGGTGCTGCTCTACTGATCTAATTTCATATCCAGTCATTTTATTCAAAACCTTCTGAAAGTGTATTTTAATAATTGTTTGGTGCCTGTCCTGGTTTGGTGAAAAATAAAAGCATCTTAGTTGATCTTGACGGAAAAACAGAGTCTGATGGTACTTGGGGGACTATTCAAGTGGCTGCAGGAAAAAAAAGAAAAATAAAATGCCTTGAAAAGAATAAATATAAAAAAAAATTTCAGCATATATGAAGCAGATTTGCCTGCAGGGAAACTGGATATCGTGGGTCACAGAGAATTGTGTAATACTGCTGGCAGGCTGAAGCAAAGGTTTTCGAGATTTCAAAATTGGTCTTACTTGATGGATGGTTGATAAATATTTAAGCAAGGGGTTTGTCTTTCCTCTTTTTGTAAGGCATGCCCTCCCACAAATATTATATTTCACAGGTCTTTCTCTAACTTTTGTAAAGTGTATCCACAGCCGGGAACTTCAGTCTTTTAGTAACAACTGTCACAACGACAGCGCAACTTTGTATATGTCACCACTGTTTGGTTGCTGGTCTTGTTATTATTATTATTATTATTATTATTATTATTATTATTATTATTATTATTATTATTATTAAAATATGTTATTTAAAAGCAAGCATAAATAAAACATTCTGTGAGGGATTTAAAAGGCACAGTTTAATAAACCTTGGTATTTTTTTTAACTTTTAATCATTTACTAATAAATTAATAAATGATATTTACCTACACCCACTTTATGCTGCATATGCACACAGATGTTTTCACCCCCAAACCACCACCATTTGCAAGCTACATGCAAAGCCAGTGGGGTCGCTCAGGTATAACTGTGTGACTTCATCATTCCATTACTTCATCACATCATATCACACCTAAAGTAATACAGACATTTTTTTCTTTAGTTGCTGCAGAGGGCCAAAGTGAAAGCAGGTCTATGTAAAAGTTTTAGACTCACTAGAGGTTTTGGGTTTTTTGCACAGTACCATCAGGGAGGTCAGTGTGGTTCCCGATTAATTCTGCAGCATGACAACTACCCCAAACATGCAGCCAAAGTCATAAAAAACTGTCTTCATCCACAAGGAAAACAAATAGTCCTGCAGCAGATGGTATGGCCCCAAAGAGACCTGATTCTGAACATCACTGAGTGAGCCTGGGCTTGCATTAAGAGATAGAAATCCACAAACAGTGGCTAGTTGTCTTAATATTTTTTTGAAGAACTTGTGTGCAGATTATCTGGCAAACCGTGTGCAAATGTATTTTGTGTTTTATTTTATGTTTTTTTTCTGTTTACTACCTATTGTATTATGTTAATAGATAAATAAAAACAATTGAAACTATTAGTTTTGAAATCACAAAACTAATAGTTCCAGAAAGATTTTTAAAAACCCATAAAACATAAAACTTGGAACAAACATGTTTTACTCTTCAGTTGTGTGGAAAGCAACTAATACCTAACTCTAGATTTGTTTTCCTCTCCGTGCTTTGTTTTGATTAGTTGTGAATTTCCGTGCCTTATGGGTGTCCTGGTGGATGCTGATTCCTGGAGTGAAGTTTCAACAAGAAACAGGCCATGAGTGGAATCATGTCCAAAGGCTGAGGATCACATCCTCTTGCTACAGGGAGGTATGACCTAATCTCTGTGGGTTTACTGCAGAGAAATTCCTTGGAAGTTGGGGGGCAGGACAGCAGAGACGAGATGAGGTTCAGATATGAAGTTTGAGTTTGAGACACTGAAGGACTATTGTTGCATTAGAAATGTTAACTACACTTCCAGTTATCTTTTCAAACACCAAAAGAGAGTTTTGTTATAATATCCACAGGGGAAGAATGAATCAAACAACTCTCAAAAAATAAACTAAAATAATAGTCTTGGTGCAAGTTGCTGAAAAAAAAAAACACACCCACACCCACCGAGGACAGTTAATTTACCTAAAGCCAACTACAACATGATAAATGTACTAAGAACAGAGTGATAACAGAAGCATGTTAAAATCACCAGTGTGCTCTGTGTCTTACTTCAGTCATTTATCCTTTCTTCGTCTCCTGATCAATTCTAAGTTACCATTCACAAGACTTAACACTTAAAAGCCTGTAAGTGAAATTTGGTATGAAAATTGAGACGAATCGAGATTAACACTGTAATTAAATGGTTTGCACTGGTGTTGTCAGCCTCTGGGGTTTCGCTTGTCTTTCACCAGTTTCACTCTGTGTGAGAAAAAAACTCCATCTATCTGACTATCTATCTACTCTAAGATGCATTTAAATATATATATATATATATATCTGTGTCACTGTTCGAATCAGTCTGCCTTTGCGTCATCTCTTTTCCAGCTCCACTCACAGCTTTATTCACTATTCTGTAGTATTAAAAGTAACCAAATATTTTCTTTAATTAGTACCTCATTATCAGTCCACAGTTATTCATCCAGCAATTGAAGACGTTTGTTTTTGTGGTAATAAAGAGTCAGTGTGTTAATGTGCCCTCCTACCATTCTAGACTATGACTCATATCTAATCCTCACTGCAGAGAGTTATATGTGAGGTGAATACTTATGAAGGCAACAATCCTAAACTTGTTTCTACACTTCAGCCTTGTAAACCTGTATGTCAGCAGCATGTACTGTTTGCCTTTCATATGTATATGAACAAATGCGCACAATGCTACATATAACAGTGTAACGACACTGTCTTTAAAAGAAACAAAATCTGTTTAAAGAGAAATGAAATGGTTATTGGAAATGCTTTTTTTGGTCATGTCCATTTGGTTCTTATTTTTGCTGCATTTAAAATTGTATACTTACATAACTCCTTATGCACGGCAGGATTGTTAATATGAGGAACCATATTACATATTAATCTTATGTGTTTCTGGATTGCTAAGAAATATCTTAGTGCTTTATTTTTTTTTAAGCCTAAAAGTTATTGAGTGTGTTTTGAGAGGGGAGGGGGACTGTTAACTGACCAACTGAAATAACTGTCGTTTGACGTCATGATTTTATTTTTAGAAGGTAATATATGGGTGTGGAAGTGCCTTTTCATGTTAGAATGAAAATACAAATACATGTGCAGAGGGCAGACAGTGTGTGTGTGTGTGTGTGTGTGTGTGTGTGTGTGTGTGTGTGTGTGTGTGTGTGTGTGTGTGTGTGTGTATTTGGATGAGAGTTTTGCTGCTAATACCAGAAATATGTATTCACACCTGCTGATGAGCTATTTTTATTTGCACATGTACTGGTCTGCACTGGTTCAAAGGTTTGTGCTTGTGCTGTGTTTATTTGCGTAAGCCATGTCGAAACAATATAAGACCTAAACTTTGAATTGCATCAGATGAGGAAGGATTTCAGTTTAGTTTTTTTGCCTCTCACCTGAAATATCCTCACAGTGGGTGAAAGTATTAACTTGGATTGCTCAGGCTGAGTCCTAGTTTGCCACTGATATCCAGATCCCTGTGGTCACTTGGACATGTGCACTCTAACATGGTAAAAAAAACAACAACAACAACAAACAGTAAAGGTAAAGTGTGTGCAACAAGAACAACTAAAAAAAATGTGGATGAAGGTGGACAGAATAATATTGGACAAATACTATAACTGTGTGAAAATTTAAATCAGCAAAATCAAAATATGGTATATATAAATGAGTAGAGAGTCAATAGAAGAAAAAAATGAAAATATACCTATCAATAAGGCTACAAATGAAATTTCAAATAGTTTATTTCAATGTATTTACTTTTTAAGTTGTTTTTTTGACAATTCAGGACATTTTTCATTGTTTCTTATGCATTTAGGATTTGATCAAATTGCCTTTCATTGAATGCTTTGAAGTAAGATATCTCAAGAATGAATTCTGAAATTTTAAAGATTTTTTTAAATGACACAGTCATAAAATAAAGTAGGTAAAATAAAATTTTAAAAAAAACTGTGTCCACAAACACAAGAAGGAAACTGAAAAAACCAATAATAATTTAACAATGTTAAATTATTATTGGTTTTACTTGGTTTTAAACTGTAAGGTTTTTGGAACTGTTCAGTCTAGGAATATTCATAACCTTAGTTTTAATAATTTTAATGTATTTAATAAAACCCTAAGCTAATATAGTCACTTTGATTTATAGCTGAGTTTAGTGGTTAAGAAAACATTTAAGCTGAAAAACAAGGACCCTTTAAATATATATTCTTCTTCTTGTTGTTGTACATTAAATTAATATTAATATTAAATCATGCAATATCCTCACAGTGGGTGAGGATATTGCATGATATACTTTGCCTCGTATCTTCAGACTTATCCAAACTGCCATTAAATTGTTTGTACTTCCATCCATCTTCATCCGCTTTGTCCGAGGCCGGGTCGCGGGGGCAGCAGCCTAAGCAAAGAGGCCCAGACCTCCCTCTCCCCAGCCACCTCCTCCAGCTTATCCGGGGGGAATACCAAGGCGTTCCCAGGCCAGCGGAGAGATATAATCTCTCCAGCGTGTCCTGGGTCTGCCCCGGGGCCTCCTCCCGGTGGGACATGCCTGGAACACCTCACCCAGGAGGCGCCCAGGGGGCATCCTTGTCAGATGCCCGAACCACCTCAGCTGGCTCCTTTCGATGTGGAGCAGCAGCTGCTCTACTCTGAGCCCCTCCCGGATGGCCGAACTTCTCACCCTATCTCTAAGGGAGAGGCCAGCCACCCTTCGGAGGAAGCTCATTTCTGCCGCTTGTATCCGCGATCTCGTTCTTTCAGTCACTACCCACAGCTTGTTTGTACTTAATAAAGTTAAATGTAATTAGTTAAATGTCAGCATAAACTACTTGTTTTTTGAATGATATAAAAGAAATTTAAATTTACAAATGTGACTATTTTTCAAATTGCATCAGTTTCCCCATAAATATTTAGGTAGTCATAGGCTTTTTTTAAAAAAAAAAAACAAACAAACAAACTTATATACATCAACTTTAAAATGTTGTTTTGTTTTTCTCTACAGTAAAGTAGCATTTGTAAAGTAGGCTGCTTGACAGAATACCACAATTCAGTTTGTTTAAAGTATTTAGTCAGAAGATGTTTATATTTGGAACTTGGTCCAGTTAAACTCCCTACAAAGAAAAGCTTGTCAGGTTAATAGTTCTAAATTAAGACCTCAAATAGTTGGAGTGAGTAACTAGAAAAAGTTAATAGGATAAACCTACTTTTTGTTCCAGCACCTGCATTACTTAGCTACAAGCATGCTAGCAAGTCTAAAACTGTCCTAAAAACTGCAGCACCTAAATAAGCTAAATAAAATCTTGCTAGCCTCCTGCCTGTTTCTGCTCTAGGGATGGGTATCGAAACCCGGTTCTTGTTGAGAACCGGTTCCCACTGTTTCAATTCCTTGGAATTGTTTGCCATTTTTGCAAACGATTCCCTTATTGATTCCAGTCGCCCCGAATGACGTCACCACGTTGCGGAGCGTCATTTACCTGGCAGGAAACACGGCGCCTAAGCGGCTCAAACGCTCAAAAGTTTGGTTACACTTTACGAGAACGGATGACAACAGGGCAACTTGCAATACTTGAAAAGTAGAGATTTCATTTAAGGGAGGAAACACTACGAATATGCAAAAGCATTTGCTCACAAAACACACGATGACCTTAAACAAATGTCGTGTTTTTAATTCTGCTCCAGACTCATGAATCTCAACCCAGTAGCAGCGTTAACGTTTGCACGTCCTCTTCCGTTAATGCGGCAGGTAAATAATCAACTAACAGTGCATATTATGTTAGCGCGATCTGCCTTATTACAAAACCTGCCATTACTGTGCATTTAGGTGACCATGATGAGAGAGACAGACAGAGTCTGGCTCAGATGCTGGCAGTTCTCGCTGCAGTCTACCGTTAGCGTCTCCTTTCAGGCCAGGATAGACGAATGTCACCGAGCAGTGACTAAGTTTGTGGTCAAAGGCTTGAACCTATTTGCCACAGCAGATGCCCCCGATTTCACTTTGGTAAGTGAATGTGTTTAATTGTAGGCAGGGACATTACTGGATATTCTTGTGTAATTGCTACAGAATAATTTATGTTATACTTTGTTATTGCTACAGAAGAATATTTATTTTATTATTTTACATTTACAATTTTTTTTCCTGGGGACCCTGTGACACCCCATTGAAGAGCCATAGGCTGGACCTCTTAAGATCTCACTGTTGGGTTTGTAAGGTCATGTTACTCCTAAATTTCTATCTTGTTCAAAGAGAAGATATAAAACAAAGTTCTAAGCGAATCGACCTTAGTGTTCTCCTTTTTTAAAAAGAATCGAAAATGGAATCGGAATCGTGAAAATCTTATCAATACCCATCCCTATTCTGCTCCTCAGTTCACTTGTCACCTGCCTGTTCCTGCCTCTGTGTTGGATAACCACAGGCCTGCTTGCAATGACCCTGACAGCCTCTAGCGACTTCTTGTTCCTGAGTGCCTCGTGCCTGCTTCCACCCTCAACGACTCCCACCCATCAACTATCCCAGGAACCCTGCTAGCACTTAAAATGACTCTCACAGCATCTGAATGACATTGAAGGTCTTGCTTTCTTCTGCTGTCTGTCATCTAGCTGCTGGTCCTTTTTCGAGCTCTTGATGCATTTAGCTGCCAGCCAACCAGTACTCGTAATCTGTTGGTCTGTCTGTCTCCAGCCTGAATCAGTTTCTATGCCGGACAGGATGCCTCTCTCTGGTTGGCCAGTGCAACAGCACACAATCAGTGAACTTCCTGGTCCACCTATGGGATTCCTTTCAGAGTAGCCCTCCAGAAGGTTATATACAGTGGGGCAAAAAAGTATTTAGTCAGCCACCGACTGTGCAAGTTCCCCCACCTAAAATGATGACAGAGGTCAGTAATTTGCACCAGAGGTACACTTCAACTGTGAGAGACAGAATGTGAAAAAAAAATCCATGAATCCACATGGTAGGATTTGTAAAGAATTTATTCGTAAATCAGGGTGGAAAATAAGTATTTGGTCAATAACAAAAATACAACTCAATACTTTGTAACATAACCTTTGTTGGCAATAACAGAGGTCAAACGTTTACTATAGGTCTTTACCAGGTTTGCACACACAGTAGCTGGTATTTTGGCCCATTCCTCCATGCAGATCTTCTCGAGAGCAGTGATGTTTTGGGGCTGTCGCCGAGCAACACGGACTTTCAACTCCCGCCACAGATTTTCTATGGGGTTGAGGTCTGGAGACTGGCTAGGCCACTCCAGGACTTTCAAATGCTTCTTACGGAGCCACTCCTTTGTTGCCCGGGCGGTGTGTTTTGGATCATTGTCATGTTGGAAGACCCAGCCTCGTTTCATCTTCAAAGTTCTCACTGATGGAAGGAGGTTTTGGCTCAAAATCTCACGATACATGGCCCCATTCATTCTGTCCTTAACACGGATCAGTCGTCCTGTCCCCTTGGCAGAAAAACAGCCCCATAGCATGATGTTTCCACCCCCATGCTTCACAGTAGGTATGGTGTTCTTGGGATGCAACTCAGTATTCTTCTTCCTCCAAACACCACGAGTTGAGTTTATACCAAAAAGTTCTACTTTGGTTTCATCTGACCACATGACATTCTCCCAATCCTCTGCTGTATCATCCATGTGCTCTCTGGCAAACTTCAGACGGGCCTGGACATGCACTGGCTTCAGCAGCGGAACACGTCTGGCACTGCGGGATTTGATTCCCTGCCGTTGTAGTGTGTTACTGATGGTGACCTTTGTTACTTTGGTCCCAGCTCTCTGCAGGTCATTCACCAGGTCCCCCCGTGTGGTTCTGGGATCTTTGCTCACCGTTCTCATGATCATTTTGACCCCACGGGATGAGATCTTGCGTGGAGCCCCAGATCGAGGGAGATTATCAGTGGTCTTGTATGTCTTCCATTTTCTGATGATTGCTCCCACAGTTGATTTTTTCACACCAAGCTGCTTGCCTATTGTAGATTCACTCTTCCCAGTCTGGTGCAGGTCTACAATACTTTTCCTGGTGTCCTTCCAAAGCTCTTTGGTCTTGGCCATGGCGGAGTTTGGAGTCTGACTGTTTGAGGCTGTGGACAGGTGTCTTTTATACAGATGATGAGTTCAAACAGGTGCCATTCATACAGGTAACGAGTGGGGGACAGAAAAGCTTCTTACAGAAGACGTTACAGGTCTGTGAGAGCCAGAGATTTTCCTTGTTTGAGGTGACCAAATACTTATTTTCCACCCTGATTTACCAATAAGTTCTTTACAAATCCTACCATGTGAATTCATGGATTTTTTTTTCACATTCTGTCTCTCACAGTTGAAGTGTACCTCTGGTGCAAATTACTGACCTCTGTCATCATTTTAAGTGGGGGAACTTGCACAATCGGTGGCTGACTAAATACTTTTTTGCCCCACTGTAGCTTCCAGACTATAATCTGTTCAGATCCTCATTGATACTAGTCCCTAATGTCAAGGAAATCATTCTGCTCAACACAAAAGCCAATGGTGTGGCTAGTGGCCCAGCCCATGTCTGGTTCATGCTTCCTGATCAAGAGTCTACTGTCTCTCTTAGGCTACGTCCACATGTACACGGGTATTTTTGAAAACTGAGATTTTCCGTTTTCGTTTTAAAAAACTGACAAAGAGCGATTCAGAAGACCCTTATGAAAAGAATATCGAGGGAACCGTTTACCCTGCCCGGGATAGGGTTACCGGGGCCCTGCCCTGGAGCCAGGCCCGGGGAGGGTGCCCGAGGGCGAGCGTCTGGTGGCCGGGCCTTAGTCCATGGGGCCCGGCCGGGCACAGCCCGAAGAGGAGACATGGGCCCATCCTCCCGCAGGCCCACCACCCGCAGGAGGCGCCATAGGGGTCGGGTGCATTGTGTGCCGGGTGGTGGCCAGGAGCGGAGGCCCTGGCGGACTGACCCCCGGCTGCCAAGACTGGCAATAGGGACATGGAATGTCACCTCTCTGGTGGGGAAGGAGCCTGAGTTAGTGCGTGAGGTTGAGAGGTACCGGCTAGATATAGTCGGGCTCACCTCTACGCATGGCTTGGGCTCTGGAACCAGTCTCCTGGAGAGGGGCTGGACTCTGTCTCAGTCTGGAGTTGCCCCTGGTGAGAGGCGGCGGGCTGGGGTGGGTATTCTAATATCTCCTCGGCTTGCTGCCGGTACGTTGGGGTTTTTCCCGGTGGACGAGAGGGTTTGTTCCCTGCGCCTTAGGGTCAGGGAATGGGTCCTGACTGTCATCTGCGCTTATGCGCCGAGTGGCAGTTCGGAGTACCCAGCCTTCTTAGAGTCCCTGGGGAGGGTGCTGGAAGGTGCTCCACCTGGAGACTCTGTTGTCCTGCTGGGAGACTTCAATGCTCACGTGGGTAACGACAGCGAGACCTGGAGGGGCGTGATTGGGAGGAACGGCCTCCCTGATCTGAACCCGAGCGGTGCTTTGTTATTGGACTTCTGTGCTAATCACAGTTTGGCCATAACGAACACCCTGTTCGAACATAAGAGTGTCCATAAGTGCACGTGGCACCAGGACGCTCTAGGCCGTAGGTCGATGATCGATTTTGTAATCGTATCACCAGACCTGCGACCATATGTTCTGGACACTCGGGTAAAGAGAGGGGCTGAGCTGTCAACTGATCACCACCTGGTGGTGAGTTGGATCAGGTGGCGGGGGAGGACGCTGGACAGACCTGGTGCACCTAAACGCGTAGTGAGGGTGTGCTGGGAACGTCTAGCAGAGGCCCCAGTCCGCGAGATCTTCAACGCACACCTCCGGCAGAGCTTCAACAGCATTCCGAGGGAGACTGGGGACATTGAGTCCGAATGGACCATGTTCAGCGTCTCCATTGCCGAAGCTGCTGCATTGAGCTGCGGCTGCAAGGTGGTTGGTGCCTGCCGTGGTGGTAATCCCCAAACCAAATGGTGGACACCAGAGGTGAAGGGAGCCACCAGGCTGAAGAAGGAGTCCTATCGGGCTTGGTTAGCCTGTGGGACTCCGGAGGCAGCTAACAGGTATCGACAGGCCAAGCGGAATGCGGCTCGGGCAGTGGCTGAAGCAAAAACTCGGGTGTGGGAGGAGTTCGGAGAGGCCATGGAAAAATACTTTCGGACTGTCTCGAAGAGATTCTGGCAAACCGTCAGGCGTCTCAGGAGGGGAAAGCGGTGCTCTACCTGCACTGTGTATGGTGCTGGCGGAGCGCTGCTGACGTCGACTGAGAAAATTGTCAGGCGATGGAAGGAATACTTCGAGGACCTCCTTAATCCCACTGACACGCCTTCCGAGGAGGAAGCAGAGTCTGGGGATGAGGGGAATGACCCGCCAATTTCCGGGGGCGAGGTCACTGAGGCAGTTAAACAACTCCTTGGTGGCAGAGCCCCTGGTGTTGATGAGGTCCGCCCCGAGTTCCTGAAGGCTCTGGACGTTGTAGGGCTGTCCTGGTTGACACGCCTCTGCAATGTTGCGTGGAGATCAGGGGCAGTACCTGTGGACTGGCAGACCGGGGTGGTGGTCCCCATCTTTAAGAAGGGGGACCGGAGGGTGTGTTCCAACTACAGGGGGATCACACTCCTCAGCCTCCCTGGGAAAGTCTATGCCAGGGTGCTGGAAAGGAGAGTTCGTCCGCTAGTCGAACCTCGGATACAGGAGGAACAATGCGGTTTTTGTCCTGGTCGCGGAACACTGGACCAGCTCTTTATCCTCTCGAGGATACTTGAGGGTGCATGGGAGTTTGCCCAACCAGTCTACATGTGTTTTGTGGACTTGGAGAAGGCATTCGACCGTGTCCCTCGGGGTGTCCTGTGGGAGGTGTTGCAGGAGTATGGGGTGTCTGGCCCATTGTTACGGGCCATTCGATCCCTGTACAACCGTTGCAAGAGCTTGGTTCGCATTGCCAGCAATAAGTCGGACTCGTTCCCGGTGGGTGATGGGCTCCGCCAGGGCTGCCCTTTGTCCGGTTCTGTTCATAATTTTTATGGACAGGATTTCTAGGCGCAGCCAAGTGGCGGAGGGCTTTCGCTTTGGTGGCCTCAGAATCTCATCTCTGATTTTTGCGGATGATGTGGTTCTGTTGGCTTCATCGGGTGAGGGCCTCCAGCTCGCACTGGAACGGTTCGCAGCCGAGTGTGAAGCAGCAGGAATGAGGATCAGCACCTCCAAATCTGAGGCCATGGTTCTCAGCCGAGTCGGGGATGAGTTCCTGCCCCAAGTGGAGGAGTTCAAGTATCTCGGGGTCTTGTTCGCGAGTGATGGGAGAAGGGAGCCTGAGATCGACAGACGGATTGGGGCTGCAGCTGCAGTAATGCAGACGCTGCACCGGTCCGTCGTGGTGAAGAGGGAGCTGAGTGTAAAAGCGAAGCTCTCAATTTACCGGTCGATCTACGTCCCTACCCTCACCTATGGCCACGAGCTGTGGGTAGTGACCGAAAGAACGAGATCGCGGATACAAGCGGCAGAAATGAGCTTCCTCCGAAGGGTGGCTGGCCTCTCCCTTAGAGATAGAGTGAGAAGTTCGGCCACCCGGGAGGGGCTCAGAGTAGAGCAGCTGCTGCTCCACATCGAAAGGAGCCAGCTGAGGTGGTTCGGGCATCTGACAAGGATGCCCCCTGGGCGCCTCCTGGGTGGAGGTGTCCCAGGCATGTCCCACCGGGAGGAGGCCCCGGGGCAGACCCAGGACACGCTGGAGAGATTATATCTCTCCGCTGGCCTGGGAACGCCTTGGTATTCCCCCCGGATAAGCTGGAGGAGGTGGCTGGGGAGAGGGAGGTCTGGGCCTCTTTGCTTAGGCTGCTGCCCCCGCGACCCGGCCTCGGATAAAGCGGATGAAGATGGATGGATGGATGGGTTTTAAAAAATAATCCCGTCCACATGTAAACGCAGAAATGAAGGAAAACGCTGCTAGGAACATGCCAAAGCAACAGGTGGCGATATAGTCCTAACTGTGTAGAAATGTTGGCCAATCACAGTGTGACGTCAAAAAAGGCGCACACCTTTGACGCTGCGTTTTCTGAGTTTCCTCCGTTTTTCTCGTCCACACGTAAATGCAAAAACGGAGTTTTTAAAAATCTCAGTTTTCAGTGACCGAAAACGCCGTTTACGTGTGGACAAAAGGTGCAAACGCATAGAAAAATCTGTGTTTTCAAAAATACTCGGGTACGTGTGGACGTAGCCTTAAACTCATTTGCCCTGGTACCATGCTTTTTTGCTTATGGGCCGTTGTCTTTAGCTGCCTCATTGTCAACACAGCCTCTGGGTTGCTCTCTTGAGCAGTCCTGGCCAGGGACCAGAGGGTTTTCGGCACTTTACCAGACTGTTGATCCTGCTTACTTGGTTCCTGTTGATGTTTCAGAACAGAAAAAACATAATTACTAAAACCAATATTTGTCATGTCTTTGTTTTTCATTAAAAGCTTCATGTCTGATAAAGGCAAAACAAAAAGAAATTATGAACCCATTTAATCCCAAATTTTTTCCTTAAGTGTATGCATTTTACTCCTTAGACTTCCCCTAAACACAATAGGTTTAATTTTTTGTTAATGTAATAGAGGGTTAAAATGGCAGCTATTGTTGCCGGTGGGGTTAGATGGGTTAATAAAGTAATTTTAGTTAAAAAGTGCAAATATGCATGAATGCTGGTCTTTGGAAACATGTGAATCTACGCGAATTTCCTCTGAAAATATCAGAGCTTTTCAGTCAGCAGGGGGAGAAAACACTTCATCCCACTCTCAGTATTTCAAATCTTGGTCTCACTCTTTCTCTCTCTCTCTCGCTCTCTCTCTCTCTCTCTGCCGACTGAGTCTCCCTCCCCCACTGTAGGCAACACCATGAGTCAGAGAATGGCACACTGGCATAAGTGCCATGGCCAGCTTCAAATATACTCAAAGATACACCTTGGACTTTTTTTCATTGTCCACATCCTGTGAAAATATGTCCTTCTTAAGCCTAAGTTACCTTGTTTGCAGGAAAAAGCTGGATGCCGTCAAAGTCTACGACAACAGCCTCGGGGACTTGATCAAGGCCACAAACTGAAAGATTTTCAGGTCAGATGAGCAATGTTTTGATTCTTTTGTTAAGTACTAAGAATCAAACAAGGGTCATATAGGTCACAGAGCTTACACATGTTTGCTTCTGAGTCTATTTACATCTCTGTGGACAGAGCAAAGTGACATATTACACAGATTACTGACTAAAATTAGTTACAACAGTGAAACGGGGATGGTTTGTCAACTAATTAAAGGTCGGGCTTAGTTAAAAGTCAGCTGAAAGTGAATATAATTAATTCTGACTAACTATGCGTCAATCCAAATATATTTTATTCATGGGAAGAAATGTGCTAAATTCTAAAATAGATGGATGCACCTGAACCTAATTACATGCCAAGCACTGAATAGTTTGGAACCAATTTCTAAACTGCTGCTGCAACTTCTGTGCAGTACTAACATGTTGCAAAAGAAGTAATACTATACAACATAATTTCTAGGTGATAATTAACACAAACCTGCTTTAAATTAATTTATCGCTGGCAACTCCTGGTCTGACTAAGGTATGGAGCATCACATTTAAACTAATAGATTTATGTTTTTGTATATTATATACACTTTGTCTCATTATTCCTATTGTAAGCCAGTTCTCTTTTACATAAAGGTTTGTCCCAGATTCTAACCATAATATATAACATGCACTTACCCCTCTCAAAGAGTATTCAGAAGTATCCTGGGAGGTCCAAAGGCTAAAGGCCAGGATGCAGCAACTGCAAAGACATTGCTGAGGTCAGGTTAGGTCAGTGGCAGGCCAGCACGCAGGGTAAAAAGGGAAAACAGAGGACACGCTTGGCAAGTTAATGAAGCCAACATTCATATTGCTTTGATGGTTCAAGGGTTTGCACTCATTAAAAACACCTAAAAGATTTCCCAGTACATGTCAGTTTTTTGTCATGGCCAGAAGTGATAGCTATGGTTGCTGCTGTCATTTGATATGTGTTAGTTTACAAATGAGCAGGGTTTTCATGTTTTTTTGTGGTTGCTCTTGGTCCCCCAGTGGGCCAGAGGCCATCACTATGAGCTCTCCAGGCACATCCATCATGGACTAGTGTCTCTAGCTGTCCTCAGATATTCACAAATGTACATAGGATGTGCTAGAAATCCATCATGAGCATCATTGGTATAGTTTATCATCACCAGCAGTTGTTTTAGTCACTGCCAAATGTCTTGATGCTGTTAATGATCTCAGGCCACCAAATCTGAATAACATTAAAGAGGAAGGTACTGAGGAAATTATGGATTTTCTCGCCAATCTGAACTGTAATGTTTTGCACCGCTTTCTTATTTACAGTGCTTCTAAAGGGGTTTTCAGAAAAGACAAACTACTGTTAGCATCTTACTTAGCTTAGTTTAGCATAAAGATGGGTGAAAAACTGTTCAAAAGTAACAAAATCTTCTTAGGAGCGCCAAGCAGTGATTCCAAAGTTTGTTGGGTCCCTTGGCAAAAAAATTCCAAGAGGCATCTCCAGCAGGTATTCATCATAATTATGTTATAAATAATCTGACACCAACAAAAAAATTGGGTACTCAACTTACATTGTGGCTAGCAGAGCTTGACACTTTGCTTGGTAGGTTAGTTAATGTTAAACATGAACATAAACAACAGAACATAGAATGCAAATTAAAAAATGGCATTATAGTTAGCCATTTATTAATATTCTCCACCCTCCACTGTCTAGCTTTTTTTCTTATTTGCACTCCGAGGGTGATATCTCCTCTATATTTTTATGGAGGGCTTCTTTTGTTGTCATTACATTTCTTTAAACTGGATCATGCTGACACTTACTGTGCGAGTGAGTGGAGTCAGGTGGTTAGGACCCTGTGAAGAGGTCAGTCACTCCTTGGGGCTTGGGGCACCAAACAGTTGCCTCCTTTTCCTGGTGGCAAGTGATGCCTCTGCCAGCACCACTCACTGATTAATACGTTAGAAGTAATTTGTTTAATTTGTATTATAGACATTTTTTTTCATCACTGCAGGTCAAAAAAAATCATTTTTATCAATATGGTTTGGGTTTTTTTTGTTTTTTTTAGTTTATTGTTTGGTTTGGACTGAAGACTTGTTTAATTTTTTTAACTGGAAAACTTTACAAATGCTGAGAGAAATAGGAAAGGAAATTCTTGATGCCAGAATAGCAGTCTAACCTAACCTGCTGCCTACAGCTGCATAATTACGCTACAGATTTCCACATCTCTCTCTCTATAGATCTACCTATTAACAACATGGGATATAAAAAGTGGAAGATTTTATACAGACACAGGTAGATAAAATGAGAAAAAATTAATAAGGTAAGGAGTGGTTTAATATTTTTTAAATAGTAATACCAATAGATAGATATAAGGAGTGAAACATTTAAAAAGCAAAAAGGCTAATGTTAATTTTAAAAGGTAATGAAAGGCAATACACACAATAAAACACATGTTACAAAATGTTATTGTTATGTTCACTTATTATCAATATATAATCAGCTTATTTTGAGAACTGCAGTGACTTCTTTTTTCTCTATCTATAATACACAAAGGCACAGAAAGAGACACTTTCCAGATGAAGACCTGATCTTAACATCTGGGATCTGTGTATAGTATCCTGAGCATGTTTGCTGTGATTAGTTATTTGGTCAATAAGCATGAATATTAACGACGGCACAAGCTTACCAGATCATTTGACTTTTTTATGATGAATAAATGTATGAAACTAAAGCTATCTTCTGCTTTACTCTTATCAATAGCTGTTTGTTTGTTTTTTGTGATTTACATGAATTCAAAAACATATAAAAAATGTGAATATTGTTAGCATTGGGGAACAGCAATAAATGAAAGAGAAATGAGGCAGTTGTCATGTTAAAGAATGATAGATGGGAAAATACAATAGCTGAATGCACCTCATAACCAATCAGAAAGAAAGGGCAGATGAGTAGAATTTTTTTAAAGAAATGAGTCACGATTTGTATTCCTGTCTTCACCGTATATTGGGAAATGCACCCTAAATAACATAGAAGCTATATATAGCAAATGTGTAAATCGCATCACACACAGATACACACACACAGACAGACACGTTGTGCATTTTAATTGTCTCACCGTTTGAAGTAACTCAAAGTGAATATGTGATTTGTCAATTGATTCTTTTTCTCCCAGGCTATGAATAAAATGCTTTAATTATTGATGTACTGACGTCAGATGTTCGCTTGAATGTTGTATGTGGTGCAGACCTCTTTCTCCGGGCAAGCTACTTCACACCCACCCTGTTCTCAACCCAACAGCACCCCACCACCACCTCTGCCACCACCCCTCCCCAAGCAGACACCCTCATGCTCCCCCTAGCTGATGCCTCTACCTGGCAAGAGTGAAACTTGAACACGTTGCAGGCAGCTCACAGACAGGTGTCAACCAATGCAAAAAATTAAGTCAGCATCTCTATATCTGCCAGCCCTCCCCTGAATCTACTGCAGTCTTACCCACGAGGTGTGTGTGTGTGTGTGTGTGTGTGTGTGTGTGTGTGTGTGTGTGTGTGTGTGTGTGTGTGTGTGTGTGTGTGTGTGTGTGCCATGCAATCGGAGCACTGCTGCTCTGTAGAGCAACTGGTATATCTGGAAAACTGCATCCAAAAAGTGAAGGTGGACATGTGTGGAAATGCGGGGTGGGGAGGCTTAAAAAAAGCTATTGTAAAAGTTAAAAATAAGTAAATACATAAATAGATCCAGACGAAATTCTGACAGTTGCTGATGTCATAAATTAAGATCTCCGGCCCTTTTCCAAGTGTTTTTTCCTTCAGCAAAGAAACTCCAATGATTTAACTCGGCTGGCTTTCCACACACCATCGAAAAAAATAAACAGCAGTAGCTGTATCAATATTTTTTTTCTTTTCTGCCCTACAGTGTCAGTTGTATTTGTTTTTAAAAAAACAGTAAGTATACAGGCAAAATGTACACCCTTTAATTAAGAGAATTTATTTAAGGTGATTGTTGTGGACAAATGAAAGGGATTGGAGTTGAAACTATTTTTTTCCTCATCAAATAAATTATCTGATTTAGTAAACATAAGAAAAAGATATCCCATCATGCCTGAATTGACATCTTCAAAACAACAAAGTCCATATAAACAAAAAAACTGTATTAGATAAAAAACTAGAACTAGAATGTCTGTTATTTTATAATTTATTGATTATTGATTAATTGACTGAGAGTTTTAGCTTTGTTGTGACCTGGGACCTTTCTATGCCTGCCTGTTAAATAAAAGCAGCCATTGGAAAACGCAGTCGCTATTGCAATACAAGCATTGTCATTTGTACTCATTTACAGACATTTATTTATTGTATGATATTATTTTTGCTGTTAGCTTTCACATTGTGACCTTTACGTGTAACATCTTACGCGTTACATAACGTTAATGTTAATGTCAGAGAAAGGTTCTAGCTTAAATGCTACTGAATGAGCCTAGAGGCATTAATGATCTAATGTCTTGATGCATGCTCAATCATCCAGGTAAGTAAAGCTTCTGTTCATATGGACGTAGTTTTCAGTGGAAGAATAATGATCTAATGGTTTTTTGTTTGTTTGTTTGGGGTTTTTTTTTTTTGGGGGGGGGGGGGGGGGGGTTAAATCTATTTTTACATTTATTCTTACACTTTACCTCCACTCAGCGATCCCTCGCCAACTGCTGTTAAGAAAGCGCTCAAGAGGTTTGTATCTTTGTATCTGGGCAGTTCAACGAAAATATTTTAAGTGTTTTTCTGCAAGTGATGGGTGAATCATCCCAGCTCTGATGTAGCAGCTCCTGTTCATCACAAACAGTCTTTTTTCTGCTTTAATGAACTCCTTATAAGCATAAACCTTCACTGCAGAGCTACAAAAGCATTTGCTCTCTTAACCTGAACACTGTTAGGTCTGAAAGATATTACAGGCTGCTGGCCTGTTGTGCTGTTCTTTGTCTCGCAGTGCAGAGAAAAGGTGTGACTCACTGCGTTTCCACCACCGAACTGTGCTATTGTCTGAATATTATCAATACAAAGATATCACTTTCACATTGTCAAGATATCTAAAAGAAAAAGCAAATCCCTTTGTACACAGCACAGGATGACAAAGCCTGGAACTTCTCTTGAACGTCAACTCTTTTATTTGTTATCCTGCATTTTTGACTATATATATATATATATATATATATTTTAAAGCTTTTATCATAATTAGAAATAAAACATTTCATGCTTGATGAGCACCCACCCCAAAGGTGTGGAGAGAGACAAAGATAGACATGCATAGCTAGGACTGGCGTATGCCATGGATGTGAAGAGATCCTCCTGAGGAGGCGGAGGGATGGAGGGAGGCAGAGGCACATTGAAGCAGATGCAGAGAAATGTGAGAGGGTGTCAGTGAGACTGGTGATGACGCGCTCATGGCTGCGGAGAGCTGGCGAGGCCGCGGCCCTGGCTCTGACTCACCTCATCCCCACGGGGCCTCCTGGTTGACGTCACTCAGTGTGCGCTGTGGCATTTCTCTGCTTCAACTTCTTTGTGTGCAGCAGCCACACTTCAGCCTTTCTCACATCTGAGAGAGTCTGAAAATCTGCATTTGTCTATGTTTACAGCATCCATCTATCTATCTATTCATCTAGCTATCTATCTCTCTATCACTCTTTCTGTCTGTCTGTCTATCTATCTCTTTATCTATCTAAATACTCTACAAAAGCTTTTTATTTTGGGCAGTTTATTATCCGTTAGTAAAGCTGAAAAACAGTAGCACACAATAATTTATTAGCACCACTGATACTGCTACTTTTTACATATGCTAGAAATATTCAAGAGGCATCATAGGATTGTTGATATAACAGAAAGTCCTATTGGTAATCTCTTCCTACAATCTACAAACCATGTGAGTGTTCCTGGATACCTACTGCAGTGTTTTTTACTTTGAAAAGAGTAAAAAAGAAAAAAAAATCCTCACTAGGAGGAAGGTGGGGTGATGGAGACAACACCTGCTGTTTACTTTTGTTTTCACCTGCTGTTTGTTTATGATTAGACACAAAAATGACTTGGTTAAAACAATTTGACGACATGTCTGAAAGGAAATTGTTAAGGTTACTAATGTGCTGATTTCAGCCCCAATAATGTGGACCACATTCTACATGCACTGATTAACATGGGCGTTAAAGATCCGTTTACTTTAAAAAAATAAGTATGGGCTATAATAACAGCATTTGTTTCATACAAACATCCATGTTTTCTCACTCCTGTCCTCCAGCATCGATCTACCTTTTTTTAACCCCCCTTATTAATCTCTCTCGCTCTCTTTCTTACCTTTTTAATAGTGGCATGGCCATCCTCTGGTTCGCACACGCTGCCGACTGACACACCTGCAACCAATCTCCACTCATCTCCTGCTCTTAAGCACCAGCTCATCATCTTGTTCTCCATCACATCGTTCCATCTACTTGTGTGAAAATCTCACTCACACTCACAGTTACACTTAGTAAAACTCTAGTTCTTGTTACCTCAATGATCCTGCCTCAGACTTACCTTTGTCTCTCGCTCTTTTCACTGTTGCAGACCCTCCCCTTATATTTGAGCCGCCATCTCAGTTCTCAAAGGTGGCTTTTTGGAGTCACTCTCACATACCTGTAAAGTGCTTACCTGATGCTTACCGCATGTATGCGTTAATACATCTGCACTTTATATGCTAATTGTTTTCCAGTTGTCACATCCTCCTTTAAGGACAAAAACAAATAAGTGACAAGAAGAAATTAAGCTAAAATTGTGAGGCAAGCAATGTGGCCTTTGAATTGCTTTCAGGCTTGGCTAGGTTTCACTAATACTGTGTGAACATTGAGTTTCATTCTGTTAAGAAGAGCGCACTGAATGCTCTTCTGGACCAGTTTTATGCATCCAAGTGAAACTATAGCATCATCATGAACTTCAAGCTGATTTATTAAATGAATGAGCCTCAGTTAAGCTGCATATGCTGTTGCCCTGAAGACAGAACAACAGCACCTTGGGTTTGTACAGCCACGGTGCTAAATTGCCTTGTGTCATTTTGACCATATACAATATAACAAGCAGGAAATTTTTTTATTTAAAACAAAATATACAGATAATTATCATCAGCATAGCAAGGGTATATATTTTCCTGAAGACTTTGTCGCCAAATCTGTACATTAAAAACAAGACGTGCAATTTTGGGGCCGTTACTCAACAAATCTGTATCCTAATGAGAACACACAAGATCTTTCTTTTGGTGTTTCAATTTTAATACAAAGCCGACAACACAAAGCATAGTTTAAAAACAGTCCAAAGGTACCTCAAAGGGATCGCCACACAGATTGTACTGTAGAAACATGTACAGGTAGAATTGGATGCTACAAATCACAGCTGTTGTTTCCTGCTATATATCGAGCTCTGGCTCATGGGCTCGGGTTGGTATACTCTTAGGTCTAACATCACTCTAGGCTCTTAGTTATTTTCGTGTTATTGTTGCATGTTGTTTGTGCAGATGTGTTAACTTTATAATGCAGCTGTTTCTGTCCTGGCCACATTTTGCACTTTTTCATCGCACTCTTGTTCTTTCCTGCAATAAAAATAAAAATAATGCCCATATATCCACTCCTCAAAAGTTCTAGACGACGCTGCATGTTTACTCCTCTCTACATATTAACTGAAATCAGCTGGTTGTAGTCTAAGCGTGCAAGAAAAAAAATGCATGTTTGATGTTTTTTTTCTTTCTTTCTGTCCTTATCTTGCAGATAAATAAATAAGCTTTGTTTGTAACTGTAATGTAATTACAGTAATTAGTACACGAGTACATTACATCACTGGATTACCAAGAAATGTGAAGTGATTTAGAAAATGTTACACCCAACATTGGACATTTGTAAACTGAATTTAGTCAAATGAAGCATCAGCCCTTGTTAGACAAGAACATGCTTTTCCCCCAACAGTTCCCCTGGCAACCATGTTTTTACTGCTTTAAAGGTGCACAAGATAAAATTGTTGAAGGTGGGTGATGTGATTTCAAAATTGCCATCAGGTCCAAACTAAATTTTTTTCAGCCATGTTGATGCTGTGATAAATGACAAGTTTTTTGACTTGACCTGAGGTTTTGACTTTTCAGTGCACATGCAACCATCGCTGAATATTCAGAGTTGATACAAATTGCACTCGTGTCCTTGTTCATACAAACAGATGTAAAGTTAACACAGTAATATGAGACTTACAACATGTTTGATTTGAAGGTAAGGAAAAGCTTTATTTATTTTTTATTGTATGTAAGATTAAATTGAGCCTAACAAGTATATAATGTATTGCAGCTTTTCAGGCATGAGGCCACATAAGAATGAATAATTATGAAGTCTTTAAGATGCTGGAGCAGGTCATAATGGTAATTAATTTCAACATGTAGCGGTTGAACCTTTAGCTACAAATGTTGCACAAAACTAAATGTCATCCAGACAATTTGAAAAAGAAGAACACTGCAAGAGTCACTTCAACTTTAAACTTTTACAGGTAGTTCACTAACCTTTGTGAGTAGACACTTTTAGCTTTTTCATTTATGTATTGTTGTTTCTTTGGTGGTTTTTGTTTATTTGTTCACATGAAGGAAGTGTTTTGGGGAACAATCAGCTTGTTAAATCTGACATCATTAGTAATTTCTGGGTCCAGATGCTACTTTGGTTTCCAAAATCAAAGAAACAAAAAAGCACCACTGAGAGTCCAAATTATGTCAGCTCCAATAAAAAGATCCACGAAAAAGAGGACTAGGTTTAGCTGAGTTGGAAATTAGCAGGAGGTTAGCTCGCTAGTGTGGAAAAAAAAAAATGAACTTAGAACTTTTTGTCAGAGTTTCTACCAGAAAATGTGTCTGAAAGCTCCAGAAAAAAAATATTTACATTTTATTCACCAGCGCTAAGACAGAAAGACAGACAACCATTCATGCTTACATTCATATTTTGAGACAGTTTAGAATCACCAGTTAACTTAACGTGTTTGTCTTCGAACAGCAGGAGAAAGCTGGAGTACCCAGTGATAACCAATGCAAAAGCTCCAGCCCAGATTCAAACTCAAGACCTACTTGTTGTGAGACAACAGTGCTAATCACCACATCACTGTGCTACCAGTACTAATAGTTGTGATATAAAATTAACTGTCATGCTCAACCTCACATAGGATTTATAATTGTTTTGTAATTGTTGATATTTTCTGTGAGGAAATTGACTTGAATGAACTGAGTTAATAGCTGCATGAAGTGTTCCATATTGAAGTATTGGCACACTGAAGGTTGAGATACTGAACCCCAAGTTGCCCCCAATATATCCATTGAAGTGTGAGAACATATGTGAATGTTAGATCAAGTGCTCTATGAATGAGTGGATGAGGTTTATATGAAAGCACTCTATAAGTACCAGTATTTATCATTTAAATTACCAAAATGTAATGAACCCTGAATTAACAAAGTGCTGTGTTTACATTGCTACAGCAGCACACTGATGATATACCCATAAAAAATTGGAGAGCACCCATTAAAGGCCTGAGTGAAGGTGTCCTGTGTTATGGAGTAATTTACACTTGCACAAACTCCATCATTTTAACCCCAGGGTGACTGTTCAGCGCGTAGCCTCGGTTTCTCTGTCAGTGTAGAAAGTGGTGCCTCAATAAGAGCCAAATGGACAACTGCTGGGAATATTGCAGGCTTGTAACCAGACAGGCAATTTTCCCTACGGTGGGATAATGGCAGAAAATGGGGGGGTGGAAAGATTTAGTCATATACTGTACACCTACTTGGAGGGTGGTGATTTTATTCCACTGCCACCATCCAATATATCGCCTCATTGGTGTTGATTACAGACAGTTCCTGGTTTCTATGGTTTCTAGGTTTTGCCATCTCACCTCCTACAACCTGATTTAAAGGTAGTTGGGGGGGGGGGGGGTTGTTGTTTTCTTCCTTGCAGTGTGATTTTACCTCAGTCTTATTTTGTTATTTTACGGCAGTACAGAAAAAATGGCAGTTATTTTCCTGGAATGAAACACATTTCGGTGACAAGGTATGATCTAAATTTAGGACAAAGTGAACCATGTGTGTTTATGACGAATATAGATTCAAGTCAAGTTGATTCTACACATTTTTTAAAAAAAATCATTCTCGTTTCACATCTTCGCTGGCATTCAGAGATGTAGCTCTGCATCTGGTTTTACTGTGTCTATAACAAAATCTGGTCTTGGGTCTTTGTATTCACACGTGGTGCTAATATGCATACACATTATCTCAGTTCTCTCCACACTGTGACTCAACATGTAAATTAGACCGGCAGAACTGGCAGTGTTATTAGCAAACATAGAGCATGAAGGTCAAGTTAACTGATGTGGGACAATCTTGAGGGACTATAATGGCCTGCAAGGGCGGGTGTCATGTGACAGACAGAGAGACAGCTGAAATCATCCCAAAACCACTTTTCAGTTTGCTAAAGTTACTAATCCTGAAACAAGGTGATCAATGGTTTGTTTGCACCAAAGTTAAATGTCCTCCAGAGTGTCAGCTGCACAAAAGACGAAGCATAATAAAATATCTGTTAAACCTTTCCTAAAAATCTCTATGATCCCTGGAATTGGTTATGTTCGGAGTCTTCTTAATTACTATATTTGAGTTTGACTTTGGGTTTTTTCCCCTTTTATTCCAGTGTTTGTAATTTAGATTTCTGTGTTATATTATGTTTTGGTTCTCTGTTAAGTTAGCCTCCCCTGTGTTCCTACGCTTCATGTTCAGTATGTCGTCTTCTCTGTGTGTTTGGTTGGTTTCCTTTTGCAGTTTCCTGCAAACGCTGTCACTTGTGCTTTACTTCCTCCCCTGTGATTGTCTGGATTACCTGAGTCTTGTTTCCCTAGCTGACTTCACTTCTCTAACCCTACTAGTACACACCCATGCTACTTTGTTGATTGGCCTGTTTAGGTGGTTGGCCATGAAAATAAAATGATACAATGATTAGATAAGGTGTTATAGATTCATAAGTACTAAAGCAATTCTTAGGTGTTTGCTAGAAAACATGATATCATAATCATAATCATAATATATGATATCGATTTTTTTTAAAACATGAAAAGGCCTAAAATATACTTGAGGGCCATATTTGGTTCCTCCTAATCGTGTATCAGGAGTTGGCAGACAAAGAAACAAACACACAGATAGACAAATGTGTATAAATAGTCCAATTATTTTTCTCAGTCTTTGTCATACCGTCTGTGTACTTCCTCCTTGTGCTCCTCATTTTATCTTGCTCCCTGTGAGAATTTGTTTTAGGTATCTGTTGCTTTCCATGTCGTTCCATGTCCAATGTCGTTAGAAAGCACTAAGTGTAGATAAAGTGCTTGTGAGAATGGGTGTGATTGGGTGAATGAGACATGTTGTATAGAGCGCTTTGAGTACTCCGTGAGAATAGAAAGCGCTATATTAGAATCAGTCCATTTACAACATAACAGAAACTTACATAATACCAAATACATCACAATCATCATCATTATTATTATTATTCTCAGGTTTGCTGTAAGACTGCTGCACTTAAATATCAAAATAGATGATAGAAATAAGGAGGTATGTCTTTGAAGGTTCTCAGTTATTCATGTCATCGTAGTCTAAGGAGCATGGAAGGAATAGCGTCTGGAATTCTTTACGTTTGCTTGAAGACTTTTCACCTCTCATCCAAGAAATTTCTTCAGTTCTAAGAGCAACTGGTGGAGAGTCCCAGATTTTAAGTCCTATGGGAGTGTCCCCAAGAGGGTCATTGACCCTCTATTGATCCTCTACACTTTGGCGACAGTGGGAAGGAAAAACTCCCTTTTAACAGGACGAAAACTCTGGCCGAACCAGGCTCAGGGAGGGGCAGCAATATGCCATGACCAGTTTAGGTGAGAGAATGAAGACAGGACAAAAGACGTGCTGTGCAAGAGAGCCAGAGATTAATAACAAGTATAATTCAACGCAGAGGTCTATTAACACATAGTGAGCGAGAAAGGTGACTGAAGAAGAAATACTCAATGCATCATGGGAATCCCCCAGCAGCCTACACCTATTGCAGCATAACTAAGGGAGGATTCAGGGTCACCTGATCCAGCTCTAACTACAGTATCTCACAAAAGTGAGTACACCCCTCACATTTTTGTAAATATTTTATTACCTTCCATTTGAGGATGCACAGATGCTCAATAGGGTTTGAGTTTGGAGACATGCTTGGCCAGTCCGGTATCTTTACCCTAAGTTTATTTAGCATTCACTGGTCTTTTTGGAGGTGTGTTTGGGGTTGTTATCATGTTGGAATACTGTCCTCTGGCCCAGTTTCTGAAGGGAGGGGATCATGCTCTGCTTTAGTATGTCACAGTATTTGTTGGCATTCATGGTTCCTTCAATTAACTGTAGTTCCCCAGTGCCAGCAGCACTCATGCAGCCCCAAACAATGACATCCCAACTCCATGCTTGACTGTAGGCAAGACACACTTGTCTTTGTACTCCTCACCTGGTTGCTGCAACACACACTTGACACCATTCGAACCAAATAAGTTTAATCTTGGTCTCATCAGACTACAGGTAATCCATGTCCTTAGTCTGCTTGTATTCAGCAAACTGTTTGTGGGTTTTCTTGTGCTTTATCTTTAGGCTCCTTCTGGGATGACAACCACTCAGACCAATTTGATGCAGTGGCTGACTGTGTCTGAGCACTGATGGGCTGACTCCCCACACATTCAACCAATGCCAGCAATGCTGGCAGCAATCATGCATCTATTTTCAAAAGACTACCTCTGGTTATGACGCTAAGCATGTGCAGTCAGCTTCTTTGGTCGATTATGGCGAGGTTTGTTCTAAGTGGAACCTGTCCTGTTAAACTCCTGTATGGTCTTGGCCACCATGTTGCAGCTCAGTTTCAGGGTGTTGGCAATATTCTTCAAAGCTTTGTTAGCTTAGTGTCAAATAAGTTACAAACCGTAGGTAGATGTTGCAACTTTCTGTGCTTAGCCTTAAATAATCACCAGTGTTGGTTAGTTAACCTCTGAGTATAGGCTGTATGTAAAAGATGGGACAGTTGTCCACAGTCTAGAGGTCCAGTTAATGTTTGGAATTAGTGGAGATGAGGAATCTATGCATGCACTTAGGGGGTGGACTTCAAAGAAGTATAATAGGAATGGAACTCAGTGTCTCCAGCAGACATCGAGGTTTTACAGTCCCACAGGCCTAGAGACTAGTTGGTGGCCACCTAGCACCAACGAAGGAAACTGGTTGCAGTGTGGTTAGAGTGGGTTGGTTGCTGTCGCTAGGGGAAACTGGTCGCAAAGAGGTATATGGTGTTGCACCAAACTCCTCTTTGAGATTGCTTTTGTAGCTTGTAGACTGCTGATTTGTCTGCAAACACTCACCAACCTCACAGACCAATGGCCTTCAAAGAAAATTTGTGCCTTTTCAAATGTGTTGGTTTCATGAGTAAGCCACAACTTTTACTTTGAAGGCAAACAGCTTACACTTCTGGTTTGTGTTTCCAGCCACTCAGTTAGCACTTGTCTTTAGACAGATAAGTGTCTTCCATGCAAACTACAGGCTACGACAGTTTTTGGTGCCACATCTTCTTTGTGACCAGGTTCACCAAGTGACAGCCAACAACCTCCAGCACATCACTCGCCACGCAGGTGGTGAATACTGGAGTTTATACTATCACTGAAGTTGCATTTTAACATGAGAGACTGTGGTGATAGATGCTCAAGAGAGTACGGACTAGCATTTATATATCACTTTTCTAATCCTTCTGATCATGCAAAGCACTTTTAGACTCCAGGCCACACAGATCCATAAATTCATACAGTGCTTCATTTTCCACACTTTTATCTCTTTATCTACCTCACATCCATTTAGAGTCACCAATCACACTGCATGTCTTTGAACTGTGGGAAGAAACCTATGCAGGTACAGGGAGAACACGCAATAAGACACTGTGTTGCTGCAAGGTATCTAACCACTACACTATGGTCATGATGCGAAGTCTAGCTAAAATAAAAAAACTGTAAATTATTTAGCTATTGATTAACATTATGCATGCTTTGCAAACATGTAAACATGTCAAAAAAGTTTTAAATATAAAAAGAACATGTGTATTTGTTGTATGTTACATATGCATTTGATGAATTTCATTTTAACTTTTCTTAGCAAACCTTTGTGATTAAGTTTTCCCTCCAGAAATTGAAGCCATAGAACACATACGGCTGAGGTTAAAAATCCTCTGTAACTATTATTATTACTATTAGCATTCACATCAATCCTGAGAATGAGTCCTTACAGCATCTTATATGAGAAATGAATCACTTCTAACATGTAAACTTTTAAAATGTGGCCCATCAATTTCAACCAAACATCTGCATTGTTTAAGACTTCTTTAATCCCATTTAGGATGACAGAAGTAAAAATCATTATACTGTAAAAAACCGGCAGGGGTTTTTATTATTATTATTTTTTAACATTAATAGGGACTTTGGACAGTACGACTGCGGCAGGGTTTGTTATAGCCAGACAGAAACAAGCAGGTGCAAAAATCCAATTGGCTGTTACAGGAGGCAAGAAAACTGGTGTTGTTGTCTCCTTCAGTTTGAGATTCTGGAGTATGTGAGCTGACATCAGGTCACTCTGTACACTACCTGACACAGCAAGTGGTAGTCTGGTGACAGGTGTAACATAATGAAGAGGCTGTGATCAGCTTACGCTCAAGAATGAACTACACACCAACCCAAAGGTGACAAATTTGAGTAAGTCTTAAAAAGGGTTTGTTTGTTTTTTTCAGTGCTGTGGTATAATCATTTGAGCTGAGTTTCAAAACTGAACCTTAGTGGTTGGATTTCCTTCCCACGAGACCTTCAGGGATTGTGTCAATCATGAAAATGATTAAAACAGTTTTGACCTTAGTATTTTGCCACAAGAAAAAAAGAGATGGGCATGCAGTGAGAGTAAGACAGAGGAGTAAAAATGTAAACAGAGGATTCTGAGACTGTCTTAGCCTTCAATGCTGTGAAACACATACATTCTTCAGTCTGCTACACATGGAGCCACAGACCAACTTATCTCTCTCCTCACACTGAAAGGTAATGGTCACAGGGCCAAGATTACATCTCTCTGCCAGAGAAGGTCAAAAAACAAAAGCTACAATTAAAAAAAAAGCAATTCTTTCAGTCTTCATATATTTAGCCTTGTCTCTTTTGATTATGCCCCTCACAACGGTGGCAGCTGTGGAAAGAAAGCTTTCAAGTCGTTTTATCCGTGTCTCTTGAAAGTTGTGGAAGCATGAATGTTCACTTTGACTGAGGACACTCTTGCATTACAGGTGGCGCTAATGCAGTTTTTGGAAGTGATGTCTGTGTTGCCACAATACTGTTAGTGACAGATCCTGGACACAAAATTTTAATATCTGACTTATCTCTTTAAAAATATCTTTTCAGCATCAGAATGTTTGATATGTGACTTAAGGAAAATGTGTGCATTATATATGGCAGGACACCAAGGACCTGCTGTTAGTATGCTACAGCTATCTACTTGACAGTCAATTTATAGAGTCCAAGTCTTTAATAACATCATCACCTTACCATATATTTACTGTTATCTGAAGATACCGTTTCCATGGTAATGGAGAGTTTGCAGTCATAGATAACAGTAATTTTTAATTAGTGCTCCTGTCTATCAGTCTCTCCTGCACTCGGTAATAAACACCAAGTGATGAACTTCAACGAGTATTTTGTGCATTTACCTGCAATCACCCATCATGAAACTGCTCACACTCAGTCTCAAAAATAAACCGTCCATGAAAGTCCATGAAAACAGCAGATCTGAAATGATGAAAACTCACACTGTCTGAAGCATAAATTATAGGTTTATGAATGACTGCAAAATAACAAAGCAGAATATCGTTTTCTCTTATGTGAAACAACAAATACACAACAGCTTGAACCACTGATAGCAGAGTCCATGCTCTGGCCTTACCATCAGATCAGGGGATTTTGTTCCAATCTTCTTTTGTCCCATTTTGGTGAGCCCTTTTGAAACTGTATCTTCAGTTTCCTGTTCTTATATAAAAGTGGCACATGATGTGGCCTTGTGCTCCTGTAGCCCTTCTGCTTCAAGGTTTGAGAGGTTCTGCATACCTCGGTTGTTACAAGTGCTTATTTGCGCTAATGTTGCATTCCTTTCAGCTCGAAGCAGCCTGGCTATTCTCCTCTGACCTCTGGGATCAACAATACTCAGACCAACCATTTGGGCACCAACAACTATGACACATTCAAACTCACTTAAATCACCTATCTTCTCCATTCTGATGCTCGGCTTGAACTTCAGCAGGTTGCTATTCCATGTGATTGGCTGGTTGGATATTTGCATTAATGAACATTTACATATATTTGCATGCTGCTAACGACCCCGCAAACTGCTAGTGAGTCCACATCTTTCATACTCCACACTTAAATGATGTGTTTTCCCTTTTTTTCAAAACTGCAGCTTTAAAGTCAGTGTTAAATGTTGAGCTACTTATCAGATGAATTAGAAAATATTTCAAGTTCATCTTAATTTTAGTCATGCATCTATTTTCATGACTGCTGTAGCTAGACTACTTGTGGTGAATATGATCCTCCTGTGATCTGCAGATGCAGAGGTAAGGTTACAATATGCTGAAAATAAGAACGCACACAATAACATGGCTTCGTACTGGGTACAGTGATAACAGAAGAAATGACTGCTTTAACCCTTGTATGGTGTTCGGGTCTGTGAGACCCGTGTTCAGTTTTTTTCAAAAGAAAAATTAAACAATTAATTATTTTTTCACGTGTAAATGTGTTGTGTCTTTCCACTCACTCCACTTGATTATAACTGATTTATTTATAACATTTTATATAAAAGAAAAACGAGAAGCACATTAATTCATAAATGTGATCTAACAAAGGTAAAGGGAAAAAATTAACCATGTTTGCTGTTCATATGTCTTGTAATTGGGATGAAGTAAACATCTGTTGAGTAATTTAACATAAAATTGTTTGATAGTGTTAATTTGGAAAGCCAAAACTCTAGCGGGTCCACCAGACCCATGAACACTGGCTGAGTAACAAAAATACGAACACCACACAAGGGTTAAAAGGGCAAGAAAACGTCAGAAAAAGACTACTATTATTACTGTTCAAGGAAAATGTTTACTCAGAAAAAAGTGCATCTCATCTCCCCTATCTGCTGCTTTCTTCATCCTTTTGCATTTATATGAACGCTGTCACGTGTCAGTGCGAAATGAAGTCGTGAGTCTAAGTTTCCTACCCGTGTTCACCTCCCGACACACGATCAACAGTTTGATTCAGTAAAGAGTTTTTGGCCATAAAATAGAAACAAAGTATTCACAAGCTCAAATGTTAGGACATGTTCAGTCAGCAGGGATGGTGTTTTGACATCCACTGATGTCAAAAGGGAGGGACAATCAAACTCACGATGCAGCATCATTTCATATTAGATTAAAACAGCATATAATTTTAGACACAGCTGAGTGTTACTTGCGCCATTTAGTTTCCAAGGTAACGAGAAGGGTATATTTAGAGAGCACTAAACTGAGACAGAAGAGAAAAAAAAAGGTGCTAATAATCTTGACGGAGCAATTACAATTAGTCAAAGTCAAATAGTAAAGATCAAAACACCTCATCTGCTTACAGTTGAAGGTGAGAGAATGCTCAAGAACAACCACCCAGCTCATTCAGCACCACTTCTGACACTTGCGTCATTCAGTATTTTGTGGCGTTACTGATTCATGTGGTACAGTAGAGGTCTCACTCAGCCAGGGAGGTTCAGGGAAAATACAGACGTCAATGAGAGAAGGTGGGGTTTTTCTTTTTGTTTGTTTGTTTTATATGTTGAGCTACTTAGCTACGGTGACTGTTTAACATGCTGTCAAACATGAGCAGTGTAAGAAAGTATATGCTGGATTAAAAAAATTGCCAAAACATAAGACCTTCCTTCACTTCAAACACAGCATGGGATCATTGCAGCACTGGTGGAATGAAAGGAATTGATCAATAAGGACAACAAATACAAAAACAGACAATAACTTTATTTGGGAATAAAACTTCAAAAATGGCCAGCTTCATACAAGTCTGTGCTGACTGTTTCATCTTCTATGTTAAGCACATTGAGTTTGTGTGTAATTAAACATGTTGTTTATGTGCCATTGCTACTGTTGTAGCTTCTGTTTGATCTTGGTAACATGCCTGCACCAAGAAGTATCATTTAATCTTATCCAGGTATAACTTCAAGGTGAACCCCAGGGTTTTTGTATCACTTCTTACAGAGGTATACCAGTGGTAACTTATGCTACAGACCTAACCTGCACAGAGCAGGTTCAGGTATGAAATCATCACCTACTCACCAATAACATCTCTAGAATATGGCGTCACCATTCATGGAAGATTTTGCAGCATTGTTGCTGCAGAACTTATGCATAGGTTTTCAAAATTTACAATTTACATTTGTATTTGAAGTTATGAAAATTATTCATTAAACATGTTTGTGGTTGTTACAGTAAAAAATATAGCTTTCTCTACTAGGATGTTATGTTTTTTGTCTGATTTTAGATCAAATGTGTTAATACAGTATGCATTAAAATGAAAAAATAAAGAAAAATTCAGACATGTGAGGTTGTGCTGAAAAGAATGATATAATATTGTAACTCAGTTACTAACTTAGTTACTTTTTTGAAGCGGTAACTAGTAACTATAACTAATTACTTTTTCAAAGTAACTTTCCCAAAACTGCTGGAACTGTTGTCCATTTTTGTTAACTTCCCTTGCCATCCATCCCCAAAAGTACTCAATTGGATTTATATCAGGGGAACACGCAGGATGGTCCAAAAGAGGGCATTGTGTACTGCAGCATTGTCCTGTTGAAAAACCCAATTGTTACCTTACAGACGAGGGCCTTCAGTCATGATGAGGGATGCTCTCTGCAACATCTGGACATAGCCAGCAGTCGTTTGACGCTCCTGCACCTCCTGAAGCTCCATTGTTCCACTGAAGAAAAAAGCACCCCAGACCATTATGGCGTCCCCTCAGGTGGGATCTGCTTGTCATGCCAGTAACATTGGAAATCAGCACCTTGAGGCAACTGTCGTTGTGATTTGGTGCTGTATCAATAAAATTGAATTGAATTGAGTTCTTTTAACTCTAAGTATCAGTAATGTGGTAACATCTGGACTGAAATGTTTACAGACAGCGTTTTAATCACGAGTTTAAATGCTGTAGGTTGCAGCCATTGCTCTAACACTGTAAAAATGTAACAGGGCTCAGTTGCTGGTTATAATACTCTGAGCTGCTTCAAGCTTTATTTGTGAAGAGCACATAGGCTTACAAAAAAACCTAGCTAGCTTGTACTGTAACGAGGTAACATTTTCATAAGCTAAGATTGTCTTAAAATAACGGGGCTACAAGCGGTGATTCTAGCGTTAGCCATGCTAGCACGTTAACTTGAACAGGTGGTCAGGCTGAGTCCCCAGGCCCACACTCGGAGCTTCAGCACTCCGTTTCACTGCAGAGCCCCTTCATTCTTCACATATCCATGTCGGGCAGAGTATAAATCTCGAGGCTGAATGGCCATTGTGCAAGCACCCACACTACTTAGTGGTGCAAAGCTATGAGCACAAACAGCAGTATATAAAATTCCAGGCAGCCAGCCTGTGTCTGTCCAACCAATCAGGGAGCTCCTTACATTGCGCTGTGTGGCTAATTTGCATTGCTTCAGGATTTTGGAAATGAGATAGCTAATCCAATAGCTAATCTGACAGCTAATCCAGTAGTTAATCTCAAAGCTAATTCAACAGTAGAGTTAGGTGGATCAATCCAAATATCGATGCACTGATACCAGCACTAGTATTGGTATCAGATAGATACTAGCACAATTGAATCGATACTTTGTTTTTATCCTTCAAGTTCAGTATGTAGCCCACTGTACTGTGTTAATTATATATTTGGAAAAAACAAACCTCAAACACGCACAATGAAAAATGTTTGAACCTTTTTGTGTGCTTTAGAGACAGAAATTTTTACATTCCTGGACTCCAAAAATCCAGTTTGAAACACATGAAAAGCTGAAAGATGTGTTTTGTTGTGTTAAATAATTATTGTGGAAAGTAACAATCACAGTGATATAGTGGTGTTTAAAATGTGTTCAGGATTTGCAAATTGAATGGATGAATGTTGAAAGTTTTTGTTGAAATGTCCAGGCAAGTATATACATGTTAAATGACAACATATATGTGTTCAAATAGCGTCAATTAACATACAACTTCAGGTTTTTATTCCTATATAACAATTCTTCATAATTAAACAATAAGAATACCCATATGGAAAAGAAATAGAAAAGACTTATAAAAGACTTGCATAAGATTTGGCTTGCTTCATATAGTGAATCATATAAGGCTTATATCACCGGTCCCCAACCCCCGGGCCTCGGACCGGTACTGGTCCGTGAGTCGTTTGGTACCGGGCCGCGAGAGTTGAGGCTCAGGCGTGAAATGTATGGATTTCAGGGTTTTTATCGGTTTTCAGCGTTATTTTGTTATCGTTTTTATCGTTAACTCGGTTTTCCTGGGTCTTTTCACGTGTTATGAATAAATCTTTTTTTTTTCTTGGTACCGGTACTAGTTTTATTTTGTTGTATTTATCTGCGACACGTTAAAAGCCAGTCTGTGAAAATATTGTCGGACATAAACCGAAAACATAAACCAAGCATAAAATGCTGGTATTAGCCTATTCATGGTAGCAAGCTAGCCTGAAGCTAATATTTGCTAAATTTAGGGACACCTGCGTCCCTAAATTTAGTTGGAGGCCGGTGTTTTAGGAGCGGCAGAAGATCTCATCAACAGGCAGTGTTGGGGAGTAATGTAATACGTATTTAAAATACAAAATATGAGTAAATGTATTTGTTACAGTTACCGTTTAATAGGTGACATTTAGAATACAGTTACTTTGCTGAAATAAATCGATTATATGGCGGTATTTTCCTGTTTCATATGTTAGGCTATGGTCTCTCTATTTTTGGTAATTCCACGCCGGTGGAAACCCAAACAAAACACACAATAAGAAGATCTAATGCCTGTATCTTGCAGTGACATGGGCCGCGAGATATAATAATAATAATAATTTTTTAAAAATTATTATACAAAAATTATTTAATATGAAGGCAATAGGCAGAGTGTTACAGGCATAGCCCTAATGCATGTAGCCTTATGGGCAGTGTAGTCCGTGCTGCAGGAAGAATGGACTGCCATACCCGTTATGTGTCTGTGAGCGAGGGAGGGAGAAAAAGGAGAGTGGAAAACTACAAGCTGTCACCGAGCAGAAACGGGAGCTGGAAGCATGTAAATATAATAATAACCACTGCAGCCAAGAAGAGTGCCTGACGAGCCCAGTTGTAAGTAAGCTATTAAGACTCGACTGTACACCGTGTTCGTGTTTTCCTCTGAAACAATAAGTTCCGTTGGAGCAGCCTTTCAACGCCTCTCTCTGTATGTCGCTAGCAAACTTGACCCAGACAACAAAGTAAAGCTAGTTTTCAGCTACGAGCCCGACAAGAACCCGACATATTAGCCAGAGGTCCCTTTACTACGGTTTGGAGCTGCGGACCTGTTTTATATACGCGTGGAATAGTTTTCTATACAAGATCGCTGCAAAAAGTGCAGCCTAATGTCCACCCTACTGTTACTCATTTATATTAAGATTTAAACATCTAGTTGGTATTGGTATGGCGAGTAGCCTTCAGTAATAGTAATAGATCACACAGCAATAGTACATTCATGTAGTTGTAAACTATTCAGAATATGTTACTTCTGTAATCTTTAAAAGTAACCTTCCCAACACTGTCAACAGGTTAGCACCTCATACCACAGTGCAGCAAAGCAGTCTCATGAGCGCTAGGAAGGACAAGCCCAGAGCCCAAAACAGACAGTGCAGGAGATGACAAGGTTAGTAATTGTATGGTGAAAATTATACTTTTAGTTATCTTGATTGGCAAAAGAAAATTAAATACAAAATCTGCTTCTCACATATAGGGCATTTCCAAGATTTTTTTCAGACCTTCTTCCCTTTATTTCATTACAACAGTCCTGTGCCAGATGTTCTGTTGACCCACAGTGAGAGACATCATTTCAGAAACACCAGGAAGACTGAAACTCATCGCAGGGATCAAGCAGGGCTTGTGATCTTCACCAGCAGCTCCCTCACAAGAGGGATAAACCCAGCATTTCATGAACACTGATGGAGACCTTTGCTTTGTGTAATGTTAGAAGTACTCAGACAATCCTCAGAGGGTCTGGATTTTTACATAATATAATATCTTTAAGTCCTGTAGAAAGTTAAATATATGTTGTGCTCTCTGGTTACTCTGGTATGAATGACTCTGAATTACTTTATGATAAATAACACACTTTTGACAAAAAACAATGAAAGAATTCCAGATCCAGATTCCAGAAGTTTTTAGTTCAAAATACAAGTAACAACCTTTGACTTTAATCAGGTTTTATTTAATTGTGCTCTTCATGTAGCTGAGTACATTCAGTGGATTATAGATAATCTATATGGATATAATCTATATGGATTATAGACCCAGTTTTGAGATCCCTTCCCAGACGCCTTAACGCCCACTAACATCCTGGGCCATCTGACCTCAGGAAATCACATGACAGGGTGGGGCCAGGTTTCACAATGAGCTCACCCGAAACCCTGGCTGATTGGGACCTACACCCGCTTTCACACCTTGGCTCATGTGATCAGGGGGTCCTTTTTCCCTGTTTGGGGGGAAACTCCCACTGGGTTTAAATCTGGGACTCTCCACCATTTGACCCTTAGAACTGAAGAAGCTTCTCGGATGAGAGGTGAAACGTCTTCAAGCAACTCAAAGAAGTCCAGACGCTTTTCCTTCCAAGCTCCTTAGACTACGATGACCTGGATGACTGAGAACCTTGACACATGAAACTATGAACAACTATGAAACGCAGTGTGAAACTACGACAAAGACTATGAAGACTGTGGTGGCTGTGGTAAGTATAACAGACGACCTGACAATGAAACACAGAAAACAGAGGACTTAAATACACAGCAGGTGATCAGGAGAATTGAGAACACATGGGGAAACAGCTGACTGAAATTAAACAATAACATCACAAGTGAAACTAAACACAGTGACAAAAGAACACATGACTCTTTTAAAATAAAACCGGATAACATGGAAACGTAGACATGATAAACCTATTTTCTGCATATTCCAGGACAAAAAATTGTGTTTACACTCACTCTTTCAAATAGATGCAAATAAAACACAGCAAAAATAAAACAAAATCAAAGATTCAGCAGCACCAAGTCCTGTCGCTCTTAAGTCTATTTTCACCTGTTTGGCAGGAACTTTGCCCGGTGCCACAGCGGTCAGGTTTCTCTTTTAATTTCACATTCCCAAGGCAGCGTGCCAGGCGCTTGCTCAGATGTGAAGTTTAATTTATATGCTGGAATATGCAGAAAACAAATTTCTTCTAGAGAATGTTGCATAAAGTTAAAAGACTAAAACTAATAAAAACAATTTTTAAAAAGAGACTTTTTCATTTGACTCAATTTTATATGATGGATTACGCAGAAAAAAAATAGAATTGGGCTGAAAGGTCTATTTCTTTATAATGCATTCAGGTTGTGCATCATGGTTTTTTAAAAAAAAACACTAAGTAACTAATTACTTTTGAAAATAAGTAATCAGTAAGTAATGGGATTACTATATTGGAGAAGTAATCAGTAATTAGTAACTAATTTCTATTTCCAAGTAACTTGACCAACACTGTTTAAGCACAGAATTCTTTATAGCTTACTTACAACTGGACTACACTGCCCATGAGGCTACATTCTTTAGGGCTATGCCTGTAACACTCTGCCTATTGCCTTCATATTAAATAATTTTTTGAACAATAATTTTAAAAAATATTTCGTCACGTCCTTATGCGGGCCGCAAGTAGAGGTGACATAGGCCGCAAGATTGAGACACAGACATTAGAGCCTCTTAATGCGTGTTTTGTTTGAGTTTCCACCAGTGTGGAATTACCAAAAAAAGGACGGGACAGCCTAGCATATGAAACAGGGAAAGACCGCCGTGTAATCCCTTTATTTCAACAAAGTAACTGTATTCTGAATACCACCTTTTTAAACGGTAACTGTAACGGAATACAGTTACTCATATTTTGTATTTTAAATACGTAACGGTGGTACATGTATTACGTTACTCCCCAACACTGCCTGTTGATGAGATCTTCTGCCGCTCCTAAAACACCGGCCTCCAACATGTATTCCGTTACTCCCCAACATTGTGGGTAGTACATGACTCCGGTAAGGCAGACCGAGGTAACAACAGTTGACTAAAATATAAAGGCTAAGCACTTATCAAGTTCCCTCCACACGGTTTAAAAAGCGTCTTATTTTCTGTGACATCAAATGCGAAGATTACAAGATTACTTTTGATTGGATCACTTCCCCTAACTCCTCCCACCTTCCTAACAAGTTAATTAATTCTGATTGGACCTCGTCTCTCCAGAATATTTTCATCCATTTTTATTCATTTACCAAAGTGTTAATTAGGGATGGGTATCGTTTAGGTTTTATCCGATACCGGTGCCAAACCGGTACTTTTGAAATGGTGCCGGTGCTTAAACGGTGCTCAAACCGGTGCCTAAAGAATGAAGAACACACACTTTGTCCAAAAACCTCTCATGTTTAGCTGTTTTCCACTTTTTTTTGGTCATTTTAGCCTTTTTGCCAGGGTGAAGGGAGTATCTGCCATCAAACAGGAAGACAGCCGCATGCAACTACAACGGTGTTTGCTAATTCACCTTACGTTCATTAATTTAATAACATGGTTAGCCTACTCAGCGGAAATTACACACGAACAACATTAAGCTACTGACCCAGAGAAGAACGGCTGCTGCTGCCATCATCATCGGTCATCATTTCTGCTACACTGGCAGGGCTAGGGGCCAGGACTCTCCTCGTTGGGTTTTTGGGGGATGTCGCTAACTCCGGGTCCGATAACAGGCAACCCACCCGCAGTAAATGTGCTCGATGTGAGGTCTCGCAGCAAGCTATCAAATACGGTGCATTTCTCAGCTTTTAAAAAACGCTATGCGTCGCCAGGTGTTTCATCGGATTCGAGGTGTTACCTCCTTTGCACAGTATCACCTTAAAGCACTTGTTGCAGGCTGCTGAGTTTGCATCTTTTGCTGTGAAGTACAGCCAGACTTTTGACCGCTTCGCCTTGGGCATTTTTAATCTGTAGCACTGCTCTAAAAGAACGTACATACCTGGGCCCGCCTACTACGCTAAGGTAAAATGATTGGTAAAATGATTGGCTGGAATCCAAAGTGTATGACATCTCAGGGAAAAAAAAGCACCGAAATAAAGCACCGAAATGTGCGCTGCTTTTTGGTCTGGTTACTACCGTTTATGTCAGAACCGGTGCCATCATGGCACCGGATACCGGTACCCATCCCTAGTGTCAATACATTTCATCACAGTTTTTGTCCTCGTGCATTAGTTTTTCTTTACTTGTTTTTGTCAGAAAAAAAACAGGTTGTTCACAACAACTAGGAATATGAAAACAACACTGGTAAACATTTGTTCCATTTAATTCAGAATTTTAACTGTAAATTAATTTTTTATGTTCCTTACAAAGCAAATAGGAAACAGTACAATCACCTCATGTCTAAAGTCCACTTAGTAGCTTACAGTAACACACTGATCTCCAGAGGTGGGACCAAGTCATTGTTTTGCAAGTCTCAAGTAAGTCTCAAGTCTTTATCCTCAAGTCTCAAGTCAAGTCTCAAGTAATGTCAGGCAAGTCAGAGTCGAGTCTCAAGTCACTGGTGTAAAAGTCCGAGTCAAGTCACAAGTCTGAAATTTTGAATTTCAAGTCCTTTCAAGTCTTTAAAAAAAAAAAAAACGAAAAAATAATGTTGCAGTTATATGCTAAATGTAAATATTAGACCATGTAATTTTTTAATCTGTTTTTCTCAACACATGACAAAATAGTGAACTTAGAAAATATACACAAATTGTGAAATTGCACCTCTTTAAAATGCAGCTCAATTAAACCTAGCTCCAAGAATAATTTTCACCGACAGTTCTGAGATAAGCTGCATGTTATTCTTGGATGCGGTTGTAGGACCGGCTTTAAAATCGCATGACAAAAATATCATACATATTAAAAAAAAACTGCATCACCAACGTAGCCTGGACAACATTTGCTAGTTAGATGAAGTCAGCTATCTCATCGTAGCATATTTATATGCATATTTATAATTATACGGTTCTTGGAGTGAGTGCATACACTCATGAAGTTTAGTAACTTCAGGTCACTGCAACAAGCCCAGGTACAGTTTACCGACGGATGGGTGCAGGACCTTGAAATGCACCGTGTAGAACGAAAGACCATCGTACGAACAAAGGTTAAGTTTACCAGTCTCACAAATCGTCTTCATAAATACACATTCGTTAACCGTTTATTAATAGGACCTTTGAGCTCAACGATAATTAATTAGTAGTGGAAATAATTTCTGGTACGCGTTACAGAAATGTAGCAGTGACAATAATACTGTATGCTGTAATCGTACTGGGCAATTAGTGATACAAAAAACCTGTTTTATCCTGTGAATAAAAGTATATGTTTTTGTCAATGTGCCATAATAACAGAAGCGAAACGCAATATTGTGTCAGGACAATTCACTATTTATGCACAATAAATAAAGGAGCATAGCGCGACAATTTCTGTTCAGCGCCAGACTTGCTTGTAACCTATATCACCAATTATGTTATGAAAATGACGTATTAACTACTAAAAAACACTGACCTTCGTGTAAATGCTTGAGCAGACTAACCTGTGAGCTGGAGTGTTCTGGGACGTTATATTTGATCTTTGAATGGCTGCAATCCAGTCGCGTCTTTGTTACTTCGGAAACATGGCTTGAACAATTTCTCTTCAACGACGTAATCCGATAACAACCGATCTCTTTACCCGTCGGCTTCCCGTGGCTGTCATGCGACCGGCTATTGCAGTTAATAATACAACAGCTTCTTGACATTTTTGTGTTTCTTTTTATCGCTGTGTGACTGATTTCAATTGAAAGCCTGCGTGCGCTAGTACCTCTTGCCACGAGTTCCCAGAATCCTTTGCGGTTTTACCCCTGAATGATGTCACATTTTCAATCTCTATATAATATGCATGTTAAATTTTATATTTGGGGTGAAATATCAAGTCTTTTCAAGTAAACCGGTTCAAGTCCAAAACAAGTCCCAGGTCATTGGTGTAAAAGTCCAAGTCAAGTCACAAGTCTTAGAACATTTTTTCAAGTCAAGTCTAAAGTCATAAAATTAATGACTCGAGTCTGACTCGAGTCCAAGTCATGTGACTCGAGTCCACACCTCTGCTGATCTCTGCTGAGCTCCTTTGTTACAAAGTGATACCAAGTCTACTGAGATTTAACCCTGAGTCTTTGTAGAAGTTTAATGTTCAATGTAAAAAGCTCCAACTTTTTTTCTACAACTTCTATTGTCTTATATTTAATGTTCAATAGTTATCGTCTGAGTGCTGCCCTGAGTTTGGAGGAGCGTCCTCGAGGATTCTCCTTAACGTCGTCTTTTTCTGGAGTGATCACTTTTCTTCGCAGAGGAAGCCAATAGACACTTCCGTCACTTTTTTCATGCGATAGGTTTTCCTTCTTGGTACCTTGCTTCCTCTGGCTGAAGTGATCCAGATTAGACAAGTCATCTCCCCGGAGGAAACGTTTGACCAGTCTATCTTCTAGTGAATGAAAGGTGATAACACAGAGACGTCCGCTGGGTTTTAGCAACGTCTGGGCAGCACGCAGGCCAGCGTGAAGTTCATTCAGCTCATCATTCACAAAGATACGCAAGGCCTGGAAAGTCTTAGTGGCCACGTGTGCAGGTCTGTTGAGCCGGTCTTTACGTGCATAGAGAACTGCAGGAGGAAACGATCCTGGAAACAAGAATTGGTCAGAGTTAATCTTACAATTTTAATGGTCCAATAATGATTTATTATAGCATTATTGCATTTTAATTCCAAATAAAAACAGAACAAATTAAACTAATAGTCTTACTAATTTGGTGATAACTTAAAGGTAGAGTTACACTTCTATCCAGTAGAGGTGAGAATCACTATACATCCCACGATACGATATTATCACAATACTTAACGCACGATACGATATTATTGCAATTTTTTTTTAAAAATATTTTGCGATATTCAGATTCTGTACATAAAGGTAAACTTTATCAATATTCATTTTATCTAATATCAAAGTCTCACACTCAGTCTTTCTCTCATTTTAGTCAGTTTTATTGTTGACAAACTGAACTGTTTGTATTACAGTTTAGTCCAACTTAACTGAATGCAACCATCTGGTACAATTATAGCTATTCTGAACTATGCAATTTATGAAAACTATGCAGCCCATTTAGCAACTGAAGAACTTGAAAGTAAATTAAAACAAAATATAATTTTACATTAAATAAAAAAGTTTTAAACTTAATTAACATAAAACATGTCTTAAAGTAAAATAAGTAAACTGTCATGTTTATTACTGCCAAAAAAAAGTTAAACACATTTGGACAGTGAAGGAATGTCAGGATTCTTGCTCAGAAAAAGGATCAACATGCTCTGAGCACAAAAACCTTTTTTGTAACAAAATATCGATTTCTGCTGTCCCTGTATCGATACATTATTAGCAAACAAAATATCACGATACTACACAGAATCGATTTTTTCCCCCACCCCTACTATCCAGTCACAAAATTCACACATTTTTATGCAGTTGAGTCAACTCTTTTAGGAAATATTCCTGAAAGGTTATAACAATAAATGTTAAAAAAAATAATTTTTTTTATAATGACCAGTGGCAACCTTCAGAGCCATGCAGAAGTGGAAAACAATGCAGTTCCTCTAGGCCCCAATTGAGGCTACTTAGAGACTTACATGTCAAAATGCCTAATTTTACTGCATAAAGAAAAATCATATTGGTACAGATATAAAGAAAAATCTATATTTTAAAACAAAGGCACCTGCGGTTGCCTTTGACGGTGCAAAACATTTCGTAGACATTGGGGTGTGTGTGGGGGAGAAAACTTACATACAGTACAGCACTTTAGAGTTACACTGCTAGCGATCGAAGATTTATGTAAATTTGACAAGCTGAATGCACTCTGTAGCGTACAGGAGACACTGCACGAGACTGATTGACAATGGTCTTAAGCCAATCAGGAGAAAGGACAGAATGCGCTGTAAGAAAAATAAAAAGCATGCAAAATTGCACCAAAAAAAATCTGTGAAACAGCGAGGCGGTGAAACGTGAACGAGGGACCACTGTATAGCGAGGGACCACTGTATTTTATTAGTACACCACTAAGCACCAAAAAAACATGTCTCTATGTGGCACCCATATAGTATATGAATGCAGCTGCTGACCAAGCTAGCTAACATTAGCTGATAATTTGGCAGTACAGGTCAACCGTCTGGACTGACCAGACTGGAGGACATGGTTTTGAAAATTTGTGAATGGTGTTAAACAGACGAGCAAAAAAATGCACATGGCAGCCAGTGCAACCCCACAGCCTCCTGGTTTGAAAATTATAGGCGCTTTGTATTAGTTCTGGTGGATTATGCAACGTAATACATAATCCACCAGAACTGACCATTTATCAGTACATATCCATACAGCGCTGTACACAACGGTAGACTAGTGCGTAATAATCAAGCGAATAACGCAGAAAACAGAGATTTGAGATGGGAAACTGTTCCTTAGTACACTGAGAGAGAGAAAAACGTGTGCAGGAAGTGTGATTGTATTGTGGTGGAAGCAAAACAGTAAAGTAAGCAAGAATTCATGACGATGTTTTTCAAACGTGGAGCATAGTCTTTATGTTCTTTTGCTGCTGTTTCAGTGAATTATGTTCGGAGAGTGACAAAAGCTGCAAGTTTAGAATCTGTGAGATGTCGGCTTTCAGCACCGACGGGTGAACGACACTCGCTTTGTGTTTGCATCTTTGTGTGGAATCCGTTTACTTGCTCTCATTTGCTGTTTTAGCTGTTTGGTGGTTGCTGAAATAGTTTTGTGAACTCTAACCTGAGATTCTGGCATTTCTGCCTAAATACATTTATATTTAAAAATAGATTCAGGATTTAATGAGTCGATATTGCGCTATTCAAGCTAAAATCAGTTTGATTTGATATTTTAAACCCACCCTTATTAGTGACCAGTGGTTCTCAGTGGTCTTTAGGCCTGTGTGACTGGGAAGTTGAACAGACAAGAGAAATACTGACAAGTAAAGCAGATCAAGCATAGCATCTTAAAAACAGAGTGGGTTCATGCCATACTACTTATCTGCTAACACATTACCAATCTACACACTGATCGTTGTGACTTCAACAGCCCTAAGGTGTTATCGTTATGAGAATAACACTGGAAATGTTAAAATAACTCCCGGTATCCTCTCTCTTCAGGAAAATAAAAGAAACCCGTTGAATGAAAACATTTCCTAGAATAAAATAAATCAAGCTGCCGTAACATTTCTGCACTCCTGAATAATTTGCACCTGACATTCAGAGGAAGAAATCTTTTTCTTACAAAACTTCTTGTACCCCTTTAATTTATTTGAGCCTGTGGTCAAAATGCATGTGCCATACAGAGCATTGTAAACGGCAGACACTCACCAAATATTTAAAGTTTCCAGAGCAACTGCACTTACCAAACTGTGCACGAGTAACATATACAGGGTGCAGAATGCACAGAGCTAATGTGCAAATCAGTCATGTCAAATCAATCAAATCATGTGGGTATTAAAGCAAAAACTAAAAACTGATTATTTGCTGCATATTAAAGTTTCAAAATCTTTCTTTTTGCATTAAAACAAGTGAAGAGCTTTTAGTGCCTCTAACCAACCAAAACACAGAAGAGACAAGAACAATTAGACACTTACATAGACCAAAAAAGAAACCGCAATAAATAGAGAAGTGAGTGATGTGGCATTTCTCTCCTCCTGCACTGAACAGCCCAAGGTGTGACTCACACTGCAATCAATACAATGCCTGCACAGCAAGGACCAGCCCAGGGCTAGCCTCACCAAGCCATGTGCACCCTCTCTAATTCATCTTTCAAAAGGTCCTGAAGACAGATCCACTGAGAACAGAAGAGATTATGATGTGTACATGAAGGAGAATCAGGTAGTTAAGAGTGAACCAAAGCAATGTTAATGTTTTGGCAGATTTTAAATCAAACAATCAAATGTGATTTAACTACAAATTATCGATTTTGATTTAAGAGGTTTATTAAAAGTATTGCATTAGGTTAAGAAATTATCATAGCCATTCTTATACACACTTTTATACACAGTGTTTTTTACAGTAAGCTGTTTATACAGTTTTGCAGCATTTGACTGAATCTGACCAGAGAGTGTAGCCCTCTACACACAGTTCATCCTGCCTCCTCTATCAGCAGTCACATTATCACTCGGTTTCATCGGCAGCCACACATGCCCGTGCTATAACATTGACTCCACCACGTTTGACAGATGATGTGATATGTTTCAGATCATGAGCTGCTCCTGTGGGAAACAAAGAGCGGGAGCGATTACGCCCTGTAGCCATGTCGCAGCTCCAATACGACGCAGCCACGCCCCGTTCATTCCCGGGCTTTAAATGTCACTTAATGTTTCTTCTATCAGCTTGTGCTGCTTAATGGCCAATTTATGCTCACCACATTGGTCGCTTTGTGCACTGACGTGATGTCATCACACAACCATATTTAAACCTGTCATTACAGGAGCTTTGTCCATTTGCAATATTTTCTGTGAATCCCTGTGCTCTTACATATGTGTGTCATATCAATTCAATTCCATTCAACACAAATTAAATTTTAGATATACAGCACCAAATCACGATAACAGTTTTAGAAAGCATTTTTAAACCTCTGTCGTAAATACAACAACCAATCAACTCTCAATCTAAAATCTAAAAAACAAAAAGCTTGTTGGAAAAATAAGGTTTGTAAATCAATTTATTAGTTAAAATAAATACATTTCTAATTCAAAATTTATAAAGCTGAAAAGATCTTATGGTTCTGTTTGAAAAAGGAGGCACCTTTGTTTTTGATTCTTTGATTCTTTTTGATTCTTTGTTTACCTATTGCTATAAAATTTCAGTAAATTAATGACTGAAAACAAATGAAAGTTAAAAACATTCTGCAGAACTTATTTGTTGTGTCCATGTAAAAAAACAAAAAACAAAAAAAACTTTAAATATATTTGTGTATTGCTGAGTAATGTCCCACATTATCCCTAAAAAAGAAAAGCATAAGCCCCTCGTCATTTATTCTGAAAATGATGCCGAGTATCACTGCCACAACTGGTCAGAGAGCTCCCCCTGGAACTTTCTTAAAAAAACCAGACCTCTTAGATTGTTCCCAATAAACACTGGTGGTAGCTCGCTTTGCTCTTCAAAAAGCATCAAACAGCTGCTCTTACTCACACCTGTTCTCCCAGGGTGACACTGACGCACATACTGCTCTGTGCAATAACTGTTGCAACGACATCTCTCCCATTCAGCATCTCAAATGTGGAGTCATAAGGCTTAAGAGGAAAAAAAAGGAAAAAAAACAATCATCGAAGACAAATAATCTAACCCCGGTTGTATGCAACTCGTGTGTCGTTTGTGAGTGCATGTGGGTGTTTGCATTTGTGTCAGGTGTATGTCTGTATTTGTGAGCAAAGAAAAGACTGGGGAAAAAGAGGGGGAAAGAAAACAAAAAAGGTAGGCAGTGTGGAAGGAGAGAGATGGGCTCCTGCATGTGAGTTAGGCATACATTTTATTCCAGCCATCTACAACTCAGTTTCTGCCTCATCTTTATCTCTCCAAGGATGGTGGAATAAAAACACCCAAAACAGAGGCAGAAGAGAGGATGATGACTGAGATCACAGTTCACATAATTTTCTGAGACACACACATCCCACTGGGAGACAGCCTTAATAACTCCACTCCTTTTTTATTTTCCCTTATAGCCTCCTGAATGCTGCAGGGAATTAATCAGGGTGGTGTCTATTTACCTGCAACCACACTGGCCAACTGCTGTGTCCGGGTGATGGGGCTGACACGGCGTGCCTCCACAATGGCTGAAGCTATTTTCCTGGCGTGTCTTTCTTCCCCATATGCAGTGAGGATGGATGCAAGAGCCTGTTGATCTAAGGTATTCACAACGTCAGCGGCGCAGGGCATGTCGGGGTACCTACGCACAAAAAGAAGCCCAATTAAGTCGCTTGACGTCATGTCCTTGCTGACAGTGGTGAATCCTGACAACTCTGAGCTACAGCTGAAAACCTTTATGACAGTCATGAATAGAATGATTGTGAGGGAAGGAAAAGAGAAAAGCAGCTTTTGCATCAGCTTGTAAAGGAGTTTCTTTGTGGATTATGCTGACATTTTAAAGTGATGCAGAAATGTTTCTGAAAATATTCGGGAAGGAATATGGATATTTCTATAAAATAATATATAAAAACTGACACATTTTAGATCGATAAATGTTAAACATACTTTGTCTGCAATTAGGTTTCAAATCACAATGTAGTACATTTTACTACTTGGGAAATACATACTTTATTGGATAAGACCAAAAGGGAGAAATTGATCTTTTGGTTTGGAAAATACAGTTGTGGTCAAACATTTACATACACTTGTAAAGAATATAATATAATGGCTCTACTGAGTGTCCTGTTATTTCTAAAACTCTGATTTTTCTCAGATAGAGTGATTGGAACAGATACTTCTTTGTCAGAAAAAACATTCATGAAGTTTTGGTTGTTCAATGACTTTATTATGGGTTAACAGAAAAAAGTGATGACATTTGCTGGGTCAAAAATATACATACAGCAACATGAATTAGCAATTTTGGTGACTTAGAAAGTTGTCAGCGAACTGAGCTTCATAGCATAGCCTCTTAACTGCTTGTGAGTGATTATGAGTGACTACAGCTGGTGACTTCTCTTAGACCAGTTAAATAGGGCTCATTGGATACAAACGCCCACAAACGCTACAATGGGAAAGTCAAAGGAGCTCAGCATGGATCTGAAAAAGCGAATTATTGACTTGACAGGTCGTATGGACGTAACAGGTCCTGGAGACAACAATTCACTGAGGAAAAATGGAAACATAAAATAACAGAGCTTTTCACCACTGTAGCCAACACATTTTAACACGTTTTTGTGTGCCTCTGTTCAGTTTCACTACAACTCAGAACGTAGCTACAGTAGTTTGTAAACAAAGTTTCCCATGGATACTAGAGCCAACCATGGTAATCAGTGCATAACCACAGCAATTGCACCATACATCTCATTGGGACAAATTTACCTTGTGACTGCCATCAACCACTCACCAATCAGTCAGGGAACTCAAATGTAGCTAGCCCAGTCGCTAAGTGTGACTGAGGTATTAGTACACTGATGCTGACATCTGTGGAAGAATTGAATGTACTGTGGGTTTTTTTATGTTAGCCCAATCACAATCTCAGTGAATGAGTTCCTTGCTGAGATTGTGTAACATGGGTATGTTAACGTCTACTAATTACAGTAAATTATCTAAAGGGTATAACTACAAAATTACCAAATTAAATCGCAATGCTAGCTCCCTTCTTACATATACCATCAGTTTACTTTTTGCCCTGTTACTGTGTACAAGTCCCGAGCACATCTAAGATAAACAATATAAAAAGAATAGAACTTTTGTAATGCAAAGTGCTTTCATGCCTGGCACAGCCAGTTTCATTGATCAGATTGGAGGGTTAGTTTTGCTTCACAAACACTCTGCAAATGTTCAATGTAGGAACAGGACAAAAGTTTTTTTGGTGAACGCTTTCTTTAACATAACCACTAGAGGTCGACTGAAAATGGGTTTGTTTTCATTGTTTAAAAAAAACAAACAAACATTTTTTCACGCCTTCAGGTCATCACTTATAGGAGAAACAAATAACATTAATTGGACCCATGCTGTTGGTAACCCATTTTAGGTACGCCTTTTTGTACTATCTGCACTTTCACATTATTACACTGATTAATACCGCACAAGCGCTTCTGATTATCCAGCATATCACAATAAGCCAACCAATGTATGTATCAAATCTTTTACCTGTCTCCATCCATTCTCATATCCAATGGTCCATCTTTGCTCAGGGAGAAGCCTCTTTCTGCCTCATCCATCTGCATGGAGGAACAGCCAGCATCCAACAGGACAGCATCAATGCTGCCTGGCTTAACGTTCATGTTTGACAGCAGGTCTTCAAGCTCACTGAACCGGCCAAGCATTGGTTTCACACGACCACTGAGAAAGAATTAGGGAACGAAATAGTGTATTTAGAGACAAAGACAACTGAAGACATGATGGCTATTAAAAGACTGGAGAATATGTTTCGGTTACATATAAAACATATGTAGTCGAAATCTAGAAAAAAATATTTTATAATGTAATACAAAGAGATTATATTTGTAACCAAAGAAAAAAATCCATAGTAAATTGAAGAAGACCTACCTTCACAAATGCTTATAATGTGGAGACAAATGAGTATTTCTAATACTATTGTGAAATGTGTTCCATATTTTACAAAAAGAAGTTGTATTACATCATTTTATATTCTAAAATGTGTCTATTAACTAGGGCTGCCACGATTAGTCGACTAGTCACGATTACATCGACTATCAAAATCGTCGACGACTGATTTAATAGTCGACGCGTCGTTTGAAGCTTTGTAAGCTCACAAAAGACGCAGGAATAAATAGTAGGATTTAAGAGTGCAATAACGGACTGAAACAGAAGATGGCAGCACTGCATGTACAAGGATGCCAGCTGCCGTTAAACCCCGAAGAAGAAGAAGCTGTGTCCCAGAATTCATAGCGCAGCCCAGCTCAGTTTACAACAATGGCGGCAGCTAGTTAGTTTTAATATTACTCTTATTATTCTTTCTGGGTCACAAAATAAACATTTAACATGTGTTCAGGCGAGAATGTAGCTGTGTAAACCTCAAATATCTGCTCAGTTTATCAAGACACCACATATTTTCAAAAATTTTCGGAGACGTCTGTTACCCACTAGCTCGATAGCTAGCCGGGGGCAAGGCTCACTAGAGCCCGTGAGAACACTTCATTAAAATTTAATAAACTATCATCTTGTCTTTATTTTTAGTTAGCACATACCTTAAACACTTAAAACTGTAAGCTAATGATAGTTATATAAGAGCAGACACATGCTGGTGCAATAAGCTGTACGTTTTACGTCCAATGGATGCATGATCTGATTAGTCGACTAATCGCAAAAATATAGTACAAGTATACTACAAGTATACAGCAACTGTAACCCAAACCCTAAATTTAAACTATCAGCATTTAAAATTTTTGTTTTAATTCAACTGTTTTCCTAAATCTCAGCAAGCAGCGAACAACTAAATTCTTCATTCTGACTCCCATCAAAAACCATTGAAATCTTTTCCCCAAAAGTTCATTACTGCCTTCCAAAACTTAGGATTAAATTAGGTTTAGCACTAGGGTTGTAAATGTTATTTTTCCTTTCTTTTCTGATTTTGTTCGTTTTTGGGAGGTTTTGTCACACCAGTCAGAGGCTAGAGGTTGTACTTACCCTTAGTCTGGGCTACGACCAAAGTAACTGGCACAAACAAACACTGCTCTCTTTTTCTCACTTTATCAGACCTTAATGGCACAACTTCATCTGGTAAGAATGATTAACAAACGAATCTTGCAAATCTTTGGGGCATAAACATGAATACATAAAATCTTAAAACAACCCGCACACACAACATCTGGAGAGTGGTTGTTTTAAGCTGCCGAGTTCAAGAGGAGTATGACATACCAGCGAGTGACTGGCAACACATAAAAGCTTGAGTAGTTTTTTCGTGAACCTTTTAAAAAATGAATCAGTTATTTTTACCCCCTTGGAGGCCGACCGTCTTAGCTAGCCTACTGAGATCCTTCCCCTTGTCTGACAGAGGAGACTCTGTGTACCGACTTCCTCATGCACGAGTGGTAAGATGCTTAAGCCATCTTCATGCATTTTTCATGTGACCTTTTAACATTGTGTGAACAAAGATGATGGCAGAAAAGAGCAACAGGAGTTAGCGTCTATACATTAGGGGCAAAAGGTCGTATGCAGCCTTCGTCAGCTCCCAGATATATGAAAATACATTTCTAGTGAAGTCATTACTCATCAAAAAAGCAACCAAAATGTCAGATTGTCCTTTCCAAATGACAAAAAAACAATTTTGTAGGTTGCAGAGTAACAGCAAAAAGCTAAGCAGCTCAAAATCTGAATTCATATGTTTCATACCACAAAAATGGAACGGCTGCTCCACTTCTCTAAATCTCAACCAATAGTTTAGAATCAACATACTGCAATTGTTGCAACTGCATCTCTCCTTCTTGATTTAATTCCTTTAATGGTTTACATTTCCTCAGTTTTATTTATTTATTACACTTGCCGCAGTTACATAAGCTACCAATGTCCATTTATTAATGTTTGGTTCAGACTACATACTGGAGGGCATCACTTGTAAAACAAATGAAATTATCTGGAAAACTTTGTAGTTACTGAACTTGGTCTGTTTGCCTTTCTCTATTCCTTAAAAGGTATTGAGTATGAGCATCTACTGGAAAAAAAACAAAACATTTTGACAACTCAGAAGAGAGAATGTTGGAATTATTGGCCCTTAGCAATCACACTGCAATAATATTTCAGTGTTTCAATGGTTGGGATAGCGTCAATAAGCTACGCTGCCCAGATTCTTTTTTTTTTTTTGACAAGCCTTAATGTTAGCTAGTGAAGCAAGCCTCTGCTCTTAAATGCATGCAAAGCACTTTCAAATGCCTTGTTAAATCTGATGTCTCACCCATCTTTGAAAAAAATCAGCAACCTGTGCACAAAGACTGAGTCACTGCTCTCAACACACGAACCTCCATCTGGAGAAGGATGGTTAATTTCAGTCTATGCCTGCCATGTGTAAGCTATACATCACAATAAGCGCTCACAGCTAATCAAAAACAACACGCTATTAATTTTTCCCGTCCCTCCATTTGTAAAGGACACATTTTCAACACGCATTGGTGCACTTAGGTATACATTTTAATCCACATAATAAAAATGCATGCTGATCAAAGCCTTGCAAGAGTGTTTTTTTGTCATTAGCTTCCCAACTGATGCTGCTGCTCTTTGGTTCCCTATAATTTTTATTCCATCCATCCATCCATTCGCTTCCGCTTATCCTTTTCAGGGTCGCGGGGGGCGCTGGAGCCTATCCCAGCTGTCATAGGGCGAAAGGCGGGGTACACCCTGGACAGGTCGCCAGTCTGTCGCAGGGCTAACACATAGGGACAGACAACCATTCACACTCACATTCACTCGCACATTCACACCTAGTGGCAATTTGGATTATCCAATTAACCTATCCCCACAAGCAATGGCGTGTCCAGCGGGGTGGCCTGGGGGGGCACAGGCCACCCCCCAAACCAGACTGGCCACCCCAGGTGCCACCCCAAAGGCAAAACAATAAAATTCAATCAAATATCAAATGTCCGATTATGTTTTCACGGTGACGCTCAGATATCCGAGTGTAAGTGAATGCAGCATAGCTTCTGCGCTATGCGCATCACGTTAGCAAAGGTAGGAGAGCCAAGCGCGAAAGACGTCACTGCAGGAAACAATTTTTCGGTGAAAGAAAATGAGGACAGAATAAATGTCCCGGTAAGTAATATCAAGTTTGTTGAGTTTAGTAAACTTCGGTGAAATTAGAATACCAAGGAAAAAAATAACACTTAAAGAATTATTGCAGCTGTGGAATATTTCAGACAGTATGCTACTGAGGGCAGCTAACATAAGAGTTATGAGTTATAAGATATAATCTAAGTCGTAACATTGCTGTATGGAGCTGCAAATTTGGTTGCAGGTTAACATAGCTGGACTGGCCATCGGGCATATCCCCAGTGACTTATTTTTTATTTTTTTTGTAATGGCATGAACAATGAGAGGTGGTGGATTGGCCAGATGCAGGTCGATGTGTAGAAATAACTCCGTTGTTTGGTGGTGGCTATGACGGGGCTTCCACAGAGGCAACAGGTGGATGAGGGAAGGGGAGGCAGGAGGAGAGACCCGAAGCAGCCGCCAGTCCGAGTGTCAGGTGAACTGAACTTCAGGTAAGAAGTTATGACCTGCAGTCTATCTGGGTCAGATATAAACCAAGTTTAGGTGGAGTTTATTTTCGTTGTGCTGACTTTTTACCCTCAGTTGCAATAACTCGTACTGCGTTCTAGCCAGCTTGATGGAGTTTTTAGGTGGGTGGGTGCTATGATGTTACTGATAGTGAACTTTATTTTATTCATAAGGTTAGTTAGTAGAGTTGCCAACGGCTCCTTAAAAAAATGGAATGGTCCCTCATTCAGAGAAAATATTACACGTTTCGTATTGAGCTGAGAAGAGACGCAGTTTGTCCCGGACTTTAGCTAGAATGGAAAAAAGACACAAAACTGGATTTATTCTGTCTTTATGCTGCACAGCTGCCTCTTCTCTCATTCTCTCCCCCTGCCTCTCCTGTTGCTACTTCAATCATGAAACTGATCAATGATCAGCTGATCGGCTTTTCTCTCTTGTTTGTTTATCGCCCACTTTGCGCCAGAAAGAGGAAGCCAGCAGATATTGCGCTAAACAACAGCAGCACGTTTAAGCTTGATCAGCTGTTGTTAGAATGTATTTAATATTAATTTCTAGTATCAGCTGATGTTTGCTGGAGCCACAGCTGTAAAGCTGCTGGTCATGATGTCTGTTTAGATATGTGGTGAGAGGGAAACATGAAGATGAAACCAGGAGATGTCCTTACTGAATCATCAGAGCTGAACAGGTGATGGAGAAACAGGTTTACCTTTTAGGTGACATGAATGAGTTGAAGTTATCAACTGTTTCTGAGAGATAAATAACACCAGGATCCTTTTTTATGTAGCTGAGAGCTGGTAACTGTGCAGGGGCGGGTCTAGCAAAGTTTTGCCAGGGGGCCAGGTAGGGCATTAACAGGGAAAGGTGGGCACAAAGAAATACTTTTCTTTCTTATTCTCATTTAAAATGTCTAGTTTTTATTAAATAATTATCTAAATCTTACAACCAAAGTTTTTATCTGACGTAAAATGTATAGAAATCATACATATACCAACAAGACTGTACATCACTGTCACAACAGCATTTGTTTTCATTCAAAGTCTTTATGGCTTTACTACCTGGTGGGTCGGTCTGTAGTAAAAATGCCCAATTTTTTTGTCCCAGTCCAGTCCTGCAGGTTAATACTGGCAGTGTCACCATGCCAGCTGACTGTATTTTATCATCAGCCAGTGTTGTTCTTTATCAATATTACCAAAGTTTACCATAAGGCAGCATAGAAAGTATTTACTTGCCTTTAGGTTTTATTCAAATGTTAGTCTTTTCAGTTGTTTCCCCACTTTTTTCCTGTTTCACAATCAAACACCAGTTTGTGAGAAGATTATCTTCTTTTTTTAACAGGCAGATAAAGTTTTGCATTGGCTAATTTGTCAATTGTTTGTTACAAATGTTCGTATTTTAATTTTCAAAAATGTTTTTGCCCAAAACATATGTGCACTATATGTCAGTAAAAATACTATGCAAATATTGATGTCCTTGATTGCTGAGTAAACACTGACAAAGCACTGATTGTATCTCTTGTACTTTATCAACGCAGTATCTAAAAACTTTGCACCGTAGTGGTTAAAATCTCATTCTAATAAGAGTTAAAAGTGCATTTGGTTATTAGGTTTATAGGATTATTGAATTATGGTTAAGGGTTGGTAGAATTTTTTTTTTAAACATTATCTGCCAATTAAATCTGCCACCCTTCTCCAAATCTGTGCCCCTACCTGGCCCCCCCAACAAAAATTTTCTAGACACGCCACTGCCCACAAGCTGCATGTCTTTGGACGGTGGGAGGAAGCCGGAGTACCCGGAGAGAACCCACACAAACACGGGGAGAACATGCAAACTCCACACAGAAAGACCCCGGCCTGATGGTGGAATTGAACTCAGGACCTTCTTGCTGTGAGGCAACAGTGCTAACCACCGTGCCACCGTGCTGCCCACCGTGCTATAATTTTTATTCATTTTAGTTAATTTGCTTGATGTTTCCGAGACAGTACTCTTACAACACCCATTCATTACCGTTTATAAAAAACAGTTTATTTTTAATGACGATGATTATTATCAAATTGTTAAACAATCAAATCGTTGGACTATTTTCTATACAGGATAATCCGAGAGTGTTGTAAAAGTATGTATCAATAACATTATTCAAAATCTACATTGATGCAGTCGTGGTATTAATGACAATAACAGAAAGTCTATATAAACAAAATGTAATTTGTTTTTGTCGCCAGCTCTGGGTGTGAGATTGTGAGGAGTGTCAATAATAAATCGGATACTGCCGTAATCTGTGTAGTAACTGTTTATGTTTGCATGTATAGTATTGATTGATTGATTGATTGCAGTATTTTCACTACTACTGATTGCTGCCTGTAAGCTAAATTGGCCCTGAGGGGGCAATAAATTCTAGTAAGATAGTTTACTCAATTAGAAACTTGCTCTTTTTAGGTACATTACAGACTCCACCTTCCTCAAGATTAACTAGGGGCATTAAAAGAAGGAACACAAATTGACAGGTCCTCTATTTCAAAACCCACTGAAGACAAAATGGCAAGGGAGCATCTCACCCACACAGTCAGGGCCTTTCTTTGCTTTGCTGTTGTTATTCACTATCCCGCACAGTGATTAATTTGTTGGAAAATCTATAGTAAAGGCTTTGTTGTTTTCCCCCATCACCTGCACAATCCCTTTTTTGTTCTGCCTCCTCAGTAGCACTCTACCCACCATCTCCAATTTCTACTTTTTTTTTTTCATTATTTAAAGTTGCAGTGTAAATGATTTGGCAAGAGTTTCAAAACTCTTACAGTTAAGTTCAGTGGAGAACAATGTGGCACTGTTTCAAAGCTATTTGCTAAATTTATCTGCAAAGGCAGCATATTAGGTGGCTATTTTCTCCATATGTTTCTCCATATCTTTGAGTAACTACATTACAAAGTTACTTATCCATCCATCCATCTTTATTATTATTATTGTTACATATTATGTATGAGCAGTGACAAAGAAAGTAGTGGCTTAAAAATATTAATATAAGATCGCAACATTTACCCATGACAACTATATTTGACCTCGAGGTCAACATAAAAAAATAATTTAGGCACATTTTATGTGACTATGTGACATGATTATGTAATTTGCTAATGACATGCAATTGTTTAATTGATCATCAGCAAGTGTGCACAGCTCTATAACAACAGAAGTTTTGGTAGTTTGCAGGTCTGGGGCATTCAGGTGTGTGTCAACACTAGAGCAGGGCGATATGACCAAAAATATTTATCACGATATGCATTTGAAAATTTGCGATAACGATATAACTGACGATATAATTGACACTAGACAAAATACTTTACAACTCCACAACTTTATTAGTGCAAAAAAAAAAACATCAATGTATTTTCACTTAAACAAGCAGCTGTTTTTTATGTGCATTAAAGTTATATAAAAATGTAACAGTGCAAATGCAAATGCCTTGCTGACAGTTTAACCAAAAGGCATTTCCAGTGGAAATTGGCCGACATATCCTCAGCATAACCATGTTTAATATCCACAAAACTTAAAAAGAGGTTATACACACACACAATACGGTAATATTATGTTGAAGCACAGTACGTATCACTCCGCGAGGCTCCTGCCTATGATAGCTGTAATGCTCTGACAATCCATCGAGCGGTGCGGCGTCGTAGGTTAGCAAAGTCGTACTAAAATATTTGACAGATTTTCGAGCGCCGTGTACCAAATAAAATTGTTTCAAGGTCAGTAAACACAACCAGAATTCATACATAAGGCACACGGGATTATAAGGGGCACTGTCGATTTTCAGAAAAATCAAAGGATTGATTTTAAGTGTGCGAATTTTTCCAAAAAAAACACGGTAATAACGACGGCCCGCTAGCATGCGCTACCAAAAATAGTGCTTTGTTGTGTATCTGACGGATGAAAGCTAAACCAGTGCCACACCACTGAAATTGCAACATTTTTACAAACCAATTCTGGTTCATCCGTTTCATTCAACAATCCGCTTTCGCCCTTCTCATTCTCCGTCGCCACCGCCATGCTTTTTCTGCCATGTGCGTATGAAAACAAAGGCACTGCGGATGCGCGTTTTACCCATATTCTATCGCGATATTTCATTTTCTTATCGTTGCCCAACATTATACCGGTATTACCGTGAACGGTATGATATGACCCAGCCCTAGTCAACACAATGCCAAAATCTTGCCCAGAGTGGACATCCCAGCAAATTCACACCAAGGCCAGTCAGTGCAGTGTTCAGAGAAAGTGCAAAAATCCAACAGCTACATCTAAGACTCTACAAGCCTTAGTTAGCATGTTAAAGTTCATGTCAGTAGAATTTGAACAACACTGAATAAGTATGGCTAGTTTGCTAGGGCTGCTAGTTTTTACAAAACTTTGACCTGAACAAACCACAAGGCATCTGGAACAATATCCTCACAGATGAGACATATGTAGACATAATGTACAGTGGCACATTTGCTGAAAACCAATCATGGCATATCAGCACCAACCACCATGCAGTCACTGAGTAGACCATGAAACCTTCTATACACCAAACTACATTCTAGACTCAAAATATGAGGCCATTTGAGAGCTTAACAGCGTCAACGCGTTAGCACAGTTAGCTCGTTAATGCGTTAGTGCCGTGCAGGATTTGCACGGGCCAATCCACGTTAACTCGCTAACGGGCATTTGCCGCGCTAATGCGGTTATGGCGTTAACATCGTATTAACGAGATTAATGCTGACAGAAAAAGAAAAAGTTAGGTTTTTTGACTTAAAACCCAAAAGTTAACATAACATAGCATAACCCTAAAAACATTTTTTCCCTCTAGGTTTTACCTCCGCATCACATGCTACTCAAGCCATGGCAATACAGAATTTACAACTCACTCTTGGGTGACTACACAATCAAGATTTCTGGCCTATCCCACCAGAGCATTTGAACAAATGTCATGCTAATTCACATTATGGTTACAGTAAGCCAATAAAAACAGTATACTTGCCTACATCTTTACTATAACAGTAGATGTGCCTGTCATCTGTGGTGGTAGACTTCCGCAGGCACAAGCATTCTCCACTGCAACCACTGAACATCCAAGGTATGGACATTGAGGCTGTGGACAGCTACAGGTACCTTGGTGTTCATCTGAACAACAGACTGGACTGGACTCATAACTCAGACGCCCTCTACAGGAAAGGGCAGAGCAGGCTGTACCTGCTGCGGAGACTCAGGTCGTTTGGAGTGGAGGGCCCACTCCTGAAGACCTTCTATGACTCTGTGGTGGCTTCTGCTATCTTTTATGGTGTGGTCTGCTGGGGCGGCAGCATCTCTGCCGGGGACAGGAAGAGACTGAACAGGCTGATCCGAAGGGCCAGCTCTGTTCTAGGATGCCCTCTGGACCCAGTGGAGGTGGTAAGTGACAGGAGAATGGCGGCTAAGCTGTCATCACTGTTGGACAACATCTCCCACCCCATGCAGCAGACTGTGACAGCACTGAGCAGCTCCTTCAGTGGGAGACTGCGGCACCCACGGTGTGGGACGGAGAGATTTCGCAGGTCTTTCCTCCCCACTGCTGTCAGACTCCACAATAAAGACTTTAACTGATCAAACACACACATCCACACATGTGCAATAACACTAAGTGCAATAATCTTTTCTGGCATCGTTGTATTTTTACTCAGTTGTATATAGCATTTGTATTCTATTTTTATCTTATTGTATATTTTATTCTATTCTATTCTACTGTATATAGTATTTTATTTTATTCTATTCTGTACAGTTGTGTACTGTATTTATTCTTATTGTATTCTAATTTTTGCTTCATGACTTTTGCACTGTCCACTTCCTGCTGTGACAAAACAAATTTCCCACGTGTGGGACTAATAAAGGTTATCTTATCTTATCTTATCACACAGTTGAAATTATAGTGAACTTTAACTGTGTAATTCCATCAGTGCAACAACAAAGTTGACTCATATGTTTCCCGGGCTGGCTATTGATTGGCTCTTTAGCTTTCTCTGGGTTTTATTATGTTATAATGTTTTGCACAAAGTATTGAGAGCTGCTGAAAACTGTCTGATGTAAGTGCAGTTATATGTCTCTACCTCCTGCAGCTTCTGCATCCTTTCCAGGTGAGTGGCACTTCATCTTAAGTGACCCATTTACCTTTGTAACAGCTACCATGATTTCAGGTAGAATTCTCTGAAAGATTGTCTTATTTTTGCCTTGCATTTTTTGAAGAAAAAAAAAAAAAAAAAAAAAAAAAAAAGAAGAAGAAGAAGAAGAAGAAGAAGAAGAAGAAGAAGAAGAAGAAGAAGAAGAAGAAGAAATAAATACTGGACTGCTTAATGACTGCATGCCTGTTTGGAAAATTTTCACTTTATTAATTTCACTTTGCAGCTTATGTAACTGCATTAAATTCAGTTATACTGTGAAATAACTTGCATCATCTTGTGCAGCAGCAGTGCTTCCTCTAATCCCTGGGGGGGAAAAGGCATGAACTAGATTAGAAATGTTGCAACTATTACCTAAGATGCATTTAAACCTAAGGTTTAACCTAAGTATGTATTCCCTGCCTCTCTCTATCTGTAAAGCAAAGTTGTGAAGAAGCAAAGCGTAAAGTAAAAGGATGACAGCAATGCTAACCTGCACAGTGATGTGCAACAACGTTCTGCATGATTTGATTAATGAAAAATGTGATTAATGGTTTCATAGAAAATAAAATAAACATGAAGTATTTATTTGGCCAGTAATTAACTCTTCCCACAAGAGTAAACTCAGTTTTTAATTGTTTTCTGTCTTTTATTAGGTTAAACGACTTGGTTATCAAACATAATTTGGTTAGTTAACAAAAATGAGCTATGGCTATATCCAGTGTTGGGGAGTAATGGAATACATGTACCGCCATTACGTATTTAAAATACAAAATATGAGTAACTGTATTCCGTTACAGTTACCATTTAAAAAGGTGGTATTTAGAATACAGTTACTTTGTTGAAATAAATGGAATACACTGCGGTACTTCCCTGTTTCATATTGTCGCGGGTCAGGACTGTTTGGGTTTTGTTTGACAGCTATGTTCTGTTGTTCCAGGCGGCAGCGTTGCGGTTGCCATGGTTACAGGGTGACGCTCTCTCTCTGCGTGTTTCCTGGGTGAGAGAGCGCCTTTTTGTTGTTGTTGTGCTAAGCTAATAGGCAGAATGCAGAATGTAGCATCATGGGCAGTGTAGTCCGTGCTGCAGGGAGAATGGACTGCCATACTCGTTATGTGTCTGTGAGCGCGAAAAGGGAGAAAAAGGGAAAGCACGAGCTGTCATCGAGCAAAAACGGGAGCTGGAAGCATGTAAATATAATAATAACCACTGCAGCCAAGAAGAGTGCCTGACGAGCCCAGTTGTAAGTAAGCTATTAAGACTCGACTGTACACTGTGTTCGTGTTTTCCTCCGAAACAATAAGTTCCGTTGGAGCAGCCTTTCAACGCCTCTCTCTGTCTCTCGTTAGCAAACTTGACCCAGACAACAAAGTAAAGCTATTTTTCGGCTACGAGCCCGACACGGAACCCGTATTAGTCAGAGGTCCCTTTACTACAGTTCGGAGCCGCGGACCTTCAGTAATAGTAATAAATCACACAGCAATAGTACATTCACGTTGTTGTAAAATGCATGATAATATGTTAAGTAATCCAAAGTATTCAGAATACGTTACTCTCATTGAGTAACGTAACGGAATACATTACAAAATACATTTTGGGGCATGTAATCTGTAATCTGTAGTGGAATACATTTTAAAAGTAACCTTCCCAACACTGGCTATATCCTATTCCATTGTATGTGTGTCAAGACAGCAAACTCTAACTGGAAAACTATGCTTTCTTTAACCCATTTCAATTTTCTGTGTGAGATTAAAAAAAAAAAAAACTACAAAGAAAACTTGACCTATTTAGTCTTGCTCCTTAAATTAGGGCAGAAAGCACAAAAGGTTGCAAATTGACAATAGGTCAAAAAGAGTGACATTCTCTCCCCCGAATGCAAATTCTACAAACGTTGTTCTCTTTTTAGTCCAGCCCCTAACTTTTTTAGACCGCTGCCCCTGCAACCAGGTCCAGGATAAGCAGCATGACATGGATGGATGGCTGGATTTTAAGGTGTCATTTTTTTAAAACTCTGTGTTTTATAATCAGTATACTCTAGGCCCACTAGGAGTGGATCTTTTTCTTTTTTCAAAAGAAGTATTTCAATGCCAGTGTTTCCTTTTAAGTTCAAGGTTTGTTTTCAATGCCAATTTTTAGTTTCTGCACCAAAATTGACCATCACTGTGCTGTTGTTCTTTAACGTGTTTTTATAAGCCAATGAAGGATTTAAAAATATGCAAAACAGTTACATAAGATTTCTAAATTATTAACTTCTTTATGTGGCTTAGACAGAGTTGGAGATATAAATGCCTTATGTAAGGTCTTATATTATTAAAGAGGACAAGTTTCAGTGGTGTATGTGCTGAGGTTCAAGTGGGCTCATAATTGCTTAAGAGATCTGAACTATTTATAGCTGTAGCATCGTACAATATTGACATGCCTTTGTTTTTTGTTATTCTGGCATCTCAGTGGATCAAGCTGAACCCATTATGCATCATTTTCAGTTCTATAGTAGTTTTGCATTATTGACAGTTCTAAAATTCTTTATTTATCTTATACATGGTTGTAGTTCATATCTTCTGGTAATTCTTTGCTTGAAACAAGCAGTTTAAGCGCCTCTCCTTTTAATAAGGGAACCATCCCTTTTACATTCTTATGAGTGGCTGCTGATTGTAAGCGAAAGGTTTGAAAAGTAAGTGGATGGGGTTGCTTTGTTCACTGCTAAACGCCTTGTGAAGATACATCCACTCACCGGCCACCTTATAAGCCCCACCTGTTCCAACTCATCGTTTATGTAAATATCTAGTCAGCAGTGTTGGGTAAGTTACTTTAAATTAGTAACTTAGTTACATTACTAGTTACTTCTATCAAAAGTAACTCAGTTGCTTCAAGTTACTCGTTACTTTCATTTATTTTCATTTATTTTTCATTTATTTATTTATTTCACACTTGGTACAACAATTCAAACAAACCAACCACACTTTCTATCAAAAAGCACTACAACCATGTGTGAAAAGGAGCAGGAAGAAGAAAATATTCTTATTAAACCCTGCCCCCTATCTACAATCCAATTTATATTACAAGTGGGCACCAAAAATCAGGGAACAAACTAACATTAACATTTATCTCTGGTCCTAACCCAAACCAAACAACAAATTTACAATCAGAATATACCACTCCACATAGTAACAAGGAGAAAAATAAAATTAAAATAAATAAAACAAAAAATTATAATGGATCCTTTTTCAATGAACTCCAATTTCATTCACATTCTTCATATTGAGTTATCGTTTTAAGCATGTACCACTTTTTAAAACAATGTAAATTTATACAATTCTTTCTTTTCAAAGTAACTAGTTACTAGGGAAAGTAACTTTGGTTTTTCTCAGAATTCTCTTGTTAATGTGTTGCTTCCGTAGCTGGATACCCAGCAAGAGTGCCAGTCTTCTAGCTTGCTTACTTGCCACAAGTGCACTGTGCCACCTACCAGTAGAAAAAAAATAATAATGTGCACATTTCCACGAGAGAAATCCCACGCCTGGACCGTTGTTGACCGCCGCCATGATTCTAGCCTACGTCACAGCGTCAGGTGCGCTTTTTACATCCAACACAAAAACTGCAGTCGTGGTGCTTTCGATTGTACTCAGAACTCGGAAATTCTGCCTTCCGAATAGGAAGATGTAGGTAACACCAGACTGCAGATGAGCTGCATACAGGGCTGGACTGGGACAAAAAAAATCGGCCCAGGCATTTTGACTAGAGACCGGCCCGCCATTATAGGAAAAGTCATAAAGCCTTTGAATGAAAACAAACGCTGTTGTGACAGTGATGTACACTGTTTTGATGGTATATATGTATCAATCTATCAATCGTTTGTTGTAAGATTCAGATAATTATTTTTTTAAAAGCTAGATATTTTAAATGAGAATAAGAAAAAAGTATTTCCTTGTGCCCCCCTCTGATGCCCTACCTGGCCCCCCTGGCAAAACTTTGCTAGATCCGCCCCTGCACAGTTACCAGCTGTCAGCTACGTAGAAAAAGGATCCTGGTGTTATTTGTCTCTCAGAAACAGTTCATAACTTCCCTTCAACTCATTCATGTGACCTAAAAGATAAACCTGATTCTCCATCACCTGTTCAGCTCTCATGATTCAGTAAGGACATCTCCTGGTTTCATCTTCATGTTTCCCTCTTACCAGATAACCAAACCGACATCATGACCAGAAACTTTTACGGCTGTGGCTCCAGCAAACATCAGCTGATACTAAAAATTTATATTAAATAAATTCTAACAACAGCTGATAAAGCTTAAATGCACTGCTGTTGTTTAGCGCAACATCCGCTGGCTTCCTCTTTCTGGCGCAAAGTGGGCGATAAACAAACAAGAGAGAAAAGCTGATCATTGATCAGTTTCAACAGGAGAGGGAGGGGGAAAGAACGAGAGAAGAAGAAGCAGCTGTGCAGCTCCAACTTTGTGTCTTTTTCCATTCTAGCTGAAGTACGGGACAAACTGCGTTCCTTTTCACCTCAATACGAAACGCGTAATATTTTCTCTGAATACGAGATTCTGTTTTTTACGGGACGGTTGGCAACTCTACTAACTAACCTTATGAACAAAATAAAGTTCAACATCAACATTATAGCACCCATCCAGCTGTATAGAAACTCTGTCATGCTAGCTAGTACGCAGTACGGAAAAAGTCAGCATAACGAAAATAAACTCCACCGAAACTTGGCATATATCTGACCCAGATAGACTGCAGGTCATAACTTCTTACCTGAAGTTCAGTTCACCTGACACTCAGACCAGCGGCCGCCTCGGGTCTCTCCTCCTCCTGCCTCCCCTTTCCCTCATCCACCTGCTGGCCTCCACCACTTGCTAATGTTACTGAATCTGTGGAAGCTCCGCGATAGCCACCACACGAAGAAACGAGTAACAACCCCTATCTAAATCCCACTAATGCGTTCCTGATTTTGGCATAATAACTAGTTACCGTGCTCGTTACCACAATAATAACGTAGTTACTGTAACGCATTACTTAATAACGCGTTAGTCCCAACACTGCTAGTCAGTCAATCACATGTCAGCAATGTGAAGCATTTAGGCATGTAGCCATGGTCAAGTTGATTTGCTAAAGTTGCTGAGAATCAGAATGAAGAAGAAAGGTGACTGAAGTGACTCTGAAAATGGCATGGTTGCAAAACAGAGCTTGACAACAGATAACAGATAAACAGATAGTTCATGCCAGATGGCTGGTCTGAGTATTTTAGAAACTGCTGATCTACTGGAATGTTTTTTGCACATTCTACCACACAAACATCTCTAGAGTTCACACAAAATAGTCTGAAAAAAGGAAGGCAGCAGTAACTCAAATAACCACTTGTTACAAGGTATCCAGAAAAGCATCTCTGAATGTGCAAGACTGTGAACTTTGAGGCGGATGGGCTACAGCAGCAGAAGACCGTACTAAGGCTCACTCCAGTCAGTCTAAGCTTTCTGTTCTTAGCTAAGAGTCACTAAGACTCAGCAAAATTTGACAAGAGAAGATTGGAAAATTATTGCATAAACAACATAAAAGCATGGCTCCATCCTCGCTTGTGACAATGGCCGAGGCTGGTGCTGGTTATGTAATGGTGTGGAGGATATTTTCTTGGCACATTTTGAACCAACTAAGCATTGTTTCAACGCCTACCTGAGTATTGTTGCTGACCATGTCCATCTCTTTAGAATCATCCTGCATTAACCAGGACAATGCGTCACTTCCCAAAGCTCAAATCAACTCAAACTGGTAACCAAAACCTAAATGTTGTCCAAAAAATAGTGGCTGGTGATTGCATTTCACCTCCAGTCATACAGTAATAATATAACAAGTCAACTTTAATTAGAGTACAAAGAGTACAAACAAAATATGAATTGTCACTTTGTGTGTGTGTGTGTGTGTGTGTGTGTGTGTGTGGGGGGGGGGGGGGGTTTGTTTTTTTGTTTTGTTTTGTTTTTTTTGGGGGGGGGGGGGGGGGGGGGCATTAGAGATGAACGAAGTTCGGCTTGTGCACTATTCCCCTCCAGTATCTCAGCTTTTTTCTTATCTCTCTCATTCTAATGACCACAATATGAACCATATGGGGTTTTTGTTGAAGCTGAAACCTCATCTTCTATATTTTATCCTGCCAGGTCGCACTGCCCTGAGTGAATTTGCATCTGATCGCGCCTTTTCATTTCACCTTGTATCCATTCACACCATCTCCACGTCTTCCTTGTGTTCTGCCTGAACACAAATGGGTCTAGATTAAATCCCCTTTAAGATCTTTTCATGTTGTGTTTGACAAATATGCACATTTCAGTGAAGAAAACAAAAAAAGTCACGCTATGGTGAAGCTGAATTTGAATTACTTTTAGTTATCCACTTACTACTTTTATAAGCTCTAAAATGTTAGGGGTGATATTAAGAGCACCTTATGAGTGAGTCATTTCCTTTAATTAATTGAAAAAAAATAGGTATACTTTTCTAATATTATATTTAAGTTCTTTCATAAAATACTTTCTCAAAACGCTTTATACTGTATCCATCAAACTGTCAAAATAGGTGGCAATGATATTTTTCTTTCTGCCTTTTCTGAGGTCAGTACTGAATCTTTTTTTTCAGAAATCATTCCTTCACTAAATATTTAAGGCTACCATTGGTGAGGACATCAGCAGCCTTCACAGTAGCCTCAGTCTGAGCGCATGCTCATTCAGCATCATGCTGCTTCTTCACAAATCAAGCCTGAAATATTCCCTTGTGTTGACCTGCTCAGTTCCTTTACCTGCGTCACTGAAGCCTAAGACAAGATGGTGATTGATTGCTTTCAGCAGGGGACCGGTGATGGAAATATCTACAGTCCAGTGGAGGAAAAAACCGAAGAGGGATACAAACACAGAGAGGCTAGCCTTTAGAAATGACTCTTTTATTTTTAACTAAATTACCCCAGATGACCCAGAGATGGATATAAAAGACTTCTCTCTGACTTATTTATGTACTGTTAAAGCCACGGGAAAATATTGAATCGTGAAGTTTGTCCTGCCCCCCTGTTTCCCCACTTTAATTTCATCATCTTTACTTCCTGGCTGACAAGCTCACTTCTCCATAGTTAGGAAATGCGAACACGACATGAGTTTCTAAACATGGAAATCAGCACTTCCCTCCATGTTGTCTATGATGTACGACTGATTGATTGATTGAGGTTATCGCTCGGTTACAAAGAGAACTGCCGACGTGTGGGCTATACTGAGCAATGCAAACACTATTACACTTAGCTGGGAAGAGCAAAACAAGAGATGACATGCAAGAATGAAGAGAGAAATTAAAAAAGATTTTTTTGGAGCCAATTAACAGCCATTATTATTATTATCATTATTATTATTAGCAGTGATACCAAACATCTTCTTTGGCATGGTTTGCTGATGGAGGTAAAAGTAGGTCTTTGTGGCAGTCACTCCTTGTATATTATAATCTAACTAACATTTCTTATTATAAGTAGCCTGAGAACATTTACATCATTTACATTTTACAAACACTTGACCAAACCGACAGCTTGGGTAGCTTAGAAGGACGTAAATTCAAGTTTGTGCATTTTATGAATTGTGAAGTGTTTTGGTGAGTTGTATGCATTAAATGCATAGCACTGGTCCTTGCACTGTTGTAATGCAGGACTATTCTCCCAGTAAGCTCTGGTTGACTTCACCCATGAAAAAAAGCAACAAAAATGGCAAAATGCCTAGATGAAATCAATGTAGGTCTCCAAGGTGTTGCTATTTTTTTCAGTAATAAAATAAACCAAACAAAAGTCAGCATGTTTTATATTGGTTAAAAATTACACCTACGTGATGCTGTTGTGGGGAGTGGTCTGTGGCGCCGCTGCGGGGAAGCTGACAAAACAGAGCGGCATCAGCAATTACGCCTCACCTGCATTGAGGAATGAACTGGGTTCTATTGTTGTGTACCTGTGGCTGGCAGCTGCAAAGCTTCAGCTGGGTGTTAATCTCGAAATTTCTACTTTATTCCCAAAATGACAGTTAATATTCAAACTCAAACACCGAGCTGACAGCACAACTGAAGCGGCCTCTGCCAAATACAAAATGCTGTGTCTGTTTTTTGGACACTTTTTGTAGATTTAACGACCAAAAGTAATACTGCCAATCTGTTACAACACTAACAAACAAAAATATCCTGTCTGTGTGTGGGTTTGTTTGTTCATATTCATTAATCCTAATTGAGGGAAAATGTTTCATGAATTGTCATTTTTTTTAACTTAAAGTCATATCACCCAGCCTTAGCTGTAGCTGAAAACATCTGCACCAACCAGTACTGTTGTAACTATTGTTAAAAATGGACGCCTCTTAAATGATTGATTTTAATTTTTCCCCCATTGCATTGAAAATTGTAAGTATTTTCCAGGGTATCTCTACCGTTTGAAATTCTAGTATTGTAAAAACCCTAAAGGAAAGTGCCAAATAATTCATCAACATGTTATTATAGGCTCACCTTTAATTGCAGATCTGACAAATCTCCAATGTAAAACCTTTAAATATAATTTCATTTCATGCAGTGGTCTTCAAACAAACAACAAGAGTAAGAAAGAGTGGAATAAGAGTGGAAAGGAAAAAATAAAAGAAGGATCGACTGAATAACAAAAGCAGAAAAGCGCTACAGCCTTAGAGGAGGGAAACTGTTCTTATGAAAACATTTTAAATAAGCCAAATAAAGACAGAGAGCCAATATGTGCAGGCAAACTCTAAGAAAATGGGCTTCATGTGTCAAAGCATTCAGAGCCTACTACCCATGATGTGACAGGCAACATGGCATTCGGTGTAAATCAACAAAGAGCACAGAGTATGCAAACAGTTCAGATCTCACTTCATATCAGTCAGTTTCACCATATATGTACATGTAAATCCAATGTTTGACTTTTCAATGACGTGCTGTGCCTTTTCAGATTTATAACATGTACTGTGGGCACAACTACTGCAGAGCTTCGAGCGGAGGGAAGTCATAGCAACAAGAAGAATGATGCAGAGAATAGCAAGGCTCAACATGCAGGAGACAAATCCCATTAAGTACACGGGTGAATATTATTCAGGGAAAAGAGATTTACCTTCATAAGCTGACGATTTTGAAATGTTTGGACTTGAAATTGTTCTCTTTGTGCTGTAAAACTGGGTTCAGACTGACACCGAAACTCAACAGTTTGCACTGAGGTTAGACTTTCCTCAAGAAACAGGAGTGCAGAGGAGAGAGAAAATCCTCTAACCCTGTTGTGTGGATGCACTGCGTGGGCTGCCAGGGTCTTTTACTCAGGCATCCAATAATATTGGTTAATTGCTAGATTTCTCTAGCCTCTCTCAACTTGCATCACGAGTAGGCGTGGAAGAGTTTACAGCAGGGGTATATTGCTGCTGACAGAATACAGTGTTCTCATTCACTCTCTCTCTCTCTTAATTGTCATTCCCCGCTCACAGGCACATTTCTCTGGCAGATTCCCTTGAGAGAGGTTTCCCCAGAATCTACGTAAAAGGATTCCTTCCCACGCCATGGTCTTAGGAACATCTTATTTTCATCCACCCGCGCTTTGCTCATGCACACACACACACTCCCTCTCACCCTGGCATTGTGTCCTTGTGTCTCCCTGCTCTCTCTTATATTTTCATTTTCTCTCTCTCTCTCTCTTGTTTTTTTTTGCCTCTCTCTCTCTCTCTCTCCATTTTTAACCCCCACACCCCCCACCAGTAACTTATAGATCCTCTGTGGGAGGTAGCATCTCCCTCACACAGCAGGCGTGGGCCCTTACTCTGACAAATTACATGCTGGGCCCACCAGCTTTGCGTGGGGGGAGAAAAGCTTTAAGTTAAGAAGGACGAATGGCTCTGATTGGACAGTGGAACTCAGGGGCTGTATCTTGGCAAGCAGTATTTGATCGGGCTCAGGGAAGAAGTGAGAAAGTACAGGGAGAGCTGCAACACCGTATATCAAACCCACAGTATCTTTTAAGAAATGACCACAAACCACACACACTGCTTAAAACTGTCAAGCTGTCAGCTATAACAACAAAAACTGATGGCCAAACATTAGCCATGATAAGGTATAAACATTTGTCTCAACAGTGTGTAGCTTGAAGCTTCAACTTTGGTCTAGTTGATCTTTCTCAATAAATCACTTACAAGTGTTCCTTGGCTAACTGCTGGGCCAGAGAAATTGCTGTGGGATCTCGATCTAAGGCCAGGACCGTGACTTCGGGAACTGTGCTCAGAATTGCTTTGGTATGACCACCACCTCCAAATGTCATGTCCAGCACCACCTACATGTGAGAAAGCACAAGAACAGTTCTCACAACATGACTCCATATACGTGAATCATCTTTTATCATCACAATGTTAGTTCATCATTTAAGTGTTTAACTCACGGTGGTGCACTGACATGTGTCATGCATAGGCACCCACATTTTCACACATTGTCACCTTCCATTTTAGTCTGTGACACCATCTAGATCTGTATGGTAAAAAGTTCTGATTGGGGGAACTCCCCAGCCTCTTTATCAAGTTTAAAGTCTATACCTCAAGAACTATGGTACCAACAACAATAGGTGAAAGAGTGTGTTTATCCACATAACTTTTGAAGCACTTACCTGATTTTTAAAAATGAGGTCCAGGTTTTATATCATCAAACACATTTTAATACTACACAAAGATTACCATGGTAAATACAAAATGCAGTTTTTTACATGATGATTTTATTAATTAATGGGGAAAAAGGTTAACCCAACCCACCTGGCTCTGTGTGAAAAAAGTAATTGTCCCCAAAACCTAATAATGGGTTGTGCTAACCTCAGAGGCAAGAACTGCAATCAAGGAGTTGTTCATAATGTGCAATGAGTCATTGAGTTTGGCCCCATTATCCTTGCAGAATTGTTTGAATTCTGGGTAGGGGGAGGGTTTTCGATTAGGAATGGGCTGTTTAAATCATGTCAAAACATCACAACTTGATATAAGTCTGGACTTTGACTAGGCCACTCCAAAAGACTTTATTTTGTGTTATTTTTCCATTGAGAGATGACTTGGTGGTATGTTTCCCTTCATTGTTCAGTTGCATAACCCAAGTGTGCTTGAGTTCAGGAAACAAACTGATAGCTGGACATTCAGGATTTTCTGGTAGAAAGCAAAATTCATGGTTCCATTAATTACAATAAATCGTCCAGGTCCTGAAGCAGTAAAGCAGTCCCAGACCACACTACCATGTTTGACTGTTCAAGTTTTGCCTCATTGTTCCCAAGAGTATTTTCCCAAAAGTTTTGGCGATTAACATTTGGTCAGAAGTGGATTTCTACTTGAAATGGTCTCATGAATGCCATTTTTACCCAGTCTCTTTCTTATTGCAGTATTATGAACACTACCTTAACTGAGGCCTCCAGTTTTTGTTGTTCTGGGCTCTTTTATGACCTCCTGAGTCATTGATGCACTCTTGGAGTAATTTGGTTGGCTCCTGGGAAAGTTCACCAGTCAAGTTTTCTCCATTTGTGTATAAGAGCTGGAGTTCCGAACCCTTAGGAATGACTTTGTAACTCTTTCCAGACTGATAGATGTCAGTGACTTTGGTCCTTTTTTAACATCTTTTACCCTTCACTTTGTCAGACAGGTTCTATTTAAGTGATTTCTTGATCCAACAGATCTGGCAGTAAGCAGGCATGGATGTGGCAAGAGAGATTGAACTCCATTTTACAAAAATGTGATTAGTCACAGTTAATTCATAACTACAGGGGTCAATTACGTTTCACATAGGACTAGTTTGGATAATCGTTTCACCTTAATAAATGAAATTATCATTTTAAAAGACTTAACAAAAAACAAGAAAACAGGAAGGGGGAAAATACCTTTTAACAGCACTGTATGAATGCATTATAGCTCAGACCAAGCCTTCAAAAGAATTCATTTGAATTTTTCACATTCAGTTCGGGGCAATCAAATTTAGCAATAAAGACGTTAAAAAGGAAGTGATTTCACGATCATTACAACACACTGAGGGGTGTTGTAATTAATAAAAAGTATTTTTATTTCATGGATTAACAACATTAAAGCTAAAATTTACATAAGCCGTAAGTTCAAGGTAAACATGCTCAGTATATACATATAAAACTAACATTTATCCAAGGTATCCTGTACCTGGACTTGTTTCAAAGTAAGGTTTGGCGATATGTAAAAGTTTTCCAACCGACAATCGTCAGTCCAATAAATGACGATAAAGGCATGTGCAGGCGCACATGGGTGGAGCAATGTAATCATGCGTGGATTTGCGCATTTAGAATTTATACATTTTGTTTGGAGGGAATATTTTACCTTCTTTTCTTGTTTGTTTCAGTATTAATATAGCTACTTTTCGGATTCTTCATTTATTTATTTATTTAAGAAGGCAGTTGCTGTTTGTTTCCCTCCCCACCATTGTGTTGTTGTTTTTTTATTTAAATAAAATGTTGTTGTTTTTTAACATAGGCTACTGCCTTTCTTTCTTTCTGTTATGAATTTGAGTAAATGAATCGCTGCATTTGGGCGCACTCTGAGGAGGGTGCATTTGTTTGCAGATGGAAGAGGGTGCCATTAAAGAGCCCTATTATTTTTTCCATTGACTGCTTCTCTTAGCTTCAACCAACATTATTAGCAAACATACTCATGGGCAAATAAATAAATCGCTCTTCTAAAAACAATCGGTGAAAGGCTCAGCCTATCGTAGATAGTCGATATATTCGTCCAGTCGCCCAACCCTTATTTTAAAGCCACAATTATAAAGGCCTATAAGTACCAAAGTACCTCCTGATCATAATGAAATAAATGTAATTTCAAAATGTCTCAAACTAAAGGGCAAAAGCTGCCCAAAAACCGAGACAGACTGCCCAATATTTTACCATATCTTAACCTTAATGTCGGCAAATATCTCTCCAAACTATGTCTGAAAAATGTAGCTTATTGAACAGTTCGTCATGTATACATTACAAATAAACAATACAATATTTCCCCCCAAACCTTATTCTGCAACTTTCTTGGCTGTGACAGGGAACCCACACTCAGTGCACCAACAAGCCTGGGAGCGCAACCTAGCCATTCAGCAGGCAAAATTTTTCTTTAGCACAGTCTTTAGCCTGTGGCAATAACGCTGTGTAAACTGGGATTGATTGACAATTTCTGGTAAACTTAGTGGAGCTTTTATTAGAAGTTTAATCATTATGAACGTGGCGGTTAGCACTGTCACCTCACATTAAGAAACTCCTGGGTTTGAATCAAGGCTGGGACCTTTCTGTGTGAAGTCTAGGGGTGGGGGAAAAAATCGATACTATGTAGTATCGTGATATTTTGTTTGCTAATAATGTATCAATACAGGGACAGCAGAAATCGATATTTTGTTACAAAAGAGGTTTTTGTGCTCAGAGCATGTTGATCCTTTTTCTGAACAAGAATCCTGACATTCCTTCACTGTCCAAATGTGTTTAACTTTTTTTTGGCAGCAATAAACATGACAGTTTACTTATTTTAATTTAAGACATGTTTTATTTTAATTAAGTTTAAAACTTTTTTATTTAATGTAAAATTATATTTTGTTTTAATTTACTTTCAAGTTCTTCAGTTGCTGAATGGGCTGCATAGTTTTCATAAATTGCATAGTTCAGAATAGCTATAATTGTACCAGATGGTTGCATTCAGTTAAGTTGGGACTAAACTGTAATACAAACGTTCAGTTTGTCAACAATAAAACTGACTGAAATGAGAGAAAGACTGAGTGTGAGACTTTGATATTAGATAAAATGAATATTCATAAAGTTTACCTTTATGTACAGAATCTGAATATCGCAAAATATTTTAAAATATTGCAATAATATCGTATCGTGCGTTAAGTATTGTGATAATATCGTATCGTGGGATGTATGGTGATTCACACCTCTAGTGAAGTCTGCATGCTCTCACTCCGTCTGCGTTTGTTCACTTTGGGCTCTTGATGTGAATGTGAGCGTGGATGGTTGTCTGTCCTGTGCCAGACTGGTGACCAGTCCAGGGTGTACCCCGCCTCTCACACCATGGCAGCTGACCCAGAAATGGATGGATGGATGGATGCTAATCCAGAAATTCCAGATGAAGATCTGGACTGCATAATGCGTACATTTTATATAAATATATAAATATAATATATATGTTAATAAATAAATATAAATGTTACTTAAGTCATATAAGGTGTCTGTTTCACTGAAACCAATAGCTATTCTTTTGCTTTTAGTCCCAAATTCACACAGAATTATCACCTGACTTTGTAGTTTCAATCGGTTTTACAGAGGGCTTTTAGTCCACAGCATCTTTAGTCCACTGTTTTGCTTTGACGGCTCAAAACTTCCCTGAACTTTAGTTCACTCCCCCTGCAGGAAATCAGAGTCATTTTAAACAGCAGGAGGCAGTTGTTTTCAGCAACAAAGCTCTAATAAACTGGATGTGACGATGTGCTAATGCAAATGTATTCATGTTAGCCTTAGAGCCTAAATTATACTGTAAGAACTTTTTTGAGAAGCTTTTTGATACCTGCAGTGACAGAAATGCCTGAAAACAAATATAAACACTTCACCAAATCCCGTAATTCAAGGTAACTGAACCAAAATTAATGGAAGTGCTGTTATTATGTTAATGCACATGACCTTAATCCTCACACAACAGACTCTTTCATCATATAACCGCCTTGATGAAGAGAACACTCCCAAGTCGCTCCCATAGGAATCTTTCTCATCTCTACCAACCTTCTTATCAATCCAATTCAAGAGATTACCTGATTAAATAAAAACCATATATGTACTGTTTATCAGTGGTGAAGCAAACTTGACATGCATCATCATTTCAGAAGCTATAGACACATTCAGCCCCCAGTTTCCAGTTAAAAGGGTTACTCACTGTTTTGTCTGTCCTAAAGAGATCTTTACCTCAGTCTTTTTTTTTACTTATAAACCTCTTTGCTTTCTTTTCCCTTGATATTGCAGTGTTCTGCTGATAGACAATAATTGTGTCATACACACGCACACGCACACTAGTGCTCAGCATGCATGTACAAGACACCATCAGACAGGCCCTAATGGATCGTGTCTCATCATCAATTTAGTTGTGAAGTCATGGCCTTAACAGTCAGCTCAATCGCTGTTAGTGTGCTCTTTGTTTCAAGTGCAGCAGGGAAGCACTATAGTAATAAGGCTGCAGGAATCCCTGTAAACCAGAAGAGTCAAACTCAGTTCACGGGCTGCACGCAGGCCGATTCGATCTCCACCACTCCTTTACAGTATGCGCTGTTTTAACAAAATTAGGTGCAGTTTCAACAATATGTGCTATAATGCATCAGCAGGACACAGTGGTTTAACCACCTTTCTTTGGTGTGGTATGAAAAACTTCTTTGTCAGTAGGAAGACTGTAAAAGTGAGGATGATTCAGACCTCTGACTCGGATTAAATTAACAGTTCAGACAACCGATCACATGATGTGATCCATTCTTAACAACGTATACCCTCCTTTCTGCAATTTTCACACTTTTCAGAGCCAGCCTGGGGACCAGATTGGACCTTTTGGCAGGGCAGAACTGCTGTGAAGTCAGCATACACTACCTGCAAACTGTTTCATCGACGAACAGTGTCTTTCAGTTCTTGATGTAAAGAAAGACCAAGTCAGAAAGATGAGAAAGTGAAAAAAACTATTGCCTTGATTTCATTGTGATGTTTCTCAGTTTTTTAGCACACAAGTTTCTGTTTGCTCCATAAACCAGCTCTTATTCTATTTTACTTTTTTTTAAAGCACTGTAAGAGAAGACAAACGAAGGGAAAATGTGTTTGAACGTTTGTTAAAAATATTAATCATCGACTTCAAAATAATCTCATATGTGGATGTCAGTGTTTTTTTTATTTTATTAATCAAGTATTGAGAGCGGGGCAGTCAGGAAATGTTTTACGCAGGATATATGTAACGCTTATCGACCATTCTGCGGGGTCTTTGCTGTTACCAGCTGTAACAACTGAATAAGACATGCAAAAAAAAAAGAAAAGTTTTCCTATCCAGACATTTTTCCTTATATATTCTTGACTGAGCCTGCTACAAAAAAAGGAAAAAAAGAAATCACAGCATGTTCAATCAGTCTGAATGGTCTGACACTGTCTGAATAATTCGCTAGATTATCTTTTACTTTTCATCTTCTACATGTCTGCTCCGTGATTTATTATAATGTCAGCAAATGGTCGGGAACAGATGTAAAAGGACACAAAAAGGAAATGCCAGCTATTTCCCACAAAAACATTAAACATGTCGATCGATAGTGACGTTGAAGGTGGGGTGTGTGCGTGCATGTGTGAGGGAAGAAGTGATCAATGGCGGTTCCCTCTCCTTTCCAGCGCACAGCAGCAGATGGGGAGGGGGTGTGGGCTAGTGGGATGAGTCACACGCATAATGAACTTGCCTGTTGTGCTATTCAATACAAAAAAGGAAAACGAAAACAGAAACACAAACAGCAAAAGTAGGCTGGCTTTTATCAAACAGTCGACACAAGCAAACGGGAGACAAACTGGTCCTCTGCTGGAGGGTGAGGCACTTGTCACAACAATCTTTTGTCACATTTTGAGGGAGCTGTGGCCGAAAGAACAAAGGTAACGCTGATCTATTTCACCAGTTCAAATGACAGACAGACAGCTGATGCTCAATATTCTTAGAGGCAGTTAGCTGGAAATGCAAATGCTGAGTATTAATTCTTGTTTGAATAACTACTGCACCAAGCACAGACACTCCATCTGTACAAGGTTCAGCGAAAGTTTCGCCTCCTTCACACACACGCACAAACACACGCATGCACAAACCAAATAAAGTAACCTAAAAATTGAGTGCATGTCCAAAGGGGAAAAAAAGGAAGCCTTATGTTTACAAGGTCATTTACAAGGTAAACTAAAAATCTGGTTCCTATGCTGGAGGATAACAAGCTTTTTCAAACGACCTGAATGCTGCTGCAAAAAAGAAAGAAGGGAAAAAAACCCTCCTCCCTCCCTTTAAAAAAGAAAAAGAAAAGCAAACCTGCTACTTCTGCCACCAGATGGACACAAGAACTTCTTGAAAAGATTTGGTGATAATAGGTTTGGCGTTTGAAATGATGATTAACACCAAACTTGGGAATGACTCATTCACAATATTTTATACCGAGAGGTTTTCAGCAAGGCTTTCACCTAGGCCATGCCTTTTGCAGAGAATGCGGCAGACTGGAATCAAACCAGAGCAAGACGCAGGTGATTCTCGGTAATGCAATGCAAAGAATGATCTTTAAAACAAAATTACTTACTCCAAGTCTGCGTTTTGTACTTCGTCTGGAGTGTGCAATATCTGCCTTTCCCAGCAGAGGGAACAGGAGAGTTAGGAGTGGCCGAGTGGTGCAGTCCAACAGTGAAGCAGCAAGGTGCTATAATGCAGGACACCTCAGCAGTCATCCCACAGCATTTTTAATGAGCACTTTTTTTCTCAAAGTAAAATGACAAATGCTTCATCAGTTCATATGTCAAATCAAAGAGAGATATTTTACATACATATCTAAAAAATAAAGCTTTTGCATCAAGCAAACAAAAAACAGCTCGTGCACCAGTATATGATATCCTGGCCATGTGGAAAAAATGGGCCTTATCTGGAGCTTTCTTATGGCTGAATTCATTAGGAAAAGACAAACAGGAACCTGAGAGAAGCCTGAGTACTCACCTAAATCCTACTTGTGACTCCCCAGCCCAGGTCAGTTACAGTGGGGGATCTAAAATGTCATCGAGGGGAGTTTTTTCAGATCTTGTTACACTAACACACAGACCATTTGGGAGACAGATACACAGGTACAGGATCGCTTTTCTTGTCGCGTCCGTTGCCATGGCAAGAGTGGAGGTAACCGGTTTGCATTTCTTTCTCTGTCACACAAAGTTCATGGCGAGACACAAGTGTGCCCAGTTTTAGCAGGTTTGCAGGATGAGAGCACAGAATGATTCGTGTGGAAACCCTGATATAATCAGTGGTAATAATGCGGGATTTGGTGGCTGTAGAGAATAGTCCGATAGCTACACATCTGGCCAATGTGAACTTGACTGGACATAAAATCTCACTGCTATGTTCCAACTGTATCTCACGCCCGAACCTCCGCAGCACAGCCTCAAACTGTCTGTTTCATTACTGCTTCCACACACGTTTTGACTTTAACTTCACCAGGTAGGAGGCAAATGTGTCCAACACAGATGGCCAGTGAAAGCAGACATGATATTATCTTGATGGTGATCACTCATGTCTGACACACATACATGACTCACCTACCTAAACTTAAAGTGGACTTAACATATGACAAGTGGACTGAGAGTGAGTAAAAAAAAATATATATATATTTTTTTTAAAGTGTGGGTGAATGAGTGAGCGAGTGAGAATGAACAAGTGATAGGGAAGCACAAAACTGTTGACAAAACTCTTTGCCAGAAGTCTCCTGCCTCTGCGTATGTTGAACTAATCTCTCTTTTGTTAAAGGAATGCTGCAAAGTTACAACAAATACTTTCATTCCTCATCTATTCAGCACCGCTTGCCCTCTTTTGGCACAAGTTTAAATAAATGTGCTCGAGGAGGTATTTGAGCTAGTTAAGACAAGACACGTCTATGCACGCAAAAACAGCAGTAGTTCATCTGCCAACAATAACACCCGTCTCAAGTTTGTAGGTCATTTATAGCCTGAGAATGAGCAAATCATGTTAGAGGCACTTAGAAGACATCAAGAAGGCCAGACTTTTTCAGAAGTGCCTATGCAAGGTTAAGTATCCTTTTCAGAAACACAAATTAATGATGGGAATTTTGTAAAGAAAGGAGAAAAAAAAAGTGGCACAGCAGGGGACAAACTTTGTCAAAACTCAGGCAAGGAAATTAACTCATGACGCTATTCCAGTGGCATGAGGTTTCGGTTTTGCTCTTACTTTTAAAGGATTAAAAGCTAAAATATAAACTATTACAGTTCTGTTTGCTCCATTCCCTTGCTTACATCTAGCATCTAAAAATGTGAGAGAAATTGGATCCTTAATGGATGACCTTTATGCACAGCTGTTCAAACCTGGTCTGGTCTAATCTATTGGCCAAACCCTCGGTCTTCCTGTGGTCCACTTCTGCCCAAAGTTAAACGTCAAAATGAATAAACAGATTATCTCCATTAAATCTTGCTGATAGTCCTGAAACAATGAATTCTACTTATCTAAATGTCATCATTTGTAAATGTCTAGATAGTATACAAATAATAGAAAATGACTAACAAGGTGAAGCGCATGTAGAAGTACTAAAGTACTTCTCATTTACATTTAAGAGACATTTAAGAGACATATCTTATTGTGACCATTATGACTATTCTAAATTCCAAAATGACTACATGGTGTGTTTTTAAATACACTGATTTGCTATTTGATTAGATACACCTCTATCTAGGAGAATGGTCAGCCTGCTTTGAGCTGATAGAAAGGCAACGGTAAAGAACTACTTATTACAAACTAGGTATGCAGAAGAACATCTCTGAGTACACAAACATCAAACCCATGGCTACAACAGCAGAAGACCACATCAGGTCCTGCAAGCTAACAACAGAAAATCGATGCTACTGATTTGTCCTGGCTCATCAAAACTGGACAATAGAAGATTGGAAAAAACATTACCTGGTCTGATGAGTCAATTTCTGCAGCCAGATTAAGATGGTAGAATTTAGTGTAAACAACATGACAAGGAAGGTCATTAATATATCCACCTTTGTATCAGTGATTCAGGCTGGTGGTGTAATGGTGTGGGACATATTTTCATGGCACACTTTGGTCCTGTTAATACCGACTGAACATAAAAAATACATCACAGTCCAACTGAGTATTGCTGCTGACTATGTCCATTCCATTAGGACCATAGTGTCTGATTGCTGATTCTAGCAGGATAGCGCAAAGCTCAAATCATCTCAAGCTGGTTTCCTGTACTCAAATGGCCTCCACAGACATTAGATCTAAGTCCAACAGAGCACCTGTGGGATGTGGTTGAGCAGGAGATTTGCATCAAATCTGTAGCAACTGTGTGATGCTGTCATGTCAATGTGAAGTAAAGTCTCTGAGCAAAGTTTCCCTGTTCAATCTATGCACAAAGAATTAAGGCAGTTCTACAAGAAAAAGAGGGCGCAACCCAGTACTAGTACAGTGTACTTATTGAAGTGGTTGGTGAGCATATTATCTGAATATACTCAATCAATATTATTATTATTGACTCAAATTATAAAACAAACCCATAAATGGGAAAAAAAAGCACTAATAACAAGAATGTTTATTACATTTTCATAACTGTCACCATTCTACTTTTGTTTCCTCAGCACCAATCTGGATCCAATCAATAACAAAATACCGCTGAAAAGATTTGTGCAGAAGTTGCAACATCAACTCAAAGATATTCCCCTGGGACAAATGTTACTGGGAAAAAGAAGAGATGAAGAGTCACACAGTATCAGAGATTAGCATTACCCTGCACTGCACAGACACAGTGCATGTGCTGTAGCATTCAGTGTCAGCCATGTATACTCAAAGTGAAGATAACTGAGTCAAAACCCACTATCAGAGTCTGAAAAAATAGCTTCACATGATAAATGTTGGACTTTTGTCAAATTCTTTCTTTCTTGGGAAAGTTGCCAACTAAGACATTAATAAAACAACATTCTTGGGTTGTTTTTTAAGCCATTTTTTTTTTTTTTTTTTTTTTTTTTTTCTTATAGACATCCCTTTTTTGGAATAGCTGCTACAGGGCATGGCTATTGGTCTACAAATGTGTGTAGTTGTTAGTGCTGCACAAGGCAGAGGACATACTGGAAAACTATCTAAACAATTTCAGGAAGCTGGCTAGTCTGTTTGTCATAGTGTCTCCCCTCACCATATATAGCAAATTTTAGGCACAATCTGTCCCTGGATGGTTAAGTGGCTTTATGTTCTTCCTTATGTCACCTTGCTGTAAGGCTGGAAAACTGCCATTAATGTTCATAAAGCCATGAACACACAGCAGCTTATTTACGGAATCTGTAGAGAAAAATGAAATCCATGATACATTGACTCTGGAAAGTATTCACAGCGCTTCACTTATTCCACACTTTGTCATGTTACATTCTTATTCTAAAATGGATTCAATTCATTTTTCACCTCAAGATTATACACCCAATACCACACAGTGGCAAAGTTAATAAGGTTTGCTTGAGATTCTTGCAAATTTATTAAAAATTTAAAAATTAAAAATATAACCTGTACATAAGTGTTTGTACATACATACAGTCTTTGCTCAGTACTGTGTTTGGCTGCAATTACAGCCTCAAGTATTTTTTAAGTATGATGCTACAAGCTTGGCACACCTATTTTTGGGCAGTTTCTCCCATTCTTTTTTGCAGAACCTCTAAAGCTCCATCACATTGGATGGGGAGTGTCAAGCCATTTTCAGATCTCTAGAGATGTTCAATCGGGTTCAAGTCTGGGATCCGGCTGAGCCACTCAAGGATATTCATAGAGTGGTCCCTTTGTTATCTTGCCTGTGTGCTGTTGGAAGATGAACCTTTGCCTCAGTCAGAGGTCCAGAGAACTCTGGAGGAGGTTATCGTGGAGGATGTCTCTTTATGTTGCTGCATCTTTTCTTCAATCCTGACTCCCAGTTTCTGTTGCCAAAAAACCCACAGCACGATGCTGTCACCACCATGCTACACTGTAGGAATGATATTGGACAGGTGATGAGTGGTGCCTGGTTTCCTCAAGACATGACACTTGACATTCAGGCCAAAGAGTTCTGTGTTTCATCAGACCAGAGAGTTTTGGTAACCAAGCCGTCATGTGCTGTTTTCTCATTTTAATGCGTTTGTCTCCTTTCGCTTCTAAAGTACTTCGAATAGCTTGCCTTGCCTTTTACTGAGCACTGGCATCTATCTGGCCACTCTACCATACAGGCCTGATTGCTGGAGTAGTACAGTATTGTTGTTCTTTTGGAAGGTTCTCCTCTCTGCAATGACCAACACCGGAGCTCTGTCAGACTCCCTGACTAAGACCCTTCTATCACAATGGCTCAGATTGGCCAGGCAACCACATCTAGGACGATAACCGGTGGATCCAAACTTTCCAAACTCCCATCTACAAAAGTATGTCTCTACTCTTCTCCATATCCGTACCTCGATACAATCCTGTCATGCACCTGAGCACAATTCTTATGGCAAAGGCCGTGAATTTAATTAACTTTGCAACATGACAAAATGTGGAACAACTGAAGCACTGTGAATACTTTCCAAATGCACTATATTTATCAATATAAAATATTTTGATAAACACAGAATACAATATATTTATTAAGTTTAACATTATTCTTGCAGTTTTTACACTCACATCTTTGAGTTGGACACATAGAGCAACACACTGCACACTGTAATATACAATAAAATGCAGTCAAATACAAAGACGAAGCTGATGTAAACAATAGACCAGTTGCCTCCTAATAGTAATGTATGCTTACTTAAAATGGGATAATCATTCCGAGGAGGAGAGTGAAGCTGGTGGGCTGATAAAGTCAAGAAGAATAACACTGATCTGTACTTCTAGAAAAGTGCCCTCGCAAAAAATCTCTAGACCAATAATACTCTCAAATTTCAAAGTTTACAAACCAACAGAAGCAGCAGTTCTTTAGACATGTAAAGAGAAAAATCACACAATAATCTCAAATTTTCCATCAACTACAGCACAACTGCCAGGAACAGAAAATTCCCATCCAATATAAGACTTCAAAAAATTGAAAGTCTATATGTAATAAAAATTAAATAAAGTGAATATTTCATTTAATTAACAATTTAATTAGTTCATGGCAGCAGTGTACTCAAAAATTATGGGTGTCCCTGCAGCTTTCCTTCACCAAATAAACCATCTCTACATTTACTGTAACAGATCAATCATCATTAAAGTCAAAGCTAAACACACCAAATGATTATGTGACTAATTTGCCAGTCAAAAAATAAGTTTGCAGGACAAAATTGAAAAGGAGATAAAATTGTCACAAATCAAATTAGAATTGACAAACTGTCAGAACCTTCTTGGAAAAAAACAGAAAGGGGCAACTCCTGGAAACATCCTGCAAACATCCTGCAAACATCCTGCAAATGTATAACAAAAAAAAAAAATCAAAAACAAAACAAAAGAATAATTTGTTAGATTTTATAAGACACAAGCAAAACCATGTTTTTTTTTTTGGAAGAAACCACTACATAACGTATGTCTCAGTCACAAAGCCCTAGACCCCCAGCAAATGTGTGCTTCCCAGCCAGTTGGTGAGTGGTTGACATAAGTTACTTGATGTCACCAGGGGAAACAGGTCACAAAGAGGATACCTTCACTGAAAACCTTGCGATGTTTCTGTGGTCACCAGTTATTGGCAAGGAAGACGCTGACTTTCGGCAAATACTTGGCATTTACTCTCCAAGCTGTAGTGAAACTTGAAAAAGTGCAACAGAAACTAACAACACAAATATTTCTGCCTTTGGAAAGGCAGAAGTGGAAAGCATTCACCTTCAAAGTAAAATTTGCACTTTCTGAAAAGTGTTGGTAGCAGTGGTAAGGCACACCTTCTGGTTTGTATCACACTCAAGTTTCAGTACCACTTGGCAAGCAGTTGGCAAGTGTTTGCAGACAAGTTCATGTCTTCTATAATGACTCTAATGACTGTGGAAACCTGATAGCGAACAAAGCCATTACAAGGTTTTTGGTGCATTTATCTCTTTGTCACCAAGTTCATTCTAGTGACCACCTCTAGCAACCACTCGCCAGCAGTTCATGGAATACAAACCTTCCTCTAGTGCCTGGTAGTTACCAGGAGGGGTCACTGACTGGTCTCTAGATGTTCACTGTGACATCAAGCTACCATCAACAACCACTCACAACCGGTCAGAGAATGCACACTTTTCCCTGGCAACTGGTGGTTGTCAGATGGTCAACGACAGGTCTGTGTCACTTAAGTATTTGAGAAATTTATTGTCATATTACTGAATAACATTAACTTAATAACATTTATTTTTTAATTCATATGACTTTTAATTTTTTTCCCGTTACGATTCCAATAATGGGACCAGGGTTCATATGATTTTATGTGTCTTGAGTTCCATGATGATAATAAAATAATATTCTGATCAGTTGTGGTAAAGGTTCAGGAGTATTAATTGATCTTTGTGCTTCCTAACCATGTGGATATAATTTTTTTAAAATTTTATTTTACATTGTCTTCATAACTTTGTCATGATCGCTGTCCAAGGTGCTGATCCTGGGACCACCAGGAACGTCCCCTAGTTCAGGTAAACTAAACAGGTGGCAAAAATTGCTGTCAAGAAAGCATAATTTAGTACATTTATAGAAGGCAGGGCTCCGAGAGGCTGAGGATGTATTTGGAAACAGTGTGCAGAATCCTAATTACCCAATGGTGTTATCACCCAAAACTGCACTGCAGCAGGCCATGAGCGCAGAGCTGGGATTAAGCGCGACTATTTAGGGTCACAGTCACTTTGACATCACGTTGCTTCTTTTTTGGATCTCATCTTTTGGGATTAATGGTTTTAACTAGAGTAGTTTTAAAGCTTCGTGTACAGCTGCCGATTTATGGAGGTTCTTGTAGTACTCTACCCACCTCGTCAAACACCATAACATTCCCAAAACCTGTCACAATCTCTTAATCTTCCCACTTTATTTGGTCTTCTTTCCCCCTCACTATTACTTTCACATAATTCATGCAGAGTCTGCCTTTGTTCTGTATGTACATTTGTTAAAATGTTCAATAAAAACTTGACTGCAAAGAGGAAAACCCCCAGTCCCTGTCCTCCTCTACATAAAGCTCATAAAGCCCATGTCAAGCATCCGCTCACTTCAAGGAGTCCCGAGACTGGCTCTTACACTACAGTTGTGCTGGGTAGCTCTCTGGAGAAATGGGGATAGCAGACACTTGTATCTTCTCTCAAACTATGAGACAATAACTCAATATTTACTGTACGTGGGCAACCCGGTACAGCGATTAGTCTCTCTGTTGGGTTATATGCTGCTTATGTTTTGAAGAAGTAATCTGAAAGCAATTAAATTTTAAAAATGGCAAATTAATATAGCTTTTTTCCCAGTGTTTTTCAAATCAAAACATAGTTTTATATAAACATGTCTATGTTTATGAAGTAGCAATTTAAACTTTCATCCTGAAGCACAAGGAAATTTATTTATGGATTTTTGAGTCAAATTTTGTTGGCACAACATAAACAACATGTCCAGGATTCACAGGACTATTACGTGTATTTCAGAACAATCATATTATCATGCTACAATCTGTGTAATAAAATGATGTGAGCTGCATTGTTTCTTACCTCAAATGTTCTAGACCTTGCAAATAAAGTACATAAGGCATTGTGAGGATTTGATTTGGAGGCAGTGAGTGACAGCTGTGAAAAAAATGATTGGACACTGAAAAAAGTGGAAAGGGAGGGACCTCTACTGCGTGCATGAGTCATCACTCTCCACCCCCCACCTCACCCCCAGCCAAACTGTCTGTTTTTTGTTTTTTTTCCCCTGCAGGTTGGAGATTTACTGAGCAACATTTTCTCAGCTGGTAAGATTCATTTTTACATTAAATTTATGGCAGGTCTTATGCAAATTAGTGAGAACAACATTGTGGGTCAAAACTGAACATAACAAGCTCAAGCTAGTGTTTAAAAAATTACTTCAGTAAAACAGTGCAAAATCATACATAAGGAGATGTGTTTCTATTAGTTAAGTTAACAGAAACTGTTAATTCTCTAGCCAACTACTTATTCTTCTACACACTTAGCAGAGAGACTCCATACAAAACAGGCTTACAGTCTACACAGACTATGGCCTTACTTCGGTGCCATGTAGCTATGGGAGAGAGTGTTCATAATAATTAAATTAAAGCTTCTCACAGTCTGGCAGGTCAGTTTTGGGTTGAAAAAAAGAGGGGCAAGAGGGTTGTAATGTGTAAAACACATTGTCACAACTCAGCTGTTATCTAAATATCCAAGAGGGCTATATCTCTATATAATTACACAGTTTTATCAACAAATTTTGTTGCTATTCATTTATTTTATGAGTGTGCAAAACTCTTGAGCCACCTCTCACTTCTTTATATTTCGCTAGGAAAATATAATGTTTGTTTGAAAGTTTGAGATCTTTGGATGTCGGCTGCCTTTTGTTCAATTCTCTCTCAATTTGATCCCAAAAAGCTTCAGTAATGAGGTCCAGGCTCTGGGGAGGCTTTAGGAATGACTTACAGCTACTCTTTTACTTTTACAGATGGATCACTTGAAGGTCCAGCTAGGTCTTTTCCAGATTTTTTCCTGCTTCTTAAGATCATGAGTTTCAGATACTCTTCATCTGCTGTAGGTAGTTTTTTAGGTCTACCACTTCTTTGTTTGTCCTCTACTTGTCCACTTTTTTCATTTTTTAAAGGACACACTGCACAACACGCTGAGATATGGCAGGTTTTCAGCTAATAGCTCTTTGGGAATCATCATGTAGGTGTAAAAATACTACATTTTAAGCCTTTCAAACTGATGTATTTGGCATTTTTCCTTGATTCAAATAAGGAAATGGGAACAAATTGGGTTTTTTCATTTGGTTTTGTTGTTCTTTGTTTTGTTTTTTGAGACAGGTCACCAGCAAGAAAGTGCCTAAAGACACAAATTAAAACTGTTTTGCTAAGTTGTCTGTTATGCGTAGACACAACATTGATTCATCACTTGAGTTAGGCACGTTTTCTATGCTTGAATGATTCACAGGTTAGTGTTAAGTGGCTTAACAAAAAACAAAAAACAACAACAACAACAACAACAACAAAAAAAACACTCCTCTGAAAATGATAAAACAGAAAGAGTGAAAAGGTAGCCAACGAAAAACTCTGAAAGACCTTCAGAAATCCTGGAGATAAGTTATACCCATATCTATCTGCTGATGACGAACATTTCCCTGTGCTCATAAAAATCAGAATTTAGCATGTGTATTCACTAGGGATGCAACGATACTCATATCGATATTGAACCGTTCGATACAGTGCTTTCGGTTCGGTACGCATATGTATCGAACAATACAAAATTTGTAATTTATTTTATCAACTTTCCTTCTGACGATGCTGTCTGTGTTGAGCGCTCAGTGGATCTCCGCTCGACAGTGCAGCCTAGGCGGAGTAGTCAAACGCAGATTCACTGAGCGCAGGGCAAGCTAGCGAGACAGAAGTTAAGCTCTCCTTGCAACATGGCAAATTGAACCTCCCCCACCCTCAATCAGATGTGGCGTTTGGAATTATTTTGGTTTTCATGTGACGTATGACCCTGAAGGTAAGCGCGTCATGGACTAAAGTAAAACAGTATGTTGGATGTGCCACGCAATGCTCAATTACATTGGTGGGAACTAGTGTGTTAGTGCAGTTAGCTCGTTAACGTGTTGGCCGTCCAGCCCCATGCACGGGGCGATCCGCGATAGCTTGTTAACGGCGATTTGCCGTGTTGTGGCGTTAACGTCATTTCAACGAGATTAACGCTGACAGCACTAGTGGGAACAAAACGAATATGACTGCACATTTACACCGACATCATCCTAGTGCAAAGACAAGTGGAAGCAGACAAAAACAACAAGCACGCATGCTACAAACTTTACCCGAGTCATTTAGACAGCCGTTAGCACATGAGTCTCCTTATGGGGACCTGATATGTTTAATATGCTGCTGAGAATATACCCCAGAAGAAGCGTATAGTATAGCTTTTATTTTGGAAAGAGACATTTCTCTGTAATAAACTCTCTTTTCCAAAGATGAGTGATTCCTCAATCATATATATATATATATTTTTTATTACTTTGTTGTTTCAGCAACATTAAATTTAAAAACTGTACTTTTGAGTAAAAATATATATTTATAATTTTAATAAATGACAAATTAAAAAGGCATGAACATTTTTTTTGTATCGAAAAAATATCGAACCGTGACACCAAAGTATCGAACCGAACCGAACCGAACCGTGAATTTTGTGTATTGTTGCACCCCTAGTATTTACACATAGGTGTCATCACAACAGATTGAAAATTGAGCCTTGATCCAATACACAGCTTAAACAAAATGTGATTCAAAAACACAAATGCATTGAGAATTCACTCTCAGTGATGCAGGAGACATTTAGGTTACGTCCACATGTACCCGGGTATTTTTGAAAACGCAGATTTTTCTATGCGTTTGCACCTTTCGTCCACACGTAAACGGCGTTTTCGGTCACTGAAAACTGAGATTTTTAAAAACTCCGTCCAGGGTGGATATTTTTGAAAACGGCGTTTTTGCATTTACGTGTGGACGAGAAAAACGGAGAAAACGCAGCGTCAAAGGTGTGCGCATTTTTTGACGTCACACTGTGCGCCACATTATTGTTTCGGTGAAATGAATTTCTACAATACTGTTACTGTTAATTGTACTCTCTGCAGTGTTTAAATGCTTACATATACACACAGTTACTGTCCCTCCACACATACGACTCGGTTCTGCTTCTATGCCCCAGCTTTGTTTACTTTTTCCCACCGAGGCTTCTAGACTTCTGATTGGCCAACATTTCTGCACGGTTAGGAATCTAGCGCCACCTGCTGCTTTGGCATGTTCATAGCAGCGTTTTCCTTCATTTCTGCCTTTATGTGTGGACGGGATTATTTTTTAAAACGAAAACGGAAAATCTCCGTTTTCAAAATCAGGATCGCCAAATAGTAACTGTAATGGTTTTGTGCACAAAATGGAATAAATAAACCTAATCATGGTATTCATATAGAGATGGGTGAGGGCTACATCCATTTTGTGAACATTGCAATCAGACCAATCCTCTTGCAATAGCAGTTCTTGTGAATTGAGAACAGACATCCTATCATTGCATGAGCTTATAGATCCTTACCTGCATATACTAAAAATATGTAAACCAATTTCATAAAAATCAGACCAGTTTGGACTTCTCCAGTACTAAGAATCTGTGAATGAGATATACCAGCTATACCAAGTCTATATGTAAGATACTGCCATTGTGCTGCACTTTAGACAAGAAATCACAAAGCAGAGTATTGTGTACCTTTAGTATCAGCAGCAAATCTGTTATTGATACTGGAGTAAGCAAAAAATTATCGGCTATTATTAACTAAAAAGCCATGGCAATAGACAGTGCCAATGTTATGGCTAAATTTAGGTACCTACAACATCTATAAATAGGTTGTGGAAAGATAACCATGACAAGTAATATAAATCATCACTGAGTGTGGGCTGAAGAGGAGGGGCAAACCCTGGTCTAAAGTATCGACAGAAACACGCCTCCCTTTGAGTGTGCTCGCCTTGTGTGTCAGTCTATCTGTACATGTGTCACTGAGACTAAACACTGGCAGTCTGAGCTGAAAAAAAAGATGTCTTCTTTTTCTTGTCAGAATCAACTCAACTGAAAATGGAAACAGTTTTCAATCCTACTCTGACAAGCTTCTTTAGAGGTCATTCTCCTAGATTCTGGGGAATGTTGCCCATAAACACTGATTGTTAAGCAGTAAAATGTCTTCTAAGATATACAAACACACATGCACAAACATTCCGGTCAGAGGGCCCGGTGGCGCCTGTATCCGGCAGCCTCGCCTCTGTCAGTGCGCCCCAGGGCAGCTGTGGCTACAATGTAGCTTGCCATCGCCAGTGTGTGAATGTGTGTGTGAATGGGTGAATGACTGAATGTAGTGTAAAGCGCTTTGGGGTCCTATGGACTAGAAAAGCGCTATACAAATGCAGGCCATTTACCATTTACCATTCCAAACATCTTTTTCTGATTAAATTTTAATAATAGCAACGAAGCTATCTGCTAAAGCTGATATATTTACAGTATATGTGATAGGCCAGTATTGGCCCTTAATATTTGTAGACTATATATCAGTCTGATTTAAAATACAAAGAACAGACTGCTAACTTCTGCTGGATGGTAAATACAAAAAACCCTATAAAAAACAGAAACTGTAAATCTGTGTTTTGAAAGGAAATGCGAAATAAGGTCAAATCTGATGCCCTGGATCTATTCAAAATGATTATGTGCTTCATTGGTGCCTGCTCTGAAAGATTTTTCTTAAGTGTGACACCACCGTCAATGCAGTGTGCTAAGGAAACAATGCAAACTGCATAAAGCCCAAGAGTAAACACGAGTGGAACTGAAAAGAGGGGGTGAAATCATCTTAACTATATTCACAAAATGTAAAGAAGCATCAGGAAAGATGGCTATCTCTCCTGAAGGTGAATTTCCTAGCACTAAAGGAAGACAAAAGAAGAACAGGGCCAAGTCCATTAGGGAGTGCAAGGAAGAATTGAGCTAAATGAAGGCTACATGGTGGCAGGCTTGGTAATAGGGAAAAGACATCTAGAGGCGTTTATGAAGATGCTTACTGTAGTTTCAAGACTGGGTTGACAATGTATGAAATAAAAGGAACTAGGTAATAGGGTGGAGGAGGGCAGTGGAGGTAGCTTGATGGAAAGCTTTAGAAGGAAGCTTCATAGTGCAACACACAGATTTTTGATAAAGTTGCCCTGGGCTGTTCCACGACTGCTACTATAATCTGTCCACCAATGTTTGGTACCTTCCGTGCTTATTAAAAAGTGACAACACATTTCAATGCATTACCCTGAAAAAGTGACAACACATGTGACTGGACAATCTGTATTAATTCATTATCAATTCACCATTATTCTGTTTGGGATGGTGCATTAAGCCTAAACGAATAAGTAGCAACAACACGCTCAACAACATGCCGGCTCATTCCGACCTTAGTCTTGTGAACTGGATGAATATGCTCAATAACATGTTGCTGTATTGATCTCATCTCCATTTCTGGTTATTCTGTGGCGATTTTTAGTGACTGTTTTACAGATTCATCCAAATCAGATATCTGAAACCACTCTATCATGGTAATAACACTTCACGCCTGACAAATTTTAATTATTTTGCTGTCTATACGGTCAAACTGTCTAAGCATATGGATATAAATGGCCAAAGTTCTGGGTGAGCTTTTGCCCTTCTGCCCCATGGGAGGTTACTGTCCTCCCTGAGCTTGCCTTATAATGCATGCATTACAGTTTGACAGGTGTACTGCTGCAGTCAAACTCCCCACCTTTCCGCAGAGCGTGATGTGCCCAGTGGGTGACACCAAAAGCTAGAAGCAGACTGGGGTTCCTGTCCCCACCTCATTGGGTTAGTGAAGAAATAACAAGGTAAAAAGAAAAGAAAGAGAAGGTAGAACAGTGGCGCAGTGGTTAGCACAGTAAGAAAGTCCTGAGTTCAAATCCACTGGCTGACTGGGGCGTGTATGGAGTTTCTTCTCCCAAAGTTAGTCCAGGGTGTATCCCACCTTTGGTTCTGTGACAGCTGGGATACGATCCAGCACCCCCGCAACCCTGAACTGGACAAGCAGTTAAGAAAATGGATGGATGCTTTAAATCTGAGGCATGTAAGTCTTTTGGGGGGTAGTGGTCAGCATCACAAACCATAAGCTGCCCAGAGGGTACGAGTATGCTGCTGCTGATATAGGGTAGAGATGGCACGATACCACTTTTTTATGTCCGATACCAATATCATAAATTTGGATATCTGCCGATACCGATATTAATCCGATATAGTGTGTTTTTTAATCAATAAAACTAACTAAGTTCACACTCAAGTTAAAAAAAAAAATCAAAAAACACTAAAGCTATTCTGTTATACCTGTATGCAAAAAATACACTGCACCCAAAATATTTCATAGTTCAGCAAAACTGATCAATCTAATAAACTTAAACCTACTCCATCCTCCCTATTCTGGTATTTTAAAGAGTAAGCACCCTAACTAATAGGGTTCTAAAACTCCCAGCAAAAAAAATAAATTAAAAAAAATAGGGAACCACCCTCCACCTCATGATGCTTAATTGACGTAATCAACTTTAATTTGATGCAGTGTGAAAAAAATGCACAGAAATCAATTTATTTTGAATAATAATTAAATAGATTCAACATCTTTCTTGTCTGCAATTCAACAGAATTGCAGACTGCACAGATGGTATCTTCCCAAAGGAAAAAGTACTATAGCTTACTAGGGTATATTAGACTTAACAGTTACTATATACAGTAATGGACTTCTATACATTTTACATCAGATTAAAACTTTGGGTGTAAGATTCAGATAATTATTTATTAAAAGCTAGACATTTTAAATGAGAATAAGAAAGAAAAGTATGTCTTTGTGCCCCCTTTTCCCTGTTCATGCCCTATCGGCCCCCCTGGCTAAACTTTGCTAGATCCACCCCTGCACAGTTACCAGCATCAGCTACGTAGAAAAGGATCCTGGTGTAGAAAGTAATATTAAATAAATTCTAACAACAGATTATCAAGGTTAAACTTGCTGCTGTTGTTCAGCCGCTGGTTTCCTCTTTCCGGCGCAAATAGGGCAATAAACAAACAAGAGAGATGGACTCGCGACAGAAAAGTCGATCAGCTGATCATTAAGCAGTTTCACGATTGAAGTAGCAGCAGGAGAGGGAGGGAGAGAGAAGAGGCAGTCACTCCATATATCGGTTGTTAAGCTTAACGCGGGAATGCTTTACAAACATTCAGAGATGAACTTACACACTTGCTTTACTTCTCTCTGGGATAACTTCATCGGAGATGAAATGCCGGTTTGCTAGCGAGGCTACAAATACACACAGCCGCTCTATCACGTGACGCATACTGCTGCGACGTGCTACGGTTATGAGCAGAGTTACGCCATGTCGCAAGTTTTGTGAGGTGCTTTTTTGATATTTAATGGATCGGATTACATTTTTTATTTCTCTCCGATATCTGATCCAGTAATTTACGTCAGTATCGGACCGATACCGATACGTAATATCGGATCGGTCCATCTCTAATATAGGGATGCTGCGATTCACTACAACTGGGTGTGGTGCCAGTGTAAATACATTTCCTTCGGGTACACATCAGCAAAAGGTGAGGGGAAAGCATAACTGGCCTCTAAAGCATTAAATTTAGAAGTTGCCCAATGTCAAGAGGACAGGGCGAGACTTGTGGGACTTGATGTTCGAACTGATGCAGTAGTCCTCAGAAATGCCTTCCTACAAATATTTGAAATGTGCTCGCTGTTGTGTTCATTAAGTAGGTATTTTTAAAACTGTGGAGGTAGATGTGGCGGGGAAGTTGTGTGAGCATAAGTGGGAAACCTCTGCTACTGGTTTAGGTCTGTAGTGTCATGTAGTGTCGAGCGGACATGGTCTTCCCTGCCAAATTAGTCAGGGAACAGGGTTTGCGAGGAGTAGGAGCACTCCAGCTGAGAACAACAGCACTTCATCTGGATGCTGTGGGAATATAGATAATGTTAGTTACACAGATAAGGTCACTGCAACTGACTTTTATCAGAAAAGGCACAACAGTAGTTTAATAAAGCTCATTTAAATGCAGGAACACATGCAGAGGAAGATCAGTAAAGGAGTACACAAAGAAAGCTGATTTAAATCATCCTCAGTTTGAATAGGCCACATGACCTAGGCTAATAATACTAACAGAGGGGATTCTACAACTACTGTCTTAACTATCAGCTTTCAGGTGAAGAGTAGAATTACCCCATTTAGGGTTCAAAATAGTTTGTCCAAATTACAGGAATTATGTCTGCACATTTTGAAGCCCTTACAAAATAAAAACGACGGGAACAACTTCATTTAAGACAGATTCAAAAAAAAAAAATCACAGTCAACAAAGAAAAGATAAATGAGCTAACCAAAGGCAAGCTATAATAATAGATTATAGATTCATGCTGAACATATTTAAAAGAAAGACCATTCATATAATGTACTTGGACCTCACACAAACACCATATGAAGATGTGTTGCAGGAATGAGTCATCTCAATCCAGCTGTCCACAGGGCATGTATCTGATTTGCATACCCACACTCACACACCAGGAACAAATGTAAATATTGCAATAAAACCTGCTATAATAGCTTCAATTCGACATGAAGGAGAGTTTCCAGTGTATTTTTGCCAAGTTTAACAACATTTGATTCGTGTGAGTTATACAGTGTCAATAATTGTTATTAAAACTATATGCAAATACAACTCAGGAATTGATGTTGTAGCAGAGCACTCCCCTCCGATTTATGCTGCTGTTCTGCGATGTTACGTGTGCGTGAGTTGTTGGAAGATTTCTCTCACACACCTTCTGCCTCTCCCCTTTCCCTTCACCCACTTGTATCCACACATACATGCACACGCGCAGTTTAAATTGTCTTACCGTGGTAAAGCCAGTCAAATAATAATAAGGTCCAACAACTAGGAAAATTTTCACTTCGAAGGGAGTGTTCAGATTCAGGAGCATAGTGTGCCAAAAACTGTAAGATAGTTTTGTAAGCGATGCAGCAAAACTGGAAAAAAAAGAGCACTTAGATTTTGGAAGTTGGGAGGGGGAAGGTTTCATTAGTTAAGCTGTAACAGCGAGGCACACTAAAGAGTCTTCTTTATTTGTTTGTTTATTGTTGTTAAAGTGAACTGGCGGCTGAAGAATGTGTAAGATGAAAGGACGAAAACATGTCTACAGGACAGTGCGGTGCGGCACCCACAAAGGGGTTGTCTGCTCAGCAAGGCTGAACGATTTGGCGCTCTGTAGACTGAGGCACCCCATTTGGCTAATGAAGTCCCAGACTGTCTTCACACCACACCCCCACCCACCACTCCACTATGAAATGTTCTACTCATGAAAGTAATGAGGCAGGGAGGGAGAAAGACTTTCTGGCCACTGATAACCTCAGACTAAACTTGCAACCTTACGAGACAAGGGCCTAATATCTGGCCGTCAATCAGCCCCAGCATCCCTGGCTGGAGTGTTTAATTACGAGGATCAATTATTTACCAGCCTCGTCTTTCACTACTCAGTGCTTCCAAAAAAGGAGTGTAAAGGAGAAAAAAAAGAAAAAAGAACACCAGCATGACCCAGAAGACACTGTGGCAGCAAATTAAGTACAGATAAAATGGTAAGCTGACTTTGTTGATGTTGTTTTTAAATGAATGACTAAATGGGCACAAGTGCTCGCAGATTAATACACACCCAACTATAGAAAGTGATAAGCTAAAAAAAAAAAAAAAAAAAAAAGACAAAACTGCAGGGATACTGATAAAATGAACTTCTGACTAAAGTCAAGCAATGTCTTGAGCTAACTACTAGTCAAAGTCTTTTATAAAATTAATGAACCTTTAATAATATGTTTTGCATGTCCCAACTGTGTTCTAAGGCTAGTTACAAAAACAAAACAAAATTTAAAAAAAAAACAACATTTTCACCGTCTAACTTGTCTGACTTGGTGTACTTCATATTTATGTTGACTGCAACAGCAACTTCAATGGTTTTAACAAGATCATATTACCCCTTGCTTGTATGCTTGTGTTGACAACAGCAGTTCACCTTGACAATGGACTGGATATACTGGATATATTTAAAAAAGAAATCGAAAGAGAGATTTCATATTAGTTTTAAAGTAAACTGTACTCTCTGTACTGTGGATTTGTCCACATGGGGATTTCTCTTTTTCCCTAAGGAGGTCCAGAATTCATCTGCAAGACTTTAAACTAATTTAGCGAGACAAGATCATATTAGCCTCAACTATGCCCTTCTTTCTAAACTGGTACACTCAGTACCTAGTAAAAAAAAAAGGATTGTGATCTATCATTACCTTAAACTACAATAAAGTATATACAGATCAGCCACAGATAATTAAAAAACTACTAACAGGTGAGGTGTATTAATAGTGTTTATCATTATAAGAGTCCTTGCATTTTTGCAGATGTTTGTTTGGGCACATACAATCATGCCACTCCCTGATGGGAACGCCCCCTCCCCCAAGCATACCGCAAAAACTGCGCAGGACTTGATTTAAAGAACTCGACAAAGAGCCCAGGATCCAAATTCAGATTGCGATCTGACTTAGCATCCAAGGGATGCTCTAAAACACATTCACTTAATGTGTTTTAGAGCATTCACTGCCAATGTCCCACTGCCAGACACCGCAAGATACCCCAGAGGTGCTGTGTCCATGCCCCAACAGATTGGAGGTGTTTTTGGCAGCAAGACTTGGGACATACACAGTATTAAGCAGGTAGTTATTATTCTTAAGGCTGCTCAGTGCAAATTCTAAATGCCATCTGGTTTAAAAATTATAAATTAAATTAAGTTAAATTAATGCTGTTAAATGTCATTTAACAGCTTGTTTTTAATCACACAGGGGCACGCTATATTTTTTCTGTGTTCTGTTGTTCTTCAGGGGCGATCGTGGCCCAAGAGTTGGGAGTTCGCCTTGTAATCGGAAGGTTGCCGGTTCGAGCCCCGGCTTGGACAGTCTCAGTCGTTGTGTCCTTGGGCGAGACACTTCACCTGTTGCCTACTGGTGGTGGTCAGAGGGCCCGGTGGCACCAGTGTCCGGCAGCCTCGCCTCTGTCAGGGTGGCTGTGGATACAATGTAGCTGCCATCACCAGTGTGTGAATGTGTGTGTGAATGGGTGGATGACTGGATGTGTAAAGCGCTTTGGGGTCCTTAGGGACTAGTAAAAGCACTATACAAATAAAGGCCATTTACCATTTTACCATTCATAAGAAACAGCTGGCAGTGTTTTGTGGTCACCTTTCCCAGAAAGGATTGCCTCTTCATGTGTCCGAATTCTAGCAAGCTCAATAACCCAAATAACAAAGTGAAAAACGCAGCACTCAACAAAGTCTGCAACGATTCAGCAACTTAACAGCCACAACACCTGTGGTTTGCCTGTTTTGTTGTATTTTTGTGCTACATTTCTATTGTCGTCATGAGTCTAGCCTAATCTGCGCTATTTATGGATCGCAAGCACCACATCGGTGGCCACCTGCTCTCTGCTCTTCTTTACAGTTACCCAGAATGGCTTAATGCACTTCTTTGGGACACTTAATCAAAGTTTTTATATTGATTATTTTTACTTATTGCTGCTGCCTTGGATTTGTAAAGTTGTAGGAGTATTAGTACTACAGCCATGTTACAGCTGAACAGAAACTGTCAATAGGATGATAATTGTGTTAACCTAAACCCACCACCACCTAAATCCCAACACGTTTGATACAGTTTGATATTTGACCCTTGCTATAGATGACAAAAGAATAATGTTATGCGATTTAGAGTTATTTTGTTGTGAAATGGTGCTCAATATTTAATTGATTGCTGAAGGACTGATATTGAGGCAAGGTTAACATGGCCTCGTTAATTCCACAAGGGGGAGTGTGTTGAGGCTGACATCTAAGAGTAGGCAGCTCGTTTCTCCTCCTACAGCAGCTCAGGGTTTTTCTCCTGGACTCTCAGCTGATGGCTCATTAATCTATTCTAGAGGAGGGCCCCTACGCAAACAGATAGCCTGCGCAAGTGTACAACTCCATCCTTTTAAACTTTTTTTTAACCACGTGAAAGCACTGTAACAAAGAAAAGTTTAAAAATGAGTACATTTGTTTTAATTAAATAAAATACAACTCCATCTCTGTCTGCACACAGTGGAGTTGAGTCACTCCAGCTCTCATCGGCGTCTCATGAAAAATCTGAGCAGTCATTCCCAACTCTTAGCTGCCAGAATCTCTATGATTGCAAATTCCCATGATAAACTCACTCAGCGCCGTCTCAGGAACAATACCGCAATCGCAGTTAGGGGTGTTCTTAGTGCCGAATTGTCGAGTCAGTTACACATTTAAAAAAAATAAACAAATCTGTGACTCTAAAGTAGGAAACACTAAGAAAACTGTACAAAAATGAAGTAAATAATTTAGCCTGTGACACCGCTACCTCTCTCTGTCTCTGTAGTCAGAAGATAACAGACTATGCCCCGCCCACTGCATCGGCAACATCAGATTGGTATACGTCCCGCGCAATAGCTTATCAGCAGAAAACAAAGCAACAGAAAAGAAACATATGCAGTAAGCTAACAGAAAAGCGTTTTGAAGGTAAAGATGCACATGGCAAATATAATCCTCCATGCCGAAAGTTGCAATACTGCATTCTTATAACTTTCAGATCTTAGTAAGTACTCCGGAGGGTGCAGTAGGAGGAACAAGAGGAAGCTGAAGGCTAAACTTGAGCAGAAAAGCACGAGGGATGTTTCGAGTGGAAGGAAGAAAATCACTGGCCTCCACATCCCCCCCACCACTGTCAGTGATTTTGCCCTTCTTCTGGGCAGGTTAGGCATCAGCTGCAGAAAGTACATAATGGAAAAGGAGCGAAACCCGATAGTAACAGCACCTAGGTTCAGTTGACCTGTGCAGTTGTCTGTGATCCTGAGTCACATTTACAACCTGAGTCTGAAGTAGAGGAAAGTACAAGTGTTGTAAAATATTTCCTGTCTGGTTCCTGTAGTCCAAACCATCAGAACTTAATGAGCACCAATGATGATCAAGGTGCTGGAGAGACTAGTCTTAGCCCACCTGAGACCACAGGGAGACCCTCTGCAGTTAACAAATCAACATAATCTGGGAGTGGATGATGTAATCATCTACATTCTAGAGAGACTGCACTTCCGTAGATATTAACAGCTGCACTGTGAGAATCATTGTCTTTGAATTTTCACATCCATTTAACATGATCCAGCTGCTGCTTCTCAGGGAGGAAATGGAAAAAGTCAGCAAGCAAGTGAACTTGTCCACCATCTCATGGATTACTGCCTGACAGACAGGTAGGTATGTGACACTGGACAGTGCTCTGTCTGATTTGGTGCTGTGCAGGAGCTCCATAAGGGACTGTGTTGTCTCCTACACCTCAGACTTTCAGTACAACTCCAGGTCATGTCACCTACAGAAACACTCTGATGATTCTGCAGTGGTTGGATGTATTAGTGAAGGGCAGGAGGAGTACAGAGCACTAGTGGGTGAATTTGACAGGATGTTGATGTGGTGGAGGAGTACAAGTACCTGGGCGTCCATGACAACAGGCTAAACTAGAAAACACAAATACAAATTCTGTATACAACAAGGGAATGAGCAGGCTCCAATTCAAATCAACTCAAATATGGGATAAATAAAGTACTTCATATCAGCTGACCATCGTGTCTAATTACGTCAGAAACATTATATGGGAGAAACAAAAACACTCAAAGAATATTGAACACATATATCCCAGCCCTGCACCCCAAAGAGCCAGTTAACAGCCAAATCGGGAAACATACAGTCCCATTTTTTTGTTGCACTGAACCATGCACACACGGTGCATGGTTCAGTGCAAAGGTTTTTCTTAGCTTGCTGCATTCATAATGCAAATTAACATGGCATGGCATTGTTCAAATGTTTTGCTGGGTTGAGCCAATGATGTTGATTGGCGCCACTGGAAGTGATAAATAAAGTCAAGGAACTTGTGCGAATATAAAAACTTTTTAAAGTCAACTTTGGATAAAGTCATTAAACCTTTTAACCAGCTGTTATTAAATCTGACTGGTAGCTCCATATATGTAGTTAAAGTCATGGTCTCTATCTATTCAACTAGGTAGGGCCTTTAAAACATTGACCAAATAACTGACCAAAGCTAATACGAGCTAATAGCTAAGGCTAAGGCTATCGCTATAGCTTGCTGTCAGGCCATCTAGAGTGCCCTACCTAACTTTAAATAAATACATAAAAAAAATACAACTGAAATCTTTAACCTAACAGTTAAAATGTTAACTTACGTTAACCGTTGGCTACATAGCCACAGCTTAACAATCTTGTTTTCCCTGGCCATCACATCCCTCAGATACATCACATACCATATTTCAGATTTCTCTGGTGAAAAAAAAAAAAAAATCAAATAACAGAATTAACATTTGTTAAAGGCCATTTTAATTTATCCTTAGTGTACACAAATAATCTATCTACTGAGATATTTCAGTCTATATCAAAGTGGAGGCCTGACACACCAATTTAAATATCCCTATAACAAAATAGTTAAAAAGGCAGAGAAAAGAAAATATCACCTTAGGTTTAGTCCTGTCCCAGCAAGCTGTTTCACACAGACCTGCATTAAACCAAGGAAGAAAAGCCATCATATGGGGCTTTGAAGGCAATTCATGGTGAGATAGAGTGTTCTTCATTAAGCAAGGATACAATTTCAGACAAGAAATATGACAAACTATCAATCAAGACCCAACAAGCATGATGGCCATTTGTAAAACTGAGAAAATAGAGCGCAGGCTACCACTGCAAATTAGATACCTGCATACAGATTTACAGCCAGACGTCCTGTGTGGGAGGCAGCAGGGCACTGAAAGCCTCCATTTACACACTTCAGTTTAACTGCAGTATTTGCTCTGACACCCATCATCGTGTAAGTCCTCCATTCATACAAACTCTTCTTCAGCCAACAAGAGCAATTACATATTAGTGATTATTTTTATAAAGCCCATTTAATCTTTAATCGTTTGGACATTTGTCTGCAATTAAGGGCAGGTTTTCCTCCTCAAAGCAACTGATCTGTTACTGACAACACCACACGCCCACTACAAATTTAAGCACTTAAATGGCAGCTCTGTCAGAGCCATGTCAGAATTCACATTTGATTCCCTGACAAGTTATAGTTATATTTTTGTAGTTATGCAGTTATATTTAGCCCTGTAGATATATGAATACGAATGACTATGAGTCAGCACCACGATAAGGTTGTAACATTGCTGTAGATAAAGACCAAGTTCATTTGTAACACTATGTTCTCACATGAAAGAACAAACATCTGCAGTGAAGGAACACTAAAGAAAGACTTCTGAAGGTAATCACACATCATTTCCACAGAACGTCACACCAAGTGAGGTCTACAGCACATACTGTACAAAAGAAAATAAAATCTATCAAACTGTTTTTAATAGCATCTGATTGGCAAGCTGTCTTGGGACAGTTGGCACATGGGCGGGTAGCGGAGGAGTTTAGAGGTGCTAAAGTTCAGGCAGGAGCGATGCAGCACCCTGTGTCCTGCCAACAGACTTACAGTGGCGCAATTCCTGACTAAGTTGTTGACCCATGGCCCCCACCTGCCTTGACCATCCATTATCTGAGGGGTGGAGGGGGCCATTACTTTTCCCTCCTTTCCTGCCTGCCACGCCAGAAGGCTTTTGACTCATGCCCATCTGTCCTGGTAGTACATACATTAAGTGAAAGCCAAGATACTGCCACCCTGTCCAACTCATGAATGCCTTTATAACAACAAGTTGTTATGTAGTGTGTGAACAGAATTTTACCTTAGCAACAAACACCTTTGTGAAGAGGATGGTTAATCAGGAAACAGGTCATTTCAATCCTCAAATCACAATGAGAAGAGACCTTTTTGTAAACCTCAGTAGCCGACACAATGCACGCAACAGCCTGCCAATAACTTGCTTTCAAAAGCTCTGACACACATAAGAAAATCAAAATTTGGGGACATGAGAAACACCTCTCAGTATGAGTTTGCATGCCTATGCTATTACCACAGCAACCGAGGCAGACCGGATAACAATCCCTGAAAACACAAATATGATCTAATCACTTGCAAATATTGTCGGCAGTCAGTCTGGAGATTCAATTTAGTCCTGCGTCAGATTTGCCTACAGTCTGAGCACATTCCAGGGCCTTTTTAATATGGAAATACACCAGGTAAAAAGGTTCAATTGGAAATAATGTTAATAAACACAAGTAAAAAGTCAACCCACTGCTACCTGAATGCCCGCCTAAAGCCCTCATTTTGTCCGAATGAATATTTGACATATTTCTAAAAGAATGGTTAAACAAACAGACATGAACTTTATTAAGGACACCAAAAATTGTACCTGAGCTGGTTGAATGTCTAAGTATTGAAGTACCTCTTTCAACATGACAGGCATGTGAGGAGGCTTTTCAGCTGAAACAGCAGACGGGTCTTCGGATCTGTCCTCATGACCTGGACCAGAAGATGCACCAACGAAACAGGAGTTCAATCTCGGCCTTAGCCTTCTCCATGCTCTCCGCGCAGCCAGATGTGTTTTTCGCATCATTGGGTAAGAGCGGACAGTCATGTGGAAAATCATGATCGTTATAATGATCTGTGGAGAAGTAAATTAGCAAAGTTACATGATGAGAAGAAAGATGGAAGGTTAAGCTAATCAAGAGGAACTTGGTGTGTAGTACTATTTTAAAGTTGACACTCCATCATCATGAAGCTGTGCTCTGGAGAAGCTTATAGTATACTCCGGGGTTTATCCAGTTTAACAGCTGCACTGAGACCAAACAGGTGGGAACAGGAACAATACAAAACTATGAATTAAAAGCTATCTTACGTTACTTGGAAGAGGAAAACATTACGGTTCTAAATTCAAGGCAGATGCAAAAACTGTTGACTGACTAAACCTTTCCAATAACACACTTCATTTTGAATATATTTAAAGATGTGGCCATGATTCTCAGTTCATGATTGCAGTAATATTGTGAAGCATTCTATACACGTCTATACATACTTTACAGCAGTGGTTCAGACACATGTGAATTCATGTGTGTGAAAAACCTGTATACCATCTCACAGCAATATTTCTTTTTATTGTCAATTGACGGCGCTTTTTTATCTTGTGGACCTAGGAAAACACCTATTATTGTTATTATTATTATTATTATTATTATTATTATTATTATTATTATTGCAATGAGCTTCATTAGCAGGTATCTAAACTACATGACACCATGTTAGCACGAGTAAACTCCTCCAGGCAAATGACGTCCCCATTTCAGCTTCAGCCATAAGACATGAAGTTATCTCAATAGTTTCTATTTACAGTTTTTTCCCTTTTTATGTAGGTGGTAGGCCATTCGCTCTGCTGACACTTGCCTGCCGGGACTCTATTCTTCACCTCTCTTGTGCACTTTCTATTGCCTTGATTTGCTGACCCAGGTATTGAAACTCATCTATCTTCACTAACTCTGTCCTTTGCTGCTTCACTGTTACACCTGTTTCCCTCTCATTCACACACGTAATCTGTCTTGCTTCACCTGACTTTCATTCCTCTTTTCTCTAGACCATACCTCCACCTCTCCAGGCTCTCTTCCACCTGTTCCCTACTCTTACCATAGATCACAGCGTCATCTGCAAACATCATAGGCCATGGAGACTACTGCCTGACCTCATCTGTCAATCTGTCCATCACCACTGCAAACAAAAAGGGGCTTAGAGTTGATCCCTGATGTAATCCCACCCCTACCTTGAACCCATCTGTCATTCCTATCACACACCTCACTATTGTCTGTCTGTCCTCAGATGCCTGTGATTATTTTGTATTTTATAGCCTACAACTACAATAAGAGTTGTATTGTAGGGAAAGACTGATGCGGATATTATTGTGTAGTTTAATAAGTAGGTCCTTTTTTCTCATGAACCCCCCCCCACACACACACACACACACACACACACCTACCTCTTCTTGCTGTTTACTAAACGTTAGCTGCTATCCTTCAAGCTAGGAGTAGGAAGGTCGTACTAACTTATCTGTAGGTTGTTAGAGGTTAGCAGTTCCCTTAAACAAACATGTGCCATCATTTATGGTGATATTTAGTAGCAACTCCCCACACAAAAACAGTATTTTGGTGTAAAGGTTAGCTATCTACCTAGCTAAAAACGCCTGAACATGGAGCAGATACAAAAAGGCATGCACGTGTTTGACGTGGCCATGACTGTAAAGCTATTATCTATTAAATTTTGAATGTTTAGCCCACCCTAATGCTCTGTAATACGTGTATACAGGCTATGATATCAGCAGAGGCTGGACATGTTACATCTAAATAAAGCGATGCAGAGGATACCGTTGCTATGCCACCATGTTGGATGACCGCGCTTCATACCTACAGAGACTGTCAATAAAATATACTGAAAAGGACCCGACGGTGTAGTCAGGTCCATTTAATCAAGTTTCACAAATGTTGAGCCAGACAACCGTGCTTATGCACAGAAAGCGGCAGTAGCTTACCGTAGCACACCACGGAGTAGCTCCACCTTCCGCAGCGTGCACTGTGCGTCACCACGGCCCGCCTAGTGACGCGCCCCTCTCGACCTATCAGATGCCACAGAGGAAGACGACAGCTTTTTTGAAAATATTGGCGGCGGTTGTGCTAGCGACAAGGTTAGCGAGTTTATTCACTTAATTCGAGCTACTTTTAAACCGAGCGTTTGATCTGAAAGTGTCGCCTTAGTAGGGATATGGACGATAGTCGTTACTAACAAAAGGTAAGACCGAAGATTGCATCGGAGACGAAGTAATCAATGCCATCTTACTGTTAGTGACTGTACTACAGCTAGCTAGATGGCAGGGGCTGGCCAGTCCTGCTGTATTTACGTTGGCAGGATTGTCATCACATTGTAACGTGTGCTCGACTTCGACTGTTTATTCCATTTAATAGTACTGAGCTAGCTGTACCTGAAAATTGCGTGTTAATACATGTTAGACAGCATTTGATTATATTATGCTGTTATTAAAGTGAATCCCCGGTCCATATATATATATATATATATATACATATATATATAAATATAAATAAATAAATAACACCCAGCACGCCCCTGCGGGCGGTTTATCCTTCAAGCTCGGGGTCCTGCGCAGTATCTTAGCTGTTCCCAGGACAGAGACCTCCGATGTTATTCCCGGGATCTGCTGGAGCCACTCGCCTAGCTTGGCAGTCACCGCACCTAGTGCTCCGATTACCACGATATATATGTATGTGTGTGTGTATATATAGATATATATCTTTATTTTATTTTAATGTCACTGAAAAATGTCCATGAGTATCAGTCCCTAACCCAAAACGTTTAAAACACAAGTGTAGGTTTTTGTTGTATTATTTTTTTTTATTTAAAGATTATTGTTATTAGTTTTGTGAAAGTTTCAGTATCCTTATGTACAGTTGTGGTCAGAGGTTTAGATAGACTCATCATGTGCATGAATGCCATGGTAATTTCATGTCATGGTAATAAATCCTAAAAACACTGTACCAACCGTCAAGCATGGTAATGGTAGCAACATGCTCTGGGGCTTTTTTCACTCATAGTGATACTGGTACATTACACAAAGTGGAGAGAATAATGAAGAACAAGGACAACCTCCAAATTCTTTAACTTTATCTCAAATAAACAGTTAGATGGTTGAAATATGGTCACAGTTGGGTGTTCCAGCAGGACACTGAGCCCAAGCACACATAAAAACTGCTTTTGGAATGGATAAAGCACTAAACAGTAAGCTTGTGGAATTGCCTACCCAAAGCCATTTCTGCCTAGAAGATTGATCAAATATTGAGCCAAAATTATGCCAGAGGCTTGTTGATGGCTACAAAATCATCTAAGGTGCAACTTACTAAGGGACATTTTACCAAATATTAGTGTGGGGGTGTATTTATATATTTGAACCTGTATGTATATGTTTGACCCTGTTTGGATTCAAATAAATCCCAAATAAATTCAAACATGTGCACCCAATTCTTGTTTTTTTTAAGTAGGTAAAGATGTGTCCTGTACAATCATTTCACTCTAGAAAAAGAACAGTCATGATGAGTGTATGTAGACCTCTGACCACAAGCTTTGCACAGCTTTGACTTGCTCTGATTTCAAATGTTGAAACCTTGCTCTACACAGAGTGCATATTGCTTGTCTGGTAGTTAACAGACAAGAAATATTATAAATTACAGTGAGACCTGACCTTAGTCTGCACTTTGAGACGATGGAACTGGAAGTTCAAAAAAGCTAAAGTGTTTCCAGTTTTTAGGACTCATTCCTGTGGCATTCTGTATGAAAACACTTTTAGGCCATAAAACAAGTTCAACTCTGCCTTCAAAGTCCTCAGACCATGTTTGAATTTTATCAGCATATTTTCAAGATTGTGAAATCCAGTTAACATTTTATTTGTTTGTTGTCTTGTTTTGTAATGCTTCATTCCTTGCAGGGAAACCAAGATGGCGAGTGATGTGTGCAGCCATGTAAAGGTTGTTGTTCGAGTGAGGCCGGCCAATGACAATGAAAAGCGCGAAAACTGTCGAAATGTGGTCCAGGTCGTCGATAACCACATGCTCATATTTGACCCCAAAGAAGAGGACTTGTCGTGCTTTGGGTCACAAAGAGTACGAAACAGAAACATCAATAAGAAGGCTAACAAAGACCTGAAGTTTGTTTTTGACCTAGTCTTCGACGAGAATGCTACACAAGTCGACATTTTTGAGAACACCACTAAAGGAGTGCTGGATGGGGTGATGAATGGATTCAACTGTACAGGTGACAAATTAATGAGTACAAGCTGCAGCTACAGTCTGTCTGAATTAGTCATGATGTCTGCCAATTATAAAAAGATGTGGAGCTGATTAACTCGTTCTGTAGTGTGCTAGTTATTTATCTGTCTGCAGCGACAAATTACCCTCACTGCTGTGAAGGGGATAGACCTTCAAAGATACGATTTTATTCCAGGGCTGGATAAATGGAGTGCAGAGTGTTATTCTTTACCATATATTTTGGTGCAATTGACTAAGCCAAAAAAAAAAAGAAAGAATTGTATTTATTTCTCTAATGTGAATTTAAAGCTTGAGAAAGTATTACTTTGTATAGTTCTGTACTGTGCATAAGTCTTAAACCACCTCTCATTCCCTTATGCTTTGCTAATATAATGGGAAATATTTGCAGTGATTTATCGAAGCATCTGTAAATATTTATAAAAAAAAAACAGTATACCAAGTAAAAGTGGTCTTCAGGAATAGTTCTCCAGGCTTCTCAAAACACATTCTTTAGATGTTGGTAGATCAATCCCCGTCAAGGGGATCCTACACTGCTTTAATAATGTTGAGGTCCAGACTCTGGGGAGGCCGATCCATGACTGATCGTGTTCCATTGTGTGTTCTTAGATCCAGGTATACTTTTACTGAATTGACTGTAGGCTTGAGATTATTGTCATGCTGAAAAATGAAGCTGTTGCCAATGGAATGCTTTCCAGGTGGTTTTGCATAGTAGGTTGAAATTTGATGGTACTTTTCTGCGTTCATAATTCCATCACTTTTAACAAGATCCCCGGCACCACTGGCTGAAATGCAGCCCCAAACCATGAGACAGCCTCCAATGTGTTTTACAGATGGTTGTACATGCTCAGTGTTGTCAAAATGACAAAGTGCCTAAAGATGCCATCTATAACTGTGCAAAGTTCTCTCTTATGTGTTGAGAAAACACTGTTTCATCCCTTGGGTTAGGTGCTCTTTTTATGAATGAGTCATATAATCGGTGTTAAGTGGGTTAACAACAACAACAACAACAAAAAAAACATTCCTTGGAAAATTGTCAGCTGGAAGAACTGGACCAAAAATAAACGAAAAAGCAGTGAATGTCCAGAGAAAAACTGTGTTTGCTCAAGAACATATAAAAAAAACAATTACAAAATTTCTTCCTTGGAAGAAAAATTTTAAACATTGGAGGCTGGCTTGAGACTTTTAAATAGTGTAAGTTCAGTTCTCCTTTTGGATATACTTGATACTTCCATTGCTCACATTCCAAGTTTTTCACATTACATGTTTGGTTATGCTCTTTTCTAAGCAAGCTTTATGTTGAAACTGTTTTTGTAGAGTTTTCTGTAACTCTTAATTACTTTTTCACTTGCAGTGTTTGCCTATGGTGCTACCGGAGCAGGCAAGACACATACCATGTTAGGTTCACAAAATGACCCTGGGGTCATGTACCGCACAATGAAAGAGCTCTTCAAACGCATGGATGACGCCAAGGAGGAGAAGGAGTTTGCAGTTGCATTTTCATATCTTGAAGTGAGTATTGGATTCTTTATTTTTACCTTTATTTTTACTTTGCTTTGTTCTCCTTGTTGTTTATGGAATGTTGTTTCTTACGTTGTTTGTTTGTGCAACATCACTGTGTCAAGTCTGGATAGTCAGACTTGTACAGAAGACTTTAAGTTGTAAAATGTGTTCTCAACCTACACTGCTTGTATGTAAAGGTATCGCAGCAGGTACGCATTCATGATTTCTACACCTTGCAGTATCATTGTGTCTGCAAGCTTTTACCTGACCATACATTTTTGTCTTTGTGTGGTTTCATAGTGTTTTGTTGTATTTGCACGTGTTCACAGGTTTACAATGAACAGATCAGAGATTTGTTGGCTAATGCAGGACCTCTTGCAGTCAGGGAGGACAGTTCTAAAGGAGTGGTTGTACAAGGCCTCACACTGCATAAGGTCAGTACTACCATCTATTATTAAAATAAACACACACAAAAACACTTCCATGCATGCACTTCTGTTGAAAAATGCCCGTCCTTTTAAAAACATTAAAAAACTGCATGAAAGTGAGCAATATTTGGGTAAAAGCAGGTGGTGCTAGCTCATTGTATAATAAGCATGAAACCTGTGTAGCTCATCTTGGGCCAGGACACAGGAGCAGGTTGGAAAAAATAATTGTGTGGATGCTTTAAGCATCCACACTATTGAGTTCCTTCTTGGTGTTTCCGTACACTTTTCGCCGTGGATCTACTTCCACAATTTTTGTGCTATTTTCACCGTTCAAATTTTAAACTATTCTGTTATTTCTGCTAATGATGGCTATATCTTTTGGTATTTTTCACTATTATACTTTTTAAAATATTAAGCTTTTTTCCTTTAATTTGAAATGAATGGGAAACTTCTGCAATTCTGCTAAATTTTCTTGTTTTTGAAACTTAACTACTTCCTCATATTTTCACGTAGAACAACCATTCAAACTTTAAAATGTTCTCAAATTATTGGGCTATTCAGGTATAAATCAGCTTTTTCAAATCTTTTACCGCTTTACTTTTATCCCTCTTAAAGTTTTGAGTTGCAAAATTGTGATTTTTCACAAAATACATGCGTTGTTATGGTTGCTATGCTCTTGGCTTCCAGTGTGCCACTGAAGGTTTTGCAGTCTTCTCTTCATGTCTGAACAACTTCTTGCTACTTGCTCAATTTTCACTCAACTTCTAAAAATTATACATCAAAATGTAGGTATTTGTGCTGGCTTTCAGGAAATGTCACTATCATTGTTGTGGGACTTATAGAATTTTTGCAAATCTCCTCAGACCAACACAAAGTTGGAAAACTCTCCATAGAAAGTCAATGGAGAGTTTGTTCAAAATCACCGCTTGATTTCTGTAATGAGCGGCATATTCGAATCGTCATATCTCTTTAACGAAACAAAGTTAAGACATGAGGCTTGTCCCAGTATATCTTCAGACACTCCTGACGCTCACAATTCAAGAATTTCTTTCTCACCTATTACCGTTCTGAAATGAGTTAGACTTGTTTGAGGGTAGGAAATTCGTCCTTCGCTCAGATTTCTTCAGATTTCAAACTCTGGAAATGAACCACTTTTTTCTCTCGTCATAACTTTTTGTTGGATTTCCACAGAGACCTGAAAATTTCCATGACTGTTCACCAAAGCCTGCTGTCTCTTACGGTGAAAGAATGATATTGATACTCCAAATAGATTTAGAGTTAGAAAGCGTTGTTTGAGGGCAAGTCAAGGCAGTTTTTGCTTCGCCTCTACTCAGTTATGGTGCATTACAAGTCAAATATCTTTAATAATTCATATTTTAATGATAAATTGTCAACACTTGAAGATTACCCCATCTCTTCTGAACAAAACCGTGTAAGAATGACCGTTCTAGCCCCTACGGTTAGGAAATTATGGCCATTTGTTTGAGGGGAGTCCTCACTATGAGAAATAGACTGCAAAAATCCTGTGTCTCTCTGTGCTGCGTGCACCTGTTTTTGGCGGGAAAAAGTACACAGCCTCTCTGATTGGTGGATTCAAATTCAGCAGGTCCCAGTCTGCTTGACTGAGCTGGAAACTTACACACACACAGGGAGAGAGGTGTGTGTGTGTGTGTGTGTGTGTGTGTGTGTGTGTGTGTGACAGAGAGAGAGAGAGAGAAAGCCTTTTAATGGGATGATCTCATTGTAAGATTTAAATTCAATATATTTAGGCTGGTTGACTGAATTGAATTTTGTGTGTGTGTGTGTCTCTCTGTGCATGTGTGTTTCCTTATGTGTACATATTTGTGATTGTGTGGCTGTTATATATATTTTTTGCTGATTTTTTTCATTTAACAAGTATATTTGAGGGACCCTCAGCATGTTCAGCATTTTTTCAGCTGTCCATTTTGCTTTTCCAATTTTTCTGTTTAAGTTATTACTATTGTGCTAAATCATACTATTTCTGCTATTTTATAAGATTTGTGCTAAATATAGTATTTCTGCCAAATATAGTATTTCTGATTAATTATAGTTTTTCTATCAAATCATAGTACAGTATTTCTGCTTTTTATAGGATTTGTGCTTAATATAGTATTTCTGCTAAATTATAGTATTTCTGCTTTTTATAGTATTTGTGCTAAAACATAGTATTTCTACCAAATCATAGTACAGTATTTCTGCTTTTTATAGTATTTGTGCTAAAACATAGTATTTCTACTAAATGTAGTATTTATTCTTAATCATACTATTTCTATATTAGTGATGTGCGGATCGATCCTGAAATATCGATTCCTCCGATACCAGTCATTTATGTTCTAGAATCGATTCTCACATTAAAATATCGATATTTTAGTAATTTAGGGTAAATATCTAGTTTATCATCAACAGGAACACAGTGGAAAGAAACTATAACATTCGGATTATCTACATTTGAAGGAACTACTTCCTCTTCCGCCTTTCATAGTCATGTGCGAAATACGGCTGTATAAATGTCTCGCAGCCCCTTGGCGTGCGCACTTGCGCACTCAAAACAATGGCCAAACGCAAGCGAAGTCATGTGTGGACATATTTTACCTCCACAAACAGCCAAGACGCGGTTTGTGATGTATGTGGCAAGACAGTGAGGTGTTGTGGCAACACCTCAGAATTAATCATAACACAGAATATGATGAGGTCATGTCGAGGCGAACCGAGGAGAGGAGAGGGACAGGTGCTGCTAGGGCGAGACAGATGTCTCTCGCGGAGTCCTTTAGTGCTGCAGGCAGGCACTATCCAGGTACAGAGGAGGAAAATGCTGGGTACATAGGCTAGGTCGCATTAAAATATACAGAGTACTTGCAGTAAAACAGGCATTGTAGTCTTTAAAACATAAAAATTCAGTTGAAGATTATTTCATAGATAAGAGAAACGTTTTATAGATACTATTATTATCTATTAGCTTTATTATTATTTTCACTCAGTTTAATTTTTTTTGGCTGAGTTATTTGAATATTTTAAAATGCAGGTATTGACAAACTTATTTATTCCTTTAATTATGTATTATACTGACAATTTCATTCACACAGCATTCTATGTAAAACAGCAAGTATATGTAAACTATCAATTCCTTTCCCCTTAGGCTATTTTAACAGACTGCATACATGACTCTAAAAAGATTAAACATTCAGTGCAGTATACCCCATCTTTTGTTTTGCCCTTTGTATTTTATTTTCTTTGTAGATGATTCCCCAAGAGCAGTAACACTCGCAAGATGCCTTGTAGAGATGATTGTGAAGGACCTCCAGCCTCTGTCCATAGTGGAGGACCAGGGTTTCCAGGGATTTGTGAGCGCTCTTGACTCAAAATATAAACTCCCAGGAAGAAAATCACTGACTGAGACTCATCTTGTAAATTTGTTTGATGAATGTAAAGGCAAAGTAAGAGCATCTTTGCGAAATGCTTCCAGTGTTGTTCTCACCACTGATATGTGGACCTCAGTGTCCACAGAGGCATATTTGACTGTAACATGCCATCTCATTGAAAACTGGCAAATGAGAGAATTTGTCCTGGAAACCCACTCTTTCCATGGGCAGCATACAGCAGATAATATCAGCTCAGCACTTAAGCAAATCACAGAAGAATGGGGCATAACTGAGAAGGTGGTTGCAGTTGTCACAGACAATGGTGCAAATATGGTTGCTGCAGTGCACAAAGCTGGATGGAGGCATTTTCCATGTTTTGCACACACACTGAATTTAGTTGTAAAGGACAGTGTAAAAGCTGTCCCAGAAGTGGTGCAGGTGCTGGAAAAATGCCGTGCGATTGTGTCCTTTTTTCACCACAGCACAAAGGCTACTGAGAAGCTTAAGGATATTCAGCAACAATTGAAAGTGGCAGAGCACAAGCTAATTCAGTCAGTAGATACCCGCTGGAACTCTGTCTTTTACATGTTGGAGCAGCTCTGTGAGCAAAATGAAGCCGTGACCACAGCCCTCTGCCTTTTAGGGAAGAATCAACTATGCTTAAATGCGGGAGAATTATCCCTGATCAAGGAAACAGTTGTTGCACTATGGCCGTTTGAAGAAGTAACACAGGAAGTTTCATCTGAAAAACATGTTTCAGTCTCCAAAGTTATTCCACTTGTGTCACTCATTCACAGGGCTGTAGCAGCCTGTGAATATCAGGACAGCTCCCTTGCCACACAGCTGGCACAGCAATGCCAGCGCAGATTCAGGGGTATTCAGAGCATTCACTGTCTAGCTGCAAGTACATTTCTGGATGTTAGGTTAGGTTTAAACACCTTGGTTTTTGTGACAAAGACAATGTTGAAGTATTAAAGAAACATCTCCACACTGAAATGCAAGAAGTCTATCAGACAGGACAGTCTGCTCCCACTCTAACTGTAAGCTCAATGCCTGCTGTTAGCTCTGCCTCAGGGCCTTCTACTTCAGGGTCTATCCCAAGTCCTCCACCCGCAGGTCCAGCTGCAACAAAAGGAGGGATATGGACAGATTTTGACATGCAGGTTGTGTCAAGCCAACATCACCGGTCAGCTTCCAGTGATGTACTCATTGAAATACGCCGGTACTCAGAGGAAAAACTGATTCCCCGAGATAAGGATCCATTGGTTTGGTGGCAAGAGCATGAACAAACCTTCCCATCCCTAAGCAGACTTGCAGTGAGATACCTAGGAATCGTTGCTTCTTCTGTACCTGCAGAGAGAATCTTTTCAAAAGCAGGAGAGGTTGTGAGCAAAAAACGGAGCAGACTTAGAGGGAAAACTGTAAATATGCTGTTGTTCCTAAACAAAAACCTGTGAATAAGGGAAAGTGTTACTGTCAAATGTTTTTGTTGACATGTCCAGACAAGATAAACGTTAAATGACATGTTAAATTGTGTTGAATATTTTTGTTGACATGTCCAGACAAGATAAACGTTAAATGACATGTTAAATTGTGTTGAATATTTTTGTTGACATGTCCAGACAAGATAAACGTTAAATGACATGTTAAATTGTGTTGAATATTTTTGTTGACATGTCCAGACAAGATAAACGTTAAATGACATGTTAAATTGTGTTGAATATTTTTGTTGACATGTCCAGACAAGATAAACGTTAAATGACATGTTAAATTGTGTTGAATATTTTTGTTGACATGTCCAGACAAGATAAACGTTAAATGACATGTTAAATTGTGTTGAATATTTTTGTTGACATGTCCAGACAAGATAAACGTTAAATAACATGTTAAATGGCGTGTGTGTGTGTATGTGTATGTGTGTGGGTGACAGAGAGAGAGAGAGAGAAAGACTTTTAATGTGATGATCTCATTTTAAGATTCAAATTCAATATATTTAGGCTGGTTGACTGAATTGGATCTTGTGTGTGTCTCTCTCTGTGCATGTGTGTTTCCATATGTGTCCATATTTCTGATTGTGTGGCTGTTATATATATTTTTTGCCGATTTTTTTCATTTAACAAGTATATTTGAGGGACCCTCAGCATGTTCAGCATTTTTTCAGCTGTCCATTTTGCTTTTCCAATTTTTCTGTTTAAGTTATTACCGTACTATTTCTGCTATTTTATAAGATTTGTGCTAAATATAGTATTTCTGCCAAGTATAGTATTTCTGATTAATTATAGTTTTTCTACCAAATCATAGTACAGTATTTTTGCTTTTTAAAGGATTTTTATAGGATATTTATATTGCTTAATATAGTATTTCTGCTTTTTATAAGATTTGTGCTTAATATAGGATTTGTGCTTTTTATAGGATTTGTGCTTAATATAGTATTTCTGCTTTTTATAGTATTTGTGCTAAAACATAGTATTTCTATTAAATGTAGTATTTATGCATAATCATACTATTTGTGCTTTTTATAGGATTTGTGCTTAATATAGTATTTCTGCTTTTTATAGTATTTGTGCTAAAACATAGTATTTCTACTAAATGTAGTATTTATGCTTAATCATACTATTTCTATATATTACTGCCAGGTCCCCAGGCAGCCAATCCTCTGTGAGGCCTGAGACATTCAAATTTACATATCAGGGCCTGCACGGCTTCCCAGCCAGCCAATCATATCTTAGGGATGAGACATTCAAATTTACAAATCAGGGCCTGGACTGCTTCCCAGCCAGCCAATCATATATGTGGGTTGAGGCCTTCAAATTTGCATATTGGGGCCTTCGTGGCTTCTAAGCCAACAAGTCATCCATGTCATATATCTCTAAAAATCCATATTTTAATGATAAATTGTCAACACTTGAAGATTCCCCCATCTCTTCTGAACAAAACCGTGTAAGAATAACCGTTCTAGCCCCTACGGTTAGGAAATTATGGTCATTTGTTTGAGGGGAGTCCTCACTATGAGAAATAGACTACAAAAATCCTGTCTGTGTGCCGCGTGTGTGCACCTGTTTTGGCGGGAAAAAGTACACAGCCTCTCTGATTGGTGGATTCAAATTTAGCTGCTCCCAGTCTGCTTGACTGACCTAGAAACTTGCTTCTCTCGCCGTGTGTGTTTGTGTGTGTGTGAGACACAGAGAGAGAGAGAGAGAGAGAAAAAGCCTTTTACAGTATTCTGCAAACTTTTATGATTTTACCAGCTTTTCTAATATGGACCTCACATTCTTGTTAACACTCCATGGCACAAATACTGTTCCCTTTAGGCTCTGTGTGTGTGTGTGTGTGTGTGTGTGTGTGTGTGTGTGTGTATCAATATTTCTCCCACTTTAAAGTATTACTCCTCCATAATTGTATTTCTGTTAAATCAAAGTACTTGTACTACATCTTAGTACTTCTGCTCAATCATAGTATTTCTGCTAAATCATAGTATTTTTGCCAAATCATGGTTTTTGTGCCAAATCATAACATTTGTGTTATGTTATAGTATTACTACTAAGTGGAGGAATTTCTGTCATGTTACAGTATATGTGCTGATTACAGTATTTCTGATAAATCATACTATTTCTACTATATTATATTTTTCTTTCTAAATATAGCATTTCTGCTATATAATTGTATTTCTGCTATGTTATAATATTTTTGCTAAACCAGAGTATTTGTGCTGAAACATAGTATTTCTGCCAAATGATAGTATTTCTGTCAAATTATAGTATTTGTGCTAAAACATAGTATTAATTTAAAATTACAATATTCATACTTCATCACAGTGTCTCTGGTAAATCACAGTATTTCTGCTATGTTGTACTATTTTTCTAAATCATAGTGTTTCTGTAATGTTCAAGTATTTTTGGCTAAATATATTCTTTCTGTTATCTTATACTATTTCTCCTAAATTATTGTATTTTTGAGAAGTTATCATGTTTCTGGTAAGTTACAATATTTCTGCTAAGTTCTGCTATGCTATTGCATTTCTGCCAAGTATTATGTTTCCTCTAAGATATTGCAGTTCTGCTAAGTTATTACATTTTAGCAAAGTTCCTTTGCTTCTGCAAAGTTTTTACAATTTCTGCAACTTTTCAGCTTTTTCAGCTAGTTTTTGCATACAGCTTCAGCTTTAAAGCATCCACGCTGCATTTTCGCAGGAAATGCAAATTTTTATAGTAATGATTGTCTTTTTTTTTTTCTTTTTTTTTTTAAATGAAATAAATATGGGAGAAAACAAATTTAAATTTGCACTTTGTGATGTCAGCAGTTGTAAAGATTAACTTCTGTTTGTTCAACTATCTTTCCATTTAACCAGAAACTTGCAAATCAGTAAAACTACTGCTTTCATTAAAATTGTTCTCCAGAATTGCTCAGTGGCGGTTCCATATAGGGAAATATATCATAGCACTTGTTCTTGTAATGTATAATTATTACATTGTGTTACACATAATATTATATACCATAATATATTTTATACATTTTTATTTGAGCAGGCTGGTTCTTTAAATAGATTCCTCTGCCAATGTGACTAACCAGAATCACTACTTCATGACTACTTGAGATGGTGCTTATCAAATGAATGAGGAATTTAACTCATGTTGCAGAAGAAGGAACTCACAGGGGATAAAGGCAGGGGAAAGCAAATCACGAAGCTAATTAAATGAATTGCCTCATTATTAAGACTGAGAAATAATGATATTGCACAGAAACACGTGGGAAAAAATGTAAATGTCTGAATAAAAGCATGTTTAGGTGTATGTTTTATTTTGTCAGGGGCAGATATGATGTATCACAGATTATCTTGCAGTATTAGACTGCGTTTCACTTAATTATCGTATCATGATTGCTGCTGTGCGAAATGTATTTTGATGGCAGTGCACTGCAAGTTATTTTTCCCTGTGTGGCGTCCTGTGTATGTTCACGTCTTTGTTTTTGTTTTTACTGACAGCCCAAATCTGCAGAGCAGATTCTCGAGGCTTTGGATTCTGGCAATCGAAACAGGACACAGCACCCGACTGATATGAACGCCACCTCTTCTCGTTCCCATGCTGTATTTCAGGTAAGCTAAATGACCAGAAATCATCAATAAATTAAGATATAAATACTAATGTTAAATATAAATAGAAAAGTTACGTTTTTTTAAAGACTCCTTATCGCTCCAATCATGTAACAGTGTATCAGACTTTAGTTTTTGATAACCTTGAATGAACTTTGTTCTATTGTTTTCCTCCAGATATATTTGAGACAGCAGGACAAAACTGCCAGCCTCAATCATAATGTATGTGTTGCCAAAATGAGCCTGATTGACTTGGCAGGCTCAGAGAGAGCCAGTGCCACCAACGCTAAAGGGGCACGCTTACGAGAAGGCGCTAACATCAACCGTTCACTCCTCGCCCTGGGAAATGTCATCAATGCTCTTGCTGACCCAAAGGTGAGTGAAAGTGAATGTACAAGGGACTACTTTACAATCACAGCTGTTTCTGAGAGCCATTTAAAACCTTTTAAAAAGCTTAAAAAAACTTAGTAACATTAAAAAAAACAATGAGTTGATAATATTGTTTCCTAACTGGCAAATAAAAGGTTTGGATGGTTACTATAAGGCAGCACCTGATGTTTTAAAACTGTAATATTGCAGTAAACAGAACCCTTAACTATAAGTATGCTCAACTCATTGTACACGTCTCGGCTTAAGCGGCTGCCATATTGCAGAGTACAAGGGTTGAATATGTTTGTTATAAAAGGAGACATTTTTGACCTCAATTCTCAAACCCAAAAATCTATACAGGCCATAAAACAGCCTTTTAATGCCAATTATATTAGATATTAGATTTAGGATTGTTTAATTTTTATTTTTTTTAAAGAAAATAATTTCCAAATTTTAAGATAAAGTATACATTTCTTATCTTACCTTACTAGCCTTTTAGGTTATATATATATATATATAGGCTCTATATATATGTTTATTAACATTACTAATAGGGCTGGGCGATATATCGAGTTTTTTAAAAATATCGATATATTTTCATACGAGATATAAGATGTGACAATATTGTTTATATCGATATAGTATATGTTACGTTATAATTATACTTGTGGAGCCGCAAGTTTGCCTCTCTTTCGTCCACTTTTGTCTCTACGCAACGTTACTCGGCCTCGCCTCTAGTGATGGGATTTTTTTTTTTAGAGAACCGGCTCTTTCGGCTCCGAACCGGCTCTTCAGGTTGTTTTGTTGCTTTAATTAATTTATTATTAACAACAATATAAAATTATGCACAAAAGGAATTACTAATGTAAAAAAAGAGTGGATTTATTTAGATATGTTTATATATAAATATATGCGGTGGCCCCAAGAGACAAAGCACGTACAAACTCCAAAACACATTTATTGCGTTAACTGAACTTCCAAAACAGAGCTACCTAGATCACTTATATTACACAATTGAAAGCATATGTATATTGTTTTCACGTTCTTCTGAGTTTTTACGTGTTTTGGAGTTTTTATGTGTTTTGTCTCTAGGGGCCAAAAGTAATTATACTTTTATTTATTCACTCCACATAAAATGTAATATTACAAAAAACAACTATTCACATTTCTATTACTATTTAAATTTTCAGCTTTTTCCTTTTAAACAAATTTAAAGTGAAATAACACAAAACACTGCAAACCACAACACAATTAAATATCATCCGCAACTGAAAATAGTTGTGGATCATCACTATACCTTTCTAATGCTGGGCAGACACTGTGTGATTTTTTTTTTTTTTTTTTTTCCCAGTCGCGTGATTCAGCTCCTGCTCAAACTGTACGATTGACTCGCAGGGGTTAGAAGTTCATAGGTCACGATGCAGGGTCTCACACTATACGACCCGATGCTCTGATGCGACATGAGTGCTCACACTGTGCGTACATAAAATGAAGGTTATAACAGAAATGCTGTCGCTCGCTCTCCCTCTCTGTCTTTCACTCACTCACACAGACACACCACCACCATCAACTTTGCTAAATTGCTAATGAAAAACATTGATCAGGCAGCTGTGATTGAGCAGCAATGTAGATCCAACTATTTTCACGGTTGTTGTGGTCGTGATAATTTTGTGAGGCCACATCGAAAAGGCTCGGATGAGCTTTCCAAAGTTCTACAAGTTGTGCCTCCATCGCTTGTGTCCAGATCACACGCTGCACTGCTGTGCTGCGCCGTCTTTTTCACTGACATTTGTGTGAGAAACTGCGGTGACACGCTCACGACGGTTGCAAGGATTTCAAACAGGTTTGAAATCCTCACAACCAAGCGATTGATGATCGGGAGCTGGTCGTGAGGTGTTAATCGCTTCTCGTTACCCCACGTATACTACACGATGCACGATGAAGGCTAAAATCGGGCCGATCGCCAAAACGGTCGCACGACTCAAAAATCGGCTCAAAATGGGCCAAAAATCGCACAGTGTAAGCCCAGCATAATGTGACGTTGTTGACCCTGGCTCTCTTTCTCTCTCTTTCCCTCCCGCTCTGTTCCTGTCAGTGTTGGATAAGTTACTTTAAAAAAGTAATTAATTACTTAAGTATGTTAAATACAAAAGTAATTAATTACTTAAGTATGTTAAATACAATATTGATTATCTAATTACTGTGTCTGAAAAGTAACTTAATTACTCAATAAGTAATTTAACTAAATACTTCTTAAAATCCCTATAAACCTTGAGTGGACAAACAATAGAAATTAAACTCTTTAAATAATAAATTTTTTTTTTTTTTAAAACATACGAGTCAACATGAAATAGTTTAGCCTTTTAGCTTTCTGAATCATCTTTATTACATTCTATTAAAAAAAACATTCTTTAATAATTACATTTTTTGGTAAGAAATGTAACTTTCTTTAGCAACATATCTGAATAACAAAAAAGCTTAACCTAACAAATGTTAAACATGACATGTATCACGCTGTAAACATTAAAATGTTTTAATTTTCAAAGCAATGAGTAACATATTCATACATAATGTATGTAATCATGTCATGTGTTTCAACAAAGTGAAGTTAACTCTGACCTTTGGTTAACAAACAGAATTCCTCTGAAACTTCCTCAAACCAATGAGCACCATATTTCCTGCATGCTGTATGCACTCACGTTTTCCAAAAACCTTTTTGTACTACTTAGTTGTCTCGTTTTTGAAAAACTTGTTTTATCTCATTAATGTAAGTCTCTCAAAGCGTTCACTTGACAGTCTGTTCCTTCTGGGTGTAAGCACAAGATTGCTGAGGCTAAAAAGCCTTTCGACTGGTGCGCTTGATGTTGTGGCTGTGTTGTACCTCAGTGAAATGTCCTTAATCCTGGGAAACTGGCTAAGAACACCCAGCTCAGACCCAGCAGATTTCAAATATTCCATCACCTCTGTTTCAGCAGAGTAGATACAGTCGCCCTCCTCAAATGAAAAAAAGTCATCAGTGGAGTCAGCAGGGTTCTTGTGATCTTGAGCAGGTTGTTGTCCTTCAAGAGACAACCCACGGCACTCTGTAGTAAGCATTGCCCTAACCATGTCTTTTTTCTCTTCTTCTCTGATCCAGCGTAACTTAAATTTAGGTAAAGTGACTGCAGCCAGGAGAGCTTCTTTATTGTCCATCATTGAGGAAAAGCCCACCTTGATCACCTATGAGACAAAAATACGTCAGACACTTCACATAAGAGCATGATAAATAAAACAAAAATTTATTTTAGGGTAAGGCCACATATATATAAAAAAAAAAAAACACCCAGCACGCCCCTGCGGGCGGTTTATCCTTCAAGCTCGGGTCCTCTACCAGAGGCCTGGGAGCTTGAGGGTCCTGCGCAGTATCTTAGCTGTTCCCAGGACTGCGCTCTTCTGGACAGAGATCTCCGATGTTGTTCCCGGGATCTGCTGGAGCCACTCGCCTAGCTTGGGAGTCACCGCACCTAGTGCTCCGATTACCACGGGGACCACCGTTACCTTCACCCTCCACATCCTCTCGGGCTCTTCTCTGAGCCCTTGGTATTTCTCCAGCTTCTCGTGTTCCTTCCTCCTGATATTGCTGTCATTCGGAACCGCTACATCGATCACTACGGCCGTCTTCTTCTGTTTGTCTACCACCACTATGTCCGGTTGGTTAGCCACCACCATTTTGTCCGTCTGTATCTGGAAGTCCCACAGGATCTTAGCTCGGTCATTCTCCACCACCCTTGGGGGCATCTCCCATTTTGACCTCGGGACTTCCAGGTTATACTCGGCACAGATGTTCCTGTACACTATGCCGGCCACTTGGTTATGGCGTTCCATGTATGCCTTGCCTGCTAGCATCTTGCACCCTGCTGTTATGTGCTGGATTGTCTCTGGGGCATCTTTACACAGCCTGCACCTGGGGTCTTGCCTGGTGTGATAGACCCCAGCCTCTATGGATCTTGTGCTCAGAGCTTGTTCTTGTGCTGCCATGATTAGTGCCTCTGTGCTGTCTTTCAGTCCAGCTTTGTCCAGCCACTGGTAGGATTTCTGGATATCAGCCACCTCCTCTATCTGCCGGTGGTACATACCGTGCAGGGGCCTGTCCTTCCATGATGGTTCCTCGTCTCCCTCCTCTTTCTTGGGTTTCTGCTGCCTGAGGTATTCACTGAGCACTCGGTCAGTTGGGGCCATCTTCCCAATGTATTCTTGGATGTTCGTTGTCTCATCCTGGACTGTGGTGCTGACACTCACCAGTCCCCGGCCCCCTTCCTTCCGCTTAGCGTACAGCCTCAGGGTGCTGGATTTGGGGTGAAACCCTCCATGCATGGTAAGGAGCTTTCTTGTCTTTATGTCAGTGGCTTCTATCTCCTCCTTTGGCCAGCCTATTACCCCAGCAGGGTACCTGATCACGGGCAGGGCGTACGTGTTGATGGCCCGGATCTTGTTCTTACCATTCAGCTGACTCCTCAGGACTTGCCTGACCCTCTGCAGGTACTTGGTGGTTGCAGCTTTTCTAGCGGCCTCTTCATGGTTCCCATTCGCCTGCGGGATCCCCAAGTACTTGTAACTGTCCTCTATGTCTGCAATGTTGCCTTCTGGTAGTTCAATCCCCTCAGTTCTGACTACCTTCCCTCTCTTTGTTACCATCCGGCTACACTTCTCCAGTCCGAACGACATTCCAATGTCATTGCTGTATAGCCTGGTAGTGTGGATCAGTGAATTGATGTCTCGTTCACTCTTGGCATACAGCTTGATGTCATCCATGTACAGGAGGTGGCTGACAACTGCTCCGTTCCGTAGTCTGTATCCGTAGCCAGTCTTGTTAATGATCTCACTGAGGGGGTTCAGGCCTATGCAGAACAGCAGTGGGGACAGAGCATCTCCTTGGTAGATCCCGCACTTGATGGTGACTTGTGCTATGGGCTTGGAGTTGGCCTCTAGTGTTGTACGCCACATCCCCATTGAGTTCCTGATGAAGGCTCTTAGGGTCCCATTGATCTTGTACAATTCTAGGCATTCCAGTATCCAGCTGTGGGGCATTGAGTCATAGGCCTTCTTGTAATCAATCCAGGCAGTGCACAGGTTGGTCAGTCTGGTCTTGCAGTCTCGGCTGATTGTTCTGTCTACCAGTAGCTGGTGTTTTGCGCCTCTGGTATTCTTGCCAATTCCTTTCTGTGTCCCGCTCATGTATTGACCCATGTGCCTGTTCATCATATATATATATTAGGGGTGCAACGATATTCGTATCGATATTGAACCGTTCGATACAGTGCTTTCGGTTCGGTACGCATATGTATCGAACAATACAATTTTTTTCAATTTTTTTTCAATTTTTTTTTTTTTTTTTGTGTCCCGTTTGGATCTATAGCCATCAGAATTGTTGTCTTGAGGCCAAGAAAGATGCCAAGAGGATTTATTTTAAGTGGATCATCATATTGGTCCATTTGATTGACCTTTATTATAATTATGAATTTATTTTATTTTCAGTTGCAAACGGGACAGACATGACTGTGGGATAGGACAGGGGGAAAGAATGAAAGAAAGAGGGGGAGAGAAAGAAAGAAAACCAAAGGGGAGAAAAAAAAAGAACAATACAAAATTTGTAATTTATTTTATCAACTTTCCTTCTGACGATGCTGTCTGTGTTGAGCGCTCAGTGAATCTGCATTTGACTACTCCGCCTAGGCTCGAGAGTGCAGCCTAGGCGGAGTAGTCGAACGCAGATTCACTGAGCACTCAACACAGACAGGATGGTCAGAAGGAAGAGCGCAGGGCAAGCTAGCGAGACAGAAGTGGACCTCCCCACCCTCATTCAGATCTGGCGTTTGGAATTATTTTGGTTTTCATGTGACGTATGACCCTGAAGGTAAGCGAGTCATGGACTAAAGTAAAACAGTATGTTGGATGTGCCATGCAATGCTCAATTACATGGGTGGGAGCTAGTGTGTTAGCGCAGTTAGCTCGTTAACGTGTTGGCCGTCTAGCCCCTCTGTATAGGGTAGCTCGTTAATGGAGATTTGCCGTGTTGTGGCGTTAAGGTTATTTCAACGAGATTAACCTGAAAGCACTAGTGGGAACACAACGAATATGACTGCACATTTACACCGACATCATCCTAGTGCAAAGACAAAAACAACAAGCATGCATGCTACAAACTTTAGCCGAGTCATTTAGACAGCTGTTAGCACAGGATTCTCCTTATGGAGACCTGATATGTTTAATATGCTGCTGAGAATATAGCCCAGAAGAAGCGGATAGTATAGCTTTTATTTTGGAAAGAGACATTTCTCTGTAATAAACTCTCTTTTCCAAAGATGAGTGATTCCTCAATCAGATACAGGGCTCGCAATATCGCTAGCCCGACGTCCCATGGCTATCTCTCCCCTGCCTGTCGGGCTATTGTAGGAAGGAAAAATATATGTCAATGCTTTTGCATTCTTTCAGAAATGTAGCTGGGTAATTATGTCATTGGGTGAGCCACTGTCAATATGTGACATATTGAAATCGTGTTTGAATTTGCGCTTGTTTTTTTGCTTTCACTTTGCAATCCTGCGAACTGTGTATAGAGAGCGACAGCACTGATCTGTGAGTGATGATAATTTGTGCACCAATTCCTCTGACATCGTCTTATTAATCGTTAGCTTACTATGCAAACATGACAAGTGAAATCTCCCGCAGCTTAAACATGTGAGAGGTTGATCGCGCAGAGAATCGCTGAGCTTATGTGAGTGCGGCAGGATATATATTTCACTACGATGACCTGGATGATTGAGAACCTTCACAGACAGATATATATTTTAGTTCTGCTGAGCCAAATAAGACAGGTCAGGGTGAAGAAGTGACAGCCAAAGAAAAGCTTACCACAAAACGGAGAAGTTATGACAAATCAGACTATAAGGCAAAAAGAAAGTGCAGCTTTATGGTTTCATGGACAAAAGAATTTCTGTGGCTGCAATATGATGAGCTAAAAAACAACACGCACAAGGGTTAGGGTTAAATTTAAAAACTGTACTTTTGTGTTAAAATATATATTAATAATTTTAATAAATGACAAATTAAAAAGGCATGAACATTTTTTTTTTGTATCGAAAAAATATCGAACCGTGACACCAAAGTATCGAACCGAACCGTGAATTTTGTGTATCGTTGCACCCCTAATATATATATATATATATATATATATATATATATATATATTGAAACAGTTACTATGAGTTTTTTCTTGAAAAAATTATCTACTAACTCTGAAGCAACAGAAGAACGGTTTGCTTTTGTCCACATTGCAGAACACTTTGAAGTTGCACTTCTGTAGATGAATTTTGCCTCATTTGCTTGAAGCCATTTCTCAACATCATGAAAAATTAAGTTCAGTGTGTATGATGCACACCTTAAGTGTGGAGGGAGAGAAAACTGTCCTTCAGATTCTGTGGAGAGGGTCTGCTCTTCATCTTCTTCGGATTCCTCATCAGAGTCTGATTTTTGGAACATTCTAAAAGCTTTGATAAAATTAGAGTTCAGTCCATAAGCCGAATGTACTTGCTCAATTTCATTGCAGATGACATCATATGTGTGTCTCCCTCAAACTCTTTTACATGCTAGCGCTGCATGTCCTCATACAAAAGTAGAAGGATCAATCCAATGTGCCCTCATTCCGAGAAAACTTTTGTTATGGTTGGTCCAAATGTCAGCAGTTTGGAAATATATTCCAAACTCTCGAATGTCCCTTTAAGCTCCATTTCCATGTCAGCATAACACTTATCTAAGTAAGTAGAAAACGTTTTTCGATCGGGCTGTGCTACTTTTTTGCCACACACAGGTATTTTGTTTAATATGCACCTAAAAGACGGAGACTCTACAGTACACAGCGGTAGCATCTCTTCTGCAATCTTTTTTTTTTAAGCTCACCTTCAGACACTTTCTGTGCTGCTGAAGTAAAAAATTTTGCCTGCTTAGCAGGAGTTGCCGCGGTGTTATCCATGGATGATGAACAAGAATCACTCAGAAGGGTTTGTCTGTGCTGCCGTGTCAGGTGCTTCAGTAGATTACTCGTGCTATTGACAGCGGCCGATAGTTTTTTCTCCCCAGGACATAGTTTACATATTACTGTAATGTTCTTGTCTGCTTGTTTTAGAAAAGTGAAGTGACGTGAATATTTCCATTTCATACAGTGGGGCAAAAAAGTATTTAGTCAGCCACCGATTGTGCAAGTTCCCCCACTTAAAATGATGACAGAGGTCAGTAATTTGCACCAGAGGTACACTTCAACTGTGAGAGACAGAATGTTAAAAAAAAAAAAATCCATGAATCCACATGGTAGGATTTGTAAAGAATTTATTCGTAAATCAGGGTGGAAAATAAGTATTTGGTCACCTCAAACAAGGAAAATCTCTGGCTCTCACAGACCTGTAACGTCTTCTGTAAGAAGCTTTTCTGTCCCCAACTCGTTACCTGTGTGAATGGCACCTGTTTGAACTCATCATCTGTATAAAAGACACCTGTCCACAGCCTCAAACAGTCAGACTCCAAACTCCGCCATGGCCAAGACCAAAGAGCTTTCGAAGGACACCAGGAAAAGTATTGTAGACCTGCACCAGACTGGGAAGAGTGAATCTACAATAGGCAAGCAGCTTGGTGTGAAAAAATCAACTGTGGGAGCAATCATCAGAAAATGGAAGACATACAAGACCACTGATAATCTCCCTCGATCTGGGGCTCCACACAAGATCTCATCCCGTGGGGTCAAAATGATCATGAGAACGGTGAGCAAAGATCCCAGAACCACACGGGGGGACCTGGTGAATGACCTGCAGAGAGCTGGGACCAAAGTAACAAAGGTCACCATCAGTAACACACTACAACGGCAGGGAATCAAATCCCGCAGTGCCAGACGTGTTCCGCTGCTGAAGCCAGTGCATGTCCAGGCCCGTCTGAAGTTTGCCAGAGAGCACATGGATGATACAGCAGAGGATTGGGAGAATGTCATGTGGTCAGATGAAACTGAAGTAGAACTTTTTGGTATAAACTCAACTCGTCGTGTTTGGAGGACGAAGAATACTGAGTTGCATCCCAAGAACACCATACCTACTGTGAAGCATGGGGGTGGAAACATCATGCTATGGGGCTGTTTTTCTGCCAAGGGGACAGGACGACTGATCCGTGTTAAGGACAGAATGAATGGGGCCATGTATCGTGAGATTTTGAGCCAGAACCTCCTTCCATCAGTGAGAACTTTGAAGATGAAACGAGGCTGGGTCTTCCAACATGACAATGATCCAAAACACACCGCCTGGGCAACAAAGGAGTGGCTCCGTAAGAAGCATTTGAAAGTCCTGGAGTGGCCTAGCCAGTCTCCAGACCTCAACCCCATAGAAAATCTGTGGCGGGAGTTGAAAGTCCGTGTTGCTCGGCGACAGCCCCAAAACATCACTGCTCTCGAGAAGATCTGCATGGAGGAATGGGCCAAAATACCAGCTACTGTGTGTGCAAACCTGGTAAAGACCTATAGTAAACGTTTGACCTCTGTTATTGCCAACAAAGGTTATGTTACAAAGTATTGAGTTGTATTTTTGTTATTGACCAAATACTTATTTTCCACCCTGATTTACGAATAAATTCTTTACAAATCCTACCATGTGGATTCATGGATTTTTTTTTTTTTAACATTCTGTCTCTCACAGTTGAAGTGTACCTCTGGTGCAAATTACTGACCTCTGTCATCATTTTAGGTGGGGGAACTTGCACAATCGGTGGCTGACTAAATACTTTTTTGCCCCACTGTAAAACAGCCACTCGCTTCAGCCGAGTCCGACATCTTCTGCTTTAGAATACGACTATGCAGCAAACTGGCGCGAAATGACGTACAGCTGTAATACAGCGATGTTAAAGCGGCAGAGTTTACTTCTACGTTTAGAAGATAAATTATTGAAATTAAATAATGATTTTCAGCGAGTTTAATTATTTTACAATGTAACGCAAGTACATTGTAAGTAACTGTAATTAAAATACCTAAAAATGAACAGTAATCAGTTACTCTACTTTTTCAGTGGAAAATTAATTTAATTACAACGCGTTACACCCAACACTGGTTCCTGTGCTACTGCAAGTGTAACTACCGCCCCTCCCCCCTCTTCCCAGCGCAAAGCACAAGGCTCGCGTGCGGAGTGAAGCGGAAAAAAATTGTGAGAGAGAGGGTGAGAGAAAGAAAAGAAAAGAAAAACCCATGGCTCGCGATAAGGAGCCGGCTCGCATCGTTCACGTCAAAGATCTGGCTCCAAGAGCCATTTCGTTCGCGACCGACACATCACTATTTTCCGATGAGCTGTCATTAATCACAGGCTATAATGCTGCTGCTGGTACCTTTGTTTCAATAAATTCACGCTTCAAAATAAGAAGTCTCGGTAGCACTTGTTATATTCTTATTATGATGTCACACTATTAAGCATTAGAAAGGTATTAGTACGGTATTAACAAGTGCTTAATTCATCATTTATATATCATTACTCCTCCTTAGTATTCCATTTATAAATACAGATATGTTTATCCATCTGATACTGTTGCACCATGTACAGCTATCACTGCTAGTAATAATCATAAGCATAGTCATAATAATATATCTGTATTCACAAATGGCATACTGAGGAGGAGTAATGCTATTTAAATGATGAATTAACCACTTGCTAATACCTTAATAATGCTTAATAGTGTGGCATTATTTTAAAGTGTAAATTTATTGAAACAAGGTACCAGCAATACTATTACATCCAGTAACACAACATAAGTCAAATATAAGCACAAAAGTATTCTAAGTAGTGTTTTCCCTGCGAATTTGAAGCAAGTATAAAAGGACAACTTAACACTTGAGTTTAACAATAATTAGAGTAACTTAATAACCATGTAACTCTGGAGCTGAAGAATATTGTTGCATAATAAAACAGAAAATAATTTTCTACCTGGGATGTTGTCTCCAGGGTTGAGCTTTTTAACCAGCTGCTTAACGCCCTGCTTTTCCCACCATATAACTGCATTAGTAATTTCCATCCACCGTTTGCTCTTCCCGTTATATGCACTACAGCTAACGAGCCCTCGGGTGCAGTCATTTGTTTACATCTGGGTAGCACATCCCTACCTCTGAGTATCTCCTCTTTCAGAACCTGGTTGTACTGGACAGCATTTTTGTCTCAAGTGGTGAAACAAGTTTGCTGTTTCCACCTTTAGCAAGTATTGTGCTGCTTTGGAGGCTGTTGTAAAGGCATGGTGTTGCCATAGCAATGATATTGAGATATGGCATTTTTATATCGCATAAAGTTTATACTGGTATTACTGTGGACAATATAATATGCCACAGCCCATGGTGTAAGTATAAAGCTGTATGGGCCACATTGAATCCTAACTTTATTTGTTACAAATCAGTTTAATAGTAGCTTATTCTGACACTAAACAAAGAAATTAATACCGCCTAACAAATGGTGCATGTGGCGCAGGACACAGGATTGAGACCTTTGAGCTTGGGAAAGAGAGGAACTACTGAACAATTTTCAACTTAAGTGAGCTATACCAGCATTAACAATTATGCTTAGGATAGCATGCAAGCTAATGTTTTTTATTTGTTCGTTTTTACAGGCTTTTTTGTTATTTATAGTTTATGGGTGCTAAGTTTCCCTCTTCACTATAACAAAGTTAAGCATTATGTGTTCAGAGGCACAAAAAGTTGAAACGTTCACAAAACGACGTAGTTGGTGCAACAGTCACAGACGAACGTAACTAATGTTAAATGGTGTTTTAACTTACAGATAACACTAACCCATTGAAGTGTGTACAACTAAGTATATAGTGTACAAAATGAAGGTGTGCTAATAGACTTCTCTAAACTAGAACCACTAAGAGTATTTCATTAGTTTTGTTTAAAAATGTACAATTAATTTGTGAAACTGATATCTGGCAACTTTTTTTTTTTTTTAAATAGAAATTTTGTGCAAGCATTACATTTAACACTGGATCTACATCTCTTTGGTTTAGCATTTCAGAGGAATATACTGAGAAAACACATACTTTTTTTATGACTTACCACCTTTAGCGAGTATTGTGCCAGGTATAAAAAAACTGGTATAAAAAAGTTACATTAAGGAGTATTTATAAAAATGTCTTCATTTGGAAACCGTAAATACAAATAAATAATACAATACAATTCAGTATTTTAAACAATACTATAATAACTAGCAAGACTAAAAGAAAATGCAGTTTATGTCATGTATAGTTTACTTCAACAGTTTTACATTCTGAGTTGGCTCTATTGACTTCACTTACGTAATCATCAACAACAGACTCTACAACAGTGTTAACAGGTATATTTATTTATAATGTTTATTTATAAGGTTTATATGTAGATGTCTCCATAAATAGAAACGGATACAGTGAACATAAAATATATTTCAGAAGGTCAAACTTTTAACCTTATTATTCCTTTGCTGTTCTGTATTTATAAGTGAAAAAAATAATGTTAAGATTTTTGTGGTTGTAGGTACATAAAGTTAACCAATAGTCTCTATATGAAACAGAGTGCCTGTGAAGTACAGAGTCAACTGAGTATTTGGGTATTATTTCATTCCAGTTGCATACATTAACCTGTCAAGCAGTGTTCTCGTTTTACACACAGTCTCAAGGGACGAGGCGTAAGCAGGCCACATGCATTTAGGAAGCGCTGTGCAGATCTACCACAGCCATATTGAAATGTGATCCAACTTCAACAGGTTACTTCATACTTGAGTTAAAGCAGTGTCCTTTCATGGGCGCTGTCCAGTTAGAGTCATACCATCCCATAGAGCTGGGCGATAGAACGATAACGATATGTATCGCGATATAACTTTTACTCGATAGAGAAATTAAGCTATCGCGATAGACCTCGCCGCTCTTGTCCTCAAAAAAAAAAAAAAAAAAAAAAAAAAGGTCAGCCAATCCAAATTAAGTAGCGCAGAGCCGAACCAATCACAGCCGCAGCGTCACGTCGCGTGACTTGTTACGTACAGCACAAGTGCCAAGCCGCACGTGTGTTTGTTTGGGAAGCAGCCAGCGGGTAATGGAGCCAGCGCGTAATGGAGGAAATGAGTGTGCCGACTAGAAAAATCAACCGAGCGTGACCGAAGAGAAAACAGATGATGGTTCCAATGCCGGAGAGATTGTCGAACGGAAGAGCCAAAGAAGGTCCGTAGTGTGAAGGTATTTCGGCTATTTCAAGTCTGACAAAAAACAGAGTAGCGTGCACTGTAAATTGTGCCGAAAGCAAGTCTGGAAATACAATAAACCGGTGCATGCGTCACACTGCGCCACGTTATTGTTTCGGTGAAATTAACTGTTAATTCTACTCTCTGCAGTGTTTAAATGCTTACATATACACAGTTACTGTCCCTCCACACATACGACTCGGTTCTGCTTCTATGCCCCAGCTTTGTTTACGTTTTCCCACGAGGCTTCTAGACTTCTGATTGGCCAACATTTCTGCACAGTTAGGAATCTAGCGCCACCTGCTGCTTTGGCATGTTCATAGCAGCGTTTTCCTTCATTTCTCCCTTTGTGTGTGGACGGGATTATTTTTTTAAAACGAAAACGGAAAATCTCCGTTTTCAAAAATACCCGTGTACGTGTGGACGTAGCCTCAGTCTCTGACTGGAAGCGCTAATTCGTCATTCAGCTTTTGTCAGACTAAAGTAACTGTTAAAACTGTTTGAAAAGCTCAGCTATACAACAAGGAGAGATTGAGAATTTCCTTTTAGTTCTCAGTTTATTTGATATTGACAAAAGTTAGTCAGTTTTGTCTGTTCTTCTGTAAAACAAACTAAGATTTATTTTTAGAATTAATATTTTGTTTCTAAGTGGAATTGACAATTTAGTCTGTTTCGTTTGTTCTATTTTGAAACTTAAACGCTTTAGTGGCTGCCTTTTGTGTAGTTTGCAATATTTGCCTTTATTTATCTGAAAAAGTCTCATGTTCCTTAAGTACATCTACCCTGTTGAACTTATTATGGGAAATAAATATTTAAATAAAAACAAGCTGCTGATTATTTCACATTTTACTTGTGAGCAACGGCACATTTAAATCTTACAAATATAGTTATTTGGCTTATATCGTGATAGATATCGTTATCGCCTGAAATGAAAAAAACATATCGTGATATGAAAAAATCTCATATCGCCCAGCTCTACCATCCCACCATTTTTGAGTGTTGCAGTCATGCCTACAATGCCCAGCATTCGTTTCACATCCTGTCGCCATGGTTATTGGTGTTTCACTGTCTGCTGCTGGCAGATCAAGAATTCATGTTGTGGCCATTGTTTACAGGAAAGAATGTCCTCACTTGTGTCTGGGATGACATGCCATTTGTTTGAGTGAGAAGAATGTGTGTACTTGCATTTGGGCTGCTCAGTGTGTCATCTTCATGCTATGTTGCACAGAGGTTTTTGTTGTAAGTTGTTTGCCCTAGGCAATGTCCGAAGTAATTCAGATACATTTTACGATGCACCCTACTCTCCAGCTTGGCCTTCTATCTACACAAGGCCACTGTTTCGTGGTCATGAAAAGGGGACTTTCTGAAACTGTTGTAGAATATGGATATATTTGAAAGTTCATTTCTCGTAGAAGGGCAAAGCTAGGCTTTATTAAAGTGTTGACATGAGCCAGTTAGGGTATGTTGTAGCGGGGTACCTTACTATCAACCCTAGCTTTTTTTTTTTTTTTTTTTTTTTTCATTTTTATTACAGAGAAGGTGCATCCTTTGTCAATTTTTAGCTTTTAGATATAAGGATATAATCAAATATGATCTAGTAGGGTTGGGCCATATCTTACCATTCACGGTAATACCCGTATAATGTTAGGCAATGATAAGAAAATGAAATATTGCAATTAGAGCAGGGCGATATGGCCAAAAATATTTATCACGATATACATTTGAAAATTTGCGATAACGATATAACTGACGATATAATTGATGCGAGACAAAATACTCCACAACATTACTAGCGCAAAAAGACAACCTTCCATTAATTTTCACTTAAACAAGAAGCTGGTTTTATGTACATTAAAGCTTTATAAAAATGTAACAGTGCAAATGCAAATTCCTTGCTGAAAGTTTAACCAAAAGGCATTTCCAGTAGAAATGGGCTGACATATCCTGAGCATAACCATATATAATATCCACTGAAGTTAAAAAGAGGTGCTTTGCAACATTAAACTGTAGTGTGCAGTACGTATTTTTTGGACCATAAGGCACATTGAGCTAAACAAAGCAGTTAGATAAATCAAACTTTATTAAACTCATTCTCCTTGCTTCCTCCACTTCTGTACCATTGATTCATTGATGTTGAATTCTCTGGCAGCTGCTCTATTCTGTCTTGTCTTAATGTTGGTTTAAAATGGAGCACTGTAACAAAAAATAATTTCCCCCAGGGATCAATAAAGTATTCTGATTCTGATTCTGATTATTCCCATGTTGTTGCAGTATATTAATGACTAGCCTTGTATTGTGGATGGATTATCTCAGTTGTTCTCCTGACTGACGTTTGGTCCGTTTACAGCATCCTGCCATGCGATTGCATTTGTCTCTAACCATGAGGAACCTTAGTGTTCATCCTCCAGCTTCACTGTTTATGTTATGCTAACATAGCTGTGTCGCTAGCGATCACGTAGCACATCATTATATACCAGCTAGCCCAACTTCAGTAACCCTACAAACGTCACTGCTGTTTAGTTTCCTGCCTTCATTTATGTTGGAAGTGATAGCAGAGCTGTACGTTTGAATTTTTTCAGAAATCTCTCAGTCAGAACATGCTATATCATGCTTTGGTAACTAGCGAAACTAGCGAGCTAACTTCCGCTAGCTTCCTGCTAACTTCTAACTCCGTTAAATGTAATAAATTTTGTTTTCATGGATGCCTGGAAGTTAAACTGAATTGTTACACCTGGTAAAGCAGCAATGCTGATCGTTTTATTAAAGATGAAAGAATTTAGACAGTTAACTCTCAGTGATGCTGCAGTGTTTGTTTGACCTGAAGTGTACTGAGTTTAGGACCCAGATTACTCCCAGATTTAAGAGCATCTTAGTCCGACAAATACGACAATAACGACGGCCGCTTGCATGTTCTGCAAAAAAAATGTGCTTTGTTGTGTATCTGACGGACAAACACCAAACCAGTTCCACATCACTGAAGTTAAACCATTTTTACAAACCAATTCTGGTTCATCTGTTTCACTCAACAATCGGCCATGTGCGTATGAAAACAAAGGCACTGCGCATGCGCGTTTTACTCATATTCTATCGCGATATTTCATTTTCCTATCGTTGCCTAACATTATACCGGTATTACCGTGAACGGTATAATATGGCCCGGCCCTAATTGCAATAGAATATGGGTAAAACGCGGATGCGCAGTGCCTTTGTTTTGATATGCACATGGTGGAAAAAGCATGGCGGCGACAGAGAATGAGAAGGGTGAAAGCGGATTGATGAATGAAGCAGATGAACCAGAATTGGTTTGTAAGAATGCTGCAACTTCAGTGGTGTGGAACTGGTTCGGCTTTCGTCCGTCAGATACACAACTGGCCATTAAGGTGTCGCAGTTAAATACAACAAAATAAAACCAGTACTGGTACCATAACAAAGAAGATTTATTCATAACACACGCGAAAAGACCCAGGGAAATCAAGTTAACGATTAAAAAAAAAATAACGCTAAAAACCCTGAAAACCATTAATTTCACACCCGAGCCTCAACTCTCACGGCCCGGTACCAAACAATTCCGGTCCGGGGGTTGGGGGCCGCTGATGTAAAGCACGCCGCCACTGGACTCTATAGTGGTACAAATTTGATCTCTAGACTGATAGATAAGTAAATTACCAAATGTAAAATTGGTAAAGTTGACAAGGGATTATGCTGTGGGACAGGAACTGGGCTACGTCATTTCGTTGTAATGAAAGGAACTCGTAATGCTTCAGCACATCAAGACATTTTGGATAATTTCTTGTTCGCAACTTTATAGGAACTTTTCGGGGATGGTCCCTGTCTGTTTCAACATGACTGTGCACCAGTGTACAAAGCAAGGTCAATAAAGACATGGATGACTGACTTTGGTGTCGAAGAACTTGACTGCACAGAGTCCTGACCTCAACCTGCTAGAACACCTTTGAGATTAATAAGAGCGGAGGCATGCAACATCACTATCTCCCCTCACAGACGTACTTCTTGAAGAACAGTCCCGTAAATTCCCAATAAAAACATTTCTAAACCTTGTGGAAAACCTTCCCAGAAGAGTTGAAGCTGTAGCTGCAAAGATTAAGCCGACATATCATATTAAACCTTATGGATTAAGAATAGGATGTTACTCAAGTTTATATGCATGTAAAGGCAGACGAGGGAATACTTTTGGCAGTATAGTGTAGTTTAGCTTCTGCGACTCAGAGACACCTGTAGCAGCAATTGCTTGAAGTACTTGTTTTCTATATAAATTTATCGGTCTCACGTTATTTTGGAGGAATTTCGGTCCACTTGGCTTTTACGATGTCGCTTCAGTTTATTGAGGTTTGCAGACATTAATTTGTGCGCAACTCTCATAAGGTCAGTTTGGGCCAAGCTGTAGCTATTGGACAGGTGGCCTCACATTCGATTCAGGAATACTTTAGTTTATAGAAGTGTTCATGTTCGACTCAATGACTACAGAGCGCCCAGGTCTTGTGGCTACAAAACAATGCTGGACAGTTGGTATGAAATATTTGTGCTGATATGCCATGACTCTGTGTATTATGGCCAAACATTTCCACTTTAGTATAGTCTATTCAAAGCACATTGTTGCAGATGTCTTGCGCTGTGATCAGATGGGACTTTGCAAGCCTAATTGTGCTGCCACATTCTTTTTAGAGAGAAGATTCTTTCTCTTGGGAACTTTTCCAAATAAGCATTATTTTATTGTCTTTTTCAAATTGTACTGTCATGAATTTTAACATTTAACATGCATGTCAGGTCTCTGACCAGAGTTAACATGTCAAATGTGTGATTGGGAAATATCTTGTGTTTTCAGTGGAATGTTCGGAAATTCCCAGTTTGATTGGCAGCAACAGTTGCTTCTTTAATGTCATTATTGATTTTTTCCTCCTTGGCATTGTGTTAAGAAACACCTCACCTGCTAAGAAGACGTAAAACGTTTGCTTTTAGAGAGGTGCTCACATTTGCTGATGATCATTTAATCAAATGCATTGACTGGCAGCACCCAGCTGCTACTTACTGTTTTAATTCATACGGAAACTGTAAGGGTGGACTGTTTTTCGCGCACTGCTGCTGCATTTTCGTTTAGTTTTAAGTAAATAATGGTGAAGTGAATAATATGTCATGTGTTCTTGTTCATCTGAGGTTGTTATTAGCTAGTTTTAAGACCTAGCAAGAACCACATGATTTTTATTTAATTATGTGGCTGTACTTTTGTTGAACAATGACTATAATACCATTTTACCATTTTGTAGCACACCCAAGTGTAGTGGATGGGTAGCTCTCTATCAGAAGTGCAAAAAGTAACAGCTGCCCCCAGCTTTCTCTCCCAGCTCATGTCATTATTATGCACACATTACACTTTGCTTTGATACAACCTTTTTAACAGACCTCCACATATGGGATATGGATCGTCTCCACGTATCCCATGTAAGCAAACTTTTTCTTCAACTGTGTTTGTATGTGTTAAAGAAAAGAGATGGATCAATAGAGTGACTGGACCATGACTTTTTCTGAAGGATATTGTATTTTTAACAAGAAGAGCCTCGGCTAACTTTCCTGTTGTTTTGATATGTAAAAGGTGTTGGCTTGTTTCCAATCCTGCGAATGTGAATTTGGTGTTATTTCGTAGCTACTTGCAATGTTTAGATGAGTTCAGATTCTTATATTCACCTATAAGTTGTGGTGATCATTTTGCACAGACTTAATAATAATGAAATAATGAAATTAAAACAAACGGTTGGAGTTTGGCTGACATATTACCTTCTAGATACTGACTTTGGAACAACTTTGAACTCCTGATCTTATTAAAACGGTGATTTTGTTTCCCCCCCAAAAGGCACGGTTATCCTGAAACTCCCAAGACCTGACATGAACAATGGCTGAATCCAGATGTTATCTTTTTTTTTCTTCCCAAAGAGAAGTGGAGGCACAGCTGTGGTCCCTAAAAGAGACCATTTTACACTCCTCTTGCTAACTCGTCTTTAATGTGACTTTCTGCAGTCCCAATGCTCACGAGACTCTGACTCACCTAAGCAGCTGTAGTTTATCTGCTGCCATTATTAAGACTTGAGCTATGTTCACAGACCAGCTGAGAAAGATTTCAAATCTAAAATGAACACTCCGTGCTGAATTTTGTTCCCTTTTAGGTTTATTGGTCCCCACCAGACAGTGAAATGTCAATAAGATTTTCTTGTGGCGGGTGTCCAGATGGAGATGCATCCTAGGGCAATTCCCATGAAGGGTTATTACTCTGCATAAAGTATAAATAAGGTTCAATCAGGTTTATTTTTTGTGTTGTTTTGTCTAATTAGTAAAAATCTCAATTCTGAGTTTGTTCCTTTTCTTTTTTTATTATCATTTTTTTAAGTAAGCACAAGCTTGGAGAGTTTCCTGTGTTTTCTGGATACTTGTCTATCTATATTATAAAGAAACCTAACCCTTTTTGTGCCAACCCTGATTTTTCTCATGTGTTTCAGAGTAAAAAGGCTCATATACCGTACAGAGACAGCAAGCTGACGCGGATACTTAAAGACTCCTTGGGAGGCAACTGCAGGACGGTTATGATTGCCAATGTTAGCCCCTCTTCCAAATCATATGATGACACCCATAATACCCTAAAGTATGCCAACAGGGCTAAGGAGATCAAGTCCTCGGTTAGTGTTCAAGTCATATTGTGTTATGGTCACCAGTTGTAATCCTAGCTGTGATTCTTGGACCATGAATATACAAAATGACATTATATTAGCCATCCGTTTTTCTCTCTACCTTTACCTTGACAGCTGAAGAGTAATGTTGTCAGCTTGGACAGTCACATTGGCCAGTATGCTGTGGTCTGTGAGAAGCAGCGGCAAGAGGTAAGACAAAATAACAAACAGGACAACTAATTACTTTGTATTTGGACAATCGGACATGGTCATGATAAGTCCTGACTGATATCAATGTTCTATTTAATCCCTAAAGATCATGCAGTTGAAGCAGAAACTAAAAGAATATGAGACGAAGAGCACGGGGGCTGGGGCTTTTAGCACAATCTCTTCCCAGAAGCAAGAAGAGTTCAAAAGGTAAGCAAGTCCATGAGCGTGACTCAGAGTGTAACTTGTTACTTTATGTGTCATAACCACTTTTATTGTAAAGCGTGTAACTGGAATGAAGACAATGATTCAGGCAGAGAGCTTGTGGCCTGCATTTGCTAATGTATCGGACAATAATGACGCATTATGTGGTTTTGTAAATGGTTCTGGCAGCTGTAGATCCATTAGATTCTATAAAGAAGTGGAACAGGGAACGTAAGGTGTAATTGGGTGTAGTGGGTCAGGTTGTATAATCAAGAATGATATCCCAATTTACAGCATTTTTAATGTGGCCCTTTGTCTTTGTTCATTGGCATTTGTGGTAGATTAAATATTATGAAATTAGCTTATAGCAATGAGCCTTTTATTAAATCTGCTCAGCAGCTTGAGAATATATTGAGCTGCTTGATTCAAGATTTATACTAAAACCATCACTTGATGGAATAAAATGAGGTCAGTGGCATAAATATGCTGTCTTGAATTGGTATGCATCGTACAAAGCCTTTATATGAGTTGCTAGATCTGCGTTATTTAATGTTTACATTCACTCAACTTTTAATCAGCGTTGGCTCCAAACTTATTGACAGCCTGTCAAAGAAGTCTCCAAGGAGGCATTCTGAAAACTTTGCAGACAGCACCCCACAATTCAAGAACCAACATGGCGTGTTATTTAAAAACAGCATGAGGATGTTCCAGTTTTTGTGTTTAACGAGTCTGGCTTTGAGTGTGGGCATATTTCAGTATCTTTGATCTAATGGCCAAATATAATAGCAGGCATGTTCAGCCATAACCCTGATGCCTTTGGCCTCTTTGAGTAGCTATGAAGTCTCCTCTGTGTTCAAAATGAAACCATTATTATAGACTTGTGAAATTTATTGCTCAGGACATGAGACTCATCACTGTTATTCTCCTATAGGGTGCAGTTCTAGTTTAAGAAGTCTTCTAGAAATGATGGTGCATGCTCGTTGTTATTTTATAATTTAATAAATAATAATAACATATTTTGTTTATTAGGCTATTAGGGTGGGCAGGTGTAGTGTATTCAGGTGGGTTTAGCTAATCTAGAGCTTTAAAAACAAAGCAAACCACCAAAAAACAACTTTAAATAGCACGCAGCATTGTTCAAAGATGAGGTATGAGTTAAGGTGACTACATCCCTACTAAATAGGCTATTAAATGACATGTAACGAGGATGGTCATTTCCACCTCCATGTGGGTTTTTTTTCCCTTGGACTCTACTAGAGTAGTTTTGCATCACCTACAGGCCTCCCTTTAAGCTCATTGTCTTCTGATTGGCTACTCCTGTCAAACAGAAGATTTTAACAATAGATAGGGATTCAGGTGCTCATAGTCAGGTAGGTGGGATGACCGTATGAAGGAAGCTCTTTTTGATGTCAGAAATATCCAGGAGTAGAAAAAATGTGAAACAAGTATTAGTCTGAAGCCTGAGCTTTTTATTAACGCAGGGATTGCTTGCACATGCACTGACTTTGGCCATCCACCATTAGCACCACTTTAAAGACAGCCACTTTACAAAAGGTACCTTTGAACACCAGACCTCGGAATCACAGTTCTGCATGAACAGTCGAGCAGTTTTTATGTAGCTGTTGTCTTGCGGCCTGTTTTGCTCTGTGTATTTTCTGATAATTAATCTGGGGTTTTGTAGCCGATTAAGAAAAGTGGTGTTTAGTTGCAAGACATCACTGTCACCTTTCTCCAGTACTTCCGGAGGGTTTCTCAAGGCATTCCCAGTCCAAACAAGATTATCTAGAATTCCTAAAGCTTTGTTTGGGTTTGCCTTTGGATTTAATCGGAGACCCTAACAACCTCCACAGGCCCCTTTTTTAAGGAAAAGTGGCTGGTATTTAACTGCAGATGCATTCTGAATGTCTCCACCCCTCATCTCGTTCTTAAAGGAAGAACCATGTGACGAAAACTCCTTCTGGCACTTTGCATCTGTAATATCATTCATAGTGTCAGCACGTGGAGCTCCTGACAGTCAATTGCAAGACTCGTGTTACTTTATCTAACATACCAGTCTACCTGCCAGTCTCCCAAGCAAAATTCACCTCAGTGATAAACAAGAAGTAAAGATATTTGATTTCCTTCTTTTGGAGAGAAGCAAGTAGTTCCTAAATAAATCTGTGCTGTCTATCTTTTCCTAGCAGAGTGTAGAGGAACACACCCGAACTACTGTGAATGAAGCTAGTAAAATCCACATTTTAATTGTCTTTCAACGGTCACCAGTGACAATTTGTGAAATGATACAGGATGGATTTGTGACGGCAGAAAGTCTATGAAGAGCTTGTCCTCAAGTTTTTCCTAAACATTATCCCAAAGCTTAAATGCACTCTTAAACCAGGAGTGGCACTTTTCATGTATCGCACATGAAAACTGTTGCTAAAATAGGAGCAAAGTGACTTTGTTTGGCCCAAGGCAATCCTACATGCTTTGTATGCCGACATAATGTTGGTGTGCAGTGGCAAACACCAGCTGCTGTTTATTTATTTGTATGTGCCTCCATGCGTATATAATCACACTTAGGCCTTTAACAGAGTTTTTGAAAGCTGACCTGTCCACAATGTACTGAAAACAAAGTGTGTGAGCCAATGATAGCAGTCCTGCTAAATTCCTAATGAAATGAGTCCAGCCCACCTTGTTTCCCTGATCATTTTTACTTTTAAGCAGCTTGTTTTTGTTACTCCCATGAAATGCTGTCCCTTGAAATCTGCGCTTAGGCCTCCTGGAAAACTGTTACTTCCTGGAAAACAGCGCGTCTTCAGTGATGACCTCATGCTGCACTAGTGGGTATAACAAGTCCCATTAAAAAAACATTCCACCCAAATAGCCTTTTTTCCCTCCTCTTTACTGATATACCACTGGTTTAATTGTTGGGATTAAATGTGTAATGTATAGTGTAGGAAATGCATCAGAAAAAGACACAAATACACTTTCTCACAGCATTTAGAGAGAGTTCTTTATTTATTTTTATGGGCTTTTCCCCCCCTTTGGATTAAATCTGCAATATTGTACTAGCAGATACAAGCAAATTTAACATCTGCAACATTTCCTCGTGATTATTTATCTTTACTCATCCCTGAACTCAGTGCAAAGGATATGCATTTTAATAATAATAATAATAATAATAATAATAGTGATCGACAGTGTGACAGCAATTAACTGAACTTTCAAAAGAAAGCAGAATAAGTAAAGGGCCCACTTGGCTCTACATTTAAAGTAACTAACTAAATATTTGTTATTATGTGAATTATGATTATTTCTATGCAGACATTTTATCTGTCGGGATTTGAAACTTTTGGCACTGGACAGTTTTGTATTCTGAAACATGGATAAAATTACACAAATATGCAGTTAGTTGGTGTCTCCTGGGACCAAGTTATGCTAGCGCTGATTAAAATTGCTATAATCCACATTAGATAGATTTCTTCTTTAATCTTGAGTCTCGAATGACAGCCGTGCCTCCAAAGCCTTTTTTTTTTTTAAATGAAATTATATATGCACATTTATTTATTTTAATTTGGAAAAAAAAATTTCACATCATCACCATCATTACATCTAGTAATCTTTCAGGCATTAAGCGGCATCTGTTGGGGTACTTGAGTTAGGGGTAGGGAGGGGGGCAAGGAAAAGCTGAATGAGTCTCCCTCCCACACATTTCATTCACTGGCATCAGAATTCACAACTCGCACAGTGAGAGGCTCTGAATAGAGGCTGCACGCTTCTCACACTATTAAAAATTCAGCAGTCTAGCAAGGCCACGACGTCTCCTACGTCACTGGAGTTGCATTGAAGAGTGCAGTCACATTTCAGCGACAGCTCTCCAGCCTTATTTACCTGCATACCTCTGCTATCTCTCCTCCTGAACTAGACAGCCCTTTGAATCCAACCTGGACATCACCTCAGCTCTAGTCCAGGAAGAAGCTAAGAAGATCTTACGGTCGCAGTGCAAACAGAAGTGGCATGTTGTGAAAGTTAATGATTCGTGTTAACATTATAAGAGATGGCTGTCATCAGATCATATACTTTCATTTATTAGCTGTATTATTGCATTTGCTAATGTATCGGACAATAATGACGCAGATTAGATGTGTTGTGAAAATATTACATATCTCGTGGCCTTTTAAGGAGCTATTAGAAACTTTTAAGATCTTTTGGCACTGCAATGTATTGATAGATTGATAGATTTGCCCCTTTACATGTTGCACACACAGCAGCTATTAATCACATTTGGCTCCAAACCCTCTGGTGGTGTTGTTTTATTGCACTGGATTATACTAAGAAGTGTTTCTAATATTTTGCCCCCATTCATCTATGTGAATCGGAGGGAACCAAAGCAACTTGCAGTGTAATATTTTCCCAAAGCTGCAGCGCCACGGCCTCAAAAACCGCGAGCGTCTCTTTGACATTACCAGCAAAACTGAAACCTTTTAGCTTCACACTTGCATTGCAAGCTGTTATCACTCCTGTTATTGATTTTTTTTTTTTTTTTTTTTTTTTAAGGGCAAATCCACATTTGCCCATTAAAAGTATACATTACAAAGTATACACCTGCTCTGACTTTATGTAATTACACACCAAGTGGGTCAATTCATATTGCTTTTTTAAAAAAAAAAGTTTGGCATTTTAAGCTGAAGCTTCTAATGAAAAAGTCTCTGTCTCCAGGGTGTCAGAAACGCTGCGGCGAATCTTCTCGAGCCGAGCCCAAATCAGGCAAGAACAGCTGGATTTGGAGAGACAGCTGAAGGAGAATGAGCTGCGCCAGCGCTACAGTGAGGAGGACAACCTGCAGGTCCAATACCTCTGTGCCAAGGAAAAGACTGAGAAGGTAGCTGATGCTTACTCTGCTATCCACAGTTTTCATCATCCCTGCAGAAAAACAGCTGCTGACTCATCGTTTTACTTCTCCGCTCCCTGTAGTTGTCTCAGTCTCTCATTTACGCCACTACGGGAAAGGGTCACTGCTCATCAGTGCCTGGCTCTTTTCTGTCATGTGTGTGTGTACCAGTGTTATTCTCAGCTGTGATAGCATTTTAAATAGAAAAGAGAATTCTTAAGAAGTGTTTAGTACCACACCTGTGTACTTGACTATGTGCGTATGTTTTTAGTCTTTTATTTTATTCAAATTGTTGACCCAACTTGTTTCCGACATTGGCTCAAAACCAGAAAACCCCAAAAAAACAGCTTGTTCGCAGCTATAATTATTCAGACCACGAACACAGTTAATGGTGTGTAATTCTAATACGAGCACAACACAATCCATGTTACCGTTTGATGTGTTTTTCAACAGGCCACTTGTAAGCACGAGCGGAAGATTGCCAGCTTACGGACTCAGCAGCAACACATTTGCAAGCGTTTGAAGGAGACAGAAACGCGTTTCCTGGAAAACGACGGCTGGCTTCACCGCGTCGAGAACGAGATTAGGTTGTTGAAGTCGAACGATCAAACCACAGAGGTGAGTTGAACTCGTTGGCCCGTTGTTTGTTTGTTTGTTTTTTGGGGGGGGGGGGTTTAACTGGCAGTACGAAAAGAGCAATTCACTGGCAAACATGAATCAACTTCTATCTTCCTTTAATTTGTTTATTTATTAAGTATTTCTGATCATTTTACGCAATCAAGATTGTTAATACTTGTCAGTCTTTGATCAGTAGAGCCAAATAGTAAGTAACACTACCTAATTACATAACTTGGAAGACAAGTGAGCACGATTATATGAAGAGAAAAACTTTACAATGTGGGTTACATCCGTCAAAACTCACTGCTTGGTGTTTTTTGTTTGTTTATTTTGGAAGGTGGGCTGTGTCTCTACTGGTGTCGTGACTGTCTTTGTTTTCTTCCCATCTGTTCTCCCAGTAATTAGAACCGTGCTCATTTTATTTCTCTAGCTCACTCGTGGATCACTGAAGAGAATAAATCAATACCCTTTACTCATCCCTCACACAGCAGCCAGTTACCTAAAACCATGTCCATGTTATTTTTTTCTGCTTTATCCTTTCTTCCAGGAACTGACCCAGAACTATGACGCATCCACCCGGTCAAATGTTCTCTCTGCTGTTGTTTCGTAGTTTCTTTACGTCAGAGTTCCCTTTTTTTTCTTTTTCTTTTTTTATTCCCCATCTTTTTCCCCTCCCTTTCCTTACCCCGAGTTGACAGCTTTTCTGGTGAAACATGGATGAACTTTGTGTCTTTTCCCTAGTATCCTAACCCCTCTGCCATCTTTTTTTTTTCTTGGTTCTTCTTCTTTTTTCTTCTTCTAATTCTGCCCTCCAGAGTACTTATGTTAGAATGGCTTTTGACTTGTCACTTCTGCTGTCTGACCTCAATTCTCCCCTTGGTTTAGGTGTTAGAGAAGAAGCTACACTGCCACAGATTTGAGCTGCAGGTAAATGATCTCAAACAACACATCAAGCAGATGGTCAAGCTCACCAACCTGCAGGATCAGGAAAACAAGCGCATGCAAAAGTAGGTTGGGCCAGAGTGAATTCACTCTGAATTAAGTGAACTCTTACTGCGGCACACCCGGAGAAGTTTGAAAGATCGTTTTCCCGCTTCTTTTCAGAATGGTGAATATCTTGCTGCCAGCTTATAGTCGGCATTATTCTGCGCTGCGTGGAGCCGGGCTGACCACAGAAGCTGACGAGACGGACAACCAAGAACTCGAACACCTTGTGCTGAGGGAGAGGGGCGTGGTCTGGGCTGACCAGGAAGGGGCGGGGCCGCAGCAGAAAGGTGGAGGGATTTGTGTGGAGTCACAGGAGACAAATGAGGCAGGAAAAATTGGACTCCGCAGCGAGCTGGCACCTGTCCTCTCTTTCACACATCTGCAATACCACCAGAATAGCCCCTGCAGTAAGTCATCACACTTTTACCACCCTATTCACTCTTTGGCTACTAGGTTGCATACGTGAAGAGGAGGGCAAGTAATGCTAATGAACGTTAAATATGTTTGTTTTTAGTTCACCGGGGAATACAGAAATTATGAACAGCACAAAATCCAGTTGGAGAAATAAGGGGAGATACATTTACCCAGTTCTTCAGGTGTATTTGACAATCTCACTTCTACCAGAAGCAATCAAAGAGAGCAAGAGAGAAATAAAGAGAAGGGTTTTGATGCTAAATGAGCCTGTGTCAGTCATTTATGGGAGGAAAAGTTTTGTGTTATGAAAAGGAAGCTTCTAGGTTTTTTCATCCACATCTTGTTTGTAATTACCACAGCACCCCTTCAGTAAATCCATACAGGAGTTTTTTTTTTATGCCAGAAGAGTGTTGGGGTGTCTCAAGCTGGATTTACACTAATCAATCAAATAGCCAGTATCAGTTTATTGACTTAAGATACTAAGGTAAGTGCGGACATGTAACATCTGTGTGAAAGGTTTCCAGTTCAGTGCGTATCATTATATGAATACTAACCTTTAAAGAATTCAGTATATTGTGATTTTTAACGTAACATTGTCATTATTTAGTGTAACACATTTTGAAAAGGGGATGTAAGGTTCACATATGTTAATGCTTATCCCGTACCTCCCCAGTTTGTCTTACAATTGAGCGTATCCAGTGTTCGGATCACAAGTTCTTCTGACACCAAGTCTACATGTGTGACACCTAGAAGCAAGTTTTTATTACAGCATCAAATATAAAAATTCAGTTGTGCTATAAGGTAGTTTGGTAAGGGGGAGTGTTTATGGCATTAGTCCAGGTCTATTGTGTGTGGCGGGACCCACGAGACGGCACAGTTCATTTTTAACTGTCATCTCTGCATGACCTAGCAGCACTGGGCCCTCGTGACATATAAGCCATGACAGACAGTGGAGCATGAACTGAAGCCGGCCAACAATATTCACTTACTTTGATGGTTGTCTGTTGTTTGTCATGCAGTAAATTTTGACTTGGCTGTCTGCGCCGCTGCTTGCATGTTCAGTATCGTATTACTTTTCGTTTTTGGTGACTTTTAATGAAATACGTCGACAGTAAAAGGAGGAATCCGATCACTCGTGAATAGCGGCGTTGCAGCCTCTCTTGGGTTATAGTTTCGGTTGTAAATGATTATTAGGTGTTTTTGTACACACGCCAAAACACTTGAAGTTGTTCTTTGGGGAATTCATTATGAATAAAAGTTGGAGGTTTATGCCGCTATTGTTTTCCTGACTTCACATCTCTGCCACATTCGTGCATCATGCATTGGCTTTGACAAAGTTGTTTTTTAAAATGTTGTTTGTCCTGCACATTTTACGTTAGCCAGATTGCCTTTTTTTTTTTTTCTTCCATGATAGAATCACGATTTGTTACTGACTGAACATCTGCGCTGCCTTCACAGAGAAAATTGGATAAGAAGCGCTCACAAATGTTTCACCTTCGTATTCTTCTTTGTCACGAATGCATTCAGTGAATCATCTCACTCAATTTTAAAATATATATCCATGTGATTTTACCAAAAAACTTGTGAAAATGTTACATTGTATGAAAGAAAATCTAAGAAAATTGATCCTGTAGTGTTTTAATGACACTTGAAAGTTTTATTCACAGGTTCAGAGAGGCACGCGAAAAGATTGTGCAATCCTTCTCCATCACCAAAAGGTAAGTCAGCTCTGCTCTCTGGTTAGTAATTACTCTAAAGTCCCTGCGTACTTGTTAATCCTACTCACTTTTAGTCATTCACCTATTTGTGCTCCCCCTCATCACCTTTTTACCATCAATTACTCAAACACAAATTAACAGACAGTTTTATGTATAACGGAAGCAGAAACCAGTTGGTAAAGTGTTTGTTTTTTTTATTTTTTTTGTTGTTTTTTTTTTTATTAATTACCATGTAAACTGGAAATTGATGTGTTCGCCTTCATTTCTACCTTGCTGTGTTTAGCTGTGAAGAACTTGTTCAGAGCCATAAAATACACAATAAAAATCAGACACGTAATATAATGTGATTTATAGTTGCGCCGCTGACCCTCTGTCCCGGCCAAAAGTTGAATAATGAAATGAGCTGAATGCTCGCAAGCTGTTTTCTAGAGGGAACTCTGTACATGCAGAGCCTTTAGGGGAAAGTCACACAAAAATCTTTGTGAAATATGGCTGTTCAAATTGCCTGTAATGATATTTACTGCAGGTGGTCTACATTTCATTGAAACTTATTGTGGGAAATGTTACGTCTGAAGAAAATACTTCTGCCAGATGACCAGAGTTTCTTGAATGGAAATGAAATATGGAGGCATCAGGGAGTTTGTCACCACCTCTATTAAATTTCCCTGCAATATATTGTAATAAGCGAGCTCTGATAGTGCACCGACTTGTTTTTCTGATATAAAAGGCTCCACTCTCTGCTTGGTCTGTCTGACCATGACTAGTCTTTATACTTTGCTGGTCAAACAAGGTTTTATTGTTCTTTTTTCCATTTGCTCTTATTAGTTCCACATAGCAGCACCTTTTCCTGTCTGCACACATGCTGCATTTGTTTGACTTAAATGGACAACCTTTGCCTTTTAATGCTTTGTTAGACACAACCAGAAAACTGTGGGTACATCTAATGGAAAAACTCCAATGGATACAGTTATCTTTCTTAATTGAGTATATAACGATGCACATAGCAATGAACAAAAAACAGGAATTTTAGGTACATTAAAGTATCTCGAACCACTAAAGTCACTAATCCGTCAGTGCATACTCGCCAGATCCTTTGGGGCGTGGCTTGTTCTGGTGCATTACACAAACGGCCGATGGGATCAGGGTTTCGGGAGTCCCAGAGAATACTTGGACACTGTGTCGCATGTCTTCGGCTTTTCCTGATGTGGCAGGCTGTATTATTTTCCAGTACGCAGCGGTCATCTGGGAGCGTCGCTGCAAAGGGAGGGGATTGAGCTGGGCCTGCGGCAGTGTTTGGTTTGGTCCACTAAGTAGTAACCTCTGAGGCAGAAAATGTGAACAAGAACACAATCATAGTAACAGATACAGGAAGTTTTTAGACTTAACCTCGAGTACTGCAAGTTAGTAAAGTGGACGTCACTGCTGTGTTTGTGTCTTTCTGAAGAATTTTAGTAGTATCCAAGTAATGTTATGGCTTACATCCATCCACTAAAAGCAGCATCAACCCCAAAACCCAGGTTTCTCAGCAGGACATTGCTTTGCGAAGAGATGATCATTGGGCTCCACGTCACCTGCCAGTGGATTTAATGTTCTGACTGACAAGTAGAGGTGTGCATGCAAGCCTTTTTGAGACTAACCAACAGCTTGATTGGCACCACTCACATGACACATCATATGAGTGGTGTAATTTGGGTGCTTAGTAACTGCATCACTATTTTTCTTTCATTTGTATCATGTACAGTTTGCAATTTCATCTCAGTTCACTTGCACTTACTGACGCACACTTGCATCCTTCAAAAACAACTCTGCCCATCTTGGATTCAGTCCAGAGGCAATAGTCGTACATGCATGTCATATATGCACGCAGCACTCGTGTTATATACACACGAGTGCTGCGCAAAAAGCATTTTTCCAGTTTACAGACATAATGATACAGAGATGAAATGGCACAGGTTTTTAAGTTAAGGTGGCTTATTTTTAGCATTCAGACAAAGTGCTCTGATCTTCTCATGGTGCTGTTTGTCAGTCCCTCACTGCTTCCTCGGCTCTTAATGGAAGTCACTGCAGCATGTTAAGAAAAATAGCTCCACCCTGCAGCTCGCAAAGCCAATCAAATTTCATCGGTTTTAGAGGGTTGTGGTTTCAAAGGAGCGTTAACTCTTTGTGGAGTGCTTTATAGCAGCAATTTACACAAACGTGATCACAGTAAAAGAGACTTTCAGCCTTTTACTGTTAATAATTATAAGACCACAGATGCATTTATTAATAGTTCTGTGATTTTTCATTCAGCTATCTCCCACTGCCTCCCACAGGCTGTTCTTTTTATATCTTTCTGTTCGATCTTGTTTCTAAATTCTCCCATCTACTCTTTTTTTTTTTTTTTTTTTTTTTTTTTTTTTTTTTTTTTTAACCCCACCCGTTAGATCCTTTTTTCTTCAAACATCTTTCAGTGTGCCCCCTCCCTCCATTCTACCTTTCTTTCCCTCCTACCCTCAAATGTTTTTCTGTGTCTGTCTAGCATCTAACCCTCCCAATCCCTCTTGAGCTTCATTCATGAAAATGCAGATCCACAGCAGGGCAGGAAAAAACGTCAACAGATGTAAACTCCCCTGCTCCACCAACCAGAAAAGGCGCACTATAAAAAACAGGCAGCAGCAACCAGGCGACCCTAATTCAGTGCAGCCTCCACCAGAAATAGCAACTCATGCATGTATTAATCCCCTACAAGCCAAAAATATGTGATTGAAGGAACTCTGCTGCCATTTATTGCTGGGGACAACTTCAGCCACAGGAAAGGTCTATTTATCACCGTTTCCTCACTCTGTGTGGTGTCTGAAGTCTGACTCACATTTGCTAAATATTGCATTTGATATTTAGGGGAATGTATAAATCAGTCATTCACCTTTGCATTTAGTGTTCTCGTTTCCTTTATGTGCTGGCTTCTTTCCCTTTTAGCCTCCTCCCTCACCCCTACCACACTGCTACAGGAAATGCCATGAGTGTAACTACTGCTAATGGGATGCAGACACCTTGATTTAACCTCATTCTGCGATGGAGCCTGTAAAAGTTTTTGTTCTTGCTGCTGTGTTTAAATGCACCACTGCGACATGGATATACATCAATGTGACAAAAACGTGCTTCAGAAAATATCATCTGTATAAACATACTTGATATAAAATAATATACAACGGGGGGGGGTGACCATATTTGGATAAAAAGGTGGACATATGTTAATATTTAGTCGAATTCACATCAGCATTCATTTCAAGGTTGATTTTCACAGTGAATGAAATACTACACAATAATAGTTATTATAACAGCAAGTAACCCCCTGCAACAACTCACTAACTGGTCAGGGAATGCACTTTTTTCTCCCCAAACAGTCTCTAGGCCCGTATTGACTAAGGTTTTCGGAGTCACTCTTCCAGCGAACACCATCAGCCATCCTGGGAGGGCTAATTTCTGGTTGACATCTGGTCTCTAAACCCAATTGACCAGAATCTGACACATTTAACCCTTCGTATTAACTAAGCATCATACAGGCCGCTTCAACTGTTCACCCAAATTGTGTTTCAGTTGAGGTCATTGTCATACTTTCTGACAAGAATCGGTACTCCTCTTAGAGCATTGGTCAGGTTCTCTCACAAAATACTACACGTTTTCTCAGAATGTAACTTTAAATCAATTTGTTAAAAACAAAGCAGAACAACACCAGCAGTTGTAGCTACTGTTATGTGTTTAAGCTCCACGTTTTTAATAACAATGCACGCCTCAGTTTTGACTTTGTAGAGTTAATGTTTACAGGTTGGGAACTGTGCATAATGGCTCCAACACCAGTGATCACATTTTTAGTGTAACTTAAGGGAACGGTCTAATTTCTCTGTGACATTATTTAAATTGCACTCTTTAGCTCAGGGCTTACTCTTAAGCGCGTATAACTGATAGAGTATTGGGGACTGCATCATTTGGGAAGAAATGTGTTTACCGTTAAAGTGGTTTAATTTGCTTTCACTTCCAAGGCCCGCAGTTGTGAGGAACACGTTGATAAGAAAGGTCGAAATAATGTCAGCTTATTAGTTGTTGCCAATCATTTCTCAAGGACCAAATGTGGGGCAGGCCACAGGCTTGAATTATTGTCTAAGAAGTGATACAAAGGTCTATTGACAAAATAGTCAACAAACACAGTAATCGTCAAAGGTACACTCAGTTGCTAAGTGTCGATCAAGTCCATACGGGGGGAATAACCTTTCCGTGCGCTTCCACGTGTGGAAAATGGTCGAATGACGCTGCAAAATGTTCAGTTCTAAAATATAAATAACCTATTGCAGAGGTGGTTTTAATACTGTTAGCAAACATTGTAGTCACGGAATAAAATGGGGACATTGCTGACATACATCCTCTTCCATCATGTGACCGGCTGAAAACACATACGGCATCTGGAGCAATAAACTCTGGATACACAGTGTGTGCATAGGAAATGAATTCAGGAAACAGGAAGCCGTATACAGGGGCATTCCACTTTAATTTTTTCCACTTTCTCAGTCCAGGTTTGACCATCTGTGACTGTTCAAATATTAGTTTTTTTGATAAGAATCCGTATATGAAATGGGTTGGTCCTAACAGTCATTGAAATGTGTTGGTCTCAACAATTTTGAGAAATGCTTTGTACAAAATTTGACCAAATAAGCAACAAAGTTAAAGTTTATTTTAATTATATTCATTAAGAGTTCCAACAGTTTAAGAAAAAAAAAAATCAATCTGCTTTCAAAGGGCTGTGTGGGTGTGTTTTGATTAGCACTGACAGTGCCATGCATAAGCAACCAACCCGCAGTTTTCATCAGAATCTGATCAGATATTTGCTGAGTTGATAGATTGATGCAACACGCCTTTTTGTTTTCTTTACTGAGTCTGGGCGCTTTTAAAGATATCAAAAAAGATATCAGTAAAACAGAAAAAACAAATATATAAATAATTAGATTTGTTTTAAGAAAATGTTAGGCCCCTGATAAAAATAAGAGCAGCCATTATCTTTCCTGTTGGTGGGAATAATGTTGTTTATTATTGTGTCTTCTGATTTGGACTGATTTTACTGCTGCTGTTTGGTTTTCCAGGCAAAGGAAATCAAACAGATGTGGCACAGGAATCACTTCCCAGAATGCCCATCAGGAGAAATTTATCTGCGTTACTTCCACCGCAAAGCCCCCGCACAGTTGCTGCTAGCCAAGAATTTGAGGAGGACATGTTTCCTCTCCAGTGCACGCCAGAACCGTGTCAAAAAAACACCCAGGCCCAGCTGCCAGGCTCCTCCAGTGCCATGGATCCAAACATGACCTTTGAAGTTATAGACAATGAAGACCAAGCTGCAAGTAACGCAACCATCATAATAAGCAGCAGTAGTCCGTGTCAAGCATCAACGTCCACAGACGTCTCGGGTCAACCTAACAAAGACATGGAGGGGAATCAGATGACCACCAAACGGTAAAATAAAAAAACAAAAAAAATTAATTTTAACGGCAAATGTTTGTTTCAGCTGTTATCTATGCTTTCAGTGAGTGTATCTTACAGTAGAGCTTAATTTTTTATTGTATAAGACAGCAAAACAACTTCAGCATTCGTGCTACGGCAACTCCCTGGTGCAACATTCAGGCACATTTCCACATTAGGTTTTTGCACAGTTTGCACACGATTTCTCTTGCTAGTCTTGAGTGAGAGCTGAAAAAATACTTGATCTATAACCCCTTTATTCATCCACCAAACAGGTTTTCTCAACACGAGCTGGTAATGTTACAAAAACAGAAGCAGAAGCACAGTGGGTTAAACTGTATGAGTCAGACTCTTAACAGAATTAGTTAAACAAATTACATTTTTAAAAGCTGGTTTACAAGTACTAATGCAGCCTTTTAATTCTTTCCACAAGATCTTTAAAATCATCCCCTAAATGTTTCAAAGCACACGGTAACTAAACCACCCACAACTGGTAAATCCTTCAGACTTTAATCAAAACAAGATAGAGAGTAGAGTTATTCTCACCAGCACCAAGTCTTCAGAGTGGAACATTGGGCAAAGAGGCTTAAGTCAACTGAGCTGAGCAGTGACCTTGTGTCTTCGGCTGGAAGTGCCAAACAAAATGAGAATCGTTCTTACTTGTTGGATAAATTTGTTCCTGACCAACCTCAAAAGCAAAACGCATCACCTCAAACAATGAAATGGCTCCACAAACAATCTGCCTGGTTTCAAAACATCTTCACTACAGCACAAATACACTGCATCATGACAAGCTGTTTTTTCCTCAAATAATAAATATCATATTGTGGGTGGCTGTAGCTCAGGTGGCAGAGCAGGTCAGCCACTAATCAGAAGGTCGGTGGTTTGATCCCAGGCTGCATCCTGGCTGCATGCCAAATATCCTTGGGTAAGATACTAACCCCATGTTTGCCTACTGGTGGTGGTCAGAGGGCCCGGTGGCGCCTGTGTCCGGCAGCCTCGCCTCTGTCAGTGCGCCCCAGGGCAGCTGTGGCTACAATGTAGCTTGCTATCGCCAGTGTGTGAATGTGTGTGTGAATGGGTGGATGACTGAATGTAGTGTAAAGCGCTTTGGGGTCCTATGGACTAGAAAAGCGCTATACAAATGCAGGCCATTTACCATCATTGCTAATCCAGCCTTTAAGAGAGCACTTGCCCTCCAGCTGCTGCTAGATGGAGGAAAAAAGACCAGAGCTTTACGTATGGTTAATGCAACATCCACAATTAATTTGCCATATATGAACACCTTAATAAAAGCAGCGCATTCTGGTATGCATTAACACAACATCACAATCTTCCCCGCTGCAGACCTCGTCGTAAATTCACCCCAACGTCAGACTGTGCAGTCTTTAGTAAAATTGCTACATGTCAGACTCCACAGGCCTCAGTTAGCATGTTAGATGTTAAAGATCATAACAGTACAATTAGAAAAAGACTGAACAAATATTACTTGTTTGACCAGAACAAACCACAAGGCTTGTGGAACAATGTCCTTAGAACAGCTGAGACCAAAGTGGCGAACTTTGACCATTATGCAGAAAGCTATATTTGGTGAAAAACAAACACAGCATATTGGCACAGACACCTCGTACCAGCTGGCAAGCACGGAGGGGCGATGATTTGGGTTTGTTTTAAAGCCACACGACCTGTTCACCTTGCAGTCACTGAGTCAACCATGAACTTCGAAGTATTCTTGAGTCAAATGTAAGGACATCTATCTGTCAGCTAAAGCTTGGCCTAAACTGGGTTAAGCAACAGGACAATGATCCCAAGCACAACAGCAAATCTCCAGCAGAATGACTGAAAAGGAAAAATCACGGTGTCGCAACGGCCCAGTCAAAGTCCAGACCTCAACCTGAAATGATGCAGAAAGACCTTAAGAGAGCTGTGCATAAATGAAAATCTGCAAACCTCAATGAACTGAAGTGATGTCGTAAAGAAAAAGAAAGATCAGTTTGCCACAAGATTACAGAGTCCTGTTTAAAAAAAAAAAAAGAGCCACACCCAACCAAAAATCATTGATTTACTGTTGAAAATGAGGTAGGATGCTCATTTTGCATAAGCCAACTTTTTGACAGCAAAGTTGGTATATCCAAATTCTGATTGCATGCACACCAGATATCAAGCTGAGAAATACACAACAAAAATTAAGATAGGTCAGGTGGATTTGAAGGGAAATGTGCCAAACAGCAGACTTGTCATGTAACATGAACCTTTGCTCTACAGACAACAGATCGCACCGCTCCAAGAAGCGAGACGCACCAACCCGACCTACATGAGTATGACGTCTGCTGCACAAGGGAAGCGAAAGTTTAACTGGTAATATACCTCTCTGTGTTTTTGGCCAATTAAGCTCTTAAAGCTGTTTAAAATGGCCACAAAAGTGACAACAGACATTTCTGACAGGACAGTGCTGAGTTTCTGGCCCTGATTACGTTTTCTGTTTTTCTTTTGTATTTTTGTTTTTTTGTGCTGTAGCAGCTTCAGAGAAGAGTTAACACATGCAGCAAAGCGCGTAAAGAAAGACTCCTTGGTGGCCCAGAGGCCACTCAGAGTGCATCGTTTTGTTGGTAAGTGTCAAAACAGGACATCCACAAACACACACTGTAAAGCCAGAACATTGAATGCCTGACCCAGCAAACGGTCACAGTGTATATTGACACCAGATATTGCTTTGAAAGACCAAACGCATTTATTGACTTGTGCATCTCTCTCATAACTCCAGAATTAATTCTGCTCTACATGTGAACCAGAAGGATGCTTTGATTTCATCACATTACATATGAATTTAGCGATCAGTAACCGAATGCTACTGAGATCCATCGGGAATAGAGGAGTACAGTTTTATTTATTCTTGACCATATCCTCTGTTTGGTGTTTCTTCCTCAGGTTCAGAGAACAAGCCTCGGAGAGTTGTGAGGAGCGCTTCTGAAGGATATCTTAACCTCATTGAACCGCAGAAACCCAAGTCCATTTTCTATAAAACATCTCAGCAGCTGAAACGAGTGGCTAAACGCATGTGAGGCAGCACTGAGCTCAAGTCATATCGCCTTTAAAAACACTTTCGACCCTGAACCTTTTCCATCCTCATTGGTGTTTTTAGAAGATCTTTTTTTTCTCCAAAGCTTAGAAGAAAGTGCTCAATCATGCAGAAATGCTAAATGTAATTGGATAAAAGTTCTACTGAGTCGCGTTTTATTTCCTTTCAGCCTTGCACTGAAGTGAACTTTCACTTGTACATAAGCATTGTATGGGCAGTTGTAGAACATTCAGATTATTCTTGATTTGTATTAGTTTGGAGCCTTTCTTTGTATTTTAACCTGTATTATTAAAGTTATGTTCACACTAACAGCAAAAAGAAAAAAAATGGATAAATCACTGTGTGTCCTGCAGATATTTTTGTACATTATGTACTTTGATCTATTTTCAAATGGTGATCAGCTTTTAGGTGACCACATTAACCAGGGCAGCTAATAACATCGAAACTGCTCGACTCTGAGCTGTTTGTGTTTCTTATTTTTATCCTGTACAGGTAATAACATGGGTTTATAGATATTTCATAATAAAAGTGCTTGTAAGAGAATCTGTGGTTTTTCAATAAAAAGATCCTTTTCATCAAAAAAAAGTAAAAAAGAAAGTAATATCTGCTTTTTGTGCCATTGATGCTGCGCGTGAATGTGGTTCTCAATGACGTTTCAGTTACAAGATGTTCCAACACTAAGTAAGTGACATCAGACGGCCTCAGAGAAGGTGAAAAATACAATGGCAGGCAAAATTGAACTGAGCTAGGAGTGAGTCACACATAACTCTTATTGTCTTCCTATAACATTCATATGCTTTTAGGAAAGAGATCGTGATTCCAGCGATGCTATCTTTACAGATGAAAGTACTTTGGTGTTGTGTTTGGGTGTTTTTTGCTCTGGTTTTTTTTTTTTTTGTTTGTTTTTTGTTCAATTGCCAAAAATATGTTTAAAAAGAACACATGGAAAAGGTGGAGACTGCCAGACCATTTACAATTGTCCTTCAAAGCGTAACACAATTGTCACATTGTTACTGTTTGGAAGTATTGGCTGTAAGGAGGAACAATGCACAAAGTTAGGCTGCACTCCAACACCAATGTAGGCAACTTAATTCAGGCTTCATACAAGTAAGGCAAATATGTCAAAGTGGCTCTCATATGGGGTTTAAGCACCACTCGCAGCAAGATAAGGCATTCAACCATATGCACAGAGAGCACAGAACGGCCCTAGCATGGATTTGAACAAGGGACCTTTGTCCTGTTAGGGTTAAATCACAGGATCAGAGAATTAAGTTTCCTTACCAAAGAGGTCTCTCTGGAGCATTTATAAATAAATAAATCTAACAGCTGCAAATAGGCATGTAAAGCAAAGCTGTCTGTAAATGTTGATATATGACTACTTTTTTCTTTCATATTTGGGCCATCAAGTTTTCTGCTTATGTCAATATAGCTGCTGATTTCCTTTATACTGAGCAAAAGATCCCCAGGTGGAGATACAAATCACTTTGGTGTTGCCTCATACATTAAAAAAAAAAAAAAAAAAAAAAGTCTTTTTCTTATACAGAAGGTATGTTAGAGTGATAGTGGTCAATAAAGGAATCGTGGTGGACTGCATTGAAAAGAAAACTACTTATCAGTTTACTGTCATGCACTAATTCATTGTAGGCCTCTCTTGTGAAACCAGCTCCCAGTTTGAATTCAGCACAGACACCCTCTCTACTTTTAGGATAAGACTTAAAACTACTTTTTTGATAATGCTAATAGATAAGGTGACCCTGAATTCTCCCTTAGTTACACTGTAATTGAAAATGCAATAGGTTTCTTCTTGACTCACTATGTTAGTGCTATCAGCATTAATCTCGTTAAAATGACGTTAACGCCATAACCGCATTAACATGGCAGATTTCCGTTAGCGAGTTCACGCGGATTGCCTCGTGTGTGGGGCTGCACGGCGTCAATGCGTTAGCGCTGTGCAGCGCCAATGCACTGTAGGCAATTTTCAACTTGGTTCTGTACTTGGTTATTTTCTCACTTTTTAAAATGATGCACATGTTTTGTGAAACCTGTGAAATCGTTTCCTAAATTGCTTGTGTTTTCTTTATTTGTGTCGAGCTCTTTTAAACAGCTACAACTAATGAATAAATTGTTTAGCTAAGAATAACAGATAAATGAGCTTAAATTCATAAAAAAAAAAACAAATGGCTGAAATAGATATGTAACAGAGAGACTCAGGATTAAAGTAAAAACGAAATAAGTATCCAACGTTTGCCACACCAGTTTTTTTAAGCTAAATACAGCATAGATATATATAGATATATATCTATATATATCTATTTTTTTTAATTAAGAGACATACATTATAATATACTTGAGCATGGTCTTATAAGAAGCTACTTTTTTTTTCTTTTTTTTTCTTTTTGGAAAGTACTGCTAAACGCCACTTTAAAGTTGTGCCTTGAAGATATTTTGGGCTTCCCTGTGTTACATTTTTAGACTGATGAAATGTGGTGAATCACTGGGAACAGGCTTCTGTTTGAAATCTATACTAAAAACCAAAGACAAAAAAAACTGCTGGATCTATTATGAGGGTGGGACCTCATTGCTCTGTCTGGAGAGAACTAGACTTGTCACTTTGAATTCAGTCTTGCAACTTCCAGTGGCACAGCATTCGGTGTGATCTTTATTTTTAGCTCAGGAGCTCAATGCATATATCAGCACTGTACTGCGCAAGCACTGACACCCTCTCATGCTCTCATTCACAAGAATCTCTTCATTGTGTGTGTGTGTGTGTGTGTGAGAGAGAGAGAGAGAGAGAGAGAGTGTGCGCACACAGGGAGGCAGGTTCTGGCTAAAGTTTATTAACTTTCTCTTAGCCAATGGGACGCCTTGTGCGTTTTTCCTGCTGACCAATGGGACAGATTGAGAGGTTGGAGGTGGGTGTTGCTTAGCAACTGCAGGTAGAATCTCAGATCATGTCGGACCCATTGTTTTATCTCGCCTCCCTGAGAGACATTACATGCTATGTGTTGTCATTTGTTAGTAAAAGACACCCCTGTGCAAATGCGTCACAAAGTTGTTAACTCTATTTTTGTTACTGTTAAACGAAGATGGCAGGGACTTTAATAGCATTTTGCCCTCAAGAAGGAGTGCTTTCGTTTCTTTTCTTTTCTTTCTTTCTTTCTTTCTTTCTTTCTTTCTTTCTTTCTTTCTTTCTTTCTTGTCTTTCTTTTCTTTCTTTTCTTTCTTTTTTTGATTGATTGCCATCATGTTATCACCAGTACCTGTCTTAGTCTCATCACCAGACTGACTGGAGCACATACAGAGGAATTTAGATTTTACTCCTTTATTCATTGCTCCTCATTACAGGCATAATAACCTTCAGTGAACCTCATGCAGAGTCAGAGGTGAGTGATTAAAAGCAGACAACAGACAGGGCTGCTCAAAGCAAAGATGCTGGCTGTCCATGAAACATTTGCCTGTGAAGCATTTGCCACATTTAACCTGCTAACCCCCCCCCCCCCCCCCCCCCCCCCACACACACACACACACACACACACACACCATCTCACACACACAAATCACAATTGCATTTAATATGATCCTTAATACATTTTTGATTGGAAACCTTCTGTTTTGTTTGGCTGCCATTATATGAGCAGCAGAGAGAGATGCAGACCGCTCAGTATAAAAGCAAACCGTATGATCTCTCCTGCAATGTTCCTGACTCCCACAAGGCCGCACGTCACAGCTGTGAACTTTTCGCCCCCTGTCTAATTAGATGACCTGATATCTTAAAGCAATATGTCAGAGTGGAGCGCTGACCACCAGTGTCTGTCCTTTTTTGTTTTGTTTTTGTTTTTTTGGCTTTTGTTTTTCCTCTGTTGGCCTTGAATCACATGGCTGTGACACCTGGGGGGGGGGCACAAGAAAAATCTGTGACCTCTTAGTCATATATAGCATAAAAGAAACTTTCATTCATTCAATTTTTTTCATTTCTTTTTTTGAGACAAAAACATAGCATAAGAAAAGCACCAAAGGTTTGCGTTTGCTCGTTGGCCCGTCCCGTGATGCCTAATGCAAATATTTAAATGGGGTTTATGGAAATTCCTGGGATGCACCCAGGTTTGGCATGTAAAACAGGGATGTGAACATGGTTGTTTACACCGTGCACATTTGTGTCCAGTAAATCCCACTGTGGGAAGCAAAGGAACAGAGATTTAACAACACAATAAACTCGCCTGTATTGTTTGTTGAAGTGTAGCACATTTGGAGACGTGCTTCGGTTTAAAAGGTGGTTTGGTGTAGTACTCTAGACAAGGTAAGAGTTTATAAATGTATTCATCAGGTGCTCTGAAAATTGTGAGTTTGATCATTTGTTTAGGTTGTTTATCCAAGACTGCACTCTGGCTACTCCAGTGTGAGCATTTAGTGCTCTTCTCTCTTTCATTTGAATGGGTCCTCTTGGTTTAATTGTAGGCACTATTGCACTATTTTAAAACATTTAAGGGACTAAGCAAGTTCATAAACGGAACATTGCGCTGGACACATTACAAAGTGCTGGGGTTTGAGAGCTGCTGATTTTGTTGACTTTGTAAAGCCTGTCGATTGATCATGTTGGAGCACAGAGAGGATGATGGTGATGGTGATAAGTGCAGCAGAGATTTATCTGATTTTATTTATATATGGTTATGTGTTTGTCATCCTCGCTGATCACCCAGCAGTTGCAGAACCGTTTCATTTCTGACTGCAGTTGATTCAGCCAGCATATTTTGCGAGGAAAAGAGAGAGAAAAAAGATGTGACAGCAAATATCTGGCTCTCTTTATCAATACACATCTGACTGTTGACAGGACCTTGTGCGGTGGTAATCGTGAGGGAAGGGGAGGGGAAGGATGGGTGAGATTTACAGTTTCCTTTACCAGGTAATGTCTCCTGTTGTGAAACAATGTGACAGAAAATCAGTACATCTGTGATGGCTCAGCAGTGTTCTTTGCCCCTCTACATTCTCCTCCAGGAGCTTATCCAAAGCTCACCTCAAATGTACTGTATGTAGCCTGTGGATGACTCATCCTCGGGAGAATGAGCTGCAAGGTGCAGGTAGCCTTGCAAATAAACATTTCACGATTTGCAGCGTCTTCTGAAGTACTTTGCTGACTTAAAGTCTGATCCTGCAGACTGCAAATACAAACTCTGACAAACCAATTCTGCTTCATTCTGTCTGTGAGGCACACCGTGTAAAATGTCCTGTGGTGTTGATGTGCCCCTTCAGTGTAACACATGTGACGTGTGCATCAGTGAAATCCTGACACACACACGCACAGAGTTGTGGATTTTTTTTTCTTTTTTTGCCATTTTGTTTATTGAAACAGAAAATTTGTCATCATTGCAGCAATTGCCATGGAGACAGGGTTTAAATCCCAAACCTAGTGGTTTTATACACTGCATGAGTGTATGCTCGTTACCGTTTACCGCAACTTCCAGGAAGACTGCACGCTGGGTGGATGGGTGACTCCGCCTCTTGTGGATGGTTGTGAAACATGCGTCCATTCAAATCATCTTCGATTCCCGGCAGCCTTTCACACACGCACTGTTCCCCTAAAACATGTAAAATTCTCCCTTGTTTATCGTTTACTTTGCAGCATCCTGTTTTTCTGGCATATTAGCGGATACGGTTCGTACCATAAAGTTTATCACTGATGACCAAGCAACGGGAGCCACTTTGCTGTGATTTAATTGTACTTTATACTTCACCTATTGTGAAATTGGATTGAAGTGGTTAGGGGGAAAGTTCTGGGTTCACCTGGAGTCTTTCTGTGTGCTTCTGTGGGTTTTTCCACCTCCCTGCTACAGGTCAACCATTCAGGTTAGATTAATTGGTGATGCTAAACTGGCTGTAGTTTTGCTTGTGTGTGTGTATTTTTTCCTGTGATAAGCTGGCACGCTATCCAAAGAGTATGCTGCTTTTCCCCCAGTGTTAGCTGGGATAGCTCCCAGTCAAGAAAATGGATGGCACGTGGCCTCTTCTTGGGGGTAAAATGAGAAGAACTGTGTTTTCTAACATTCTTGTTCAACTAAATTGACACTATATCCACTTTAAGATGTTTGTCACCAAATGAGTACTGTTATGGCGCGGCCAGACCACAACATAAAGGGTGATCCATCCCCGTCCAACCCCAAGCAGCACGTCACACACTTAATATTTCGTGACAGTGATTTATTTACAACGAGTGCAGTTAAAAAAAGGAAGGGAGCATACCATAACTTCAGGGTGAACCCAAGGCCAAAACAACAAACAAAATGTAGCCTATCTCAGGAAAAAACACAACTTACCTACTCAAAAGAACTAAACCAAACGACAATCACTTTCCTCCCTGCCTAACAAAAACAGGAGAAAACTGATCAGACAAAAAGGCGGTCCACCCCTACATGGTCTTACATTAACCAACATAGTACCATAGTGACACGGTGAACGGTCTGCCGTTTGGGTTGGGTCGAGGATGAATGACATGGCAGTCCCTGGCGGTCTCTTCTTATTCGCTGCCTCCCGGTCCTCAGCCAATCGGTGCGAGCCATCCACCCTGGATGCACCAACCACGGAGGAGCACCTGCGCACTCAAATTTACATATGATTGCGATCACAGTCGTAACAAGTACGTAAAGGGGTTATAACCTGGGCAAAGGGCATTAAAACATCGTTGACTGCTTTAGGCTTCATCCAGATTAGGTACAATTAATATTAGGCTGCGCCGTCAAAGAGTAAGAATGTGCCACCCAACAGCTAGACAGCATTCACTTTTAATGTTTTGGACCTGTCATGTTTATGAGCATGTTTGAAATGTTGATTCTAAAGCCAAGACCAGGTTTGCCATGTCTGATGGCAATAAAACAGAACAATAAGATGGAGTTAGTCTGCTATCAGTTTCCAGTTGACTGGGATCAAATTGTCTGTTTGTGATAATATTAGCTGTAAGAAATCAGTGAAAAGGTGTTGCCATCTGTTGTCATCTACATACGTATATAGAGTCTAGCCAGGACTTTATATTCCTCCAGAAATACTGATGTAGTTGCTGCAGGACAGCAATTTAACCGCAAATTGTCATAGGAGCTCAGAAACCTGGTTTATATAGGAATATAACCAGGACAAAACCGGTTTGCAACCGAATTGACTTCCCTGCTGCAAAGAGACGCATTGCAGACAATTTGTGCTCATTCGCGGAGACTGACTGTAACGTGTTGACAATCTGTTTGTATTTTTAAATCTGACTGCAATTATTTCCAAAAATTCACCCATCTGTCATGATTGTGTGACTAGGAATGACCCACGCAATCAAAATGGGATCAAAAGTGCTCACCAAATGTGAAAAAATTGAAAGCAATCACAGGACAGCCACCAATTTTTCTAAGCAGGCTGCCATCTTATTTTCACTCTAGTGTGACTGAGCTAATATTTACTGCATCTAGTACACACAATGTGGGCCTGACACTTTTATATTCTCATAAATTATCCTGTAAATTACAATGTAAAGTAAATATTTGAAGAAAAAGTCCTGCTAGCCATTTTTAATGCACTCCCAACCTGGAGCTGGGAAAGCCTGTATAGACCAGACAACTTTAATCTTAACCGAGAATCCCCCGTCTGAGTATCACCAGTAAACACTCAACAGCCACACTGCCCATTTAGTAAAAAATGTATGTGCTCACACAGGCTGGTTAAAACAAGCTTGTGTTAAGATTACACTGGCCTTCCCCCTGCAGGTAGTTCTTGCAGGGGGAAAGCCAGTAGCCTATAGTCTCAACACAACACCACGGGCCATTTACACTTCCTGACATCCTTTTTATCGAACAACGGAGCAACTTTTTATTTGGGTTTAATTGGTTTTGTTTCAAATAAAGTTAGAGCCACATCCATGTTACACCCACACAGGTGTTTTCACTTTCTTTGCCTGATTAGAACTCCTCTCAGGACTGTGTGGGTGTGTACAAACTGCTCGATTCACATTCGTATCACTCTACTGTTGGTTTCTTTGCACTTGTTATGTTAGTACAACTTAAAGCCTTTAACATCCTTATTACTCTCACACTTGTTTCTCCTTCAGTATTAGGGTGCACATGATTGTTGCAATGTTTTAATTATATTTCATCTGCAGTTCCTAGAAATACGGGACACATTATTGTTGGGAACATAATATCTCACCAGTCCAATCCCAAACGACAATCTGATTGTTATTTGGAGTAAACTGATGAAGGTTTTGTCAGGTTTATCTTTGGCTGGAGGGCTGCAACAAAATCATAGGCGCTTCCTTATTGAAATTTAAAGTTGTTATGTAAACAGCTAATAACAAATCTATAAATATATGTTTTAAAACAGTACCTCCTGCTGATGATTCCTATCTTCCTGAGGTCTTCATGCGAGAAACAAGATCAATATTGGTTTTGAAGCTTCAGTGCAAGCTTTTTCATGTTTTGTGTATTTTCTAAAGCCATAAGTTACCATGTTTGGATGAGAAGGTGGATTGCTAAGTGATCAGCTAACTAGCTGGCTTGGTTGGCAGCTGCTTGCATACACTGCATAGATGTGATCCACCTGCTAATTGGTGCTCGGGTAACAGGTTTGTAAAATAGAGGAACTTTGACTCACCACAAATGAAGCACAGATTTCTTGGATGTCTGTACCACATAGAAAGCGATAATATAAGTTAGGCAAATCTTTAAAGTGAACCAAAAGCACATTCACATACATGAGGTATAAAATAATTTAATCCACTCTGAGTTTTTATGAGATAGGGGCTGCCATTTTTATTGATTGTTTTTTTTTTTTTTTTGTGCAAAATGTAAAATTTCTGTAAAATGTGCTTTTTAATCCCGTTAGGTTGGTTCTAAGAGGACACGTTAGTCCTCTTAGAACCAGCCTAGTGGGAGGTAGAGGAACAGCGGTTTTGGGGACTTTTGGTTTCATTTTTGAGGTCTGAAGGTAACTTCTTGATCAATCTTTGTCAGTCCCCATAGACTGTTATGTTACAGAGTTAAATGTTAAATTAATTCAGAGACCTGTTTGTCTGTGTACACCTGTCCAGGCTGCACTCACTCTCATATCTTAAGGTTCAGAGAGTAGAATGATATGTAGTCATTTATACCAATGCTAGCTAATATTTTTAATATTACAGTGTGATGTGGTGTTGGTGTTGCATTGTGGAGATTTTGTGTTGTCAGAGGCTCCAAAATTTTCAAATTGTTTCTCCCTTTGTTTGTTTACATAGCATTACTTTAACACAAAGTCTGGGAACTGATCCAGAATATTGCCACACAATACACATGTAACCCAAAACCTATTGAACCTGTTAAGCAAACTATATTAATCCAAGCAAATGTGCACTTACCGAGTGGCTTTTACTAACCTGTTCTCACTACTAAACCTTGATCATGCTTTGGCAAGAACCATCACATTTTAACCCCATTTGGGTAAATGGAAGACTGTTGTGGTTAACAATAAAAAAAAATGTTCAATTTAACCAATATCATGACCTCTTCGTAAACCTAACCAAAATGTTTTATTGCATAAACTTAACCAAGCAAGCATAAATGACAACAATGACAGACCAGCATTCTGGAAATCAGTGAAAGCTTATAAGACCATGCTGTTTATACTTTTATTTATTTGGAAGCATGAGTTTATTGTGAAGAAAAGTAAAAATTTAACAATCAGATTTTTCTTTACAGTTGCCTGCAGATCACATAAACCTTAGTCCTCACCTCCTGCATTAAACTTTTCTAACGGCCGTTATGGCAGTGGATGAAAAAAATGAACTGCTCATCAGAAACTACCCTCCTCTTCTAAATGAAAATAATATATAAATGCACCGGTTGTGCATAAAATGGGACTTCAGCAAAAATTTCAGAAATTTATGACAGGAGTTATTGTGTACCATAACTTACCGCCTTTGCATACCTTATTACTGCTATGGTTGCTCCAAGTGGATCAGCTTTACCCTGTTCACCTTAATGGTGGTGTGATGTGGTATTTATGTATATGGAAATGTTGTTGTCCGCTTGCTTTAGTTAGCTATTTTCCAGATATTTGAAGGCTGTGTTGCTTTGGGGTGGTTGTGGTGTTTCTCAAGCTCTGTCTGGATTGTTTTTGTAATTGTTACATGTGGACATGGCCACATGAATGCCAAGACCTGAAGCTTCCCAGAGTAATAGTTAATTGTACTGAATTGATCAGCACTATTTAGTATATCAGACCCTAGATTTAATAGCACAATGGGTGAAGTGTCACTCATGTTTTATAGGCTTCTTCACTGTCAAAAACTGTTCTCCAACTGACCCAAAGTTTTAGAAAAATGCTGTCGTTGGACTTAGCATTTAGCCAATTAAGGCTGCATTTCTGAATTAAATGGCACTAGCAGCAATCATAAAGTTAAATTCATGATCAGGTTTCCATGAAAGTGTAATGCCAGCCTTATCCACACCCTTTCAAATGAAGTGTTACCATGGATATAATTCTAGCTGTATGTGGGCTGGATTTCTGCAGACAGAGGTTAATTAAATTTTCTCCTGTCTACCTTCGCCTTTAATTTAAAAAAAAAAAATTGCATCTGCTTTGTAGAGATGAAAAATTCTTACTTAAAACCACCCCGCCATATCTCCTCCCACTTTCTGCACGTGTGCATGTGAGGTCTGAGAGGCGTACTTCACTACTGACACACACAGGGCTTCTCTGTCAGTTGACAGGAAGCTGCACTTCCAGGCCAAAGCGCCTGTTTGATAAATAACACGCGTGTCTCCGGGCGCACAATGTATCTCAAAGACTCTAAATGTGGCCCTCAGTCTTTGTCTCTCTGACACACATATTGCACAAAGCCACACACACACTCGTGCTTCTGCACTCTTTCATGCATACTGTGCACAAAAACACTAGGTCTCTCTTTCTTACCCTTTCTTTCTCTCTCTTTGCTGATTAGAAAACAATATCCAGCTTATAACTGCAAGTTAGGCAGACACCCACACTCATTTGCAGTGAAAGGCAAATGACCCTGATGATGAGTCATTGCATTCACTCAGATTTTTTTTTATTCAACACACTGAAGTGAAATCTCTTAAGGCAGAGTTAAACACTGGTCCTTGCCATTATTTTTCCGAGTGAACTCAGCTGTACTTTTGTGTTTTTCTCAAATATATTTACATGAGTAAAGGTCAACTAGAAATAGTACATAAAATCTTTAAATTTCAGTCCACTTTTTCCACCCATACACACACACACACACACACACACACACACACGCACACACACACACATCTTATCTTTGTAAAATCATTAATCAGTGTTCCTCTAAAATGATTTTCCTGTCTTTGTACTGAAAGGAATCAGGAATTAGTTCGTTTCATGCATGTACAATAAAAAGAAAACTGCAAAGGCTTTGCTAGGAACTCTCGATAATTAAAGCAAATGTACTATTAGATTCAATTAAAGATTTAAAAATCAATTTTTTTTTAGTAAATACAGTTTTGTGCAAAGATCTCAAGTCACTCCTCATTTCTTTATGTTTTCCTAGGAAAATTGGAAATAGTTGGAGTGAAAATGTACAAATGCACATGACAATACTGTATAATACGTGTAATTCTAACAAGCTTTAAAGTCAATATTTGGTATGACCACCTTTATTCTTCAACCCAACCTGAATTCTCTCTCTCAAACATTCAAATCTTTTCTTTGGATGTTGGCTGCATTTTGTTCTGTATATCAAGATGATCCCACACAGTTTCAATAATGTTGTAATCTCTGCACTGAGGAGGCCAATCCACGACTGGTAGTGCTCCATTGTGTGCTCTTCAAATCTATCTATCTAGCTTCTACTGCATTGGCAGTCTGTTTGGGATCACTGTCATGCTGAAAAATTCCAGATCTTGTGTGGCCTTTTCTCCCGGTTTCCCTTCCTCAAGAATGGCTTCTTGACAGCCACCCTTCCACTGAGACCATTTCTGATGAGGCTTCAGTAAACAGCATCAGGATCAACTGAAGGGCCTGATGAATCTCTCATGCCATAGATAGATTTTTTTCAGATACTGTTCATCAGCTGTAGATAGTAGTTTTTAGGCTTGCCACCTCTTCTTTAAACCTCCATTTGTCCAGTTTTCTAATGACAAATGGCTCTTTGGGAATCATCTTGTTGGGCAAAAATACTATATTGTGACTGTCAAACTGTGCTATCTTTTGCATTTTTTATGGATTCAGCTGAAGAAAATGGAATAAAATATGTGTTTTGTGATAGACTGAATGTAACAAAGTGCCTAAAGATATCATTTAAAATTGGTTCTTTGCTATGTCTCTTATGTGTATACACAATGCTGGTTCATCCCTTGAGTTAGGTGTCTTTTTATGGTTGAATGATTTATAGGTCAGTGTTAACAAAGCAACAAACAAAAAACACACAAAATAAATTCTTCTGAAAATGGCCAGGTACAAGAACTGGACTGAAAATGAGTGAAAAAGCAACCAGTCCAAAGAAGACCTTGAGAAAGCCTGAAGAACTAGTGCAAAAACATTGGAAAAATGAATTAGTATAAAGAAATAAGGGGTGACTCAAAACTTTTGCACAGTACTGTAAATCTTTGTTGTTAGATCTTAAAATAAAGCAACGTTTTTTAGGTTCAATCAAGATATATCAGTAACATTTCTACCAAAAAGTGATTTTTCCCTTTACTCTTTTTGTTTGTTTGTTTGTTTGTTTGTTTGTTTGTTTGTTTGTTTGTTTGTTTGTTTGTTTGTTTGTTTGTTTGTTTGTTTGTTTGTTTGTGTTCTTTTTAAACTATCTTCAAGGCAGGAAGAGGCAACACTCATTTGATCAGTATTTTGAAATACAAAGGTTACATACAAAGGTTTTATAAACATAACTTTAGGTTAACAGTGCAGCTTCTTCTGTCCAGTTAATTATCTGGATTACCTGGATGATACAGGGTGGTGTAAGACGTGGGTTTTAATTGAAGCACTGTAAGGAAAAAATAACATTTAGTTCATGAAAGACTGATGAAAGCAAGAAAGCAAGTTATAAATGATACACACGCACTCATCTCACTTCCTTCTTCTTATTTGTTAATAGCATGGAAATATTTTGTGAGCGATAAGAATTTATTCTGCAGGACTTTAATATCTGGCAGATGTTAGAAGAAATCAAACAAAGATTTGACGTGGCCATGCAGTCTGACCAAAAAAAAAAGCAAAAAAAAAAAGCCAGAATGAACCTGAGACTCATTTTTGGACATGAGGCCTGAGGGCTGCAAGTGTTATCTGGCTGCATCAAGTTTACTTTGTTTAAGGAAAGAAAGAATAGTGGAGTGTATGGGGGAGGGAGTGTAACGAGAGTAAAAGGGACTGAAAGGATTTTGATCCAGTGATATTATATATCTGTCCTGGTCAAGGGCACACAAAAGCACACAGCAAACCACCAGAGAGCAAAGCATGTCATCTGAATAGTATGTCTTCTTTGCGGTGTTGTACATCCAAAGGCTTTGTGCGCCTGAATTTGGTTGGTAGAAGACACAAAGGAGGCAGTTTGTTCGCCCCTGACAAGTGTGCTTTTATTTGTGTCGGCCCTTTGATGTATAGAGAAACTTTGGCTGGGATATCCCTCTCAGACAAATGCACAAGAAATCCCACTCCTTTGTATTATCCTTAACAATTCCCTCACCAGTCACTGCAAGGCTTTTATTCCCTTTAAGACCATTATTTTAAACTTTGTGCCTACTGTCTGTCTGTCAACTGTAATGGGGTATCTTGTCTGGCTTTGGGGGATGGATGGTGGGGAGTGGGACTTTGGGCATATATGCTTAGTTGCTGTGCTGTCAGGTCAGGGCGTCAGTTTAGCTTAGTAAAACAAACTGGAGCAGGTTGGTGCTATTTTGTCCGCTTTGTCACCATTTTAAACTTTACAAATATAATATGATGTTGTGCTTATTGCAGACACCGCACGTTAAAAACAAATAAAATCTCTAGATATTCAGTATTCTTCATAAACATAGACAGCCATTTACTCAGTATAAGCCTATTCTGGCAAGTCATCCAAGTACTAAGAAAGCAAACAACAGGCAAGATCTTTAATTGCATGACAAGTAGACAGATCCACTGATGAAGAGATATCACGGAAAGCTCCAGATCAGGTAGTGTATGGGCTTTGTGGAGCAAAAGGTGTTGTGCTCAAGGGTGAGCTATAAATCTCAAATGTTCTGAGGCTCTACCTTTAGAATAACAACCTGTTTAAGTAGCTGCTGCACATGTTGCTTGATGCTTAATCAGCGAGCCATTGGCCTTAATTTGAGCTTGATTCAAATCTGAAAATGAGTCCAGACAAGGTGAAGAGAAAGCTCACGCGCTCACATCTGCAGCCGCAGCTTTTACACTGTTGTTACCAAACAGCTGGGACTTAAGTAACTCCACGCAGCCGCCCTTTGACGAGTCACTTTTGAAGCAGAGTGCAGCGTTGCTTTCCTACACAGCTTTTGTCAGTCAGTCCAGGGATTTGAACTGCCAGCCGTCCAAGTCACGAGCATCCACCTCCTCTGCAGGCTGCTGCTGTCTTTTATAGCAGACGACCAGTAAAAGAGCTAAAAACTCTTGACCCTTCCATTCCTGGGGGCGCCCACAAGTGCTTAAGCAGATAAAGATTATATTCATCGCATAGACATTTTAGTACGGGGGTCAGAAAAGGGCTTTTACATAAAAACAGATTGTTTTACAGAACGAATAATGCCGATGTGAGTTTAGACTGGTGGTACTGCTTATGTTGGCTTACGCTCAACTGTACTGTAAGGAACTGGTGGCTATACTGGAAACCTAAACAATGAAAAAAAAAAGGTTTTCTTTTCTTGCAAATAGAAGAGGATCCCTGTGAACTCAAAGTCGGACTCAGAAATCCATTACAAGGTCAACAGCCTGTGCTGCTTCAGTCCACCTCACCGGTGTCCGGTTGAATCACACAAAGTGAATATCTGAGAAGACAATCTACCTCCTACTTCCTGAGTATGTGTGCAATATTACTGTGGAATGACTTCTGTACATCTGTAACCTATAAAAATAACCACACACTTGATATTTTTATTTTATTCTTTTTTTTTTTGTCACTACCATCGTTTCCTTCCTTTTTTGTTACATTCCAGCATGTCTGACTACATATCGGCCATCAGGGTTAAATATTAATGACCGAACCTGCCAAATCCGCCTGAACATTCACAATACTTTTAATGCAGCTGCACTTATTTTACTGTGTCTCCTTTTTCTCATAGAGTTCAGAAGAGGAACCGAAGAAGCCAAGGCAGTCATGAAATGTGAACATCTGTGTCGACAAGTGTTACATGTATGCGCTGCATTGAAGGTCAGTGGCTCATACTTCCACTGTGCAATATCTGGCTGATCATAAAGGGGCTACCATTTGCAGGGTTGCCTTGCATGCAAAATTTCAGGTCACGACCACTGGGAGCCAATAATGCCTTTGGCTAAGCAACAAGATGCAAATATATCTATTCAAATTCGCACCACTCCATACACATTCAGGGCTTACACAAACACAGACGCACACACACACAATCTCATCTCAGTGCAACGAGCCCTCGTTTGATCCATGAATAAGTCACAGTCCTGGGGCAATATTTGATCTGAGACGACTTCAGATCCATATTTCTGTGTTCACTTTTCTTGTTGACCAAGAAAGGAGACTGAGCTTACACCTTCTAGATTATTTTAGTCATTTTCATTGTGCTCGCTGTAGTTCAGCAGCCTCTTAGTCCAGTGGCAGGCCCGGATTACACGTCTCACCCAGGGCAGGAATAAAGATAACAGCAGACAGGCAGCACCCTCCACTCCAGGCTGTTGAGCAGACGGAAGTTAGTCAGAGTTAAGACATCAGTGTACTTCTATGTCACACTCGGTGCTCCAGATTCCCCCTCCGCCTCCGCCTCCCCGAAGCCCTAAAGGCAGAGTTTACACAGTCACCTGGTGTTTAACTGGTCACAAGAAGATGGATGACAGTGTAGGCAGCAAAGCTAGATAGAAACCCCCTCAATGTCACAGCAGCTCATTCGGTTCAATTTCGGCCCCTGCTTAGCCACTGGGGCAACCCAGATATCATTCATTCTAACACTGTCCATCACACTATACATAGACCAGCGAAATTAGCACAAACGCAATGCTCGCTATCAGTGTGAAGTATGGTGGCAGTAGGGGCGATTATTTACGGGCTGCATTACTTTCTGAAGACCTGAGCTCTGAGTCATCGACCGAGCCTGATAATTAATTCCACGCGCTACAGAAATATTATGAAGCTGCACTACAGAATGACAGATGTACAGCATGAAGCACATTGTCAACAGGGTGACTGTATTAAGCTATTTTGACTGCTTCGTTATGAGATTGTGCGTTCCTGTAAAACAAATCCGTAGTTTTCATTTTTAATACTTGGCACTTTATTTTCCACAAGTTGTATTTTGTTTTCGGTAAACAGAGGAGACAGGAGATCCGGCGGTTTGATGTACTCATGTGTAATCAGACTATTTGTTGTTTTCTGTCTGCTCTTTGTTTGTCCCAGAGCTCAACTTCCTGTAGATACAAGAGGTAGAGATACACTGGGATCTGACAGTAAGAGATAACCTGCCATCAGCGAGCCGTCTATTTTTAACAGCAGGTACTAGTAACGCATGACGTGGGGCTCTTGTTATCAATATTTATGGGACAAAGATTAAGACAGAGTAATGATACACACAGCCCTGACTGGATCCATCCTCGCTTAATAGTTGTCATTACGGCGAGGGGGAGGAGGAAAGTGCTTATAGACTCAAAATTTTTAGGCTGGCACTCTGCATTTTAGTAATGATTCCAGAGACCACAATGGGCCCCAAATGTGATTAGCAGATGTCAACAGGGGTGTATGATGACTGCAGTGTTAAAATGGCTTTAACAATACTTCCCCCCCCCCCCCTTTCTTTTTTTTTGGTGATTAATTTTTCTACAGTTGTCATTTGAGGAGGTGGAGCTGAGAGTCATTTTCAGGCATTCACGGGCAGATTGTTGGAAGCTCCTTGGGAAAAAGGTTGGACAAAATCTTACACACAGTTACATCTTAAAAGCTGCGTGCAGCTCAGGAGGTTAAAAGACAGGTTTACAAAAATACAGAGCAACAACGACAACAACAAGTGGTAATGAGCCAATCACAAAAGAGATACCACGACTGCTTCTGCTATAATTGTGACATCCTACATCTTCTTTGCTGCATTGCCTGTATCCGATTAACACCAACACCTGTACCTCCTAACAGACCTCGAAAAGGCCGGAACAGTGCACATTCTTCCCCCGTGTTTATCCCGAGGTGCAGCCCGTTGGCCACACATTTTAATAACACTCCCTGTGCCAAAATATATTTCACTCAAACTCTTATAAGTTCCAAGAGTAAGCTCAAAAGAGGTGAAGTATCTTGGCAGACCATAGAGCAAAATGCCATGCAGTCATATGCAGCCCAGGGGATGAAGTGATTGATCTATGACCTCGGACTCGGATAAGATATTGTGCTGAAGAGTGCGGGGGAGGACACGGATAGTGGAAAAGGGACGAGCATGAGTCAGTAACAGAGTCTGCGAAAAGCTGTGGGAGCAGAGGAAGTGTTAACAACATCACAAGTAGGAGCAAGTCAAGTTACCACGTCAGGAAGCAAAAAGGCCTGAGAGTAGGATGATGGTAGGAGCCTGCGAGGTGATGGGGACACATACATCCTAATCATTTAATCATGTAAGGTGAAAAAGAAAAGAGGGGGAATTGTTCGTGCTGTCTTCACCCGGGCTGATATGTGTTACCTCTCTCTTCATGTCACTGCCTTTTATTAGTCGCCTGTAATGAGTAGCCCCCTGTGTGAAAAGCCTGCGAGGACCGAGTTCAAGGATAATAAGCTATGTGTGGCTCTTAAGTCCAGCACTGCTTGCCTGTTTGGTACACGGAGAACCACATCTTTCTTGCCCAGTAATAATTATGATTAAACACACATATATGTTTTTTATTTTTATCTAATTATGCCATCTTGTGTCTTTGAGGCAGAAATGTATTGACACAAACCACAAAAAAACTTCTCTTTTTTGTTTTGTTTGTTTGTTTGTTTTTGGCCACTGCCTCTACAAGCAGGCTGACACAGTAGCTACATGCGTAGTCAGACCAGATTAGAATCAGCTGCGCTCGCCAAGAAAAGACTTTTTGAATGTGTCAGAAGTTTTGGTACAATATTGACAAGTGCCACTGACAACAGAGAAATGTGACTTCAGGTTCAATATTAAAATCAGTGCGTATTTTGGCACATGTACTCCCCTACGTGAAGGCGAACAGCAGTATCAGAGCAGCAGGTGTGGGTGGGATGGCATCCAGGTACCTGAAACACTTTGATGAGCAGCTTTTGTTTTTGTTTTTGTTTTTTGGGGGGGGGGGGGGGGGGGGGGGGGGGGGGGGGTTAATGCTTTTGTTGTTTGTTTCCAGAGAAAAGTCCAAAGATTTGTTAGATTGGTGCTATTGTCTCTTTTTTTCTTTTTTTTCTTTTGAAGAAGCACGCCTACAGGTTCCAATAGCGCGCCACCCATGCAGCGTTATTTCCATAAGCTATGACCAAAAAAAAAAAAAAAGACGAAAAAAAAAGATCATAGCACAGAATGACACTTTTCTTACACACGCACTCAAAAAGTTTGGGATGTTGGCAAAGAGTCAGGCATCACCTATTACTCATGTTACTTAGTACATTTGGGGCTTCACTTGCAAGTACGGCGCTTCGTCACTGCATAACAATCAGATGGCTGAGTGTTGGCAGTGTAACTGATGGAATTTTACTGAAAACAGATTTCGCCTTTGAACTTCCAGATATTCCTGATCGAAAAGTATCATCCGTGACTTCACGCACTGTGGTCGCTTCTCTCGGTGTAATAACGCTTCCGGAGGACGTGGATTAACTTTTTTCACATTTATTTCTGTCCTGAAGGGGGGAAACGCAGCACTTCAGCAGAGTTTGACAGTGTAAGTATATATGTGTATATATATGTAAATATATATATGAGAGAGACGGAGTGTGGTCCAGCAGAAAAGGGGGAAGAAAGAAGGAAAGGGAGGAAGAAAAGGGCGGAGGGGGGTTTCGTTTTGAGCAGCAACAAGTTCCTCTAGAACTTGACAAGCAGACACCGGGGCGCTGTAAATGTCTATTTGTTTTGTGAGAGGGGGGGGGGGGAGAAAGAAAGACAAAAAGCCCGCTGCGCATCGCCCGTAAGAACAATCTAAATGACCAGTTGTGCGTATGCGTAATAGGCCCATGGCCCTTCGCCAAAGAGGGAGTTAACAGTCTATTACACAAACACGTGAATCGAGAAATGTCTCAGAAGTTTTTATGTCTCTTTCGTTGTTCCTCGATGCGGATTTAAAGATTTGAGGCGGTGAACGAGGCGATCAGTCAGGAGCGAGTGCCCCCCATAAACTTGTATTGCCGTCGCTTATTTCAATCACGTAAGACCCCCTAATGGCGTTGTCCTGGCGAGGGTGTTACGTATATCTGTACAAGCTTTTCTGACAAGCCAGCCTTGTTGATATTTGTCTTTACTGTAGAGCCACCAAGGTGTTGCCTAACAGAGTTTAAGCACGCCGATATTGCAAAGGGTTATTAGATTCATAAGTCAGCGAAGTGGTGGGCGATCTACTGAGCACAGCAGAAGTTCTCATATGATGACTTCAAACAAGACACATTACCTACCAGCATCTGTTGGAGTGAGTGGATATTAAGACACTTCTATCTCCAGGACAGCGTAGGGGAAAATGGTAAGTAGCAATGGAAACACACAGCATATAAGGGATGATTACCAGCAAATAGTCGTGCTTGCTGTTTAGTCTGGCAACGCATTGCTGGAAGGGTTGGACTCTACTTGAGAAACTCAGTATCGAGACCCATGTCTGATGAGGCTGATGTTGACAAAGCCTGTGTGAGAAAGGATTGTGTGGCATTTCTCTGCTCAGGATATGCCGGTACAGTGAGAGGGGTAAGGAAATATTACATTGTGTCTGCGCGCTGTGTGTGGATGTGATGTGGGCTGTACAGGCTGCCTTGGAGGGCTGAGTGCTGGCAGAGAACGGTTTATATTTTATGCATGCATTTATGCTGCCTTTTGCGAGCGGTGGCCATGCTTGTTTAAATAACATAAGCAACATGTGCCACTTGGCTGTCACACTTGTCATAAGCATGACATTAAGAACAATGGGGCACAGTATCAGCGCTGCCGATTACAATTTGGCGTAAGAGTGTAGCCTTTCTGTGGCAAGCGAACTGAGCCGGCGTTTGTGGTGTATAGGTGCTGTTTATCTGGGAGGAAATGTCCGACCAAAATGTGATCAAATATTAAGAGGACTGGTTTGGCAAGGGGTGGGAAAATACACGTGACAAGACGCGAGGAAGCAAGCTGAGTAGGGGGGTGAAAAAGAGCTGTTTAAAGTGGGCACTCAAAAAAAAAGTATATAGCTATTTTCTTGGCCCCTCATAGTTACCCTGGCTGTGTTATGCTTTCAGCACGTTGGACAGAGGCACCGGAGTCGTGCATGGACTAAAACGCCGAGTGGACGCCAACTCTCTTTCTCTCTTTTCCCAGCCCCCCTTTGCCAAACCTGGGATTGTTTTTTCAACTTTTGGTAAGCTTATTCTGAAGGAGCCTGTGGTCTGTAAACGGAAAATAAACCGGATTCTAAAAAGAAAGAGAGGGAGAGAGCAAGAGAGAGAGAAAAAACATTTTAAAAAAGGGGGTAAAAGAAAAGCGCTTGCCATTAAAAGAGCTCGTGCTTCAGATGTGTTTTTTTTTCTTTTTTTCCCCTTTTTTTGTAGAGCACTGTGAAAGTTGAAATGTTAGGGCGTCTGGTCTTTTGCACATCACATTCTCGGTACCTATAAGCCCCCCCACACTGCGTTAAACTTTGGGACATGCAAGTCTTGGTCGCGGAGATCTAACCACGCACATAGTGGTTGTCAGCCCTTATAAAGGTAAGAGCACAATCCATTGTTTTTTGTGTGAATCCTTTCTTCCTGTCGGCTTTTTTCACGAGGCTTCGGCTGGCTTTTTTCCGAAATGAACTTAAAACTACAGCATGCAGCCCTTCGTCTTTTGCAGTGTGTTCATTGTGGACATGAATAACCGAAATAAGTCCGAAATGAAGCACGATGCAGGTGACCAAGACCCGGCGGAGCATATCCTTCTTTCTTTCTTTCTTTCTTTCTTAAAAAACAATCCTGAACTTATTGTTATTTTTAAGCTTTTTTTCTTTTTTTAAATAAAATATAGGTGCGTGCACGTTCATGCGGGGAGCTTTGCGAAGCGTTTTTTGGAGTTTCCGAACACTGCTGCAACACAATTTGCGTAATCGTTGCGTTGTGCCTAATCATGCTCCCAATATGGGACTTAAGACGCTGCAGTGATACTTTCAGCACGAACTGGAATACTGATGCTCGTGCACATCATAAAATATCTACCTATCTGTCTATCTGTGCTTATTTTTCTTGTTTGGTCTGCTGCATTCATGTTTTGTCTTGATGTCAAACCCTCCGGATTTTGTTATCGACCAAAAATAGCCCTACTCCCCCCCCCCCCCCCCTCCCGCGCCAGCACCCCCCCCTTTTCCCTCCATAGCCCCCCCTCCCGTCATCGCCATCAAATCACTTGTGTTTTTACTACGACCGCTCCACGGTTTCATTCATAAGGTGCTTTTCACTTCACCTGCTACCCTACCCCCCTCCTCCTCCCCTCCTCCTCCTCTTTGTCCGTACACGGCTCTGTGTCGACCTGTCAGACTGCAGGCTACGAATGAATAAAAATATTAGTGATAATAAAAGATAAATAAAGCCTTAAATGTAAGAAAAAAAGCGAAGGGCGGTGGGGGTAGAATAAATAATTCCTCGCCCCTTTTAGACTCGTGTGATTTGCTGCCAAAGCGAGGCTCATTTACTGTGTACAAATTGTTCGCTTTATTCTTGTGTGAAATTACAATAAAGATGGGCGTGGTCAAAGTCCATCCTCTGACAGATGTTATGGCTGAACGTTATGGTGAGAGATAAGATGGCTTGAGAGGAAATTGCTCGGGAAGCATCGCTTCTTTCTTTCGTTCTTTCTTTCTTTCTCGCTTGCTTTCTTTTCTTCTTCTTCTTCTTTTTGTGTAATTTAAAATTAAAGCAATCAGCATCACTCATCTCGCCTATTTGATTTACATGATCATCACCCAAAACTGCCCCGAGATTTTATTTCTGTGCCCTCCTGAAGGACTTGTAGCCTTAAAAAATTCGTCTCGCACCAATGCAGAAGCAGTGGATATTGTCTACCCCCCCCCCCCCCCCCCCCCCCCGGCTCTCTCACTCACACCCCCTTTGGTCAAAGATTTAAGATTTCTGATCCAAGTCGAAGCAATTGCATGGCAAAACAACAGCATGGGAAGAGAAAAGCCCCAACGCCCACTGGCAGTCCTGTTTTAATCAAGACTTCTCGTGCAGGGGGCTGCGATTTCAAATAAATACTTCCAATATGAAAGTATCCAGTAAATCCCTAATTACATTTGAATTATGGGACACCCCCCTCCTTTTTTTCTTCTTCTTCTTCTGCTGGCGTTTTCCGTAATTTTAACCCAGCAATGTAATGCGCCCAGATCGGTTTCCGCATATTATGACCTATTACTCCTCATTTTATGAGACGCTGAAACCCAAATAGATCACATTACTTATTAGGCTAACCCGACATTCATAAAAATGCTCCTTTAATAAAGGCAGCGACGCGACTTTAATAGCCACATTCCAGGCATCAGTGCCACAAAACCCGCTGATTGCACAAATTACGACCAATCATTAATTTGCCGAACGAAACGAAAGGAAGGGTTCATTGGATGACAGATCGGGGGAATTGTGACAGTTTAAAGAAATTTTTGGCCTTATGTTTTTTTTAATTCACAGATGCTATCATTGTCTCACCTTTTTTCTTTTCTTTTCTTTTCTACTGCACCATCTTTTTTCCCCTCCGACTGCACTGTTTATAAACGTAAGCATTTTTTTCTATTTCTATTTTCTGGCCGTGGCTTTATTTTTATTTTCTAATTTATTTATGTTTTGTTTTTTTTTTCCATCGAGACGTGGGATTAGATGGTGTGGGCGTGGGCGTGTTGGGTGGAGGAGGAGGGATGAGCGGAGGCGGGTTAGGAGGGGTCTGTGGGGTGGCACGACACACTTTGTATGTATGAAGGTTTTTTTATAGCACTTTTCTGCAATGTACGTCAGCGGATCAGTCCATAAATGGGGCTGCGCGTGTTTGTGTGCGGGCGTGCGCCTGCGTGCGCTCGCGCCTGTGTGCGTGCGTCTCCGCGTGTGTTATCTTTACCGAGAATCTCCCCTCTCTCTCTGCACTCTCAGCTCTGCAGAGTTGGGGTGGGCGTCAAAAACAAACCTGATGGTAGGTTTCTTTGCAAAAAAAAATCCGATGAAATTCTTTCGGATGGGCCTTTTTTAAATTAAACGGGGAAAAAAGAAAAAGAAACGCCCTGGGTGGAAATAAAGATAGCATTATTAACGTGTTAGATTGTCTCGTGCAGCTACTATTTTTTTCTCCATCATGTAATTGTTGGTCTTTGTGTGTCGGTTTTTATATCCTTTTTTTTCTTTTTCTTTCTTGTTTTACCCCGACGCCATTAATTCTGCACTTTGTGGAAAAATCCGGATTTAAATGCCATTTTCCCTATATAGACATGGGCGACGTTTGTCCCCCAGTAAAACTCGGATTTCGGATTTTTTTCCACCCCCCGCTTTCATTCATGAAATGCAATCGCTTGATGTCTGATATAAATTATAAATAGGCTATTGATTATTATTTTTCTTTTATTGGGGGCAGGGGGTGTATAGATCTCGAAAATCTGGGTTCCGCAGAGAGGCGGACGTCACGATATATTTAGATTGAAAATTAATCATCTTAATCATTATGAAAATGTAGGCTACATCGCCCGCCGCCACCGTCGCTGTCCCCGCTGCTGCTCCTGCTTTAGTCACCACATCATCGTCATCTTCATCACTGGCACCTTCATCCAATTAAGAGGCTTGTTTAAACAAGTTCTGGCAGGAGGCGAAGCCTTGAACCTTTATTCCGAACATTTAATTACCAGTTATTCGTCATTCAGCAGCGTGACTGTGGTTTCGCAGCGATGAAGCCCACGATGAGTTATTAATACATAGTTGGAATATTCTTACTGTAAAGACATCTTATATGACGGACCACTGCGGGACAACAAGGATGCATGACGCGGCGTGACAGGAAATGCTCGACGATTCCGGCAAACCATTCACGTGTGTCTCCCAGCAGTATGTGAACATGCAGCACATCAGTGATTTCAGACAGCTTCCAGAAGCCATCAAAACAGCTTTTTTTAATGCTGTTTCCTGAGTGCCAGTTAGACGGAAAGTGAGCCGGCTTTGGCCCGTAAGGTTGATTTAAAGTATCTAATTTCAGGCCTTTATTCTGAAAATTGCGTTTTTGCTTCCATATGGTGGCAGGAAATCGCTCTATAGCAAATCAAGGCAGGGTTTTAATTTTGTGCATCCTCTCTTGCTTAGCATTTTTTTAAATTCTGCTTTCTTTTTTAAAATAGAAAATATTTTATTATAAGCAGTGAAGCAAACATTAGTGATGGGGGAGTGTGGTGTTGGGGGGGCAGAAGGCAAGAAAACAGACAGAGGCTTCACAGGCTATGGAGTGACTTGCAGTCTGCCACTATAGAAATAATGTATCAGCTGAATGAGGGTGTGGGAAGGAGGAGTCTATAGGCCATATATGATCCTTAGAAACCCAGTCTGCTGTCTGCTTCATGATCACATTAAAGGTTATTGTCATCACAGGAGGGATGACATTAACTCCTCACACCAGCATCTGATTATTTCTTTTTCAAAAAAGGCCCTGCACTGACTTTATCAATTTAGAGTTTTCACTCAGCTCACTCCTCGTCTCCTTTGACGTCACACAACCTCCATCCAAAGAAATGTTTTCTCAGTTGCCTCCTTGAGGAGCAATGCAATTTCCCTTTGATCAAAATACCCTCATCGCCTTGCTTTTTCCCCGGTGAAAATGACATTTCGCAAAAGTCATTTCGCCTGTGTTACATGGTCCCCTTCTCTCATGCAAGGAGGCATAATTCTACTTGTTAAGTGAAGCTTTCGGCAGTGTGGACCTGTCAGCATTCGTGTTGCATTTGGCGAGAGAAGCTTTGAAAGGTTATACAAGTGGGTCGTGTTGTCAGGTCTTGTGGTTGTTTCTTCTTCTTCTTCTTCTTCTTCTTCTTCTTCTTCTTCTTCTTCTTCCTGCAGCCCAAACAGCAAAAAGGGTCGTGAGCTGGGAAGATATAAGGAGAGAACTACCCAACTGCTACTTCAAATTACATGTGTTCGACTGTCATTCTGATCACTAAAGCATATGAAAAGTTGCCATACGACATCAAAAGAAGATTTCATCTTCAGAGATCTCAAACCTCAACAAGATCCAATGATGGTTTAGTGGTTTTCAAATCGACCTCATGGGTGACTTGTATTAGGTCAACAATGTCATGCTTCAGTCTGGTCCTCAACTGGAGGAGTCAAAGGGCTTCTAATACTCCCCACTACCCCTTATTTCCTTGCAGATATTAGGCATTGTGTGGATTTCATTCAGAAATCCAGCCTCAAACACGTGCAAGCCATACAACTTCTCTTGATAAACCACCTTCAGTTGTGCTGTATTTGCAGAAATGAGAGAGACCATGTTGTTGTTTTTTGCTCCTCTAATGAGATGCCAGGTGATGTATTTATGAATTACTTGTTTGGAACAGCCCCCTTGTGCAGTGTGCATTTTTTTTATCCTCTTTGGAGTCATGTCGCTCAGTGATTGCTGATGCAACTCTTTGTCATCTAGAGTTTGCCCTCACCTCCTGTGAGCCTTCGGGGAGGGCTATATCTATCTTGGCATTTCCCTGGGTGTTGGAGGTGGGAGTGACTCATTAAGCAGGTGTGAGCATCCACTCCCATACAGCTACATGCCAAACATGAGCTCTCCAGTTCATAAGCTTGTGCAGGGAAGAATCATTATGGCAATATAGCCAACACATCACAATAAATCTTTGCACTGGACCGAGGCCAAGTCACAAGGATAATGAGCTTCTGTTTCTCCATTATGCTCGCTCTCGTATTCATCAGAGGTGGAATTTCCAAACGTTCATCACCCATTGAAAGGTTGTGCCTCGGCTGACATCTTCACTTGAATTCTGCCTCATTAAAGAAAGTGAACCAAGGGGAGAAACAATATCAAAATCAGCCTCGCAGTCCAAGATTTCCCTGTAAATATGATGTGGTTTGCTTAGGTTAACATTTTGGGAATAATAACCCATGAAAGCTGGTTACTACACTGCAGAGCACCTTGCAGGGGAGCCATCCATCTGTTGTAGAGATGGCTCACTTTAAAAGCAAGGAGGAGAACTGCTTTCAATAAGTTCTCATCTTTACCTCCCTCCTGTGCCTGTTAGCATCCAACACTGCCATTTTACAGCAGCTAAATTATAAGATGATAATCCTATACTGGATTTGGGTTTATTCTGTGTATATAGCATCAGAATTACAATCAAAATCTAGTTTATATAAGAAAATGAGAGGGTTCTTCATATGTTATATCAGGGATACTAACACAAGATGGATTAAATGATGTGAAAGGGGCACGCAAATGGCTCCTTCACACAAATACTTAAGCTTTCTTTGATATAACTTACCCAGTCTCGACACTATTTCGAGACCCGTAACAGAAAATGCTTATTTTTAATTTTTCCGATGTCTAATTTTACACAAATAGGCCATCTGTAAATGGCACGCAGTGTATCACGACTTGGTGGAGACGCGCTGTTACGCAAAACCTTCTAAAAAAAATGCCACCTCTTTTAGGCTGAGTACAAAAAAAATACGGAAGAAGGAGGCTTCCTTTGCAGGCTACGGCTTATGCAGATAAACAATAATAATACATAATGCACACTGAACGCGCATTAATAGTTCCGCCTCGGGGCTTTTTAAACAGGAGTTTGGATGCGACCAGGCAGTCAGCCAGCGGCAGGTCACATGTTGCAGCGTCATTCTGTAGTAAAGTTACTGTAGTTGCAAAGAGGCTCCTCATTTCAGCTCCAGAGGTCTCTCATCTCCGTGGTGGTGCTGCGGCGGCGGCGTCTCGGCATGCGACAACTTCAGTTTCAGGCGATCTCCAAAGGAGCCGTGCAGCCATGGGAGTGCATTACCTCAGCCATGCAATTTCCACTATCAATAATTTAATCTATTTGCTCCAAAGCTGAAGAGATATCCTGAAGCTTGTCGGGAGAGAGGAGTGTTTTTTTGGGGGGGAAGGGGGGTCAGAAATACCGCTTAAGTAAATTACTCGGGGAGTTGTCCAAAACATCCCAGATGACACTACCGTCCTGTTGAATGGTCTGTTTTACGACTGGGCACTAAAAGGTATGTGTCTGCTTCTTTCTGATAACTTGTTTTAAGCACTTTCGCCGTGTTTGATGCTGCTAGTGGAAAAGACAGCTGGTGTGTGTGTGTGTGTGTGTGTGTGTGTGTGTGTGTGTGTGTGTGTGTGTGTGTGGTGTTTAGGGGGGGGGGGGTGGACTGGGTAGGGCGGGGGAGGGGGGGGGGGTCTAAAAGTAGCTCGATCAAGCCCGGTTATCCTGCGAACAGACAGCGCAGCAGCCCGAGAGGGGATATGTGTAACCTTATCCTCGTGTTCATTAATAAAAAACGGAGTTATTATGTTGATTGGGTTTCCAGTGGGGAGCACGAGCTCAGCAGATGTAATCTCGAGAAGAAGAAGAAGAAGAAGAAGAAGAAGAAGGGGGGGAAAAGGTCTGTGGTTACATTATTGGAGCAGCCAGTGGTACATATAGGTAGGCATTTCTCCATAGCTAGCAAAGTGGAAGCCGTCCAGTGTGCATCTGTGTGGCTGTTTTTAAGGAAACTTTACGCACATAAATTGCTCAATAAACTCTCTCCTCCGGCTGTTTGTCTGCATTTGTTCGTCCAAGCTTGGACCCTCCTCCTTCTCCACCTCCTCCTCTGTGAGAAAAGAGACAGAAACACTCCAGACAGTTTTTGTTGTATTGTTGTTTTGTTGGAGGGAAAAAACTTTGATGAACTCATTAAGACTTTATAGGAAACCCGAGACCTAAACGCCTAGCTCGGTCGGCCAACACACACTGTTGGGTTTTTTGTTTTGTTTTTTGGCGGTGTGTGCTCGTGTTGAAAAAACCCAAAACCTCACAATAATTATGGATTCAAACAAAGTGGGAGGAAACTGGCTCATTTGCGATGTTAAAATATGTGGTTCAAGAAGTAATCTCAGATTAATAGATGGTTTAATGACGAATTTTTTTTTTTGATGAACCATTCTTGTAACTAAACAACATCCAACTTAACTTTATAGATGTCTTGTATGACTATGCCCTGGAAAAGACAATGTCTGTCCTATCTATCTATCTATCTATCTATCTATCTATCTATCTATCTATCTATCTATCTATCTATCTATCTATCTATCTATCTATCTATCTATCTATCTATCTATCATGGGGAGGAAGGAAAAACAGGAGAGAAAGGTGGAGAAAGGGTGGAAGAAAACGAGCTCAGACTATTTGACGGTCTCATATGCCATCTAGTGTACAAAGCTGGGCACAGCAGCGCTGTCAGTGTGCAGCCGCAGGTCTGTTGGTCATTCATGGGTTAAAATGAGGATTTCTTCGCTAAGCTTACAAGAACCTAAGCACATCAGTAAGGATTTCACCATGCTGTATGTTGCTGTTGTATCCTCTAAAGTGCCCACTGCTGCACGCAGTGTGGGAGGGAGTTAACAGCTCTTTTGGGTAGCATAAATCACTCAGCAGGTATTTGAATGCTGGGCTTTCTGTGGCAGTGGCTGGGGTTGGCCTGGCGGCCAGGTATAATCCTCAGTGATGCTCATGTATTAGTAAAACGTGCTCTGATGCTGCATCAGATTGAAAACAGATCTCAGTTAGCAAGCTTCCACATGTGTCAGCCATTACTGCAGACAACACAATTAAGTCTAAATGCCTGTTTGTTTTTTTTTCTTTAAGTGCTGCATTGTAGTGCACAAGGGGTCCTATGGTAGCCATTTTGATAATATTTGCTGTACTTTTCCTGCTCTCAAACGGAACATTTGGCTTTGTGTGTTATACTTATTGAGCGTGATAAAACATGTTGCCAGGTAAACCGTATTCTTGAGGAATTTAACAAAGATGGGTGCCTACGAGGGAGCAGAGACAGAGGCAGAGAACAAATGTTGCCATGGGGTCGCACATTTCCATTCAAATGTGGTAACCACACTTCAGATCTCCTCTCTTGATGTGTTTTTTTTTCCCCATGCAGTGGTTTATAAGATATCACGCCTGCCGTTAGTAAAGATGAACCCATAAAGTGTGCAGACATGTGCATGGAGGCTGGGAACGTTACTGTAGTGTGTAATAACACTAGCCACGCTAGTCCTTTCATGCTTTAGGGAAACTTTTCAGCGTCTGTCAGAGGAGGCATTTATCACTTTAATCCCCACCTGGCACAAAGAATAACTGCAAGGGTAAGTTACATATCCCTGCCATACAGCCGTGCTCTCAAAGCAGATGAACAGGTGGTCATCTGGAGCTAAACAGAAGACAGAGTCCATACACTCACCTGCTGCTATTGTTCGGGGTGTTTCACGCTCTAGGCGTGCTGTCATGAATAAAGGCATGTTTGAGCAGCAGTTATTGTGGGCTTTATTTTCCCTCGTTCATGTTATTAGCTCAGTTCTCAGCATGTCATGTTTAGATGGCTGTGCATTCTTTAAACAGTCAGCTCAGAGGAAACTGCACCTTTCTCAAGCACAAGTTGCCACAAAGCTGAGAACTAGAAGCTCCAAAGGAGTGTGTGTGTGTGTGTGTGTGGGGGGGGTCTTATTCTTCCATATGTAATCCATCCCTTGCTTTATTATTCATTGCTCATCCTGTTAATGCTCGGGCTGCTTTTTTATTAACTGTGAAATCCACATAAAATCTTCAGACACTGGATGTTGTCACATTTAGCCTCTCACAGATATAAGCCAGAGATCCTCCGCCGGTCCCACAGCAATTAAATGATTCATTGGCTTTATCGCATTTTAACAGGATGTTGATTGAGAGCATAAGCCATATTGATTGTACTGATGGAAACAGGAAATCAGCGAGATAGAAATAAAATCATCTGTTGTTCCCGGTGTGACGATACACGGGGGAATGGCTCTGCAATTGCACACTGTTGAGTGGCATTACCCCCAGCAACCTCTCCTCCACCCCACCCCTTCTCTCCATTCTCTCCCCTATGGAGACCTGGAAGAGACGTCATCTGTGGTTGTTATGCTGCGAAATGACGCTGGCACTCTCTCCACCCCCTGCTACTGCAATATTACCCCTGTGGTCTGTTACGGAAGATGCAGCACTCTTCGTCTGCACCATTTCCAGCATGAAGTTTGACGCCTAACAGTAATCAGCCCTCTGCCTTCATTTCCCTCTTGTGGAAGTGGAACCATTTGAGCGCGATGCTGATAATAATATCAGCCTAAATGCATCCTACACATAAAGCTCGTGACTGGCCTCGATCCCGTAAAAACCTACACGATTCTCAGTGCTGGGAAGCCTCGCAGATATCATTTCAGATATCATTTCAGATATCATTAACCACAACCTTCACAAAACTGAAGGGTTAATGAGCCATAAATGGAATTTTGTTAACAATATCCGAGTTGACAATTAGCTCTTTATTCTTGGCTTTGTCCCCATTGTAGTTGGTAAGAGGAAAAATACCCACCCCACCACCAGCACCACCATCACCACCTCACTGCAAAACACATACAAGCCAGCCCCTCCCCATGCCCTCCCTCTAACACGCACACTCACACACTCCGGAGGAGCACGTCACTGAGCTCAGGGAATGAGTGGCTCATTAAGAAGAAGGATGTGATATTCTGAATAGAGACTGTGAGACTCCCAGCACGTCTATTTTTAGACGAGATATCTCTATGGCAGTCACCGTGGTGTCGGTTAATTGCAGCCACAGCCCCAGATACCAATTAAGAATGAAACGAATGCTTTTAAGGTGGGGTTTTGCTCCTCCTTATACTGTAAAGGTCCTTGTGTCCATTCTGTGAGTGGAGGCTGGAGCAGGGGCTCGCTCTCGCCGTGTTTTCCTGTGTCAGGCTTGGACATGCAGAGTGCAGTCAAAGCCTCGGCCGGGCTATTTTTAAATTAGCCCCTGTGGTTAGCAAGATCTAGATTTTTTTTTTAAAATTATGGGTGTTTTAAGATCTATGTCCTTTGGATTCATTGATTTGCTGTGAATCTTAGAGCTTCTCAGAGGTAAGGGACGCACACATGCTCAGGTAATTTTACAATATATATGTACAGTGTTTCAGTTTGGTTTTGCGTGTGCTTTGAGTTGTTCTCCAGAGCCTCGATAGCAGTGCTTTGCACGGCAGGATGTCAAATCATTCTGTCATTCAATTTCCTGTTAATTCATCCCGCAGTGCTCTCGCCTTCCACCTGCCGAAAACAAACAGTGTCCCTCAACAAACCCATAGTTCCCATTCATGACTACAAGGTGTAGTACTGACCAGTTTTTTTTTTTGTTTTCTCTTTTTAATAAAGTAATACTGGAGCATCAGTGTTTGCCAGCGCTGACACAAACACACTGACTCTGTTAGGTAGTGCTGTCCACACCGGAGGTTCCCGAAGTGTTAATACCGGTGATTTGTTTGTACGGTAACGTCACGGTCGCGTATTCGTAACGCGGGTTGGGGGGGCGGGCATAAATCCATCCACAAGAATTCAACAACTACAGGATGAAGTGCAAGAATGAAAATCCTCAATTTCCTTACCCAAAAGCAGGGGGCACCTGTGAGCTTTTAGTACAGCCAAATAAAAAGAAAGAAAGAAAAAGAGCCAATTATTCCAACAGAAAGCCATGATTGGACTTTTAACAGACCAGTCAAAAAGCTGTTAGGATGTTTCCACATCTATTTGTGTAATCTTATCTTTTGTAATAAGCAGCCGCTTTGATGCTCAGCACAGCTTTTGTGCATTGCTGCCAACAAATAGAGATCTAAGCCAGACCTCACATAGGAACAGAATGATTACAGTTTGCAAACAATTTGAAAACACCGATGACACAGTGCCAATATCAGTTTAATAAAAACATGTTATGATTATTCCGAAGCTACTGGCTCCAGTTTTTTGGCTTGCAAAACAAAGAGTGGAGGGTGGAAATAGGAGGAGAGGCTTACATGGTGCATTATGGATCAAAAATAAGCTAACTTTGTTGAAGATGCTCTTTGACTGACCATCTCGTTCTCTCGCCCTCCCCCAACCCTCCTCTCTCCTCTTGTTTTCTTTCTGTGTCTCTCTCCCGTCCCTCCAGTTCCACCAGGTTAGAAGAGTGATGACCATCCTGTTCCTTACTATGGTTATTTCATACTTCAGTTGCATGAGAGCTGCGCCCCTGAGAGATGCCCCGGGCATGCGGGGCCATCGGACGGAAGGCTACTTGGGCGCTGCTGCAACGGCCGAAAGAGGCCACGGGACTCCCCAGAGCGGTGGAGGCCCAGGCCAGCGTGGGGAACTGCCCTCGCTCACAGACACGTTTGAGCAAGTGATAGAGGAGTTGCTGGAGGTGGAGGGCGAGGCGGCGCAGCTGGGACAGGGGGCCGATAAGAGCCAGGGAGGTGGTGGCCCATCCTCTGTGGTCACCACGGAGGCCAAGGATGTCGATCTGTACAACTCACGGGTGATGATCAGCAACCAAGTGCCTTTGGAGCCACCGTTGCTCTTTCTCCTGGAGGAATACAAAAACTATCTGGATGCCGCTAATATGTCCATGAGGGTGCGGCGACACTCCGATCCCTCACGACGTGGAGAGCTCAGTGTGTGTGACAGTATTAGCCAGTGGGTGACAGCTGTGGATAAAAAGACTGCAATAGACATGTCCGGGCAGCAAGTTACCGTCATGGAAAAGGTCCCTGTCCCCAATGGCCAACTGAAGCAATACTTTTATGAGACCAAATGCAACCCCATGGGGTACACAAAGGAGGGCTGCAGAGGAATAGACAAGCGGCATTATAATTCCCAATGCAGGACAACCCAGTCCTACGTGCGAGCGCTTACCATGGATAGCAAAAAGAAGATTGGCTGGCGGTTTATAAGGATAGACACTTCATGTGTATGCACATTGACCATTAAAAGAGGGAGATAGTGTATAAAATGTATAGATTTTATTGAAGAGTTTAAAAAAGAGAATAAAGAGAAAATATCTATTTGTATATATACATAACAGGGTAAATTATTCCGTCAAATGAAAATTTTATGGACTGCATGTAAAAAAAGATGAAGTTTATACAGTAAAAGTGATACTACAGTCTATTTATTGAACATATTCATGACCTTGTAAACAATTAAAAAAAATCTGATCAGTCATTTGCGCCCAGTTTAAATTACTATATCACATTCCTCAAGACATTGTGATTTGTTTACGTTGCCAAGAATTAGAAAAGGAAGGAAAAAAAATTAACAGGCAAGAAATGAGCGACAAAGAGGGAGACAGAGAGAGCGCGAGGACAGTTCCATCTTCAAAAGCTTGCATGCTGCTTCAATTGTAAATCGATAAATTCTCCACTTACAGAAAAAAAAGGATATGATGCTGACCAAAAAAAATTATTAAAAAAAACATTCCGTTTACATATTCAGCAGAAAACAATTTCCTCTCAAGTAATTTATCTGTTTACTGTTCTAAACTTCTCAAGGTAATGTTGGAATTACATACTATGTCAAGGTGCTGTTGTCAAAGCTTTGCTGTTTATTTTTTTATCCCCACCAGAGGACAAGATATATATATAAAAAATTATATAAATATATATATATATATAAAATTTATTCATTGACATGTTTCTGGGTTAATATTATTCATTTTGTATGTTGTGAAGTTGTTTGCAATATTAAACTGAAATATTTGAAGAAATAAAAATGACTATAGGCAACTGAAAAACAAAATCAATGTCGATAAAGTTTCAACGGTGCATTTTTAGGCAGAGTAAACTTTATTATACGGACAGTCTGCAGGCAAGGAGGGAGGAGGCACATATGCACACATGCATGCGCACAAACCGCCACACGTCTGAAGCATGAAAGAGCAGAAATTCAAATCCTGAGCAACAAGAAGTGATGTTTTAAGAGAAGAAAACGAGACCTTGCTTTGGGTCACTGAAAGATAACGAGTGTTAGAGTACAGAAAGCAGCTCCTGGTGTCATTCAGCTACTTCAGGAAGGAAAAGAAACTGGAGAAGGAGAGAGGAGGTGCCCCTAAACCGCTTCCTGCTCTCCACCAGCACATTTTTTCAAAACACATTTATGTGCTTTGGATCTTTAGTGTTCATACACAGGTGTTCAGAGCTTTTGCTCCAGCGGCATGTGTGATGTCGCACAATTACGAGACCCTATTAACACAAGAAAAGCGCCTACACGTTCAAGTGCAGACTAGTACAAGTGGGTACACTGCCTGAGCTTGACAGTGATGGATTCAACCACCCATACATTTGTGTACATTAAAAACGTACACCCAGTGTTTTGTTATTAGTGTGCTGTAATCCCAGCTTTAACTCCTCCACAATAGGACAATCACCACTGATTTTTTCTAGCTCTAAAGTCACTGCGATCAGAAGGAGAAGCCGATCTCCATAACTGGTTTGGCACCTGGGTTAAAAGAATCAACTTTCTCCCTCAGGCAGCTAATAACTCATTGCAATGCATGCCTGCCAAGTCTGGATTCCATAGCTTAAGGTTTTAGTGGGAATACAATAAAATATGTTCAGCGTCTCATCTTCGTTACATGAAACATTTCTAGAACATACTGCAAAAAGATTAAAAACAACAACAAGAAAATGAATATACAAAATTTCTTCAAAACACCAGCGATCCCTTATGAATGAACACAATCACCTCATTTTACCACGCCTCCATCAGCCTGAAGGTAAGTGCGAAGACAGCCAGATCTGAAGATGTTGAAGGAAGGATGGGCCAGCTTCTTCACTGCCCTGCTTGGACCCTTCACAGAAGGCTGATGATGATGCTGTGAGTTAATATCATAAATTAAAAAAAAGATACAGAGGCTTCTGCAACACAAACAGTGGGAAGACGAACAATATCATAAATGATCTGGTCTTCCAGAAAAATCCACCTGAATGACACTATCCCGTCCTCAGCATAGGACAATGAATCAGCCATTCAACATTTTAGATAAGATGATAAGGATGTGTTTTGTTTATCATGAGCATGAGCCTTAGGCTATTATTTTTTACAAAGATCAAAAAAGTAATCTGCCAATTCAACATTTAATAAAAGAGTGCATAAAGGGAGGCAGGGTGAAGCCCATGGTGTTTTTCGGTGTGACCATAAATCAGGCATATGAGTGAATCCTACAGTATAATGTGGTATTACTTTGCTGTTGCTGAGGAAATAAAAACAAGAAGAAAAAATATTTTAGGAAAACAATGGGTCTACTGTGTTAAGAAAAGAACAAAAGCTGCTGCTCACCAAGTCTTTCCGTGTGTCTGCTTTATGCCACGCCCACATTTGTGATGTCACGTTAGGTATTTTTCATCACCTGTCAAAAGATTTGCGTTCATCGCCCACTGGGGTGTGGTCAGGAGTGAATCATGCTCGAAACTTTCAGGATACAGAGAAGCAGTGCAGCTGCAGTTTTCTGCATTTATGGAGGCTCAAAATGTGATGCAGCTCACCAGTAGGGGGTGGCAGAGAGAGCGCTCATATCAGACGTCAACAAAAAGCCAAATAAAGTTTCCTCTGGCTGGCCCTTGTTATGACAGTACATATTAATGTAATCGTCCTTTGAGCTATGTCTGTGGAGGCTGAGAGAAGCTGTTAAATGGAGAGTTCTCCGCCCCTCAGGTTGGTAAATGGTGATATGGAATCTAGGTTTGGATTCTAGCCAACGAGACCTTCAGTGGGCTATATGCATGGCACAAAAATATCCCTACTCTCATTGTCAGCATCAGCAGTAAACATAATAAAATCAAACCTCTGTGCTTAAAACTAAATATGGCATTACTAATATACAACATTTGAAGCTGCTATCTAAGGTGTACGTTTGGACGAATTAAAGAAAGGACATTTGTACACTAAAGCGAGGTGGAATATTGGTAAAGCTATGTGTCTTATGTATGTATGATATATCATAGTTTTACACGAGTAGTCGTCTAGTAAAAGGATAGGGTAACAAATACACACGCAGTGACTTTAGAATGTGACTGAACATTCCGAGTTCACAGTTTTACGAGGTTTCCCTGAATGCATCACGACACTGGCAGCTAGCCTAGCCGGCTAACTTGGCTAATCTGATTTATCGTCTCAGTTAAGCGCACATAACGCCAGCCAGGATTACCAAATTTAGTTTTCAGTATTTTTCCTTTTAGCTAACTATCTCCCTAACGCCAAACATCCTCCTAGTTCAATAATGGCATCGCTTGGGGAGCCCGTGCGATTGGAAAGAGGTGAAGTTAATTAGCTAGCTAGCTTTAGCTTAAAAATATTTGTTGTGATATGCGGGCGACATAAACCTAGCCTAGCTAGCATTAGCTCATTAAAGCAAGCGGTTTATTTTTTTGTCTGTGTACTCTGTTTTATGGTGGGATAACGATAGAATAGACATCTTGCGGTTAATTCTTGTATGATTATGTATATATAGTCACCCAGCTAAAGCAGCCACAGCTATTACGGCTACATTTTTGTACTTAGTACATTAGCCACCTAGCTAATATTAATGACAACAGACAGTGATTAGTCAATCTGGCTGGTTTGTTCACTGTATCTTACCATAAAAGAAAGAAGATTTTACAGTTACGCTGGTTGTATCATTATATTCATTTTTGTGACCTGTCTGTAAATAACAAGTTCTGGGTGTGTGTTGCTGAAATGTGCAGAGGAAGCCCAGATTTGTGTGATAGTTTAAACTTACGGGTTACACAAATACACACGTAAACCTTCACGATTAGAAATATTTAATAAAATTACAAATGCTTATGAATTCATTGCTATTAACGTAAGCTGTACATTCACAAAAAAAAAATAAACAAAACAAAAACGTGATGCCTGGTGCCTTGAATTTACTTCATGTTACTCTGAGAGTTGCTTTATTATTGCATTATAGCGATTTGTACTAATTGTAGTATGTTCTGGTGACCGTGGGAGTCAAGCTTGTCCGGAGCATATCTATAATCAGAACAAATGTAGTGCAAGTAAATGTGCTCTGACACTGATGTGGGAAACTCTCACTGCCAATGCTAAAATCTACATTTACAGGCCTCAGTAATGGTTATGTACATGTTCTTGTTGACAGATATCAACCGTGCTATTGAATTGCTTGATAAACTCCAGAGGACAGGGGAAGTGCCTCCCCAGAAGCTGCAGGCACTGCAGAGGGTCCTACAGAGTGAATTCTGTAATGCTGTCAGAGAAGTGAGTCTCTTTCGTCTTGTATCATTCACTTATCAAACACTTAATTAAGAGACATTAGTTCACAGTTTGGAGTTTAACCCTCTGCATCCCAATAGGATTCCCAATAGAATACTCCAGAATTAAGAAAAAGAGTGGAAGTCTGGTAAAAAAGTTAGTTTAAATTTAATGTCCAGCTATATATGACCATTTAAGATTTGTACATTTATGTTTTCAACATCTCTTTATCATTACTTCTTTGTCCTCCTCTTCTTCATCTGGCACATCCACCCCTCCTCTCTGCTCCCTAACCTCCAACTCATTCTCGTTTTCCTCACCTCACGCCTCATCCCCGCAACTGAAATTGAGACTCTAACATAATAAAACATGCATAAACATACTTATTCGTTCCCGATAATATAACTAACTAAATAACTAAAAGTGTACTGCCACTTTGGGACAGCTGATAGCCAGACGGCTATAAGAACAAAAGCTAGTGTATACCAGATAACATTAAGCTAGAGAGTCTGAACAATCACATTTCCCTTTGATAAACATTTTCACATCATATAAGTCCCCTTTTACAAAGTTTTGCAGCCTCCTCGAAATTGATGTGATCGAATGCTGTAAATAGTGGACTGACAACCGACACTGTTTACAGATGTACGTCAGCCATAGTGTGAAATAAAATGTAAAATATTGCAAAATACTTAAATTGCACAGCCATTTCTTTTTTCCCCCAGATTTATTCAAATTTTTAAAGTATACTGTGTCCAAAAGTGTTTGTGACAGTAGTAGAAATATGCTGGCTGCCCACAGCTTTTATGGGTTATAGAAGATTAACCCTTTGGTTTGGTTTGAATTCTTTGTGTTCGCCGGTTGAAATACTGTCCACTAATATCTCCTCAGGTCTATGAGCATGTGTATGAAACGGTGGACATCAACAGCAGCCCCGAGGTCAGGGCCAATGCCACAGCAAAGGTAGACAGTTGTCAGTTACTGTCTGAATACAAGATTTGGTCTTTTTGTAATCTTAATTTCAGACATTTAATTTCTTAAAATGGGTAATTTTGTGCTTTGACTGCAGTACATACAGACGAGATATCTAAACACCACTTTCCTATTTGTAGGCTACAGTGGCAGCTTTTGCAGCAAGTGAGGGACACTCACATCCACGAGTTGTGGAACTGCCCAAGACAGAAGAAGGGTTGGGTTTCAATATAATGGGCGGAAAGGAGCAAAACTCACCAATTTACATCTCACGGATCATCCCAGGAGGCATCGCTGACCGACATGGAGGCCTGAAAAGAGGGGACCAGCTTCTCTCAGTGAATGGAGTGGTGTGTGTGTGTAATTCACAGCATGGTTTACATTTTAGACTGAGCCTGAGCAAATTCTCTATTTCAGATTTTATTTTATTTTTTAAACAGACAGATATTAGAAATAATACATTCTTCAAAAAAAACGAATGCACAGCTAGATTTTGTTTCAGGATTTTAAAAAAAAGGAACTGCAATCACCGTGCAAAAATCTGGGTCCCATCTACTTGTAAAATCGTTGTTTATTAACTTGTTACACCATAATTTATTAATGAGAACTTGTAAGGCAGGTCAACAACTCTCCCGCTCGTTAAACTCTTCTAGTAGTGCCTTAAAATTAAGCTTATTAAAGCCTAATAAACAGGGGAGTGCTATAAGAAGATATCAGCTTGTAGCTTGGAGTTGTTGGCAACAGTTTGTCCATCATAGGGACTGACAGGATTCAATCAGTGGAATTTGGATCAACAAAGAAAACCAAAAAAATCAATAAAATCCCCTTTGCTCACCTGTGCTTTTTTATTTTCAGACTATCATCATCATGTTGGTTCATTGTTAGCCATAGAGTCTGACAATGATGGCCATTTACCAGCTAAACCTTCTTCAGTAATCCATATTACCAGTGAGCTGTCAGAAAAAAACCTCAGAAACCCTGTGGAGTCTTTGGTGTCTTCTTGCCGCAATGGAAAAGCATTTCCTTATGTCAGTGACAGGAAGCTGTCAATTGTGTACGTTTAGAAATAATACTAATAATAATAATAATGATGATGGTAGTAATAGTACATTGATGTAAATAATGAAGGTGTCAGGTTCCTCTTGTAAAGCTCTGGAAATCTTAATGTGTTCAACATGTTTATTATGGCTTAAAGATGGACACAGTGAGTACTGATGGAACACTGAATGTAAACGTGCCATGCTATTGTCTGGAAGTGTAAATCTCAAAGTTCAGCCAATAGCAATCATCCAGTTGACTTTGTTTATTGCTCAGCTTGTTCCCTCATTAAAATTTCCAAATTGCAGGCTGTTTTATGTGAACAGCTGCTAGAGCTTATGTTGGAACTACATTCACTCCAGTACATATAAAACTCTTGTTTACTCCAAAAGTGGCCACATACCTCGTTGCTCTTGTGTTTAATAATTGGACCCAGTAGGTTAATCTGTAGAGATCATGGACTTTTATCTGTTCCTGGTGAAATCGTAAACTCAATTTCTGTTTCTTTTGCCTTCAGAGTGTGGAAGGAGAGCACCATGAGAAAGCTGTGGAACTCCTCAAAGCAGCTCAGGGCACAGTGAAGCTGGTAGTAAGGTACACCCCCAAAGTCCTAGAGGAAATGGAGTCACGCTTTGAGAAAATGAGGTCGGCGAAGCGCCGGCAACAGAACAACTTTCCCAAGTAGGATTTTCCCATGTTGATGCCCAGCTCCCGTGTCTCTCCTTCTTTAGCCTTCTGGCCATCTGTTCTGATCCCTTTCTCATCTCCCCGCCCCTGAAAAAAGAACAAAAAAAGAACACGCTCATGTTTAGTTTTAGCTCATACATACTGTATATTGCGCTTCTGCCCTTTTCTTTAGCATTTTGATATTCAGCATCGTGTATTGTACTAGACACTACAACTCTAGACGAACACTAGGAAGATCACGATTGTCAGTGTGTGTCACACCATGTGCATTATTTTTGAATTGACAATTTGAATGCAACTTCTGAGACAAACTATACAACTGCTTTGACTGAAAAGGTAGTGTTTTTCAGTGATTTATCAGAGCCACTACCAAGTGCCTCAGGGCAAACACATTTATCTTATGTACTGTTTTTTCGTTTCTCTTCTTTCTTTAGCCGTTTAAATTTCTGGAAATTAAACTATTGTGGCAGGAATTAATTCATGCTTTTCACCTGTTTTCTCAGAGACCGTAGCTTTAGAGGTGCTGACGACAGTCTAAATTAGTTAAAAAGTGATAAGTTGTTAGATTGGTATTATGGCTACCCTACAAAAAGTAGCAAAAGTGCTGGATTATGTTTGAGCGTTCTCTAGGCTTACCCTGCAAGACTTTAACATCATGCCACGCTATAAAAAGCTCCAGTAAGTGATGTAATGGGGTCTCAGCAACTTGTGAACTAAATAGCTGACACCACAAAGACTCGCACATTTATCAAAAAAAAATAAACCCTCGAAACTCTGGAGTCAGTATGACATGAGATGAAAGTCAGTTATTTTGTTTTGACATAAATGAGGAATGTACTGTGTCACATTTTTACTCTGCCAGTGACAGAACTTGATAAGAAGTCAGTTATCCAGTGACCATCAGAATAAGATAAAATTAGGCATTTGTAAAATTCAGCTAGTCAGATGCCTACAGTCTCTGTAAGGCCCTGGTCATGCAAGCCTAGAAACCAAGCTGTGACCCCCTGGCAACCACCGATCATTAGGGAAAAATGTATATTATCCAGCCGATTGGAGATTGTTTGCTGGAGATTGCTGGCTATCTGTGAAATCGACTGCTACAGCCTCAGTCACAAAGGCTCAGAGGCTTGTTAGCAAATCCCTGGAAACCTCTGGTTGCCAGGGAAAATAAGTGTGCTCCCCAACCGGCTGGCAAGTAGTTGCTGCCAGCGACTACGTGAAATGATTAACAAAGAGGTTTGGTTGCTAGCTTATTGCTGTGGTTACTTACAGTTTGCATGGATAATACCAACTTAGCTCCAAATACTCGCCAACTGTTCACTGAGTGAAATTTCAAAAACTGTGACACAAACCAGAAGCTGATCCATTTGCGCCTTTTAAAACATGTTGACAGCAATAGTAAGACACAACTTTTACTTTGAAGGTGAAAGTTCTCCAAACTTGCACTCCCTCAAGTTTCACTATCGCTCAGCGAGTAATTGGCGAGTGTCTGAGATTTTTGGTGCAGCGCCCTCTTCGGAGCTCATTTCCCCCTGCTTGCAAGCAATCACCAACTAGTCAAGGAATACACGTTTTCCCCCTAGCAACCAGAGGACACCAAGGGGTTGCCAACCAGCCTCTAAGCCCGTGTGACCAAAACTTCAGTCACATTAATGCAGCATGTGAGTTTTGATCACTTGTTCAATGAATGAAATGTTAGTACACATACTGTATATAACCTCTACAGTGTTTGGTGTATTATGCTGTAAATGTGCTGCAGTGACATATATCTATTTGTAATCTTTCATCAGTTTTTTTTATTACATTTTGTAACTTAACATCTAGCAAGGGAGTCGTAAATCAAACATTCGCTTAACCTGACGTTTTTTTATTCACATATCGCATTCATGTTAAAGAACAAAAGACGATACAGGTGCTTGGGTAAGATCTATCGACAGCTACTTTTAAAAAAACCATTTTTTGATGCTTGTAAAATGTTAATAAAATGTTAGTAAAGCCCATATTTCAATAATTTACAGCAATAATTTCAAACTTGGTCTTGCCTGCATGTTATTACCAATTCATTTTCCATTCATCTTTGCGCAAATAAGTTTTTTTCTTTTTTCTTTTTTAGGTGGGTTGGGCACAAATGTACTCATATATAATATACAAAATGCATATCATAAAAATGAGAAACACTTTATTACCAAATACTGCCAAACAATCAAGTTTGTTCTGATGTGAATTGTTAAGCAGGCAAATCACAAAACAGTCTTAATTGTCTACTGTATATTTTAATGTGTAGGCTGCCACAGTTACACTTATTCATGTTCCACATTTTATAGTTATGAAGTGGCTGCATGTTTAGCTACTGTGTTGATAGTCATCATAGGGAAATCTTCATTCAGCATCTCAGTCAAACAAGTCCACAAGTCTTGGTTTTCTCTTAAAAATAAAATGTATTGTTTAAATTAAAAAAATCAACTCACTAGATGTCTAATCATCCACCTTTTTTGGCAAAATGTCTACAGGACAGATTTAACTTCAAAGATTTATTCCTAGAGGTTTTTTGTTTGCAGGGTAGTTCTAATAATATGTGTACAGAATTATGGAAACCAGGCTTTTGCTGACTAAGCCATACTATTGTCCAGTCTCAGGATCAACACCTGGCATTATTGAGACAGGAAGGTAGTAACGTAACGGTAGTGATTCCTATCGGTGTAGATTAACCATCCGATGCCAAACTGTTCTTCAGAAGCGAACCGTTTTATCGAGAGGGAGTCTTATGAGCATGCCGCTGATTGGCGTGTGCGGGCACGATAGATGTGTGCTGTCTGGTTCTTGTGACCATGTCATCTGAAATGAGGTCACTTTGAGTTTCCGTTTGCCTGGTTAGCTGCTCCACAGCTGTTTGTATTTCCATCTGTTTCTTTTATTACTTTATCCACCGTCTCCTGGCGTACTCTGATGTTCCCCAAGTTACTAACAAATCATAAATGGGATGTTCAGAGGTCCATCGGTACTGTTTTTGGGAGGATAAAATCTAAAATCCGGCTTCTGAGCTTTTGGTAATCGATCCTTTAAGTTTTAAAAGACTCGTAAAAAGATTACTGTAGATTAAATCCGTTGAAATGAATCACTGGTTAAAAAGCAGTACCTTTTATTAGTTGAAAGTGGCGTGCTAGTGTTGATGATTTGAATGTCTCTGCACGTTTCCCTCACATCAACTTGCTCAGCTGTTGCTTTGATTAGCAGGTTTTTGTAAGTCAGTGAAAGGGGTCATCGACTCTCATCTGATCGTATGGTACTTAAATAATGCTTTAAATATCACAAGAAATGACGACACATGACGAGTACAGGTAAAATTTGGTGGGTGAATCCCCTGTAATCCATTTATCTTTATGAAGACAGCTGAGTTGAAGGTCAAAGTCTCAAGTAAAACGCGCTGCAAATATGGAATGCACATCAATTATCTATGCAAGGTCTTTAAAAAAAAACCTTTATTGGTGCAAAATAGTTGTCATTTTCCTCCAGAATGTTATTAAACTTACAACAATAAGGCTGTGTAGACGAATGTCTAATGAAATATGACATTCAGCAGGATTTTGAGAAGAGTTGCATGTAGTTGGATGATCCTATGAGATGTTTACAAATTTTGGGAGGTTTTTTGTTTGTTTTTTTGATGTAACATACTGATTACCATGAAGGAGTCAAAGAAGGCAATTGGCAAAACTTTGGGAGATGGCTCTCTATTAAACATTCATAAGCAGTAGTTAACAGGCTATAATGTAGTTGTAAACTAAAAGTTGTCATCAATGTGATGTATTCTCAAATTGTGACAGGCAATAGAATAAAAATATTTAAAAACATTAGAAATGTTCTTACGTGTCCTTACAACTACAGTATAGTGTGGTTTTGTTGGTTACTTGTACACTGCTGTACACACTAAAATGCTAAATAGTGGGATTTAAATAAGCGTTCCTGAATAGTTTCACGTAACAGTTTATTTAAACTACATTGATTATGCTTTTGTTTGGAGGCAGAACATTTAGCACAGCAGTCGGGGTGTACATAAAAGACTTAATATGATGTATAGTTTGTCCCTTGATTGTGTTTTAACTAACATTAGCTAGCTAGATTCACTTCTCACGCACATACAAACATGTATAGTAAATCAGGAAAAAAATGTAATGAGACTTGGTATTGATATTGCACACTCTCCACTGAATGTCACTGACTATAGTCTGATTTTAGTTACAAACCTTTGGTGAGGTAAACCTTCAACTTTCTACCCGTTTTCATTGTGTATTGGTCAATAGAGTATTTTTTTATAATGGTTTTCTTTTTTTGATATTTTTCTCAATTTTTATAAGTGATTTTCCTAAAAAAAAATCAGATACCAGGAATGATTGGTACTTCCATTTTGACTGTGTACCAGGGCCATATCAGCGCAGCGTCTCTGAAAAGCGGGGCAGATGTGGGACAGATTAACTGTCACAGATCAGCTCCTCTTTTCTGAGCTCTGCACTGATCTCTCCTTTCTTTCTAGGACCGAGACCAAACTTAAAATGTTGATACTGTTTTAGTCGTTGCTTATTTATGATTGCCTGTAGATAGTGTTGTGTTATTTTATGTTCTCTAGTCTGTTTATCTAATTTACTGTGTTACATTGATGTGGAATGTAAAATGTTGTGATGTAGAACATAATAGTTGGACAGGAGGCTCAATAAACCGTGCTTAAGTTTATGACTTTTAAACGTGTTTTTCCACTATCTGTTACACGTTACATTCATTTTTAGAAAGAAAGACACATCTCTGTCACTCTTGTGGTACAAGGTAGGTGTCAAAAAGGTAAATCTATAAAGAAAAGAGTAGTATGGCAGCAGCGCAGCATGAAAAAGGTGGGTCATGTGATCAGAAATGGTAACATGGACCCTTCAGGGAATTCACAAGGCAAATTTGAAAGTGCTGTTGAGGGTGCTGGAGCCAGTTGCTAGTCTATTGCAGGCCTAGCAGAGAGAGAAAGACAGCCATTCACACTCCCATTTAAACTTTGGGCCAATTTAGTCATCAGTTAACCTAACATGCATGTCTTTGGAGCTGGAAGGCACAAAGAGAATGTGCAAGCTCCACGTAGAAATCTGTTCATCTCATCTGCAAATGATTTCTGCAATGCGGATACTTTCTAAGAGCAAAGACACAGGGAATAAGGAAAACTCTGGAAGATGAACTGATGGTTCCTGCTGTCAGAAGAGGTGCAGTCTCAGCAGGTTTTAGCTGCTTGTGTTCTGCTAACCCTGCATGCAAAATAGTACAAAAATAATGAAGCAAAAATAACATCATCTTCTTTCCGTTGCTCTCTTCAGGGGTCCGCCTCCATCTCACCCTATCAAACATCCTCCAGTCAACTGTGTGTCCTTCTTCACTGCATCCATGAACAATCCTCCTTTCCTGGTAGCTCCATCTTAAACATCCTCTGTCATTTCTTATCCTTTCCATTATGGTCACTCCCGTCTTTTTAACTCTGCCACCTCCAGCTTACCCTGCTGTTTTATTGTCAGTGCCACCATCTCCAAACCAAACCATACATCACAGCAGGTCTCATCTTATAAACTTTCACTTTTTCTGCTGTCCTTCTCTCACACTCACCCCTTTTCTACACCCTGCCTGCACTCTCCTCTTCACATCTCTTGTGCGATTAAAATCAATTTAATTAAATTTTATTTATATAGCACCAAATCCCAACAACAGTTGCCTTGAGGCGCTGTAAAGTAAAGATTCTACAATGATAGCTAGAGAGAAAACCACAGTAATCATAACCCCCCTATGAGCAGGCACTTTGGTGACAGTGGGAAGGAAAAACTCCCTTTTAACAATAAGAAACCTCCGGCAGAACCAGGCTAACATAAGGACGGCCATCTACAGTCTCCAGTGGAGGGTGAGGGGAGGAAGACAGGACAAAAAACACACTGTGGAAAAGAGGCCCTGTCCGTTGCTTCGGATGGCCCCTAGGTTTTCAAACTCAACTGAACTAATGCAGTTACACTGGTCTCATTAAGCATTTTTAGTTGATAAAACTAAGTATTTGAGGTATTTTTAATTTGGAAATTAAACCTCGTCTGCTTACTTGTTCACTAGATGGAAAAATGTCCATTGCATAAGCAAAAAAACTGTAAATAGAAAAGCACTGGCCTTTCTATCAGCTAAAAAGAAGAGACACTAATCAACCAGCATGAGTCAGTGTGGAGAACTGAACTATCAGTGGAGGAAGCAGCTGTGATTTCCCAGCTCAACAAAACAAATATAGGCCTGGTGATCTTTATGGACCCTGGCAATATTTATGTTTTTTTTATTGCATAGTTGTTGTTATTTCTCTCTTTTCTTTCACTCCAGGATGTTTAATTATTTTTTGAAACATGTAGCACTACTTGTTATGGCATAGAGGAAATGGTCAAATATTTGCTTTCACATACTTCCAGATCATCACCAAAACTAAAAGGTAAGGAAACGTGGTCGGAGCATTATGGAAATACCCAAATGGATGTGAAAGTAGAACATAAAAATAAAATCACAACCATGACAATCATGAGTAAGTTCAGAATTCCATTTAAAACTGTATTAATCATTAGATGCATATAGAAAAATCAAGTAGCATAGAAACTGGAAATTCGTTGTCTGAATAAACGGCTTTCGTGTGAATGTGATTCATAAGCCTTTTTCACAGCAGCTATTTTGACTTCTCTAATATAACCAACTATGGCTCTATGCCACAAACATATAGACATACTATGTGGCAGGTTGAAATTAATTTCTGACGTCACACAATCACACAAAGAGAGACACGGCCATCAGGGGTAGAGCGAAATGCATAGGATAACAGAGGGGAACAAAGTAAAGGAACGAATGACATGACTGCGTGAAGGTCAGCAGTTCTTTTGTGTCCATCGTTTTCCTTTATATTCGAAACATATTCAATATGAGTCATCTCTGTGGGCTGATTGCTCCAGAGGGCGGAGGAGCTGACACTCATTGATATCCAGAGATATTTTCTGTTGGCTCCTTCCACAAAAAAGGAAAGATAAAGTACAAATCCATAAAACAAGTATTTCCTAAGGTTTTTTCAATGCAAAGATAAATTGTTAACATTCACAAATATCAAGGCTAATAATACACTATACAGACAAAGGTATTGGGCCACACTTCTTAATCTTTGAAATTTTAAAAGTAAACATTAAAAGGTTCTATTGGGGCTTGTAGTAAAAAGCACCTAAGCCACCAACACTCTGCAGACTTAGAAACTGCAGCGCTCCAAACCTCTGGCATTAACATCAACATGAAGACTGTGCACAGGTAGCTTTGAGGTACAAATCGCCATGAATGATGAAATCCAGAAATAAATGCTTACTCACTAAATGTTATACATCCAAGATCGTTTAAGACAACAGTCTGCCTATCTGACAAGTATCCCTCTCAGGTAACTCCTGCAAGTTTGCTGCTCTTGTCAGTATTAAGTAGTCTTTGCACCCCATCCAGACTGTATATGTCTGAGAGGAAGGAGGTCTGTAACAAGAGCTCGGGCCTGTTCTCCTGGAACCAAGCAGCGCACGTGACAGCGATTCATTAGAGCTGGTTGTTCACACTACAGCTTGAGAGCACAGCACAGCTGCTGCCTTCTCATGGCATTGACGCCATCCGTCGCAGGCTCTCATGTGTGGATGGTTCACTTCGTCTCTTCTGGCAACTGAAATCAATCACACCCAGGACCAAACGCAGCAGCAGCGGGGACAGAAGAAGAGGCAGGAAGCCAAACCGGACCAGGAGCCAAGTGAGCAGTAGCAGCAGACAAGGAGGAAGAAGCTGATTCATGTTCATATACAGTGTAACACACACTGAAATGGTTAGAGGAGAGCTGCTGCAGAGTCACGAAAGCACAAAGCTTCATGTGCAAAAAGATGCAGATGATTTATAGATATTATCTGATTATTATCTTATCTTATACATGAGTATTGACCCAAATAATGAGGTGGGGATGGACTTCTGCAAACAGCACCAGAAGAAGGCTGATAAAAGTCTCCTGGATGAGATACAAATATGGATTCCCAGTAACCTTTGTGGATCATTTAAGATTTTATTTACTTTTCCTGTTTAACTGGACAGAGTGCAAATTAAAAAACAAGCGAACTATAATTTAATGTTGCACTATGCTGAAATAAATCTCAGAGGTTCGTTCCCACCCATCTTGAAAAATCACAAGATTAAAATAATACATCTACATAAATGTCTTTACTGCTTTTCTTCTTGTTTAGTTCCTCACTATCTAACAGGGTTATGATTAGGCTTTACAAACGTCTCTAATACTGTATTATTAGTTAATTAGCAATTGATTACTATTATGCATTATATTAGGCACTATGTTAACAAAAAACAGCTGTGTTTTGCGACATTGATTTGTCCATATTGTAACCCTGGCTCACTGGAAGTTAGTTCCAAAGAAACTCGGCCCACAACTTGTAAACTTTTACATTTATTCACAGTTGGTCAAGTTTCATATATAATAATTTATAATCAAAGAAAAATGTCCACAGGATGTCCACTCTAGGCCTCCAAGTGTCCACAGCCAAACCACTCACATACTCAGTACAGGAGCCTCGCAAGGTTGCGGCTGGAGCCCTTCTCTTTACTCTACATACTCTGTATGCATATGACTGCACACTGCGTTGTAACACAAAACCCAACACTGAGTCCACAGACAATGCCATGGCGGGGCTGATCAGTGGAGGAGATGACTCTGCCTGCAGAGGTTCAGAAGATGACAGGCTGATGTGCTAAAAACAAGTTGGTTCTAAATACCAACAGGACCAGAGAGCTGATAATTGATTTCAGGAGAAGTCAGAATGGCCACTTACCACTGAACATACAGTGCTGTTCTCAGGAAACAGTCTATGTTATGCTTATTTAATGAGGCGGTGCGTGTTGTGTGTCCATGTGAGGTCCCTGAAACCGGAGACTCTCTAGACGCCCTTATGTATACAGTGCTGTGAAAAAGTATTTGCCCTCTTCCTGATTTCTGTCTTTTTTTCCATATTTGTTCACAACACATATATGGAAAAGGGTTGGAGAGAGTGTCAAGTTTCAGGGGCCTCACACAGACACACAACACACACTGCCTCGTCACAAAAAGTACAACATAGACTGTTTCCTGAGAACTCCTGAGAAATTAATTTTCAAGGAAGTGTAGTGTCACTTTTTTTTTTTACACAGCGACATTAAAGTAACCTTGATTATTGTAAAAGTGACATTTCATCCAGCGCTTCATATCAATAAAGCATGTAGTTACAAGCTCCAAATCTTTTATACAGGATATGAGTACATCAGAGGGACAGCTTAGTTTGAACGGTTTGAAAGCAAAGTTAGAGAGACAAAGGATGTTGAATATGGAGATGCCAGTTAGGAGCAAAAGAGTAAGACCACAAAACTGATTCATAGAGTGAGAGATGGAGGACATGGAGAGGATTGGTATACCAGAGGAGGATGCAAGACATAAAGTGAAATTAAGGCAGATATTCAATCCACGGTGAATCCAAGATCAAATCCAATCCAAGAAGAAGAAGAAGAAGAAGAAGAATGTATTTTTTGTGTGATATTTCGCGTTAGGTAAAGTTTTTACACCGAGGTTGCAAACACACTCCTGAGCAGCAGGCCTCGCCTCGGTTCCTGCTTACTTTTAATGCTTTTACGAAGAAGAAAGGCTACTTTGCTTTTTTCCGGTGACGTAACTTCCTTTCTGTCCCTGCTAACCTCAGAGTGAACACGCGCTCTCCTATCTAGCTCAAGTAAGTTTGGTTTTAAAACGTAAATAACGTATTAAACACTGAGAAAATAACTGAGCCACCCAGATAAGCATGTACACTTTCAGCCCAGGCATTTTAAGAATATTAAAGAGCGTTTAGCCAACATTAATTCCTTTCTTTGGCTCCCGGAGCTTACGCTAGGTTGGCTAATGGTAGCGGAGAGCCGCATGGGTGTTAAAATTATGCCGTGTTTTCCCACATTGTCGCATTTTTGAGGATTTATAGAGGTAGAGAAAACAGTATTTTAGTAGAAGCATATTCAATATTCGAAAATATGTAGTTTTTAGATGAGTGGACGATGGGTATCGGCTGTAAAGTAAAGCAGCGAACTTCTGTTTTACTGAAAATCGCCGTAATAACTCAGAAATGTGTTGGGATCACAGTCCTGTAGCTGTCTAAACCCAGGAAAAAACGGACCCCTAAAGGGGTCGACCCTACGTCTTTTGATGTTTTTTGTTTGTTTGGGGTTTTTTTGTTAAATGATGCACTAACAAGGACAGCATTTAATATTCCCCTGCTGTGGTGAAGCCATATATTTCTTATAAACTGTAACATTTTCACATAAAAATCAGAGATTGAGCTTTTGAGGCATACCATAACTTTCTCCAGGCTTTGATTTTTATATAAAAATTTAGCATATGCTGATAATGAAGAAAAATTAACATGTTGTATGAGTTGTTGTGTTTCCACTTTTGTTAATGCAAAAACAGATTGTCTGAACTTTAGACATAACTCATTTTCCTGTGTCCATAAAAACATCCCGCATGGTTACTAATGTTTCCAGTAAACTTGGTGTTTCAGGATGCGTTACGTTGCTGCTTACCTGCTGGCTGCCCTCGGTGGCAATGAAAACCCTGATGCCAAGGACATCAAGAAGATCCTGGAGAGCGTTGGCATTGAAACCGATGACACACGCCTCGACAAGGTACACAGCCACCTGCTCCTGTTTGTGTTTTATTACTGTTGTGGCTTCAGTTTTTCCCGGCAGCTGGTTCCTACCTTTAGGTTATGTTTATAATTGCGTCTATCTTTCTCTCTCAACAGGTTATCAGTGAGCTGAAGGGCAAGAACGTGAATGACGTTATTACCACAGGTGAGTTTCCCACAGTTTCATTTATGTGTGTGTGAGACCATGATTAATTTTGGTTTACAATTTTGTTTGGCTGAAATGTTGTTAGGTCTGAAAGTTTAGAATTAAATGGCTTCAGGCAGTATTTTAATACTGACATGGACTCCCTGCAGGGGTCTGAACTAGTTTATGATGTTGGATACTGTGACTAGTGATAAACTCATTTGACGCACAGGGAAAACAGATTTAAGGGTAAAAAAAAAAAAGAGTTATTAAAAATATGAGTGAACTAAGCTCTCAATGCTGGATTCCTCCGTAATGGAGGATGGCACACTGTGTATGGACCACAGTTATACTGGAGAATTTGTTCATTGAAAATGGTTCATAAGGGTATTGTGTATAGACAAATTACTTATTGTATGCACAAATTATACTTCTTAATTAATTTTTATTAGTCATCTTACACACTCAGTGCAATAGGAGTAAAAAACAGAAACCCAGTAGCAAGTTTAAAAGACTAAAACAAGAACTCATTACTAAACTACTACTAAAAAAGATACAGCGAAGAACAACAGAATGAAATATAAACGTCATAATGTAGAGTACTGCAGATGGGCAGAAAAGTGGCACAGTGTTAAAGGGTTAATATCAGTGCTACTGGTGCATGCAGCAAGTGATACTTGTAATGCAAAAACAATCCTAAAATACAGTTGGGATTAGAGCTGGGCGATATGAGATTTTTTCATATCACGATATGTTTTTTTCATTTCAGGCGATAACGATATCTATCACGATATAAGCCAAATAACTATATTTGTAAGATTTAAATGTGCCGTTGCTCACAAGTAAAATGTGAAATAATCAGCAGCTTGTTTTTAAATATTTATTTCCCATAATAAGTTCAACAGGGTAGATGTACTTAAGGAACATGAGACTTTTTCAGATAAATAAAGGCAAATATTGCAAACTACACAAAAGGCAGCCACTAAAGCGTTTAAGTTTCAAAATAGAACAAACGAAACAGACTAAATTGTCAATTCCACTTAGAAACAAAGTATTAATTCTAAAAATAAATCTTAGTTTGTTTTACAGAAGAACAGACAAAACTGACTAACTTTTGTCAATATCAAATAAACTGAGAACTAAAAGGAAATTCTCAATCTCTCCTTGTTGTATAGCTGAGCTTTTCAAACAGTTTTAACAGTTACTTTAGTCTGACAAAAGCCGAATGACGAATTAGCGCTTCCAGTCAGAGACTGAGGCTACGTCCACACGTACACGGGTATTTTTGAAAACGGAGATTTTCCGTTTTCGTTTTAAAAAATAATCCCGTCCACACATAAAGGCAGAAATGAAGGAAAACGCTGCTATGAACATGCCAAAGCAGCAGGTGGCGCTAGATTCCTAACCGTGCCGAAATGTTGGCCAATCAGAAGTCTAGAAGCCTCGGTGGGAAAAAGTAAACAAAGCTGGGGCATAGAAGCAGAACCGAGTCGTATGTGTGGAGGGACAGTAACTGTGTGTATATGTAAGCATTTAAACACTGCAGAGAGTAGAATTAACAGTATTGTAGAAATTCATTTCACCGAAACAATAACGTGGCGCACAGTGTGACGCATGCACCAGTTTATTGTATTTCCAGACTTGCTTTCGGCACAATTTACAGTGCACGCTACTCTGTTTTTTGTCAGACTTGAAATAGCCGAAATACCTTCACACTACGGACCTTCTATGGCTCTTCCGTTCGACAATCTCTCCGGCATTGGAACCATCATCTGTTTTCTCTTCGGTCACGCTCGGTTGATTTTTCTAGTCGGCACACTCATTTCCTCCATTATGCGCTGGCTCCATTACCCGCTGACTGCTTCCCAAACAAACACACGTGCGGCTTGGTACTTGTGCTGTACGTAACAAGTCACGCGACGTGACGCTGCGGCTGTGATTGGTTCAGCTCTGCGCTACTGAATTTGGATCGGCTGACCTTTTTTTTTTTTTTTTTTTTTTTTTTTTTTAAGAGGACAAGAGCGGCGAGGTCTATCGCGATAGCTTAATTTCTCTATCGAGTCAAAGTTATATCGCGATACATATCGTTATCGTTCTATCGCCCAGCTCTAGTTGGGATGGTGTGAGTGCAAGTTGCAAAACATCAATATTTGATTTTCTTATTTGGGTCTTCGTGATAGCTGATCTTGCACCCTATTTGTGGGCTGAAATAAAATATTTCCTGAGTGTGTCATGGTGCATTTGCTGTGATAATGAGTTTTCTTGCCATAGTTTCTATAAACCCGCAGGGCATGATATCTCACTGGACAAAGTGAATCGATTTGAATATAAGATAAGAAAAAAGTTGTATTTAATCAGATGTGTAAAGTCAGACCACATGTAATGATAACGGACCGTTTCTGACCTCTGTCTTGTTTCTGACTGCTGAGTGTCGATGTTATCACTTGTGCTTCATGTCTGCCAACTCGTGTCTCCTCAGGTTACGGTAAGCTGGCCAGCATGCCAGCAGGTGGTGCCGTAGCCGTTGCCAGCTCTGCAGCTGCTGGCTCGGGCGGAGCCGCAGCTCCTGCTGCAGGTGAGCATTGCAGCTTAGCACCTTGTTTGGCACCATCAATCATATTTGCCACTTTGTGATTTTGCCTTCACCTTGTATGCTTGTACGACTACATGGAGCCAAATAATGATCTGTTGACATGAAAGATGCATCTACACAAGTTAATCTACACAAAATCCGCACTATACTGGGTAAATACAGTGCAGGCATTTAAATTTATTCTACGGTTTTAAGTTGAATGGTTTTAGAAAAGAGGCTTTTTTTGTTTTTATATTAATACAGCAGCGTGTAAGAAACGCTCAACAAAAACTGGGAAATTCCAAAATAAAAATCAGTTGCATTTAAATATATTTTAAAACAACCGTTATATTAGGCAACCACGTGAGCAGGTTGCTGTGTCATGGTGATGACAGCAGGACGTGATGTCAAGTGCTTTTTGTTTTTCAGCTGAGGAGAAGAAAGAGGAGAAGAAGGAAGAGTCTGAGGAGTCCGATGACGACATGGGATTCGGCCTTTTCGATTAAACTCCTTGAACTGATCAATAAAGTTTTTACAAAATCCCTCTTATGCAGCTTTTCTCTTTACTTTAAAACTTGTGTGTGGGGGGGTTGTGTAATTTGACCTGATCGGGCCTATTCTTTGTTCGGGTATGTGATCTTATTCAGTTTAATGGAGAAAAAAAAACTGAAAAGGCTCTGGCTGATGAGATTGAGCCCAGTGTTCAGTAGATGGCGCTGTGGAGCCTTTGAGCGCTAAAGCAGACGACACCAAATCCTTCATTTTTGGGCTTTTGTTCAGCGGTTTGAATTATCCACGAGCTTAGACGCAGATATCCACACTTGACACCTGTGAGGCTAACACTTGAATTATTAACAGCTAGGGACAAAGTGTCACGTGACGGCGAACTGCTGCCGGCACGGCTGAAGCTGCACGTAGTCCTCTGTGCGTCAGCAGCAGTGAGCCTCAGAGGGGAAAAAGCAAAGTTGCAAAAAAAGAAGTATTAGTTTTGAGGAAAAGAAAGGATGCTGCTGCTTCAATTGCATAGCGTAAAGGTAAATAAGACAGTTGTGTAAACGATAAACGCTTCGCCGATTGAGTGTCGGCAGCCTGTCGCTATGACAACTTTACACATTAGTAAATATCTATTCGCATACATCTTAATGTTTTATAAAATACATATTTAACAAGTAAGAAGACTGTTTTGCAGTGCTTGATGTGAGTAAAACGTAAAACTACATGTATGTAAAATTCGAACGTTGGTCTAGAAATGATACTTTTATGGTTAATTCATTAGATTTTAGCAGGGAACAAACGGTTTTACAAAACAGCTCAGGTGTAATAAGCAATAATAAAATTAAAACAAACACTCTCCTGAAAGCATATATTATCAGCGTGTAAAGGTCAACACCCAGAATGTAAATTATTCACCACAGTATAAACCGCGCAGGCGTCCAGTATCAGCGATTTTCTCTCATTATATGGGACCAAACATCACATGTTGTTTTTATTGACTGGGAGTTCTACTGAATGCCTCTTCCAAGTATCTAGGGTGACAAGGTGTCCTGCTTCACGTGGAGCTTAACAGCATTTTTATACCTTGAACCCTTGTCCCACATATTAGGACATTGCTCTATATTTGGCTCTTGTTTAAAAGAGACAGATAGCTCCCTAGAAAGATTTGGCTCAAATATGGATTCGTTCCTACTGAAAACTAAAGATCAAATGCTGAAATATTTGCTTCCTTGTAAAAAGCTTTAACATTTTGATTTAAAAACAATTACAGCACATTTGTTCTTTTTTATGATCTGTGCCAAAATTTTAACCGAAACACCTTGTCCGTGTTTACTTTTCAAGTTAGATACATTAAAAAAAAATTCAAACAACCTCCAAACTTTAGAAATGGGTTCCAAGCAAACATACACTCAGTGGACAATTTGTTGGGTGCACCTGTTCAACAGCTTGATAATGTAAATACCTAAAATCAGCCAATCACACCGCAGCGGCTCAGTGCAAGTAGGTTTTTAAGGATGGTCACAATGACTTGCTAGTTCAAACCAGTTCAAACCAAGCTATCATCACAATGGGGGAAGAAAGATGATTCAAGTGACTCTGAACGTGGTTGCTGGTGTCAGATAGGCTGGTCTGAGTGTTTCAGAAACTGCTGATCTATTGGGATTTTCCCACACAAACATTTCTAGGGTTTACGGAGTATGAAAAAGAGAAATTATGCAGTTTCTCTGGATGAAAAGCCTTGTTGATGTCAGAGGAGAATTGCCAGACTTGCTTCAAACTCTGGAAAACAACAGTTACCGAAATAACCACTCATTACAACAAAGGTGTGCAGAAGAGCATAACACTGGATACACAAAACCTGAAGCAGTTACACAGCGGACGACCACACTGTGTGCTACTCTTGTCTGCAAAGAATGGGAAACGGAGGCTACAATTCACACAAACTCACCAAAATTGTACAACAAAAGACTGGATAAATGTTGATCTCATGAGTCTAAATTTCTGCTCCCACATTCAGAATCCTGATCAGAATTTGGTGTAAACAAGATGAAAATACTGATCCATACTGTCTTGGATCAGTGGTTCAGACTAGCGGTAGTGGTGAAAAGATGTGGGGATATTTTTCACCATGCTTTGAGCCCCTTAATATCAACTGGGCATTATTTAAACACCACAGCCCACCTGAGTACTGTTATTGACCATGTCCATCCATTTGTGACTACAATGCACTTATTTGTGGATAGCTACTTCCAGCAGAATAATGTGCCATATCACAAAGCTTGAATCATCCCAAACTGTTTTTTTGAAGATGACAATAAGTTCACTACACAAATGATCTCCATGGACACTAGATCTCAATCCAGTAGAGCACCTTTGGGGTGTGGTGGGTCAGGAAATGTACATCATGGAGCGAGTGTGTGATGCTGTCACATCAATATGAACCAAAATCTCTGAGGAGTGTTTATAGCACCTTGTTAAATCTAGGCGATGAAGAGTTTAGCTGGTCCAAACTTGTACTAGAAATTGTGAGTGTACTCTAGATCCCAGTTTGTTGGCATCTAAGTGAGGAAAACTACACACAATGCTCCAACAAATACAATACTTAGTATGTGCAAGTAGGGAAACCTTGCCTTGGTAATGACACAACAAGCCTACGCTATGGATTTTTACCAAGGCAACTCCTGTGCAGGGTGTCATAATGAACTTGTTAGTCATGTTCTGGTAAGTGATCATGAGACTGTTTCTTAACCTCCAATTTTCTGGAATGTTTTAATGACATAGTAAAAAAAAAAATAAAAAAATAGATGAATCATTCCACGTGATCAAAGGTGAGTCAGCAGATCTTGTTACAAACCACAAACAGGACCAAAGACGTATGAACTAGTTAGTATTATCACTTCTAAGTTGACTTTGTTCACATGTGAATGAAAATGATGAAAAGGATGTTTTGAAATTAAACAAAATAAAGTCAAATAGGCTCACTAACACTGGGGTACGTGCTCTGATGTTCTGCCTCTTGGCCCCTCCCACACCCCCGCCAGGTGACGTCACTAAGTGCTAAACTACAGGCGCCTGAGTCGAAACATTCAGTCGTGTCTCTCGTTATCGGACAGTGAAGGTTACCTGCTTCAACAGTGCTTGAACGGCAACCTTTCAACTGTCTTTATACAGCACAGCACGGGACCAGTCGCTCCGATACATCGAGTGAATTTAAACTTGAAACATTAGCTAGCTTAGTCAGCCTTGAAAACCACCTAGCTCGGAAGCTAACTCTTTGTTTTGCTAACAACGCACTGCTTCGACCTCCTCTCAACAAGACCTGCCACTGAAATTTGGTAAGGAAACGTTCCCTATGTTTTCTTTTCTTATCGTTATGTTTGATTATAGATTCCAGGCTGCCATTGGCTTTGTAGTTTGATAATACTGGTTCGATTTATCCGCTTCAGGTCGCAGTCAGTGTGGGCCTGTACGCATTTGGCTGCCCAAGCTTTGCGCAGTGTTTTCAGCGCCATGTGTGGCTTCCTTCAAACACATCGTACTAAATAAATATTTACTTTATTTAAACAAGTCGAGCTTTAACCAGATTCATACTTTACGTTGTGACTTATGTAATTGTTAAGGCCTGTTTTAATGGTAAAGAGTGCAAAGTTTAGCAAATGTTTTCATGAAACTTTTTTTCCCCTGATTTTTGCCTTACGTAACGTACATGGCCTAGCCCAGTGATACTGTTTGATGAAAGAATAACGTTCGTCAAACATCAAAAATACTGAGCAACACAATCAGTATTACGCAGCTGTTATGAGGTGTGACACTTATAAGTCGAGCTATTGTCTGAGGTTCGTGGGCCAAACCCCAGAAATGTATTTAAACACAGTAAAAGGAGCCTATTTAAAAAATAAAAATAAAAAAATTAATTAATCAGAACCTTTTCACTGCTCTTGAACTCGTCCTACTCTAATCACCTTTGCAATTAGTTACTGATATAATTGTGATTTTTATGTTTCAGAACCATGAGTTCCCAGGTCAGACAGAACTTCCACCAGGACTGCGAGGCTGCAGTCAACAGGCAGATCAACCTGGAGCTGTATGCCTCCTACGTCTACTTGTCTATGGTAAGAGCAATCCATGGTGCACGGTCAGATTAAAAAGGGTTATTGAAGGACAGCTCAGTGGAAAGTACCAGTCTGTAACATCTGGTGACATTTGGGTAATCGTGCTCAGAGAAAAGGGAAGTGTGAGTAGATTTTATTTATAATCAAGAAGTGATTTTAATTCCTTTTAACTAGGCTGCTATGTGGTATAAGTGCTGTGCTTGGTTTCAGTCCAGGTACAGCCATTGAGCTGAGAAAAAGGCAGGGGAAGTGGTTTCGGAGGTGTTGAAGCAGCCTACTGCCATTTAAAATGGATAAATAAATAACCCACTATCAGAGCAAGCTGCTTTTTAAACAGGATTAGTCAAATATAAGGGAGGTTTTTAAACTGAGGGGATATTAATGTTTAGGTATTGAATTAAAAAAAGTTGAAGTTCCTTTGAGTATGTATAAAGAACAGGCAGGCAACTATGGTTTCTGTCCTCTGTATGACAAGTCCTTTTTGTTTGTAATGGTTTTGGCAGGTAGATTTTAAAAACCTTACCTAAAGTTTACAAACTTTCTTCCTTACAGTCCTACTACTTTGATCGTGATGACCAGGCATTGCACAACTTTGCCAAGTTTTTCCATCATCAGTCGCATGAGGAGCGTGAGCACGCTGAGAAGCTAATGAAACTGCAGAACCAGAGGGGTGGAAGGATCTTCCTCCAAGACGTCAAGGTATGAGATTTGTGAAAACAAATGGACTGTAACTTATGTTAACTTCTGGCTGAGTGTGAGATTGTTCTGGGCTATCTTAAGCTTCACATAGGGACAGAGAGATACCAAGGGCGTGGGCGTGCAGAGTCTCTTATCGCTTTCGGGCATGCAAACATGACCGCCAGAACTCGAGTGAAACGTTAAACCGCAAATCTGCTTTACATATTCAGGAAGCTTGTTTTTTAGGTCAGGTTGGTGAACGTTTATCTTTCATTAATAAATGTCTCACTTGTTTTTGGGTTTTGTTTTTTTATGATGCTTTAATTGCAGAAGCCAGACAGGGATGAGTGGGGCAGCGGTGTCGAGGCTCTTGAATGTGCCCTGCAGCTCGAGAAGAGCGTGAACCAGTCACTGCTGGATTTGCACAAACTCTGCTCTGAACACAATGACCCACATGTGAGTACTAAAATATGATGTGTATGTTACACAGCAAAGTGCAGTGAGAAGGAACACCAAAATTAAATTGTGAACACACGTAAGGCATGCTGATTGGTTGTACACCTGCAAATCTGGAAATCCATTTTATTTTTTGTGTAATATAAAAACATAGGTGACTCTGATGTGGCCTGTATGACATTTATTTTTAAAGTGTACGTATAATGCAGGAGATGTCTCTCCTTTCTTGGTTTTTTTGTTTGGTTTTTGTTTTGGTGTCGTCTTATTAAACCAAACTGTCTCTTTCAGATGTGCGACTTCATTGAGAATCACTACCTGGATGAGCAGGTGAAGTCCATCAAAGAGCTGGCTGACTGGGTGACTAATCTGCGCCGCATGGGCGCTCCCCAGAATGGCATGGCGGAGTACCTGTTTGACAAACACACTCTTGGCAAAGAGAGCAGCTAAATCTCTCACACCACATTTACTACAGCTTATGTGTATTTGTATCTTGCTTCAAAATGAAAAGCCATCTGCATGTTGCTGGTTAGACCTTTAAAGTTATTACTCATGTTATTATTAGAAGCCCCTGTGAGTTTGTTCAAACCCTCCCTATATCTTGCATGTCTCTCTACAATTAGAAATGCTCGTCATTGCTACATATTTGCTGTATTTTAAAGCCTGGAGGTGTTACTCAGACCAAATAAACCAACCCTCTGGATTCTGAACAGTTTTTTGTCTTTCATGTTTCTGTGATGGTAAAAGTGCAAAAAAACCTGCCTACACCAAACATCAATCTGTTTCAGTTCCTTCTCCAGAGAAAATAAACTGCAGCTGATTGCCTTCAGATAAAAAATTCACACACGTTGGAGCTAAATGGCACAAATGTCAGGTCCGTTTAAATTTTTCAGCAACTGGTAGTTTAAAGTCTGGCAGCAATTCTTGTTTTAGCATAAACAAGCAAAATAGTCAGTTTAGCTGAACGTAAACCGTTTTCAGAGAGCCTCAATTCTCCTGAAACGTACCCACCAGAAATCCCAAATAAGCACCTTGATGTTATACTAATTGGCAGTTTGTTGTCCAAGTTTTTCAAATTTACGTTCTCAAGCTCCCTCAGTATTTTATTTTTTTCCCTCAAAGTTTACGAAACTAATCTGGGGATTTCCAGCTTGAGCAAAGCTTGTACAGGAAATCAAGATGAAATGTCCGAGAGTCTATCTGCGTCATCAGCAGTTCCCTCTGTTTTGCAGTCGCATACATGTTTTCTTCCAAGGATACAGACTGTGCGCTCTGGTATTAATTGTGACTCCCTCCAGTGGTGAGTTACAGCCAGCAAGACTAACAACAGCGTTGGTGGCAAGAGTAAAGGTGTCAGCAAGGCGGAAGAATGCCTTACAAGCCGCCATAATGGAAAAAAACTGCAAGTTACTAAATGCAGGATAATGTATGCCAGGGAAATGTGTTAATTAGCCTAAATGAAATGAACGTATTTGGGCTTCACCTAAAACAAACTTAAGATTTATTTTTTTATGGCTTGATTTGCATCCATCCATTCGCTTCCGCTTATCCTTTTCAGGGTCGCGGGGGGCGCTGGAGCCTATCCCAGCTGTCATAGGGCGAGAGGCAGGGTACACCCTGGACAGGTCGCCAGTCTGTCGCAGGGCTAACACACAGGGACAGACAACCATTCACACTCACACATTCACACCTAGTGACAATTTGGATTAATCAATTAACCTATCCCCACAAGCTGCATGTCTTTGGACGGTGGGAGGAAGCCGGAGTACCCGGAGAGAACCCACGCAAACACGGGGAGAACATGTAAACTCCACACAGAAAGATCCCGGCCTGATGGTGGAATTGAACTCAGGACCTTCTTGCTGTGCGGCAACAGTGCTAACCACCGTGCCACCGTGCTGCCTGGCTTGATTTGCATTTAAAAATATATTATCAACATATTTTATTCAGAACTAGTTCAAAATTTAAAGGGATTAAACAGTAATCAATGCATCAGAGTAGTCCAATTTAAACCATGTCAGTCAAAATGCAAAAGTGAATTCATGTTAGTGAGAAAATCAAACTTACTCCCACCTGAAGCTATCCTACTTTATATGCACCCATTGTGCAATTTATCAGGAAAACCTGTTCAGCTGCTTCCTACTGTAAATCTTACCAGCCAATCACGTGGCAGCAACTTATGTAGACATCGTCAAAATGACCTGAGGTTCAAACTGAGCGTCAGTGACTTTAAACATAATATGGTTGTTGGTGTTAGATGTGGTGGTCTGAGATTTTCAGGAGTTGATCTACTCAATTTTCTCTCAAGCTCTCTTTTCTTTAAAAGCATAATTGTCTTCATAGACGTTGATATTGATAGTCTGTGTTCTCTATTTATTTAGGTGCTAATTTTATCTTAGCGTTTTCCTCTTACATACTTTGTAAATGCACTTCTGTCTACTAGTGAAGTTAAGTAAAGTCTGGATATTTACATTACAACAAATCCTTTAACTATGAATGCTTTAAGAATTTTCTGTGGGTGAAAAAAGTCCTAATGCAAGAGTTCAAAGAAGAATGACCAGAGTGCTAAGGCTGCAATTCACAGGCTCACCAAAACTGGAAAAACATTGCCTTTCAATTTCTGCTTCAGTATTTAGATGGTAGGGTCAGTATTAGTTGTTCAGACTGCTGGTTTTGTAACAGTGATGGAGAGATTTTATTGGGACTCTTTTTACCAATTGAGCATCTTTTAAACACCAGTGTGCCATCGTCTGATGGCTGCTTACAGCAGGATATCTTACATGTCGCGAAGCTCAAATTATCGCAAATTGTTTTCTTGAACATGACAGTGAGCTGACTGTACTCAAATGGCCTCCAGAGTCACCATCCAGATCTCAGTCCAACAGAGCACCTTTTGGATGTGGTGGAATGAGAGATTGACGTTGTGGATGAGCTGACAAAAAATGCTATCATGTCAATATGGACCAAAATCTGTGACGAATGATTCCAGCACCTTGTTGAATTCATGCTCTGAACCCAAGAGGAAGTCCAACCCAGTGCTGTATCTAAGAAAGCCACCATTTACTGTATGTCACAAATTAGCAGATATGGGAAATATCAAATTTCTATCACAAACACTTTAGGGGAAGCTGTTAGAACAACACACCGCATACTAATACATCACATGTTAATGTACCACATAAAACTTTATTCCATACAAAGAAGAACTGTTTTTCCAAAAGCAGAAGTGCTATAAGGAACAATCCCCGCTATCACTCTGATCATCAAACTGCCTGGAAAACTCTCAGTCAACAGCAGGATGTGATGTTTCACGCTTCTTCAAGCTCCACCAGCACACCGTCACAGTCTTTAGGATGGAGAAACATGACCGGTTTGCCGTGAGCACCTATCCGCGGCTCCGCCGAAAGCATTCTGATGTTCTTGGTTTTTAGGTCGGCTATCACAGCGCTAATGTCGTCTACCTGCAGTCATAGGGGGAACAAAACATTATTGTTCAATTCACTTGTTATCATTAGGGTTAAAAATGATCACAACTGAGTGTCAACTCTCATAACACTGCAAACTAACGCACAGGCCCCCCGTGCTGAGTCACATAATTTGGGACAAGCTGTTACTGGATTTATAGGACCAACAACAACACTGACATTTGTTGTCTGACATGAACACATAACACTAACAACAAACTCTACTACACTCACACAGGCCCTAGATAATTATTCCTAAATACTTTTTAAGCTTCGATACACGTAGTAATTATGATTTCTGCAAAAGCTGAACTGCTTTTTTTAAAAAAAAGTTATTTTACTTTATGTAATTTAGTAAATTCATAATATTACATTAGGCCATTCTCATGGTCAGTGATGACAATTATTTTTCAGTTTTTAGTGTTTGAAGATGTTCATTTTTAGATTAATTTGTTAGTTTCCGTCTTTTAAATTATTACCTTATGATGGGTATTTGTAAATTCAGAGTAGATCTTAAAATAAAAACACAAGCAAAGATAATCGTGTGGTCATCCCAGGTCATATCATATGTATTTATATGTACCAAATAGCCATACTACTACACCGGTTCACAACACAACAAATGCAACACAACAGTTTCTTATAAATACCATGTCACAGTCTGAAGGAAAGCATGTTTTCTTTGGGCCATTCTGACTCACAATCCTCATAAAACACGAGAGAAAGATTTTGCTGCAGCACATCCTCAGAGCAAAAGGAAAATGAATATGAACCAGAAGGCAAGGATTGTCTCATAAAACACTAGTGCAACTAATGCTTTAAACCAGTACACTCATTCATTATATACACGTCACAGTAGACGTAGACAAGAGGAAGTACGAAAATGAACAAATTCTGAATTCAGTCTCGTGAATTTGGGGTCACGTGAACAGATAAATGAAGCAGAGCCATGCAAAAATGTAATAAAAGCTCTCCCCTGTCATCGCCGTCTCACCTCGATACAAATGTGATGCATTCCTCCTGACTTGTTTTTCAACAAGAAGCCCGAGATGGGGCTCTTCTCTCCGAGAGGATGGAGCAGCTCCAGCTTGGTGTTGCCGAGCTCCACGAACACAGTGTAGACACCATGATCGGGCAGGGGCACCTTCTCACTCACCGTGGCCCCCAGCACGTCCCGATACAGCGCCGTGGCCTTCTCCATGTCGGGGACAGCGATGGCGATGTGGTTAAGCCTGCCCAGCTTCCACAGAGACGCGGGAACACCCTGATGGAGGGGCACCGTTGTTGAATGTGCCCTCCAGAGCGCGACGCGAGAGCATCTGGAAACACCCGCCGCTAAATATGAAATTAAAATACAAAGAGATCAGCTGTGTTTGTTGTTTCTACTCGAGTAGCTTTGATGTATGCTGTATATTCTGGACCAAGTCCCGAGTTACATTAATGATATTTAAATCCTATGCTTCCTGCACTCCCAAATCTGTTCTCCTTTGTGTGACTGACTGTTGGTTTTAGATCATATAAATAATAAATAGACCAATCTTTACCGTTTGGTGTTCTGTTTGATGCTTGCTGACTTAATGTAAACATGAATAACACTAATTTGTGAAAGAAAGACTTTTCAAATTAAAATGATTAGGCTTCCCTTCCTCCTACGACCAATCGACAGGGCAATTCCTTAAAGACGACTTTTTAAAGTAAAGTGCTCATACTGAGCATAAAATAATACCCTCATTTTGGCTTTTCTGCACCTTACCATTCATTCAACTCAATAAAGTGTTTCATACTTTCAAATGACTTTATTGAGTTATGTTGTAAAATAAACCTACCGTCTCCTTATGAAGACATAGTTTTTTACTGATGATACTTAGTTTTTTATTTTAAAGCTGAAGTATCAGGAGAACATATCAATAATCTTTGTTTTATTACTATAAGAGCAATCTTTTGTTTCCCAGGCCATAATCTTGTTTTTGCCTTCATTGGAGGTCATCTTTGAATTCTTCTCCTAGTCTCAGACAAGGCTTAATCCCTGTCTGGGAAACCTGCTGTTTATGTACTGAACATATACATATAATTAGGTTATTAGGTCAACCCTGTGTTTCAGAGAGTAAATAACAGTACCCATATAATTTTACACACATCTCCTTGCCATACAAAAATCTTGGAATAAAATGCTCCAGTGTGAAGTTACTTCATGGTATGGCTTTGGCTTAAGTTAGTAGTTAGGAAGTTAATAGGTACCTTGGCCAAGCATCTCTGTCTGTAAACGCAACAGCTTGAAGTGAATGATAAAACTTTGTAGGGGTGTAGCGTGGGGTCATGTTAACTTGGCTTACATCCACCAAGGTCAGCGTAATGATTTATTGGTCACAAATTCACAAAAAGCTTTGTAACTTAGAAACCATAATTCTTATGATTGTCCTGTGTATTGTAAACATGGAGAAAGCAGATTGTAAAGATTTCAAATGTGTCACCTTCAAGGTCAATTGATTGATCAATTGATAGCCTGATAGACTGAATTGATTGAGAGGTGATAACAACGCTATGTGGAGCTATTTTATTGGAAAACAAAAGTAAAAACTAGTTTGATCAAAGACTTTTTTCACCTGACATGTATTGCTAAACATTTTAGGAACCACTGAAATAAATGCTACACATGTACTATATCCACATAAAAAATGATACTCAAAATTATGCCAACTATATTCAAATGGGTTTCAAGGCGGCAAATAACAAAAGCCTTTTTGCTGCACTACAAACTTCCTAAAGTATATTTGAAAAGAACAAAGAAAATAACTGAATATAGAGAAAATACAATACTACTCCCTTAAAAGTAAATACTGTATACAGAGTGAGCTGCCTTGGCGGAGGTTTGCGCTTTTTGAGTGCTTCTGGTTCATGATGTAACGTAAACATTGTTTATGTTCGTCAACTTTGCGGGCTCGTTTGAGCTTCCGAAAAAAATTACAGCTCACTATAACGAAGCTTAGTATCATCGTTTATCGTTTGCAGAACAGTGAACTTAATAGCGAAAATTTCGAAGCTGAATAATTGTTGACACAGACCTGCAACCTTCAGCACGGCGGACGCCATGTTCGTTCCCCGGAACCAAGTGGCAGGTACAGAGCGGTTTCTCGGTGAGCCTGTTTACGTGCGACACAGACAGCCACACATGTGGGGACAATCATGGCTAGTGGAGATGTGCTCGGTGTTCTGGAAGAGTGTGTAAAGAAAATAAATGCCAACACAGCACAGCCAGAAAACTTCCTCGGGTAAGTGTTTGTTGTTTGCGTTGAGTAATTTTTTTTAAATCTTTTGAAGAAGCTGTTAAATATTTTTATAAATTCGCTCCAGCTAGCTGAAGCTAACTGTAGCGTTAGCACAGCATTAACACATTTACCTGACAACACGTTTATACGTCGAGGTTTTGGTAAGATATAAATGATTAGGCGAGTTTCTCCTTTTTGCTTCATGTAGAAACATTTAGTCGCTTTATGTTCCTAAAATCAGCTGGCTCACGCATTTGGGGATTGCTACACCTTTAAACAGATCTTCATGGTATGAGCGTATCCAACTGCAGTAACATTTATGCTCATAAAATAAAAGTTAGGTCATTGCTGTAAGCTGTCTGTAGAGCTACGTAAAAAAAAATAAAGAAAAGAAAACAAAGATGATGTGCTTGTAATAACTGACGTGTGTTAGACTACCAACTGCTGTGACACACCAGATGTTTATTCATTGCATATCATGTTTGTCAATCCTGATTTAGACTCAGAAAGTCCACACCTGTTAGAAAATGTAAAACTTCAAATGTCTTGAATGAAGTAAATATCTAGTACGGTATATGCATTTGTGCACACAAGTCTGTGTTACCGTATTTCAAATGGGGGTTAAGACCCCTCACCAAACGGGAGACAACTTGTATGAATAAAGTGGTGGAGAAGCCCTACTGAATTTCCACAATCAGACAGGGAAGTTTTTCCCAACAGAACAGGACTGATTCCACAGGTTTGCCATAGACGGCACATCTCAAAGCCCAGTAGTCAAAAAAGGCCTGAGCTCTTGGTGCTGGAGCTGCTTAAGCAGTTTAACAAATAAGCACAATGCTGTTTTGGTGTGGGAGGCCTGGATCTCTCACTCACACACACACACACACACACACACACACAGAGCACAGCTTTTTCTTGAGGAGCCCAAAAGTCGGCGTAATACAGGAAAATTGTTAATCAATCCCAAATTGTGGCATTTCATTGCTTTTTGGAGTGGCAACTGTAGTAATTTATGTCGAATGCTACTGCTGCAGTCATAAAAATATGATTTTCTGTATCAAATTTTCACTTCATTCTGAGCTACTGAAACAAGAGAAGAAAATTGCTGAAAAGTGGCAAAACGTGCACTTCTAGACTGTATGTGGTATAGTAGTGATCTTAGAGCCAGCCCAAAACCACAGGCCACATCATCCCATGGCAACTAAATCAATAATTTGAAGGATGAAACAGTCCCATGGGGCAAGTTGCTGCCCCAAGTGGAAGAGTTTAAGCATGAATGAGGGGAGGAGGAGACTGGCAGATGGATTGAAGCGGCATCAGCAGTGATGCGGATAGTCTGTCGGTTTGTTGTGGTGAAGAGAGAGCTGAGCCTAAAAATGAAGTTTGGATTACCGATCGATTTACATTCCTGCCCTCACTTATGGTCACGAGCTCTGGGCAGTGACCGAAAGAACGAGGTCACGGATGTGATTGGACCCATCTGGATAAGCTGCAAGAGGTGGTGAGGGAAGTCTTCTCTGATTAGACTGCTGCCCCTGCGACCTGAACCCAGATAAGCGGTAGAAGATGTATGGATGAAATGTAGTGGTTTTGTTTTTGTACCAACACATTAACAAATAAACCACAGACTTTCATCCAATTCAGTTATTTAATAAAAACAACAACAACAAATTTCCCCCCCAATATCGCATCATAAGACATACCCGACTAATTCTGTGTCTTTTCATCTTTGCAGCCTTCAAGATGAAGTGGCAACAGACTTTACCTCCATCACTAAGACTCTGTATGACCTCCACAAAGCTCAGGAACCTGGACATTATACAGGAAGCCCGCTAGCTCAGCTGGTTGTGGAAAATTTTGATGAAGAACAGATTTGGCAGGAGCTAGAGCTGCAGAACAAAGCCGTACTGAAACACTTTAAAAACACCATAGACGAAGCTTTAGCAGATGAGACGTTAACTGTGCTGGAGGAAGAGGAGCAGGAAGAGAGTGGTCAAGAAGAAGAAGGAGCATCAGCAGATAATGATGACGATGAAGAAGAAGAGGAGGAGGAACAAGAATTGGAACCACCGAGACGGACAAAGAAAATGGCTGTGGAGGAAGACGATAACACAGAGGATGACTCTGATTTGGATTTTGATGTGGATGCTCTGGAGAAAAAAGAGAAACAGAAGAAGGATACAGGAAGGAAGGCATCCAAAGCAAAAGTGGTGCCCTCTGAGGTTGATGATAAGTTCTTTAAACTGTCAGAGATGGAGGCATTTTTGGATGATATGGACAAGCGCGAGGGAAAGGAGGATGAAGATGACGTAGACTATTTTCAGGATCTGCCCTCAGATGAGGATGATGATCTTGACCTAGAGCAAATCATTTCCACCAAAAAGCAAAAGAAAAATACTGTATGTAACTTATCACACATTTTCCACTCATTTTTTTTGCCTCCCAATAGTTCAAACTACAGCAAATATGTTGATTGTTCTTTATACCGACAGGTGAAGAGCTCCAGGAATCTCAAGTACAAGGACTTCTTTGACGCCGTGGACAGCGAACCCGCTAAAACAGACGACCCGTCAGATGGAGAGGATGACAGCGTGGATGAAAGCCAGGAGGAAGGTGAAGAAGTAATAGATGACGACTATGATGGCGAAGAGGAGGGTGATGATGAGTAAGTGCAATCAAAAATTATAAAACGTGCAGTTATGTGTGGGAGAAGTCAATTTCACCATGTTCGTGTCTGCACTTTGGCAGGGAAGAGGAGAGGGGTCAGTCTAGGTCGTCTCATAAGAAAGTGACCTTTAATCTCTCGGATGATGAAGACAGCGAGGGAGAGGATGTGGAGGACATTTTGGGAGGAAAAGCCAAAGGCTCAGCCAAGTCTGAAGCAAAATCATCGTTTGAGAAACGGCAAGAAAAGGTAAATGAAATGCAACTGAAACGAGGTTTTAGATGTCTCTGGTTTGATTAACATATCCAACACAGCAAGTTGGAGCAAGTTTTTTAATTTGATTCCAATTTATCCCTGTTTGACTTAAGAGGATGCAGCTGTAAGCCCTCCAGAATAATAAAAAGCAAAATAAAGTGTTAAATCACAAGAGGACTGAGGGTGTGCTCACACTAAGTGTGGTTGTCTTGTATCGTGCTTGCTCTTTCATGCACGTAAAACTCTTAAAAGTGCTCTTGTAGAGCACAGTTCATAATTCTAGGATGCATGTGTCCTCTCACATGTGTTATAGATGTATTTAAAAGGCCCCATTAAACTTGCATTCTTTTGAATGGCCCCCAGGTGGCATAGTTGTGGTTGCAGAAAGACTTAAAATCCTATTCAAGTCTACAAGTAAATGAACCTCTGTAAACACTTTGCTGATTAATTTTGGTCATTGTGTTTGTCAGAAAGGAGAATTATCCAGGTTATGCTCATTGGCTTGTGATTGACAGCTTATTAGGCGATTTACTTGTGGTTTCACAGTCAGATCCACCCCTCATCTCATCTGGTTTTAAAACACCGAGATGGCAAGGGTGAAAACTCTCATTTCGAGGTATCAGGAGTTCAGAAACCAGTGAATGATGATGTAGTAGTTGCATCCATCTGTATCAGGCCTGAGTTGAACTAAACAGTGGGGAGCAGCGATCACACTTGACGAATGAACTAGAATTTGGGGGTTCAGGCACGATACTGATTGCTTTGTGTGAGTACACTCTTTAAATCTGCCGGAGTGCTAATACCACTTTTTGTTTGTTTGTTTATTTGTTTTGAAATCATAAATTTCAGATTCTTGCACTATAGGTGATCCTATAGTGTAAATTTCCCAACGTATCACATTAGTGAACGGCGTCCTTCACTCTTGTTGGTAGTTGCTTCAGAGTGGAGATTAGTTTAACTCCTTACCTGCCTCCTTCGATTGAATGTCTCACCTGTACCTGAAGGAGCACAGATCATGGGTACCCAACATTGACCCAACAGGGCTGATTTTTAGTTCACTGTTGGTGACTGTGCAATCCTGCATTTGCTGTAACCTGCAGATGTCCCAGAAGATTGAAGAGCTAGAGAAAGCAGCTTTAGCAGAGAAACCCTGGCAGCTGTCCGGAGAAGTAACTGCACAGACCCGTCCTGAAAACAGCATGCTGGAGGAAGACGTGGCGTTTGAGCAGACGTCCAGGACGGGTTAGTGACCACCCAGCACCTCCCAAACTCCCACTCTGTTTGTGCATGCTTTAGTTTGAATAATTAATAGCAGCCTTATTATGTCAAATCATAGAGTAAAATTTCTCATTTGTTTTTTCAGCCCCTGCAATCACAGAAGAAACTACACTACAGCTGGAAGACATCATCAAACAGAGAATTAAAGACCAAGTTAGTAACAGTAACCAGTATTTTTTTATTATTATTATTCATTTTTTATATTATTATAATGAATAACCTAGTTACTTATACTTGTGTTTCTGGAAGGCTTTCGATGACGTGGTTCGCAAAGAGAAGCCTAAGGAGGAGGTGTTTGAGTACAAGAAGAGGCTCACGTTGGACCATGAGAAGAGCAAGCAGAGTTTAGCAGAAATCTATGAGCAAGAATATCTCAAGCAGAATCAGGTTTGACTTTTTTTCTTGTTTTCATTAGAACTTTGACACATATGAAGCATTTCCTCAAATATTCATTGTATTATTATTATCATCTTTTGTAATTTCAGCAAAAAACGGAGGAGGAGGAGAACCCAGCCCATGTAGAAATTCAGAAGCTTATGGACACACTCTTCCTAAAGTTAGATGCTCTTTCCAACTTCCACTTCACACCTAAGCCGGTGAGTTTTTCCTGCTAGCAGTGACTAAAACTAGATACTCTGCAGTTTCTCAGGTGCATGGTTCTTTAAAAACCTGTCCCAACGTGATTGTAGTCTTTAATTTAAGCTGTAATTATCGTTGGATAAACTGAATGTATATTTACACAGTGCTGTACTGTGAAAGGTAAAAGGTTTCTGATTCATTTTGTATTCATGTTTGCTTTTGTCCATAGCCCGTTCCTGAGGTCAAAGTGGTGTCTAATTTGCCATCCATTACAATGGAGGAGGTGGCTCCTGTCAGCACTAGTGATGCTACGCTACTCGCACCAGAAGAAATCAAGGTTAGTCTTCAATCCATGTACAGAAGTCCATTATTTTCATATGAGGATTTTGTCTAACAATCCTCTCCTCCAACCAAAGGAGAAGAACAAAGCGGGAGATTTGCTGGGAGCGACAGAGAAGACATCAACAGACAAGAAACGTGAGAGGCGCAACAAAAAGAAGGTTAAGCGATTGAAGATCAAAGAGAAGGAAAAGAAACAGAAACTTAAAGAGGCCAATAAAACAGAGGAGAACAAAAAGCCATCGAAGGCTCAAGTGACAGAAACCCTCAAGAAAGTCACAAAAGGAGGCAAAGCGACGATACTCAAGGTGAGTGCCTGATCTCGCTTCACTCTGCTGCTCTCGGTAGGAAGTCGTCATCAACCTGCTCAGAGTTCTGTCAGATCAACGTTATAAATGTTTGGAAGTGCTTTAAAGATGCACACAGGAGAAAGTAATCATTATTCATATGATACAACTAAGTCTAAATATCACTAAACACCAATGTGATGCTTTTTTTTTTTTTTTTTTTTAAACAAAGGAAATTAAAGGATTTTAAGTGTGCCTTCTAGTCAGAAAAATACGGTACTGAAAAAGTTATTGTGCTTAAGGTGCTTCGCTGACATCATCTGAGAGGTTCTACCCTTGACTACCTCAGATTGGTTTAGACCATGATTTGGGCTCAATGTTGTCTGCTGTTGGCCACACAGAGACTTTCAGAGATGTGGAGACTTTTTTTTTTTTTTTTTAGTAACTCGAACGCCTGGTCGCACCGGTGCGACCTAGGATGTTTTTTTTAGTCACACCATTGAGAAATTAGGTCACATTTGCGACCAAATTGGTCACACTCTACAGCCCTGTTTCATGTTGTTTATAACCAGCCACGCAACCATCTGTGTGATGCAGCAGAAATCAAGACTCATCAGACGAGACAACATTTTTACAATGTTCTGTGGTTCAATTTTCTTGAGCCTCTGAAAACTGCAGCCTCAGTTTCATGTCCGTACCGGAGCAGCACCCAGTGTGATCTTCTGCTGCTTCAAAGTTCAACGAGTTGTGCGTTCAGAGATGCTCTTCTGCATACCTTAAGCCCCTTTTTCCATTAGTATCTACATGGATCGACTTGCCACTGTTCGCCACGACTTGATTGGGATCGACTGGTTTTCCAATACAATAGAGTACCACCTAATGTGTGTGGTCATTGTCATAGCAACATGGCCAAGCATCCCGTGATTAGTTTGAGACGTGAACCCTACAACAAAGGTGGATGTTGAGGCAAGAATATACCTGCTACTCGGTCTATGGCTTTCCGTCAGACTCGGGAGGCACCGGCATTATTTGTAGCCATTTCCCTCCTAGCTGGGTTTAAAAAATGGCAGTTTTGATTTTCATGAATGAGATAATCTAATGACTCATGGAGTGACCCCCTGACAGGCCAATCGGTGGCATGTAGTCTGACGACGTCACACTTAAACTGTGGCGAACTGTTGCGAGTCGATCTGAGTAGCTACCAGTGGAAACGGGGCTTTAGTGGTAGCGAGCAGTTCTGTGAGTTACTGTTGCCTTCCTACCAGTTCGTTATCCTCTTACATCAACATGCCATTTTCACACATGGAACTACTGCTGACTGGATATTTTGATCTTATTCGGACCATTCTCTGTAATACTAGACATTGTTTGGGGAAAATCCCAGTAGATCAGCAGCTTCAGAATATTCTCAGAGTCAACGACTGTGTCACGTTCAAAGTCACCGGTGTTCCTCATTCTGATGCACAGTTTGAACTTCAGCAGGTTGTGCTCTATGGATTAACTCATGTTTTAACTATGTAGTGCCATCACAGACTGGGTAATCTATTTTTAGCAAACAATTAGTCAGCCTTTTCCACTTCTCAGACACACCACACCTTTAAGGAAGGCTTTTGTTGTAAACATTACACAAATTCCTACTTTATGCTGCAGATGTTCCTGAGGTGACTTGACTAACCAAGTGTTCCTGTTTCAGGACGAGGGGAAGGACAAGGCTCTGCGGTCCTCTCAAGCGTTCTTTTCTCAGCTGCAGGACCAGGTCAAAAGTCAGATCAAAAGCGCAAAGGACCAGCCTTCAAAGAAGAAGAAGAAAAACAAAGAGGTTTCTGTTAGCAAACTCAAGTTATAATAGCTGTGATGGTTTGTTAGGGATTAGCAATGATTTATTGTATATATTTTTATGAAAATGCAAAATAAATGTTATGTCTGAAATTCTTGTAACATTTTGATTAAAAATAATCAGGATTACAGATGTGCTGGTGCTCTGTTTGGTTTTTGCTCATTTCCCATATCCCTCTGTATGAATAGAGACTCCACCACATGGCTTTAGACGGTCCTCTGAATATTAAGCCATTTTCTAAGGGAGTCTTATCTCTTTACACTCTTATAAAATGTAAGCTAGTGATCCTCTGAATCATTCTGGGCAGACAACAACTGGGTATTGTACTCACTCTGTAGTGTGGGAACTATGCAAATAATATAAAATAGCCTCTAAACCTTGAATAAAGTAGGTACTTCTCTCACTAATGCATATTAATTGATATCTTTTTGTAAAGACTGTATTTATAGATCAAAGACATGTAATTTCCCAGACTGGAAACGATCAATTTCACAGTGAAAAGCAGCTCTTCATTTTATTTTATTTCAAAAGTGGAATTCAAGTACAGGGAGTGCAGAATTATTAGGCAAGTTGTATTTTTGAGGAATAATGTTATTATTGAACAACAACCATGTTCTCAATGAACCCAAAAAACTCATTAATATCAAAGCTGAATGTTTTTGGAAGTAGTTTTTAGTTTGTTTTTAGTTTTAGCTATTTTAGGGGGATATCTGTGTGTGCAGGTGACTATTACTGTGCATAATTATTAGGCAACTTAACAAAAAACAAATATATACCCATTTCAATTATTTATTTTTACCAGTGACACCAATATAACATCTCCACATTCACAAATATACATTTCTGACATTCAAAAACAAAAATCAGCGACCAATATAGCCACCTTTCTTTGCAAGGACACTCAAAAGCCTGCCATCCATGGATTCTGTCAGTGTTTTGATCTGTTCACCATCAACATTGCGTGCAGCAGCAACCACAGCCTCCCAGACACTGTTCAGAGAGGTGTACTGTTTTCCCTCCTTGTAAATCTCACATTTGATGATGGACCACAGGTTCTCAATGGGGCTCAGATCAGGTGAACAAGGTGGCCATGTCATTAGTTTCTCTTCTTTTATACCCTTTCTTGCCAGCCACGCTGTGGAGTACTTGGACGCGTGTGATGGAGCATTGTCCTGCATGAAAATCATGTTTTTCTTGAAGGATGCAGACTTCTTCCTGTACCACTGCTTGAAGAAGGTGTCTTCCAGAAACTGGCAGTAGGACTGGGAGTTGAGCTTGGCTCCATCCTCAACCCGAAAAGGCCCCACAAGCTCATCTTTGATGATACCAGCCCAAACCAGTACTCCACCTCCACCTTGCTGGCGTCTGAGTCGGACTGGAGCTCTCTGCCCTTTACCAATCCAGCCACGGGCCCATCCATCTGGCCCATCAAGACTCACTCTCATTTCATCAGTCCATAAAACCTTAGAAAAACCAGTCTTGAGATATTTCTTGGCCCAGTCTTGGTTTCAGCTTGTGTGTCTTGTTCAGTGGTGGTCGTCTTTCAGCCTTTCTTACCTTGGCCATGTCTCTGAGTATTGCACACCTTGTGCTTTTGGGCACTCCAGTGATGTTGCAGCTCTGAAATATGGCCAAACTGGTGGCAAGTGGCATCTTGGCAGCTGCATGCTTGACTTTTCTCGGTTCATGGGCAGTTATTTGGCGCCTTGGTTTTTCCACACGCTTCTTGCGACCCTGTTGACTATTTTGAATGAAACACTTGATTGTTCGATGATCACGCTTCAGAAGCTTTGCAATTTTGAGACTGCTGCATCCCTCTGCAAGATATCTCACTATTTTTGACTTTTCTGAGCCTGTCAAGTCCTTCTTTTGACCCATTTTGCCAAAGGAAAGGACGTTACCTAATAATTATGCAAACCTGATATAGGGTGTTGATGTCATTAGACCACACCCCTTCTCATTACAGAGATGCACATCACCTAATATGCTTAATTGGTAGTAGGCTTTCGAGTCTATACAGCTTGGGGTAAGACAACATGCATGAAGAGGATGATGTGGACAAAATACTCATCCATCCTCATCCGCTTTGTCCGGGGCCGGGTCGCGAGGGCAGCAGCCTAAGCAAAGAGGCCCAGACCTCCCTCTCCCCAGCCACCTCCTCCAGCTTATCCGGGGGAACACCAAGGCGTTCCCAGGCCAGCCGAGAGATATAATCTCTCCAGCGTGTCCTGGGTCTGCCCCGGGGCCTCCTCCCGGTGGGACATGCCTGGAACACCTCACCCAGGAGGCGCCCAGGGGGCATCCTTGTCAGATCCCCGAACCACCTCAGCTGGCTCCTTTCGATGTGGAGCAGCAGCTGCTCTACTCTGAGCCCCTCCCGGATGGCCGAACTTCTCACCCTATCTCTAAGGGAGAGGCCAGCCACCCTTCGGAGGAAGCTCATTTCTGCCGCTTGTATCCGCGATCTCGTTCTTTCGGTCACTACCCACAGCTCGTGGCCATAGGTGAGGGTAGGGACGTAGGTCGACCGGTAAATTGAGAGCTTCGCTTTTACACTCAGCTCCCTCTTCACCACGACGGACCGGTGCAGCGTCCGCATTACTGCAGCTGCAGCCCCAATCCGTCTGTCGATCTCCGGCTCCCTTCTCCCATCACTCGCGAACAAGACCCCGAGATACTTGAACTCCTCCACTTGGGGCAGGAACTCATCCCCGACCCGGAGTGGGCACTCCACCCTTTTCCGGCTGAGAACCATGGCCTCAGATTTGGAGGTGCTGATCCTCATTCCCGCTGCTTCGCACTCGGCTGCGAACCGTTCCAGTGCGAGCTGGAGGCCCTCACCCGATGAAGCCAACAGAACCACATCATCTGCAAAAATCAGAGATGAGATTCTGAGGCCACCAAAGCGAAAGCCCTCCGCCACTTGGCTGCGCCTAGAAATCCTGTCCATAAAAATTATGAACAGAACCGGAGACAAAGGGCAGCCCTGGCGGAGCCCATCACCCACCGGGAACGAGTCCGACTTATTGCCGGCAATGCGAACCAAGCTCTTGCAACGGTTGTATAGGGATCGAATGGCCCGTAGCAATGGGCCAGACACCCCATATTCCCGCAACACCTCCCACAGGACACCCCGAGGGACACGGTCGAATGCCTTCTCCAAGTCCACAAAACACATGTAGACTGGTTGGGCAAACTCCCATGCACCCTCAAGTATCCTGGAGAGGATAAAGAGCTGGTCCAGTGTTCCGCGACCAGGACGAAAACCGCATTGTTCCTCCTGTATCCGAGGTTCGACTAACGGACGAACTCTCCTTTCCAGCACAAAATACTCATTTGCCTAATAATTCTGCACTCCCTGTATATTGATCATTTTAATTATTAACCAATCATGTCTGTAGATTAGTCTGTGTATTTTTAACATGTTTGTAGTTGTTTCGGCTTCCCAGTTATTTATTTCATTTAAATCTATGGTACAATGTTTACTTGGATACTTAATTTTGAGGTTTATTTCATTTAATTTATGCTGTGATAAACCACAGATTTGAAACAGACTGCTTCATCTTGATAATATATTCATACCCCCTAGTCCCCAAACCCACCTTTGTCCCCCCCTAATTTTATCAACTGGGTTATCCCACAATTAAATTATTTCAAGCAAAGGAAAAAAACAAACAAACATTGTAATTAGCCTCCACCTAACTTAACCTCTGTTAACTATTAACTTTTGGAGTTTTCTGTGTTAGGTAGCATTTAAACTGATTGGTTTACCCTGTACTGTGGACAGCTGCGGTATTTCTAAAATAGCATACAAACTGTTTTATTTATCTATAAGAAGAAGTATTAGGGCCATATTTAAAGAAAAAAAAAGGAAAAAGTAACGTCATCGGCTGACAACTGGGTCACACCTGCACCTGTGATTGACGCTCCTTTGATTCGGACAGCAACCCCGCCCCTGGGTTATTCCCCATGACGTCACTGGAGATAATCACGGAAGTGAAGTGAGCGACGAAACAAGACTCAAATAAGTTGGTGTGTGCGCTCGACTCGTATTTACAGGTAAGCTTCTGGCTTTTTTTTTTAACCTGTTAAACTATTTCGAAACTATCTGAATTCTTAAAGTCTTTCAGTGTATTTGACTTGGTTTTGTTGACGTTAAACGACGGAGCTAGGTCGGTAGCTAGCACAAACGATAACAGAAGACTGCTAACAAAGCAAAGGCTGTAGCTAGCAGATTTGTTCACACAAGCACCGGCTCGGGTTTTTAAAAATGAATGATTGTAATGTTAATGGATAAAACGGTACTGGACACGATAAGACGGTATCGTTTAAAGTAGCATGGTTGGCCTTCTTGTTACCTGTTCTCGGCGTCAAGCTAAAGCTAATGTTTTGAGTCGTTGGTAGTTTAATACTTTGTGTTGGTAACTAACTTATGTTTATTCCTGACCTTGTTTACGTGTGTGTGTTTGTGTTGTGTTTCGCGTGAATGTGCGGAGTCATTGTGTTACGATGGGTTGGTCATGCTCACATGATTGAGTGACTCACTGGATCAGAGATGGTAAGTTAGATGGGCTCCATAGGTCGTCTTCACTTATTTCCCCTCTCCTCTCTCCTGTCCAAAGGCTGTCCGTCATCATGCTGGGAGGAGGTTTCAAATCAGAGAGGCTGAGAGTCAATCTCCGACTGGTCATCAACCGACTCAAACTCCTTGAGAAAAAGAAAAGTGAGTCACTGTGCTGCTCTCCAATAGCTGAAGTGGCTCTTTATTTGTAAAGTAGTTCTAATGTTTTTTTTTTTCCTTTTCCCATATTGCCAAATTTAATATAAAGCTGAGCTTGCTCAGAAGGCCAGGAAAGAGATTGCAGATTACCTGTCATCAGGTAAGGATGAGCGGGCACGGATCCGTGTGGAGCACATCATCAGAGAGGACTATCTGGTTGAAGCCATGGAGATCTTAGAGCTTTACTGTGACCTGCTGTTGACTCGCTTTGGCCTCATTCAGTCCATGAAGTGAGTACTGAGCATTGTAAATTCCTTACCTTCAGTGTCCGTCCTCGTTAACACGGTTGCTGTTTATCCATTATTAGAGAACTAGATCCAGGCTTACAGGAAGCAGTGTCCACTCTCATCTGGGCAGCTCCTCGTCTGCAGTCAGAGGTGTCTGAGCTAAAAATTGTAAGTTCTATCTAAAAATTTGTCTCCAGTGATAATAAACACTTGGTATTTACATCTATTCCTTTCAAGTCAGTATTGACAATCTTGTTTCTAAAATCTTCTTTCAGGTGTCTGAACAGCTGTGTGCAAAATATAGCAAGGAGTACGGCAAGCTATGCAGGACAAACCAGATTGGCACAGTCAACGACAGGGTAATTTTTTTTCCCCAGTGACTGTCCACAAGCTTGTATAGGAATGTATGAACCTTTTGTCTAGTGTGCTCTTAGCGACATCTAATCAAATATCTGATTTCAGCTGATGCACAAACTGAGTGTTGAGGCTCCTCCCAAGATCTTGGTCGAGCGCTACTTGATAGAGATCGCAAAGAACTACAATGTCCCCTATGAACCTGACGCCATGGTCCGGGTAAGCAGCAAAGAATCTGTTGTTACTCAATGTGAAAGTTGGAAATTTTGCCCTCTGTTTGTTTATTTACCATCCGCTACTTCTCCGGATAGCCCGAGGTGTGTACTGGGGAGGAGGCAGACCTGATTGATGTCGACAATGACAGGAAGTTTGGAGGAGGAGGTGGTGGAGGATTCACAGCTCCTCTAGCTCCTGGAATCCATATGCCTATGCCCATGCCTATGGCTATGCCAATGCCAACAGCTTTCAACTATCCACCTCCCAATGGAGCTGTAAGAGTTTCCTTTTAAAGACGATGATTTAGTTGAATAATATTGTGTTGCTTTTTACTTTCTGTTACAGATTTAACGTGAACATTTCACTGATATTAAAACAAAAACACTTTTTTTAACTTTGCCTTGTAATGACATGCAGATAATGTTATGCTCATTTTCAGGATATTGCTACATGTGTATCTGGATGGAATTTTGTTTTTGGTTCTCAGAACATCTAAAGAAATTAGCAAATTGTTACTACTGGCAGTGACCCCTCAGCTTTTCATCCATTTCTGAAAGGCATAGATGGCATGGAGCATTTACAGCACTTGTTCTAAAAAAAAGTATATTTTGTTACATTTTAACAGTATGAAAAGTCCTTCACAGCTGCTTCTGACTTTTGAAGCATGTTGTTTTGAGGACAATTTAATGGCAGTAAGATCACCAGGATGAAATAGATTCTAGTTTGTTGTATTTACTCTGTATGAGAACTATACACTATATTGATAAAAGTACTGGGCTACCTACACCTATTGGAATCAATCAAGACCCATATCATGAAGCTCCTGGCACGCAGTTTTTGGGCTGATGTTAATGCCAGATGTTAGAACTCTATAGTTATTGAGTCAGCAGTCTTAGTGACTCATTTAACAGCCTGACTTGTTAACCTGGTAACATTGTATTACAGTACCTGTTCAGTGACAGTGAATGACCCATTCATTCATAAATGTTCACAAAAGGGGTATGGCCCAATACTTTTGACCTTGTAGTGTAATATGTACTACCTTCCTCAAACTTGTTTGACTTTTTTCTTTTTTTTTTTCTTTTTTTTTTTTTTTTTTTTGCTTACCCCCAGGAACCGTTTCATGCACCCGTTGGAACCTACAACAGCTTCCAGCCCCCCATGGGAGGAGGGCAGCCACCTCAGTTGCCCACTTCTCCCCCTACATACGAGTCTGTAAGTCTGTACGACTGAACCCTTCCCCTCCATCCATGCCCCCTTCATGTTTCCAAAGACGGACAGGGCAGGGAACCACTCAGGGAAGAACTGTTTATTCGGCTTGCTTACAGTTCTGCCTGTCCTCCATACTTTAACATTATTTCTCAGAGTAGGCCCAGATTCAGGTTCATCTGCACGGATGTAGGTAGCTTGAAATTGGCCAACTTTAACCTACTAACTATGACCTGATCAGCTTTTCTTAGCGGGACTGAAAGAAGCGATAACTGAGGCCCTTTACCAAAAATCATGTTTAGTGTTGCACACTAAAGGTGATGGTTTCCATTTTTCTTTTCTTTTTTTGTTTTTTGGTTTGTTTTTGCATCTGCCTTTTATAAATGAAGTATTAATCAAAATCTTATTAATACTAACAAATATATGTATATATTTGTTTTTGTTTTTAAATATGGGGATGAGTTCATCACGAACACATTTGTTTGTTTCAGATTGACGACCTAACTGAAAAACCTTCTGTTCCTTCCCAGGGCGTAGGTGAGTTCTGTCAACAATCAGCAGCACTTAAATGATGAGAGGGGAATAGTTTGTTTTCTTATTGTCAGCGAATCAACTGAAATAACTATAACCCACATTGTGCCAGTTAGTCTTGAATAGCATTTAAATCTTTTAACTCTACCCACATGAAATAATTTTTTAAAACATTTCATATATATACGTAACTCTTTGACAAAATTATCTTGTAATTTATTGTGCAAATTGAGCATTATTAGCATGCCAGTGTGCTTGTTGGAAGCAGATTTGCTGCTTTGATGTGTATTTGCTGCAGAAGGATGGTGAGGCTCATACTAATGAAAGCAAAGGTTACAGAGTGCAGCTCACAGGTGGGGGAGGTCTGTGGAACAGACCTCGTTTGTTTATTTATTTTAATCTGTCTTGTTTGCAGTAGATTTTAACAAGGTGGGAAAATAAAGTAGGGTAGGACTTAAGTTATCCTTAAAATGCTCACCTGCCAAACATTTTCCTAAATAATTAATGCCTGTTACTCTCCAGGTCCCGCTCCTTCGGCTCAGATTTATGACAACAACGCTCTTCCAGAACTCCCATCTGTTCCTGACACACTCCCAACATCCTCCTTGGGCAGAAGCAACACCACCTCGGATGACATTGACTTTGATGATTTGACGCGGCGCTTTGAGGAGCTGAAGAAGAAGACCTAAATGCTTTAACCTGATATACATAAACAGGCCTGTGTCACCTACACAGCTCAGAACAGGAAATAGGAATTGTTCAAGGCTCTGAATCAGATTTGGGTAGCTCTCCTCCCTCTTTCTTGGTGAAGTAATTTTACACAAATATTAAACATACATGTAATCTATTACCTCATTTATATAGCTGTGACCAGCTAATGAGAGAGAGTACTTTTTAGCGCCACATGTTTTAATTTCTTCTATTTGGCACGTTGGATAAAATCTTAAACAATCATGCGGGTATTCACCCCTTCTCGCTCCTTATTTAAAATCGCACTGAAGTTTAACCTTTTCCATTTGTCTGTGTGGTAATTAATATGTTCACATTTAGATCTTAAGTGTTGATTTTTCTGAAGGTTTTGGGTTTGATTGATATTTATAGTACATGCCTTTATTCTACTTTGGACACACTGTCGCTGTGATCTTTGCCACTGTGTCGCTCAGTCCCGTCTCAGACCAGTTTGACAGGTATAGCGGGCTGCGCCACCTCTGTGGCGAACAAGCTTTTACGCATTAAAATCACCATTTAGTTTCCAAAGTGAGGCTCCAACAGTAGTGAGGTTTTTCTCAGCTGTACCGGGACACATAGAAGCCATATTTTCAGTGTGTTACGCAGTTTTTCTCACTGTGGGATTGTTAAATACTCATTATTACCGAGGTTCTCAAACTTCAAGGTGTATTTGTATCAGAAAAATAGTATGGTTTCAAACCTTTTCCGTTTGAGGGCGATGGGACACAGATGTAAAATGACAACATGTATGGAAATCTGTAATTTAATACACTTACAGCAATATAGGTAGACTTATGTACATGAATGATTTAACTGTATAGGAAAAGGAGTTTGGCAACCGGGAGTTGTTCAATATTTGACAAATCTGTTTTATATACACTATCTCCAAATAAAGTTTTCTTTTTGCCCTTTTGAATTTCAGTTTTACAAAATACCTGCACTTTTTTTATGACTGCACAAACAAATTTGCAATTAAAATCCTGGCAGGCAAAAGCAGCCAGCCAGCAAACTGATTTGATTAGATGTAAAGTTTGAGAGCAGAGGAAAAAGTTCGTGCCATTGTGATCTTGTGCATGGGTCTTGTACTGTATGTTCACCACTCCATTTGCCTTACCTTTCACCTCTCATCTGAGGCCTTGCCAGTCTGTTTTAGGATTAAGCATCTGTTATCCACCAAGACTGGACACATAATGCGTTTTTCAGTTTCTAATTGACCTTATTTGCGTTACACTCCACAGATTCTGAGTTTTAATTTGCTTGATAGATTAAAAAAAATCTGTACAGGCATTAGAGGTAGATGTTTCTAATTATTGTAATAAGTGTAGTGAGAGGTTTTTGTTATTGTTCCTGTAACCTGACTACACCGGGCTCTGCTTGCATGGCAAATAGACGGTGGCCTTGAATAATATGACTCAGCGCTTTGAAAAGCTTCCCCACTGGGTTATACGTGCAGTTAATTAATAGTTTTACATGAGCTGGGAAAAAACGGAGAGATAATTAACCCTACAGAACTGTGATCTGCTCACTGTCTTTTCTATGTTCGATTGTTCTTTCATGTTAAACTTTAAGACACAAAATAGTGTCTTGTTGCAAAAAATAGTTCCCCTCCCCCCAAACAATGTATACTACAATAACAATTTAATAAAAGACTATTTGGAACTGGAAAGCTTGTAAGGTCTGCACATAATTTTCCATCAGTTTTTCTTTTTAAAAACAACCTGTAATGCTCAATGGTAACCAGCAGAGGTCGCTAATATTAAGGGAAAGCTCTGAAAGGGAAATAATTTTTTCAATTATGTAAAACATACTGTGATTTAAGTTAATGTGAAACTAACCTCTTTACATAATGGATCCTTTCAGTTATCGCAACATAGTCTTGCATCAAGTCATAGTTGACTCATTTTCTGTTTGACACTTGTGATCAATACAGGTGTGAGTTAAGAGCGGCTCAATCATGTGAAAACTCATCCTGTTAAGTTTTAGTGATCATTTGGCTTTGGACAGTCTCCTCTTTGTTCTTTCTTTGAGTTTCTAAAAGTAGGATGAGAGGCAGAGCCTTCAGGTATCAGGCCTCACTCCAGCTCTCAGTTTGGATTTGGGAGAGAGATTAGGCTTAAAATTTTACTTTTTCCTAAAGCTCATGTTTTCTCTTTCATAGTTTGTTTTATCTGTGTCTCCCTATCATCTCCTTTTTTCCTTTTCTCTTTTCCCTCCCTGAGCCTGGTTATCCTGGATGTTTCTTCCTGTTGAAAGGGAGTTCTTCCTCCCCACTGTTGCCTAGTCCTAATTATAGGCTTGTTGTTGGTTTTCTATCTAATATTGTAGGATCTTTACTTTACAATATAAAATGCCTTGAGGTTGCTGTAGTTTTGAATTGGTATGAGATGAATTTCTTGAGTCTTGTAGTCTGTGGTCACACCGTTTTACACACTTGTGATAATATTTGTGTTTTTCTGTGTGATTGAGCCGACTGTTTTTTAAACTGGGCCCTGTTTCAGGAAGCCGGGTTAGTGGAAAAACTGAGTAAGTATACCCTGAGTTAACGAAAACTCTGGGTTTTCGGTTTCACAAAGCGAGTTCAGCTGCAGCCTGAGTGAGTCACTATGACGACACACTCCGTGAAGCTAACCTGCCCCCTAGCAGGTTTACTACAACTAACCCTGACTGTCTCCGCCCCTTTGTCGGAAACCTGACAGTAGGAAGTGTCGGACATGGCGTGCCACTTCCTTGAAGAGCCAGTAGATCGTGAAGCCCAAATTCTCCGCAGAGCTCTCCGCCGGGAGAGAGTGATCAGAGCGCGTTTGGACATTTTATCATTTCCTGATGATTTTCTGTGCGAACGTTACCGTTTCTCAGCACAATCTATAATTTATTTGGATAACATCCTCAGGCCATATATTACGCATGTGACACATCGCGGACATGCTCTCAGTTCATTGCATATTATTTGTATTGCACTTCGGTTTCTTGCAAACGGGAGCTTTCTGTATAATATTGGTGACGCTGAGCACGTTTCCAAGGCTACCGTCTGTCGGGCAGTCAGGAATGTTACAGTTGCACTGAAACGTCTCCTGTACTCGTCTGTGGTGTTCCCCGGTCATAGACCCACAAGATTCATCAAAGAGGGATGCCACAAAATTGCAGGTATCAGGATGACCAAAACTTAATGTATGATGTGGTGATACTTGGACTACTACTTAAATTGCACATTTATTTTCAGGGTTCCCAGGCGTGATTGGCTGTACAGATGGCACTCACATTCCAATCATTGCTCCTTCAGTAAATGAAGGAGACTATGTGAACAGGAAGTCTTTCCACAGCATTAATGTACAGGTACATAGTTCCCTGTAGCATGTCAAACTAACAAATTATTTCATTATAGTAATGGATGCTAATTTGTGTTCTCTGCACTGTGAAGATCATATGTGATGCTGCCAACATTATCACAAATGTGGAAGCCAAGTGGCCAGGCTCTGTCCATGACTCACAAATATTCCGTGAATGTACATTGAGCACAAAATTTGGACATGGTGAGTTGAGAATACTTTAAAATATATAAAGACCAATTGCTTCAGGGACATTTGAACTGAAGTGTACCCTTCTGTCTTAGGAGAGTTCACTGGCTACTTGCTTGGTGATAGGGGGTATCCATGTTTACCCTATTTGCTTACCCCTTACCCTGACCCTGAACCGGGCCCACAGCAGCGATATAATCTGGCTAATTGCAGGACAAGAGCCAGAATTGAAATGACTATCGGAATGCTTAAGGCCCGGTTCCAGTGCCTGCAAAGACTCAGGGTCACCCCAGAAAGGGCATGTGACATTATTGTGGCATGTGTGATTCTTCACAACATTGCCACAATTAGAGGAGAACACTGTCCTTCTGAACCAAACATCAGCAGTGATCCAAACCATGAACATCCTGACCCTCCCACGGACATACAAGATGGAAGAGCAGTCAGAGACACCATATGTCACAATCATTTCTTTTGACCCATCACCTCAACATGTTGAAAGAAGAATAAACAGATTTTTTGTTCAACTGGCTTTATTGGTCGCCTGTATTTCCTGTACACAAAGTATTAAAAGATGTAAACCTCATAAAGTGTCTCTGTTGCTTCCTCCTCTGTAACAGCTGTCAATGTTTCTTCATTATTTTCCTGTAGTAAAGAAATAGACAACATTGCTGTTCTACTGTAAACTCATATAATCTGTGGAGTATTACTCACAACTGCATGTTGGTCTGGCTCAACAGGAGGCTGCACCAGATGCAGTACACCACCACCATCAACTGATAGAATATGAGGTTTATACAGGTCACTTATAACTTACAAGGGACCAAATGGCAATTAACAAACATACCAAGCACCTTACACTTCATTGTCATTATGCTCTCAAAGACAACCAAGACTGAGGGAAGGCAAAATCAGTCGGAAAATAACTTCACTACAAAATAATCCATTATGGTAAAGAGTTTATCAAATGAATGAGTAGCACTGCAAAGGTGACTGTGAAGAAAGGATGTATGCACATCATGTATTATTTTGAATTTACCCCCTATGTAGGCACTTGTGTCTTGCGGGGTTATTGCCTCAGAGGATGTCCCCGCAGAGATGCCTTCAGCCACAGGGCGCCCACTGTTTTGGCTGAGGGCCAACTGCTCAGCCTCTGTGAGTGGTGGTGGTGGAGGACCCCCACCTGTTTTTCGGGCCTCCGCTTTTTTTCTGTTGGCTATAACGGGCCACATTTGAGCATACAGAGTAAGCAAATATGTACTTGTAATGTGCTCAGATAATTTCAATAAGTGCTTACAGAAAGAAAATTAATGTAGCCTCTAACTGCAATTGATTTACATGGGACAAACAGACCAAGCACTATGGCTCATAATACAATTACACCTTACCTGTTTGGACTATATTTTTATATTTCATTTTTACTTGCTGCCAGGAACGTTTGGGGCCTGTTGGGTTGCACCTGCGCTCACATCACATCACAAAATAAAATGTATAAAATAACAAATAAAATAACATATGATAAAATAACGTGTTAAATGGGTGGAAATCCCTCGATCAATGTTTAAATTAACACTCACGCATTGACTCTGTCGGCTATGTTTTGCCATGCATGCTTTTGCAGCTGAGGCTGTGTTACTTTTTTCCGCGGAATTTGCATGTTATCGGCATATGCTGCCATCAGAATTTCGGCCTCAAGCGCTGTGAAATACATTGATCACGCCTTCTTTCCCTCCGTCTCCATGGTGACTCGCTTAATCTGTGCTCCGCTTATCAGGGCTTTATGTATCCTCGTCCGCGCGCTTCACTTGGGGTTAAAGCAACTCCGCGTTGACTGAACTAATTGTTATCAGCCTTTCTGAAACGGAATATTCCGAGTTGGACAGTTCGGGGTTACTCAACCGTGAGTGTCGTTTTTCACTCTGAGTTTTCCAAACCGGCTTCCTGAAACAGGGCCCTGGTGTCCAAAAAAGACTCGAGAGTTCTGTTTCCAAGGGTTGGGATGCTGTTGAGATGAGTAGATCCCAACAAACTAAATGCGGGAGTGTGTTTGTAAATAGTAAGTGGACTGCTTCTTATATAGCACTTCACAATTCACACTCTGACGAACGCATCAGAAGCAACCTGGGGGTCAATGTTTTGGCCCACGATACTTTGGCATGTAGACTGGAGCAGCCAGCCACTGAACTCCCAACCTTTAGTGGACAATCTGCTCCACCTCCTGAGCCTCAGCCAGGGAAAATGTGGATGAACGTGTGTGGGAAGTACTAAAGCTGGGAGGTAGTTAATTTCTTTTTTTTATATTGAACTTATAAAATCATACATACAAAATTTGCAAGAGGTTTAGCAGTAATCATGCAAAGGTCTCAAATACCACCTTTTGGTTCCGCTTTCCAGGGTAATCTGGTGTGATAGTCTTTGTGCACTGATTATTTTACTAATGCAATGACTGTTAATTGTTATGTAAGCTGCTGGTCATCTCTGGGATTCACTAGGGATGCATACACAGATCAGCACATCTCTTTTTGACCTGAGTTCAATTTTATAAATCATTTAAACATTAAACATCAACTAAGCAACTGCAGATTTTACCAGAGAGCTGTTTATTGAAATTCACACATATAATACTACTGTATGACACCAGTGAATAAATAGTTTAAATCATTTGTGATTAAGCACAGAAGATCTAAGACAGGACAATCAGCTGTCTGAAGAACAGCTTGTATTCCCAAACCAAAAGCACAAACTTGAATGAGATCTGTTACATAAGCCTTTTAAACTGAGGACTGAATGAATCTCAAAGATGCAGCCAAGAGTGATAAAGAGGCATGAAACACACTTTCAGAATCAATTACAGTGACAGGAGTAAAATGAAAAATGTAATCAATTAATCATTAGCTCCCAGATGGGCAGCAACATAAAAGCACCTTCGCACTATTTCACACAACTTCATTTACAGCTATTAACCGTTAGAATCATAGGGAAGCATTTAAACAGAAAGCTGTGTTAAAGTTACTGAAAAATAATTCTTTGCAGGTTTTTTTCTGTTGAAATTTCTCTTCTATTTCTCCTGGATCACTACTTTATTGGATAAAAGACAGCTTTTTTCACACTCGATGATAATAGTTCTTAACGTGTTTACATATGTCTGAATCTGTATATGTGTTTTGCACTAGCATTAAATGAATGTATCAACAGTTTTTTTAAAAAGGAAAAAAAATCTCTTTTTCTCATACGTAATCCTGGTGAATTTCACATACAAGAACAGTTATTTAATTGCCCATTATTATGACTCACAACTTCAAAAAGATTCTCATAGGCACTGGAACCTCTGTACACATACAAAACACCATGACGTGTAATGCAACTCTATATCCAGAAAGTAAAACTTACAATAAGTGCAAAAGATTTCCTAAGAAGCGGGGGGGGGGGGGCATGTGTCGCAGCTGTGCATGTCAGAGGAGTCAGCTCATGTCGTCAAATGCAGTAACCTCACATTGTGTCCCTGCCGCTGTACTGTCTGCACTTTTCCTGTTGCTCTGTTAAATGGAGAAGACACAACTGTAAGACTCAAAGCACTTATCTTAAGCTCCGCAAAGGGTACATGGATACACAGATGCACGAGAGAAAGGTAACAGGAAAAGAAAAGGGTCAGTCCTTTATTGCAGTCAACAAAATTTTGGGTGTGTGTGATCTGCATGATTACATCAGAGCTCTCGGCAGCCAAGCTGAAAAAAGGGGAAAAGGCTTCCTTGGTCTGCTTCGTGAAATATGAATGAGACGGTTGCAGTAAATCTTTCCTGTGTGTTGAATAATATTTAGACACTATCTCAGGTTAATATGAATCCATATAATCTTTGCATGTTGGTAAATAAATTCTTCTAATTTGAAATATGAATGATTATTTTTACATGTACACGCAAAATAGGTTCATCCAACCTGTTTCATTTTCTGTGAATTAATGAAAACTTCATATTTTTTGATTTTAGGACAGCCTGGTGACCACCTATCTGACCCATTGTCCTCTGACAGGAGCTACAGGCCACAGGAATCATAATGCCAAGGCCATTTGGACTCTAAGTCAGTGCAAACATGTAAAATGAAATCAGTCCACCACAATTTTGCTTTTTGCAACAAATGCATCCTTGTTGCATCTACTAATTTTTATATATATTCATGAATCTAATTGTTTACATTCAGTTGTATAAGACTGATACATACACAGATGCATAGTGTTATAGTGGACAATATGTTAAGAACTTTAATGCACTAAACAATAGCAGCTCTCCTAACATCATTATATTTTAGTACGGTGACAATAAGGCTTTCTAATTTTTTTTATTTTAAAAAAAGTACTCCAAAAAGAAAAGATACTGATTATACGCTGCTGAGAAAAACGTCACAAGTAGCACAAAGAGGTCATTAAAGAGAGTAACAAAAGTGACTTGTTATTACTAATACTACTAATGATTATTATCAAAGAAAAAAATGTTTATTTAATTTTAATATCTATAGTAAATATCTATAAAATATTATAAAAATATTTATAAAAGAGAAAAAATGGGTACTTTTTTGTAAATATAAAAAAATTATTCAACAAAAACATCACATCACAGTATATCCTTAAAGCTTTGCACTGACCTGTTCTGGCTGCACAGAGACTACAGAACAAGTTTTCTTACCTAACAGGACTTGCTCAACTTCTTCACTCTCGTCTACAGCTACAGGTTTGAGCAGCAGGGCGAAAATCACAGCAACGCCTATCACCTGTGAGAAAAAGCAGACCGCACAAGAAACGAATAGTGTTGCATACACGTTTGCAGAAATTTCAAAAACAGAAACAAACTATAACATTCTGTAGAAACCCAAGTATCTTCAAATACATACATCATCTCAGAGTGTGACATGCAGGAAACACTTCAGATTATCAGCCAAGCAAATTGACTTTAAAAAAAAAGGATTTATTTTACCCACCTTTAGAGGCTGCAGAATAAAGATGCTTTCGAAAAGGGAGAGGCCCAGAGACATGACCCACTTGATGGACTTCTCCTTGCCGTACTGAAAGCCATACAACAAGGTGAAGAAAGTTGAAATGCCGCTGATGGACAGCAACAGGAACCAGCCTACAAACACGAACCACCATGGCAGCCAACAGCCCAGGATGGTCGTTGCCTTCTTCTTTGGCTTCTTCGCAGGAGGTGGGCTGGGTTGGGACGAGATGGACAGAAAAAACACACGCATGACGTACCAGTTCAGTATAATAGCACAAATAGCTCTGCAAATATTTTTGTCTCACTGGCAGTTGGAGTACTGACCAGTAGGCCAAGTGGCTGCTGAAGACCATCTCAGTCTTGTGAACCAGTGCGTTGGTGTAGTTGAGGGCCTGCTGGTACTGGTCTAGAGTCGCAAAGTATCTGAAATCCAGTTTCTCCAGGCACATCAGGAGATGACAGAGACTAGCTAGGAGAAACTTGCTGCAGTACACCAAGTGATGGTCGCTCTCACTCTCTCCTGAGAAAGATTTATATTCAAACATATACATAAGAAGGTAGTTACATTTCTCTTGAAGTTACCTCTTTCTGAGAAGAAAGGTAACACTACTGTCACACTACACAAGGCAGAAAAGTGCTGCTGCTTGGCCTGATCAGACAGAGGAGAAGTTATTTGCCTAAAACTCAATTTGAATAGAAAGAAATAGGTCCTAGCAGTGTGCTACATGGAAATCTTTAAAAGACATGTCTGATGGTATTGATGTTTTTTTCCTGACAACATAAAAAAAAAAGAAAATAAGCCTTAAATACAAGCGTCATGTTTCTCAGCACTGTTGTTTCTTTGAGATAGGTCTTTGAGATAGTTTTTAGATTGTTTGAAATAACTGTTGATGGGGTGAGAGCAAGGAAATAAGCGTTCACTAGCCGTCTTATTGGTTCTTCTCAGTTAGAGTAGCAACAAACTGCTGTATTCATAAGCTTATGCATCTTATGTACTCTTTTATTAGTTTAAGATCACTAATAGTATGTTGCTTATGTGTATTCATGTTAATTTGAGTATATTATAAACATTTTATCTGTCTCTTTTTTCTTTCTTTTGCTGAGATTAAAGTGAATGAAATAAAACTACCTTGCATGTGCTGAATTAATTCATTCAACCTGTCCAAGGCCGAGAAGAGATCAACAACGGACTCCAGTCTGTGCATCTCTAACATCTTGTTTCTTGGGCTCTTGCTCGCCAAAGAAATGATCTGCTCTACATCCTGTTGCAGGGAAGAACAACAAGTACTAAATTATACATGAGCGGTGCACTGTTTCACTGCATAGATAAGTATGTAATAGTAAAGGAGAAACCAGAGCTACACGGACTATGACATGGACTATATTCAAAAAACATCTCAGGCTTGCAGGTTCTGTGATGAGTACGGGTCATCTGACAAATATAAACATGTAACGCACCCTCAGCACAGTCGGTATGTTGAGTATGGGGGGTTTCACGTTCTCCTCAGGGTCAGCTTTTTTAGATTTTGGAACTATGCGAGGTTTGATGCTTCGAAAGATTGTGATGATGAGGATGTTGATTGGGAACATGAGGAGACCGGACTGCACGCCCACCATGAGGTCCTGCCAGGTCATCTTTATTGAACCTGGACAGACACAACAAAGGACACGGTGATGATGATGTGAAGCAACTAATACAGCTCCAGCTAATAACACCCAAATAAACAGCTGCAAACAGTAATGCAATGTTTTACTGCAGGGTTCTTTCTCAGTTGATTTTAACAGAAAGCTGTGTGCGACTGTTTGCTCTCTGACCTCGTGGAATCAACTTTACATTATTTCAGTTTGAATATTGAATATCTATCCATACAATAGAAAGGTGTGACTAAAGGTCACATCAACAGAAGATCCAAGTGCAGAATGTAAAAACTCAATAACACGTAGATCTGCTAAGAAAGCACCAGTTTTAACAGTGTTTGGCCAGGTGGAGTTAGTAAGGTTCTGAGTTTGGTGCACATCTGGATGCAAATGTGTTGTAGGTAATTATTAAGAACCAGTCATGTTCACCTTCGGCATGCAGCCTTGCTCCTAGATACAATCGCTTGTGAGCAGTAATCCTTATCCAAACACTGCTAATATTAGCACAAAGAGCAGGTTCCCCTCCTGAATTAAACTTTGTTGTTTGATGCTAAGAAACAGATGTAATCAGTAATCAAACAATAATCTAAGACTTTGTAATCACCAATTGAAAAGAGTACTGTTGAGTTTGGATCCACAGGGATGTTCCAGAAGGCGATGTTGATGGCCATGGTACAGAGCAGAAGGCACATGCAGCAAGAAACCCTCTGGGCACGTGTGAACGGGCTGCGTGAGGGAGGATCCACGATGGACACCCAGATGTGTTCGTCTCTAAAACCAGTCGATGTCCTGGTCTGGAAAATGTTCCTGAGAGAGGACAGAGAATAAATAATCACTTAATTTAAGCGATGTGATGAGCAATTTATTTTCAGCAATGTAAAGGGACTCTAACCTGAAGCTGGCAACCTCGTTGACTTTTGCAGCATTGAAGGTTTTTTTGGTCATGCCGTCTCCGCGCTCAGAACTCAGCCAGCATTCACAAAAGAAGTGCCACATGTGTCGCGTTTGGAGGTCCTGTACAGTCATTTTGTTTATGTACCTTTAAAGAAAAAATATACAGAAATGAAAGATGACACATTTAACATTTACCTAAGGAATTAAAATCATGGAAATAAAAAGCAACATTGCAAACTAGGAGCACCAAAACAGAAAAAAAAGAATTCAGTTATTTAACTCGCCATACCATGTGAAAGAAACACTCACCAGACGTCATTAGTAGAACCCAAATCTATATATTCAGCCACACTGTAAATCATACCTTGCTTTATCATCTATTTTACTCTAAATAGAGTCACAGTTAACAAAATGAGCATTATATTGCATTAAAGGAGACTTGAAACGAATAAATAAACCCATCAGGAAGGTATTTAAAGGCATTTTTAAGCACCTTAATGCACTAGTCCCTTTTGACTAGTCCCTTACCTGTATAATACCAAATCAATCCAAGTATAAAAAAAAACACACAGCTGTCTGTGTAGTATAGTAGTCTTTAAATAGTTGCCAACTTTTCAACACGTATGAGAGAAAACATTCTCATTTCTGATGAAAAGCACTTCATCCTGATCTGACGTAACGCCAAACGATCTACTTTTTGCTGCTCATGTCCTTACCACGATGGATGACCTCCAGAGTTGTCGTGCTGCAGCCTGATGGTCTGCACTTCACCCAGTGGGAAGGGTGTGGTCAGCACGAAATAATCAACAGATCCTCTCTCAAACACTGGCTTCTCTGGGTCTGTGAGAGTGTGTACGTTACTCTCTGCTTCTGAGCCAATCAGCTTCACTGTGACCTGCGGGAGAGCACAGCGTACCGGTGAAGTGACCCAGACTGTATATACAGGGAGTGCAGAATTATTAGGCAAATGAGTATTTTGTCCACATCATCCTCTTCATGCATGTTGTCTTACTGCAAGCTGTATAGGCTCGAAAGCCTACTACCAATTAAGCATATTAGGTGATGTGCGTCTCTGTAATGAGAAGGGGTGTGGTCTAATGACATCAACACCCTATATCAGGTGTGCATAATTATTAGGCAACGTCCTCGAACAATCAAGCGTTTCATTCAAAATAGTTAACAGGGTCGCAAGAAGCGTGTGGAAAAACCAAGGCGCAAAATAACTGCCCATGAACTGAGAAAAGTCAAGCGTGCAGTTGCCAAGATGCCACTTGCCACCAGTTTGGCCATATTTCAGAGCTGCAACATCACTGGAGTGCCCAAAAGCACAAGGTGTGCAATACTCAGAGACATGGCCAAGGTAAGAAAGGCTGAAAGACGACCACCACTGAACAAGACACACAAGCTGAAACGTCAAGACTGGGCCAAGAAATATCTCAAGACTGATTTTTCTAAGGTTTTATGGACTGATGAAATGAGAGTGAGTCTTGATGGGCCAGATGGATGGGCCCGTGGCTGGATTGGTAAAGGGCAGAGAGCTCCAGTCCGACTCAGACGCCAGCAAGGTGGAGGTGGAGTACTGGTTTGGGCTGGTATCATCAAAGATGAGCTTGTGGGGCCTTTTCGGGTTGAGGATGGAGTCAAGCTCAACTCCCAGTCCTACTGCCAGTTTCTGGAAGACACCTTCTTCAAGCAGTGGTACAGGAAGAAGTCTGCATCCTTCAAGAAAAACATGATTTTCATGCAGGACAATGCTCCATCACACGCGTCCAAGTACTCCACAGCGTGGCTGGCAAGAAAGGGTATAAAAGAAGAAAAACTAATGACATGGCCTCCTTGTTCACCTGATCTGAACCCCATTGAGAACCTGTGGTCCATCATCAAATGTGAGATTTACAAGGAGGGAAAACAGTACACCTCTCTGAACAGTGTCTGGGAGGCTGTGGTTGCTGCTGCACGCAATGTTGATGGTGAACAGATCAAAACACTGACAGAATCCATGGATGGCAGGCTTTTGAGTGTCCTTGCAAAGAAAGGTGGCTATATTGGTCGCTGATTTGTTTTTGTTTTGTTTTTGAATGTCAGAAATGTATATTTGTGAATGTGGAGATGTTATATTGGTTTCACTGGTAAAAATAAATAATTGAAATGGGTATATATTTGTTTTTTGTTAAGTTGCCTAATAATTATGCACAGTAATAGTCACCTGCACACACAGATATCCCCCTAAAATAGCTAAAACAAAAAACAAACTAAAATCTACTTCCAAAAACATTCAGCTTTGATATTAATGAGTTTTTTGGGTTCATTGAGAACATGGTTGTTGTTCAATAATAAAATTATTCCTCAAAAATACAACTTGCCTAATAATTATGCACAGTAATAGTCACCTGCACACACAGATATCCCCCTAAAATAGCTAAAACTAAAAACAAACTAAAAACTACTTCCAAAAACATTCAGCTTTGATATTAATGAGTTTTTTTGGGTTCATTGAGAACATGGTTGTTGTTCAATAATAAAATTATTCCTCAAAAATACAACTTGCCTAATAATTCTGCACTCCCTGTACTTGAAGGACCGCACTATTTTTGGCCTTGTGCAACAAACTGTGAAGACTTGACATAACCGGTGACCGAGGTTTCTAGAGGGATTTCATATGTAATTTCAAACCGGCTTCCATTAATTTAAGTACCTTCCCTCTTCTTGTAGATATAATATTAGTGCTTGACAAAATAATGTTAGGAAAACACAAGTTAACAATATTCTTTGACATGTAGTCCTTAGGAATTTCTTTCATACTTCTTCATTTATAGTTATCATAGTATTGTTGTTATAGTGAGTGACTCTGTCAACCTATCCAGTAATCCAGTGTCAGTGGGAAGTTGTGAGTTGGCTGTAAAATAGTCTTATTCATTAAAGACAGGTATGTCATCCTGTCTGAAAACAACACTAAGATGCCTGTCTGAGCGTTGAATCGGGTTTGTTTTCTGTAATCATCTCTTATCCGCAGTGATTGTGGTTTATAGTCTTCTACATGTAGTAAAATTTAAATGAGCCTATCCTTTAGGGAGGCGCCCATATTTACATAGTCCTTTTTCCGATGGCCGTGTTTGCTTCTTGTTTGCCTAAATGGAACTTTTTTTTTCTTTTTAACAAATATATTGACTTGTTTTAAATGTAAATGTTCTTTATCAACTAAATTCCCACTATAAACTGAACTGAATCCACTGCCTGTCTGTAAGGTAGTGATTGTCAGTACTGCATGATACTGCAAATTTTGGTATCAATCTGATACCGTGTAAATACAGGGCCAGTATTGTGAAGATCGACACTTTGCAGGGGAAAGCAATGGGTCATGATGTATCAGATGAGTCATCATCAATTTGCAAATTCTAAACACATTTTAATGACCACTAAAAACTGTGATTTGTACTTTTCACAAAACTTAGTTAATGCAACAAAGCAATGCTTCTCAGCTTTTTGTGTATTTTGAAACTGCGACCTGGAATGTTGATGTGTCTCTAAAGCTATATTGTGCCATCAGCTACAAATAAAGACGTGACCATCAACACGAAAGGCTTCAGAGATTTTTAATAGAGCATGTTTGAGGTATATTTTTCATTAAAAGAATATTTAACACAGTTCAGTGGACTACATACTGAACTTAGAGGATACAAGCAAAGTATCAATCCTATTGTGATAGTATCAATAATACTAATACCAGCACTTGTATTAGTATTATTGATACTAAGCGCCTTGAGATGACTGTTGTTGTGATTTGGCACTATATAAATAAAACTGAGTTGAAATGATATTTTGATTGATCTGCCCATCTCTGCTGTCAGTGGAAAAAAGACTTACATTGGCACTGGTCCCAGCATTTCTGCGGCGTCCAGTTTGGATGCCAATCAGGTAGCTGTACTGTGCAGCTGGGTGATTGTCCTCCAAGAGTGTCATCTTTCTCTGATGGTTCAAAAACGTACAACATTGTGATGTTAAATAACATGAAAATATACATGCAAAAAAAGGCTGGATTTATGAAAACTGGCGGGAGACAGGCTGACCCTTGTGCGTGCCCTCCGGTCAGCATAGCAGGCCCACAGCAGTGTCATCAGGTAGAGTCCGAAAAATGCACACAGCAGGGCCAGCACCACATAGTTCTGATTCACAGTGGCAAACAGCTCTGCAGTGCGGGATATGTCGACGTAGTTTGGCATCACAAAGAAGGAGCTCCCAAAGATAGTGAGGTGATTACAGAGACACTGCGTTCGGTGCGGAGTGCTTTCTTTCCCCACCTGAGGAAAAACACAACACATGACTGACTGGTACTCACCTATGCTAGAATATTATAGTGCATGCAGAGCCAAATGATCAGATTTTATCCAGGGGAAAACATACCATACAGCCTTCAGTGCTCCATTCCTTTGCGTCTGTGTTCCAGTACAGGCACTTGCTCGTAAAAGTGGTGATCTTCAGGTTCATGTCTGGCTGCCATTCAGAATCAGAAACTCTTGTATCAATATACCAAATCCCAGGAGTCTTTTGTAACATCTCTGGTGTTATCATCCAGCGAAATCCCTCTAAAGCAAAAAAGCAAAACCCCCCGAAAACAAAACTTAAATATACTGCATAAATAAGTGTTTTTGCTATGATCAGTACATATAAATAATACCAGAGCGAGGTGTGGCCATTCTAGTGACCTAATTTGACTTTGCTGACAGCTACCTGTGCGGTTCAGTACAGTTCTGTTGCTGTAGTTTGTGTTATTAGGAGGCAACCCATGAGACAAGAGGAGAACCAGTGACACATTCACATTGGGCTCCACGCCGAAGAAGATCGTCACATTAGGGTCTGAGACATTGAGTGTAGTCACCGATTTTGAGTTTTTCTCTAACACGACAGTAGTGTTGATCAGAGCTGCAGCATTTGGACGAGCCAAAAAGATCTGGTGAAAGGAAGGAAAGAATTTGTGGCATGAAGAAAAACATCTTATTTCAGTCTGGGTTTTAAAATTAAATATTCAGATGTTTTTGTTTTAAAGCAAGCTTCCTAGTATTAACCGACCCATCTTGATTCATATTTAATCGGTTATTTACTAGTTACATATTAGAAACGATTAAAACTATAAACCAGGCATCACTGAAAGCTTTACTGTACTTACACCTCCATTCTTCTAACTGTAGCTACACTAAGAATGTAAAAGTCACCTCCTGTGACAACTGACATTTGAAACAATTAGCAAATGAAGGAACTGCTGGTATTCCTTATTCAAAAATTAAATAAAACAAAAAAGTAAAACTATGACCTTAAATCATGTTATTTTAGTAAAGATAATTGACACTAATCACGATGTTTAAACAGTTAATTATTAACGTCATGTTATTGATGCATACGCATATAATTGATCTCATCTAAGTAATTGTGCCTTTGTGCTTCCAGTAGGTTATTGTGCACTTTCATACCTCCCGGTACTGATATTTTCAAAACTGACAATAAAACAAGATTTGCGATTAGATTTTTTTTCTTAATTTTTCTATAGCTGTGATGTCACTTTTGTAATTGCGTTGGGTGTGTTGACTGTGCGGAGAAATTTGATATTGGCAGGTGTGTTGGCAAAGAGGAGTTCAGGAAGACAGCATGCTTGGAGTACACTGAGGATGAAGGCTTGAAAAACAGTATGTAAGTTAAATGACTAAACATTATGAATTTTTGGACTTTGTATGTGATTATTTTGAACCGTTTTTATGTTGTTTGTTTTGTTTTGTGGCTTCATTGTCTGCGTAAGCATCTCAGCATGTTTATTATGTTTTGTCTAATTGTGTATTTATTTTTGTTTTTCTGTCTTTTTCTACTACAACTGCAAGACACTGCAATGTCAAAATGTCCACTGTATAATGAATAATGTCGACTGAGCTGTTCTCATACAGTAAGCAGTAAGTTGGCTGTACCTCCACCATCTCTGTCAGGTTTGCCACCTTAATGTCCTGCGTTCCATCACTAAGTGAAAGGCTGCACACACTCCCTGTTATGTTGTCTTCAGATGGATAGGGATTTTCATTGAACGTAGTCATCTAATAGTGACAAATGCTCAGTTAAACAGGCTGTGGATGTCAGCAAAGATAAAAACACTAATGATGATAACACACACACATACTCAGACCTGAGAGATGATGTTGTTGTACTTATTAAGCACTGGTCCAAGCACTGAATTTGAAGGGAGCTTAGCGGAATTGCCAACTTTTTCTGAACCCAGCACTGAATTGCCAATGTCAGCAGGTTTTTGTCTGATGGAGGGGAAAATTAATTTTATATGTAAAAGTTTTTAAAGCAGAGGCAAGTGACATTTTAAAGCAAAATACCCACGTTTTCTGATAAATGGTGCCCATTGGGTATTGCATGACAAATTCGTTCTCTCCTGATAGCAGGTTAGCAACTTTCGCAAAAATCTTAAAGACATCTCCAAACAAATCCTGGAGAAGAAAAAACATCATTCCAGTGTGAGAGCTGAAACAATAACAGAGACATTTATGTTGCTGGTGATGTAGTTACGTGAACTTACTTTAGGGTTTGGGTTGTTTTTAAGATCGCAGTTTTTCAGTGACAGACTCAGGATGGCACTGCTGCAGTTGAGGATGTGATTGAGTGTCTCGGTGTTGTTCAAAGCAAATGAGACGTTCAGTAACTCAACACTTTTCAACAAATTACTCACGAATGCTTCCTTTTGGAAGAAAAAGGAGGGAGAATTTAGCACAGCATGAATATAAAAACATGAGAATAAAACAGTAATGATGACAATATGGGCATATCAATGGAAATGTAGCAGCTCACAGAGCTGGAGGGAATTTGGGTGGAAAACCTGATAAGATATTTTATTACACCTCACCAAAAATCTCACTATGAAGGTAACCCTCTCACTTGCTGGAGAAATTGTGGAAATACAAATGCAAATCACTATCATATTTTCTGGGACTGTCATGTTATTAAAACTTATTGGAAGGGAATACATGCAGAAATACAAGAGACATTTGGAAGATATTTACCTTTGAAGACTAGAGGAAATATAAGTTATATTAATGGAAACAGAAACACACTCCCTACATGCCTTTTTTTTCCTTTGTATTTTTTATTTATTTTTCTGTTTTGCTTCTTTTTCTTTTTTCTTTCTTTTCTTTCTTCTTCTTTCATTCTTTTTGTATCGATATTTTAGTTGTTTAAATACAGAAAAAGGGAGGAGGATGTAGTAACAAATTGCTAAAGTTGATGGTATGGTACAGTGATTCCTAAATGTCAATTAAAAAAAATAACAGTACAAAACTAAAAACAGTAATGATGAAAGTGTTCTTGCTTTCGTAAATAAAGGTACCCACCCTGTTGCTATTTGTCGGTTCCCCTGGTGTCACGTCCATCGTATTTAGTACTCTGTCTGCATCCTGTCTCAGAAACAAGGGACAGCTTTTAACTCTGGGGTGCTTTTTTATAAAAAAAAAAAAAATTGTAATTCAAAGCTCCTCATAATTTATAAAAAAAAATGTTGATATGTAAAATGATTTGTCTCACCTTGAGAAATACGTTAATGTTTAAGGTACCCAAAGCTTTTTTAAGGATTGTTTGGATCGTTGGATCGTCAAGGTTTGGAATTAAATCTGAAAGTAGACCCCTTTTGTGCCCTGGAATCAAAGAGTATGTGATGTTTAACAAGGTCCAGTAAAAAAAAGAAAAGAAAAGGGAAAAAATAAGCGATACAACACTAGATTTATGTCATTTAGGGTGTTGAATAAGAAGACACAAATAAAGTGCATTCTAACTTACGAAGTTTGGTTGCATGGCTGGAAATTTCGGTACACTACAAAGAAAACATGAACAAGGTGGACAATATGAAAGCTGAGTCTTGGAGGCTTGCATGGCTTATTACTGCCTGTGAAATTTATTTGTCTTACCTTTGTGTTTGAGGGAGACTGTAAACCTTTAAAACACAAAGTTATGTTATGAATGAAAGAGCACAAATGAAGAATGAAAACAAATCTGGTTAGGTTAAAGCTCGGATCAGAAAGCTTCACGTACTGTGGGTGCAGAGGAAGCCTCTTTTCTTTTTACAGTCAGACGTTACGAGCTGGAGAGGATTCAGCTTCATGTATGTGCATGAGGTGTTTTCTGTTGAAAAGAAATGGCATTAGGAAAGGTTAGTTTTTGAGACAAAGGTTTAACAACGAGACAACAACTAACAGGGCTGCAACTGTCAATACACGGTTAATTATTTACAAATCAATAATCTATAGGTAAAATGTAAACAGATGATCCCAGAAGCCACATAAAGCCATGTGTAAAGTCTTCTCATTTCTTGCTTTATGTAATTAAAAACACACATTTGAATGATCATAACACAGGTGGATGGAGCAGATTTTCCTTTTTGATCCTGGTAGTGTTGTGGGAATCTTATGAGGCAAACATCTCATCGTAGAGATAATCCTTCAGGTACGGAAACTTATTTCTGCCACCATAAGTTAAAATTTTGTATTATTATCTAAACATTTTGACCTAATAACTTGAAATTTCAAGCTGTTTTCTCAACGCTTGAGAAACACAAAAAGTTTTCTTTGTTACAGATGTGGAAACAAATTTCCATATTCTGGAGACATGGGTGTAAAGCATAAAATATATAATCAAGGAGAAGAGTTATCAGCACAGGTGTTCATTTAGTTTTGAAGGATTTCATTTCACAGAGATTTCCTTATACCTTCATTCCTTGTCTACATCTACTTTCACTTCTAGACAAGAGAATATGCGCTCTCCCACAGCTGGACAATATGCAACCAGGCTATCCTCGAACCCTCTGCAGAAGACCTGCGGTTAGCTCATCGAGCTTTATTCAGGCTCTACCAAGCCTGACTCGTCTCACCCTCCAAAGCAGGCCTCGCATAAAGACGCAAAGTAAAAAAAAACCTTAACCTAATCCCTCACAGGAAGCAAATAGTGTTGGAAATCTTATTGGGTAATTTATTTATTGTGATCTGCAAGTTTGTCTTATTTTATGACATGAATCTTCTTTAAAAAGCAAAACAAAACAAAAACAAAACAAAGCATTTACACACCCAAGGGAACATATTCAAAAATATTTAAATTCAATTGGTGCTGGTGACATGACAAAAATTCAAATGAAACCCAGCCTTTTCTCAGCACACAAACGTCATCAACCTCTCTTACATTTATGTCAATTTATTGTAATGTATAATTATTTCTTCTTAACGATATAGTGACCTGAACTTACTTTCAGGTCCTGGTTGATTTGAAAATGGCAGTATTTCAGTGAGAGACTCATGATGACACTGCCACAGTTAGTGAAGAGATTTGAGGGTTGTTTAAAGCAAACAAGACATTCAGTCTCTTTTTTAAGATTATTTTTATGGCATTTTGATTTTTTAGATAGTGGAGCAGTGAAGACAGACAGGGAAGTTGAGTGAGAGAGAGAAGGACTTACTTGCTCACAGAGTGGGCTAAACTGACAATCGACATTCAGTATCTTATTGCTTGCCAACAAAACTATTGTGATTAAACCATTAGCAACCCCCCCCCCCCCTCCAAAAAACCCCCCCAAAAACCAAAAAACCCCAAAGCACTGGTGATTGATCAATTCAAACAGGCCACAAAAGCACAATAACCTGTGCAACAGAAAATAAAATTACGGCACCAAAATGCATGTTGTGTTTGTGTATTTTACTTACTATCGGTGGATTTCCAGTTATCCTCTCCAACTGTCTTTTCAAGCCACCATGTGTGATTGAAGTTGGTGTTCCAGTCTTGAGTTATGTTGTCCAAGAAGATTTTGGTTGGGTTGTTCATCACCTTCAGGAGCTCTCCTCCTTGCTTTTCACAGCTGCTCCTAGCCTGGGAATAGGTTTTCGGTTCTCCAACAAACTCGAAACATACATTTCTGAAAACAAATTCACAGTTTGCCGTGAAGTTGTTTCCTGGACAGTTCTCGGTTCTTTCAGCTACACACAGAAATCCAGCTGAAATCCACACAAAGACAGCTGTCCGGAGTACCGTATCCATTGTTATTGTTCTGTGGAGAGCACGAGCGCTTAGTGCTGCTCGAACTGTGGCTGGAACAGATACTGAGCAAGGTCACTTCAATCCATCACATGAAAATCAGAGAGCTTTCTCCAGAGAAACCCTGCATATGTTCTTAATACATTAGGAAAATCACCCGAGACACTCAAACAAGATGCAAACTGAAGGAATCACTCGGTGTCATTAAAGGCCAGTCAGGCTGACCTTCTAAGAGTAAGGACAATTCCATTGTTTGATTTGCAGTTAACAGTAAAAACACTTTATTCCATTACAATGACATTTTTCCCCCAAAATAATTCTTGAATCAACGCTTGCCTGTCTTCGTGTTGACTTTTTGTGAGAAGCATCTTCTTATTAGTCGTTTGCATTTTCTTTTCTTTCTTTGTCTTCTTTTTGCTTTAGCTGTCCATTGTTATGATCCCTGTAGTCTACTGTTGTTCAGTATTACCCTGTTGTTACCAGAAGTTATGAAGTTTCATTCTCATATGCACAGTGGAGATAAACACAATGGTTTACAATGTACAGTGAAATTCTTATTTTGTCAGTCTCCCTTCACACAAAACAATTATAGCATTCTAATAAAATAACAATAAAGATCCAAGAAATTTACAAAGGAAAATGATTTATTACTTATGATAATGATTAATTAATTAATGATTTATTATTATTTATTACTATTAAATAATTTATTACTTATGCTTATAAGTAATAAATATGCAAAAAAAATTAAATGAGTTTAAAGAAATGCCTTGAGCTAGTCTGGAAATATATCTGTCCCAGCAACAGCAGAATATAATAATTACAGTAGCAGTGAACAGTAGTGATGGGGTGGGAGAGGGTTGTGCTGACATATTCAGGAGTCTGATGGCCTGTGGATAGAAGTGAGAGTCTTTTAATCATTCATTTCAGCCTTCTGTACAGTTTACCTGAGGGCAAATGTGTGAACAGGCTGTGTTGTGGGTGAGTGTTGTCTTAACAACCCTGCTACTGTAAAGTGATGTACTGTGCAGTTTTTTACCACATGCTTTCCTGAACAGTGTACATCTCTAGAAGTTCCTGAGGACTTTGTGCAATTTTTTGTGTTTTTTTCAGTGGAAAAAAAATCACACTGATGGTGTAGAAGTCTGACAAAAACTGTATGTATCAAATATGATACACTAGGGGTTAAGAGGTTAATACTTAATCAGGTCTCTCTTCTTAAATTCCCTGCCTATTCCCTGTCTAAGGCATTATAGTTAACTAATACTAAACTAAAAAAATTACTTAATTAAATAAAAATAAAAATTTGACTTTTGAAAAAAATATATAAAATCAAAAGAGTTTGATGAATTTGGAAAACTAAAATTAAATTAAATTAAATTAAAATGAGGAAATATCCTGAGTTTTATTTCATGTTAGTCTGGTATTAATTTTATTACAGTACACCTAATGAGGCTTAGATGAACATGTTTATTAAGACTTTGTGTACAACAGACTTGAACTACTTTCAAGAAATTCTGTGTTTTTATTGTACTGCTTTTCCTAAGTCTTGTCCCCAACATATGCTCTCCATACAATAATAAAGCATAAAAATTAAATAAGATTAAAAAAATAATACTAAACTTTTTCACAACAATAAAAACTAAACTGAAATGAGAAAATCCACTCTGGAAACCAACTGACACTAGACTGAATAAAAAATAGAGGCTATTAAAAAAATAATTACCAAAAAAAACCCTGTATTAAATCTAATACACACGTAATGTAGTGTAATGCACGTCAACTTTAATCACCCGTGGTATCTGAGAATGTCACTGTCCGCCCGCCCATGATTGAAATATCGCGAGATGATGTGCCGGAAGTTAACACCGCGTGGGTTTGTGTAACATGTTAGGAAATACATTCAATGCCCTTTATTGCGAAGGCAAAACTGCGTCTATGGCGGGATTGAAGGTAACGTCAGAGACCGTGGACAACAGAGTTTGTCTGGCAGGGTTTCAGCGTCGCAGCGATACTTGTGCTCCTGTTTGCTAGCTCGTTTTCTCTGCCTGAAAGTAATATTACTGTAAAACACTCCAGGTCGTCTCTTCTCGTTTTACTGCGTAAACACAAGCATGCAATGAATGAGTTGTTATTGGGTTTATTTGCATTTACTCTAAGAAAGCTGAACAAAGTCTGCTGTTTAAGTTTTTTAATGCGTATCTTGCATCTACTACTGACAGGGACCAAACCTGACCTCAAAAAGTAAAACTAATTTTTTTTTTTTTTTTTTTTTTTACTAATAATACTTTATTTTTTGTCCATTTGAAATGCATTTTCGTATTAAAACACACATGAGTGAGGTATGTGTTTGATACCACACATACTTTTATTTGTATTGTGTCTGTTTATTCAACCCCAGATTGTGTCATTGTAAACAGAGTGAGTAGTCGTATTGAACTCTTAGCAGTCTGGTCACATGATGTTTATCACCGTTCAACAGAAAAAGTTAAAAGAAGCCGTGAAGGTCATCAGCTCAGGTAGCCTCCTGTTCGCTTCCTACCTCACTGTGACTGGAGATGAGCGTTTCTATGCCAACCAGCTAATGCCCCTGCTGCAGAGGATTGTGGGGCCTGAGACAGCCCATGTGCTGGCAGTGAAGATGATAGGTTTGGGTCTGGTACCTCTGAACCGTTACCAGGACCCTGCGTCATTGGTAAGCATGTCACAGGGCTGTCTCCTCAGTGGGTTGCATGCGCTTCTGGACTTCTCTAAGGGTTTGTTCTGTTTGTCTGCAGGAAGTCAACGTCCTTGGGTTAAAGTTCAAAAACCCGATTGGGATTGCGGCCGGCTTCGACAAGCACGGAGAAGCCGTTGATGGCTTGTACAAACTGGGCTTTGGCTTTGTTGAGGTGGGGACAGTTACTCCCAAACCTCAGGAGGGGAACCCGAAGCCACGCGTGTTTCGCCTCACTGCAGATAATGCAATAATCAACAGGTGAGGTTGGAAGTGCTGCACCACAGTTGGTGCTTTAAAAGGCCTGTTTTATGTCTTTAGGTTGACATACTTAGCTGAAAGTAAAAAGTGATGGCTCATGGTTCTGTGTGTGTTTTATGTCTAATAACCTTATCTTTAGTTGTAAATAGTCTGTAATCGACAGGATTTATGAAGGAGTTTTACAATTTTTTGGATGAACATCTTTGTAGAACTGTTAAGTTTGTTAAGTTCTATTTGTTGTCATTCCTGATGCCCTTTTGGCTGGATTGCTCTTGAAAAAGAGATTTTAAATCTCAGTGAGACTTAATAAATAAAGAATATATTAAATCTCTTTGCCGAGCACTGATTGCAGCTTTTATCTTGTGACAGAAATGTCCTTTGTTGTTCAAAATGACAACATGTCGTTCATGAGCGATATGAGAGATCATTTGCAACTGTTTAAACACAGACAACACTGCCACTGAGGTTGTGGGCAGTATTCTCCTGAATGGTAGGTGTCGTAAATTGTCCAAAACCGCAGCATCAGTGTTGGTGTGTGACGTCACTTTTGGCGTGCGCTTACGACAATGATGACGACAACAGGTGTTGTGTTTTTGATGCTGTTTTTGGCCAGTCGTGTACCTCACCACAGCCATGTCGAAGACACGAGTGTATGCTCATGTTGGTTTTTACCGTCATGTCAGTGAGTTTCCCAAATTATTCAGAGGGCAATGATGCAACAGCTAGGAAAGAGAAAATCTTTTCTCTGCTTTTTTGACTTACATTAGTGCTGATGCTGAGGTTTTGTCTGTGTAGTGACACCTGTCATTCAGGACGATACAGCAGCAAGTATAGGACACTCAGCGCCAATATAAATAATATCACTGGCTTGTAAGTAACCTGTCGAACTCTTATGTAAATGCACATCACACTGACATCAGAGGTGGGAAGTAACAAAGTGCAAATACTTAAGTAGAATTTTCAGGTACCTGTACTGTACTTGAGTATTTATTTTTCAGACAACTTACAGCTTATGTGTAATTTGAATCACATATTGGATCTGTATTTGATGTGTTTTGCAGTAATTTGGTGAATTAAAGGTCTGTGTTGGACTGGGCCACAGTGGTGCTCATGCTCACATTTAGGTTACATAGCAGAGATTAAATTGCATTTACAATGAGGATACTTACATTAATTCACTGAATGAATTAAGCGAAGAAAGTCTGTACTTTTGCCACATCTGCTGTTCATATCCTTTAGTGCAGCGGTCCCCAACCTTTTTTGCGCCACAGACCAGTTTATGCCCGACAATATTTTCACGGACCGGCCTTTAAGGTGTCTCGGATAAATACAACAAAATAAAACTAGTACCAGTACCGAAAAAAAGAAGATTTATTCATAACACATGTGAAAAGACCCAGGAAAACCGAGTTAACAATAAAAACGATAACAAAATAATGCTGAAAACCGATAAAAACCCTGAAAACCATGCATTTCACACCTGAGCCTCAACTCTCGCGGCCCGGTGCCAAACGACTCACTGACCGGTACCGGTCCGAGGCCCAGGGGTTGAGGACCGCTGCTTTAGTGCATTTGCCAGCCTAATCCGGAAGCAGAGGATGTTTGCTTGTAGAAAATACTAGAAAGGTAGAATGATGTCAAAAAGTAAGCCAGATATTAGTTATACTGATACTTGCACTGGATGTTTGCAGGTCTGAGCATATACAACAAACAAGCATTAGTAATTCATCACTGGATTTTTTTGCATTAAATTACATGTTTCTGAGATGATTATAGGTTTTTCTTACATAGGTAGAGATTTCATGCACTCATGATTTCAAAGATGTTTAATATGATGTCGAAATGTCAAAGGTCAGCTTGACTGTCACATTATCATGTCTTGTACAAAATTACGTGCCATAACAAACCTATAGTTTTTTGACTGTATGTGACATTTGGTCAGTTAATTACATTCTTTACTAAACAGGGTGTGTGTGTGTGTGTGTGTGTGTGTGTGTGTGTGTGTGTGTGTGTGTGTGTGTGGACAGACATGATTTTAACCCTCTCCAGGCAGACGTTGCAGATTTGCAACAGTTAAGAACTGACAACCTGATTACCCCACATACATATTTTATGAGTTTCTTTTACTCAGAAGTACCACTGCAGGACTTGGTTGTGCATTAGCAACAAAAAACTTAATTTGGGCCTGAGAGGGTTAAGCTTCAGTTTGTCTGTTGGTACGTGCATAGAGTTTAAGCCAATGTTTTAACAGGGTTTTTTTTACCCCCTCTGTGTGTAGATATGGATTCAACAGCTGTGGTCTGGCAGAAGTACACACGAGGCTGAAGGCCAGAGAAGAAACGCAGCAAGGGCGAAGTAAAGGTTAGCAGATTCTCTTTGTATTCTCTGAAGTACTGTAAATGTGGCACCAGAGATTACATAGTTCACTTTCATTTAGATCTTACATACTTTTGTTTTTTTGGTGGCTTGAGATGTGGGATGTCAGCATTAAATTATGTATAAGGTTAAATATGTTTTTAATGATCTTGACCTTTCCTCATCTTGTATTTTAATCACGCCTGCATACTTACTTAAATCTCATTTAGCACGTCAGCAGCTTGTGCCCCAGTTGAGTCATGTGCCTGATGATGCAACCTGTGTCTGTGTTTTCTGAACTTTCCTGTTTGTGTGTGTGTGCATGTTTGTTTATAGCTGGCCTTCCCCTCGGCATCAACCTGGGGAAGAACAAGCTGTCACAGGATGCGGGGACAGATTATCTGGAGGGCGTGAAAGTGCTGGGCCCGCTGGCCGACTACCTGGTGGTCAACGTTAGCAGCCCTAATACACCAGGTCTCCGGGATCTACAGGGCAAGGCTGAGCTTCGCCAGCTTCTGCACACAGTAGGACTACAGAAGTGATAATTGAATTGCAAACACTGAGAAGCACAAACAAATCCTCACCGGCATATTGGTGCAGTGATTAATGGACGCATGCCATGTAATACAGTTTATAAGACAATAACATTTGTAAGAAGCAGTTCTAACAAGCCTGAAGTTGATAATTTGGTATGATCACCTCTATTCTTCAACATAACCTGTCTATCTTTACTAACCTGTAGACTACACTCTTGAAAAGTGACGATGAGGATGCTATTCAAGGCTGAAGTTATAATCCACAACCTCACTGCTAGATGCCACTAGGTCATATGTGCTGCTCTTTTGACGTAACAGTTTGTAGTTTTTTGTAACTTGAACACAATGCTTTGAATCTGACCTGTAGCCATGTGCTAATTTTGCCTTTGTGTACTGAAAAATGGTTTCAACAGTGATTTGTTCAGCTGATATTTGTATAATCGATAGTATTTCTCCCGTGTTGGTTTTGCTTTAACTTCTACAGCTTCCCCAGCTGTAGTATTTCCCCCCCACACCCACCACTACCCTCCTCCACCCACACCCCTCCAGTGAGAAGCAAATGTTGTTTTCCCTTGCAGCAAAAGGGGAAAATAAGTCAAGGACAGGGTTAATGAATGTCACAGAACTGCGACATCTGTGATAAAAGCTTCATGCCCCATCAGCACCAATTTGAGTACTCATTGGCTTCACTGGTTCAGATTGGGTAGTGATGGGTAAGAATGGAATTTAAAAAAAGGCATTTTTATAAACTCCCCGTTAGGTTGACTGAAAATAATTAGAAAGGCATTCAAGTGGATTTGATGGGTATATGTTAGGTATTCAATGTAATAAAATCTGTAGCTCCAAAGTCTCTTTTCTGTACATCAGTTCTTGAACCATAGGCTGTATTTTTAGCCCTTCCTATTTCCAAGGCTTTAGATCTTATGCCACAGTAAACCATCTTTCTAACTAGTCTCTCTACCTCATCACTTGCACTATCTGCTCAGGTGCAGAAAGAACGTGATGCCCTGCAGGAACAGCGTAAACCTCCCGTCCTGGTGAAGATTGCTCCTGACCTAACTGCCCAAGACAAACAAGACATTGCTGATGTCGTCACTGAGGTGGGAATCATTGTTATGTCTAAAGTAAAACATGCTTTATCTAAAAACTAAAAAAAAAAAACAGCCTTAACTCTGCGTAAAGCTTCACATGGCTCCCTTCCTCCTCTGTGCTCGGGTAACCTTGTCACTACTTCAGTAGGTTTTTGTGCTCATTGGAGCGGTGAGGAGTTGCACTTTAGTAGATGTGACATTGAGGACGGAACAGAAAGCGAATCACACTTTGTCTCTTTCTTTGTCACTGAGTATTTCACATCAGAGGTCACTCGCATACATACATCAGTTCTGCTGCTGTAGGTGCCGCCACCTGTGACACCTACTTTCTATCTCCGCTTATGCTCTGTGTTTCCAGCTGGGAGTGGATGGTTTAATGGTGTCTAACACCACTGTGTCAAGGCCAGAGACACTTCAGGACCCAAATAAGTCTGAGGTTGGAGGGCTGAGTGGAGAACCTCTCAGAGACCTCTCTACTACAACTGTCAGAGAGATGTACAACCTCACCAAAGGTACGGAGTTATGTCCATCTCCCTCAGTATCGACTGTGCATATAAAGTAAATTTCCTGTATGTTGTTATTATTGTAGGTAAAATACCAATTATTGGGATTGGCGGTGTTGCTAGTGGGCAGGATGCAATGGATAAGATCCGTGCTGGTGCATCATTGGTTCAGCTCTACACTGCTTTGACCTATCAGGGTCCACCTGTAGTGATAAAGATAAAGCGAGAACTGGAACAGCTTCTTAAGTGAGTATGAAAATAACCATTAAGGCCGAGTTCTCAAGTGAAAGGTTTAAGAATTTTTCTGGTGTTTTTAATAGTTTATTTTAAGAGTTGTTCTTGTTTAGGACACATTTTTCTTAGAACTATTGGATGTTGTTCCTACTGTTTATAAATTTTAATTTTAGTGTAGGGACACAAGAATTGTGACTGTCTGGGCTGATATGCAAGCTTGTAGAAACAGAATAGAGGCTTCAAGTACAACTTCACTTAGTTTGAAGGTGAACATAGAAGGAAAAATAAAAAATCTGAAGATGTTAAAGCTCCAGGAATGGTTGTAGTATGAAGAAACACAAACTTGTGTGTTCTGTATTAACACCAATGAAGATTGTATTCATACTATAAGTTTTGCTAAAGGTTTAAACTCTTTAGCCAATATCCATGTTGAAATAAGAGTTTGGCGATACTTTATCGTTCACTCCTCCCTGTGTGTTTTAAAACCTCTTCATCCCCCCCCTTTTTTAAAGCCAGTGTAAAGGTGTGTTAACATGATAACAGACATACAGCAGCCAGTAGATGACATCTTTTTTTGCCCACTAACTACTCTACTATGTAGCCAGGCTGATGTGATATACCGATATTTAGCTGCTAGGTCGGAGGATCCTTATTTATATATGATTGTTTAAAGTCTGAGACAGCAGCAATCACCAGCCCCCAAAAACTTCCCTTTCATTGCATTTTCAGAAGAACTTTTGTACATGCATACAGCAACCATTTAACCAGACTGTATCACTCCTCAGTTTTATCAGTACCTTTGTTGGCACACCTCAGCAAGGCATGAAACAGCTGTGCCTAAAATCTTATGTTATTACGGGATACAAATTTGGAGCACAGGCTTCCATCAGTTTATTCCGGTCCTTTTGCTTCTCAGGACAAATACTTATAACCTACGCTGCTGTGTCTGCTTCCACAGAGATCAGGGTTTCAGCAGTGTGTCCGAGGCAGTTGGAGCTGATCACAGGCAGAGCAGATGAGTCGACTCCTAAGCAGAGCCCACATCGGGAGATGGGGGATTGCTAACGTAGCCAGCCGTGGCTCCTGAACTGGGGTGAATCCGGAGTATTTATTATCCGTCCATCTTAATTTCCAGGGTGGAGTACACATTATGGTCTGAAATCACAGTAAAAACCAGTAAGTGAGTAATGATCAGTGTTTTATGTTGTCGTAAGTATTAAGAACCTGAGATCTGTACCTTGATTTCAGACATTCAGACTTTGTTACAGTGTAACAGCAGTTGGTGTTTCTCACATGCAGGCCTAAACCTTTCAAGCCCCACAACTGATTTTTAATGATGCAAACTTTTCTTCAGTGTGAAGAAAATCATTGTTTGTGATGCAGAGTATATGACCTTGAAACATATTTGTAATGGTATTGTGTGAAAATAAAATCAAAGACTTTAAAGGCTCAGATACCATCAAGTCATTTATTTTGCTCTGAAACATCACAGGAGCATCCTTGAAGGACTTGAACTGTTTCATGGTGGAGCTTCAAGTTACAAAGAAGAATGCCCTGAACCTGACAACATGCACCAAGTAAAACGGATAGTTTTGTTATTCATTTCCCTGCTCAGAGAATGTCGTGATTTTACTTCTAAGTGCAAAACTAAAATATTCAGTAACCAATGAGCCACAAAGGCCAGTATTCAGGAATTGCTGGGCTGATAAATTTTCAGAGCGCTTGTTTTGTTCTGGTGTATTCTGAATATGTGCTTTGAAACGTTTGCAGGTGACGCATTAGAAAGATTCTAGACTTATTTCTGATTCAGTGTGTAAAACGTACCTTTTTCACTTCAAAGATCAAAACCCAACTTGTGTTCTGAAAGGTAACCACTACTGAAAGCCCATGTTTATCACTATCCAGAGGATTCAATAAGCTGAATGTGTTGACTTCTCATGCTAACAAAAATGAAGTTTTACGTCATCTTAGAATCTGTTTTCAGTGCTGTGATGCTCCTCAAAGAATAAACATCTTTCAGTTTCCTTTAACAGCCTGCCTTTAGCCTTCAAGTAGATTAAATACATCACTACATTTTGCTGTGTGTGTGTGTGTGTGTGTGTGTGTGTGTGTGTGTGTGTGTGTGTGTGTGTGTGTGTGTGTGTGTGTGTGTGTGTGTGTGTGTGTGTGTGTGTGTGTGTGTGTGTGTGTGTGTGTGTGAGTGATGGGGATTGGAACTGACTTAATAAATTGTTTTGGCATGTTTTATATAAATGTGGAGATATAAAGGTCTTAATAATGGAATAATTCATGTGGAGTAGAAAAAAATGAAGGTGCAGCAACAACATAAAAGGTTCACTCTAGGAGGAACTGTGCATATATGTTCTATTATAGATCCATACATGAAGTGTTTCTTGTGATTGAAGTAGTTTCAGACATGAAAGGACTCTGAGTTTTCTGTGTTATTGACAGCAACGCATGAAGCCCTTAAGTCATGCTCCTCTCAGCTGGACTCCCACTCCTCTCTGTTCTATTAGCGGTGTTGCATCATGGCCTCCCATTGGTGTCGGCTGCTGCTTTTATAGTTATTATTGGATTTCTCACTTATTGACACTTTGAGACGCCTTTCTATCCCGTCACAGTACTGCCTGTTAATCCCAGAATAGACGGCGGTCATTAGGTACAACCAGTGAAGCCAGAGAATCTGTGAGGATCAGCTGTGAGCTGCCAAGCGCCGCCTCCTTCCTTTCCTGAGGCTACTCTAGGTCCAGACTGGGTTTTATCCCATGTGTGGTGTTAGAGGGGCAGGAGAGGCGAATCCTAGCCTCCAGACAAGCAAAACTAAAACTGAGGGCCACTTACATGTACTCTTATAACTTTGATTGTAGCCAGGAGGCAGCACTTATCTGTCCCTGAGATGGTGTTTGTGCTGCGTTTTTTAAAATCTGAACACTAATAGGAAAGGCCAGGTACATCATCTTCAGCAAGGATTAACCAAATATTGTCTTTTGTAGATAGTGTTGTACACAAGGCCAATATGTGGATGTAGAGCGGAAGCATTTTTTTCTTCTACTCAATACTGCATGGATCGTACTATTCTCCGTGGAGGGCATGTCCTTGTAATAGGACAGCGAGGGAAAAAAGAAAATTGCTGAATGAAAAAACAGTCAATTAGCACAAAGCGCTCATTCAGTCTTAAAATCTGTCTGCAAAAACGTTTAAAGCTCTGCTAATGCGGTAGGAAGCGTGGAAGAAGAGTTCCAAGGTTTATAATTTTGTGAAATTTCAGGGTTGCAGCTTTTTTTCACTGGTGTAGAAAGCAAATCATTGTTTTTGAATGAAGTGCCTAAATGTCAGATAATTATGAAAAATGCTCCAGAGCACAAAGTAGTTTTCACAAATTGGCTGTTTTACATGATTTGATCAAACCCAAAAGCAGCTAGCTGTGTGTAAAATGGCTAAATGTCACACGAGAAAAAAATGTCATTACAAAAAATGTTTTATGAACTGTTAAACGAGTTGCTTGAAACTTTTGTACAGGTTGGAATGGTCCCCAAAGATGATGGTGCCGGCTTTTATCACTATTTCTCCAGCATCATTGTGAAGTTTTGGTAAACGTCTCAAGTGTAGTAAACATTCAACTTCTACACATCGGGCTGATTGTCATTAACATCTGTGTGCTCAGAGTTGCTCAGATCTGCTGTAATGCTTCGTTACATAGATTCAACAAGCTCCCTCAGAGATTTTGTTCCACACTGGTGTGACTGGATCACACAGTTGCTGCAGATCTGTTAGCGGCATATCAGTGATACAAGTCTGCCATGGCATAACATCCCAAATTTGCTTTATTGGACTGAGATCTGGTGACTTTGGAGGTCATTTGAGTGAAGTGAACTCATAGTCATGTTAAAGAAACCAGTTTGAAGTGATTTGAGCTTGGTGACATGGTGTTTTATCCTTCTGGAAGTGGCCATCTAATGTTGAATACACATAAAGGAATAAACATGGTCAACAACAATACTCAGGTGGGCTGTGGCATTTGAAGAATGTGAAATTCAAGGTTTCAAAGTTTGCCAAGAAAATATCCTCCACATCATTACACCGCTACTGGCCTGAACTGCTTAATATGGGTGGATGGATCCATACTTTTGGGATGTTTACACCAAATTCTCATACTGCTATTCTGTGTGAACTGTAGCCTCATTTTCCTGTTCTTAGCTGACAGACGTGACACTTGGTGTGGTCACGTCCGCTCCTTTAGCCGGTCTGCTTTAAATGTGTATAGTACAAAGATCCACTGTGGGGTGTTGCAGTGTGATGTTATGTCCAGTAAATGCCAGGCCAAGTCACCAGAACACATTTTATTATTATTAATATTTATATTCATTTATTTATTTGTACATTTAGAATGATGCAATCATAAAGATAACATTCTGTAAATGGGGAGGTGAGGCATTTCATTGTTATGTGGCAAAGCAGAAGAAACGCTGTTTAAATTAGAGGGACTCAGAGAGGGGAAATATAAGGACTGAAGGATTCAGTGTCTTCTGGGTCACTGGCCATCCACAAATGTTACAAAGATGATGTGATCACTCTGAAATCCACTGAGGTTGCTTGAAAACAGCTTTTTCACAGATGATTTTCAGGCATCCTGATTTAGCCAAGCCACATCTGCGAGGACCCCCCCCCCCCCCCCCCCTCCAAGTCTACATGTTGATGTATGCATTTTAAGTCCAAATAGGATTTGCACCCGAAGGCGCTTCTTATGTAGCTACACGGTACCATAGTGTTTGTGTTCTCATTGACCATATACAGTTCAGTGTGTGTGTGTAATCCGTATGTTAACATCATGTGAAGGTGTGCAACATCTCAATGATACACAGAACTGAAAGCAAGAGCAAGAGAGCACTTCTAGCATCAAGAATAACTCATTACACTTGACTGCGATTTTCATTTAGTTGTTTAACGGCATGTAGGAAAAAATACCATTATTTGTTACAACATGTTCCCCAAATCTTCGGGAGCACTTTCTAATAACTAAGTAAACCTGCTAACCTAACAGATGCAAACTTGTTGCAGCTAGCATGCACCTACTAATATTAAATAGCTGTCTGTCTGTCCGTCCGTCCGTCCGTCCGTCCGTCTGTCTGTCTAGTGAAGCTATCCATAGAAAGTAAGGTGGATGTAAAGCAGCCTGCAGCCGTGCTGTCTGAGGTGTTTGTTTTCCTTAACAAGCAGGACGAATGACAGGTGAGAGCGTGTCAGGTCAAACAAATAAGGAACATGTTCTTCTCAAATCCTGCTGGTGATGTAATCTCAGTTGGATATTTGTATTGACATATTTTTAAGCTGAGCGTGACTTATCAAAGTTACATTTGCTGAAAGATTCACTGAAGGTTTACACATTTTATAGATATTAGTTGTTTATTATCTTTTGGCTAGTTTATTACCTTGTTAAATCATGCGCGTGTTGTTACATTGGTAGTCAACCCAGTCACAAGAGTATTTTCTAGAATATATATCTTTCAAATGAACAGAGACCAAATTAGCACTTATAGTACCAGTCATTTATGTTTTAGAGAAAAAGTAGAGTTAAAATCATTGCTGATTTTATCCACATCCACCGACTGAATTGAAATGAGTGCCTTTAATCTTAATATAAATATTAAAAATGAGTATTAGTATGTTGTAGGATGGTGTCTGATTCAGGAAAAGTCTCTGACCTATGTTATCCGCAGTATTTATTCATTACGCAGTTCTCGGTATAGGAAACATCTTTTTTGATGTCCACAGTGGGCACCAGCATTACCACACCCTCCTCGTCTTTCATACATCATTGCATTTCATGCAAACAAGAGCTTTGTAGAAAGATTGTTTCCAGGATTTTTACTTTTTTTGTTTTTATGGTGTGCCACAGGAGAAAATGCATATAAATACCAAATAAATGAACAATCAGACACTGCTGAGGAACATCTGCAAGGTAATGGAGATAAGAATTCCAATTTAGTGTAATTGGATACAAAACACATGTATTAAAAGAAGGGTGGAAAAGGAAGATGGTGGCGTGAGCACTTTAAGAACTTTGTTCATTTTGAACTTGAATGCTCCATGTTCGCACTGCAGCGTGACTGAAGAATAAAGACAAGTGTCCTTCTGCAGATGGCTGTTATGAAAGCTGGTGAAGCCTCTGGCTACAGGAAGTCACAGGTGTGGTGGAGGCAGAGAGAGCTATAAATCACACACCACCCTGCCCAAACCGATTACAGCTGATGGGAGGGTGTCTATACATACAAAAAAAAAAAAAAAACCCTAGAGAGGCAGGAGGGAGATACAGCCCTGTTAGATGATCTAATTTGCATGAAATGTATGTTATATGGGTGCTCTTTGCTTTGTACTACCAAAGTTATTTTGACACAGGTTTAGTATTTTTATATAAATATTATAGCCTGGAAAATGCCTTACAATAGCTTGCAATCAGCAGCAGTTTGACTTGAAAGTGTTATCATGCCAATATATGCCTATATATATATATATATATATATATACATATATATATATATATATATATATACATATATATATACATATATATATATATATATATATATACATATATATATATATATATACAAAATCCCCACTCGCCCCTGCGGGCGGTCTCTCCTTTAAGCTCGGGTCTTTTACCAGAGGCCTGGGAGCTTCAGGGTGCTGCACAGTATCTTAGCTGTTCCTAGAACTGCGCTCTTCTGGACAGAGATCTCAGATGTTGTTCCTGGAATCTGCTGGAGCCACTCGCCTAGCTTGGGAGTCACCGCACCTAGTGCTCTGATTACCACTGGGACCACCGTTACCTTCACCCTCCACATCCTCTCGAGCTCTTCTCTGAGCCCTTGGTATTTCTCAAGCTTCTCGTGTTCCTTCTTTCTGATGATGCTGTCATTGGGAACCGCTACATCGATCACTACGGCGGTCTTCTTCTGTTTGTCTACCACCACTATGTCCGGTTGGTTAGCCACCACGATTTTGTCCGTCTGTATGTGGAAGTCTCACAGGATCTTAGCTCGGTCATTCTCCACCACCCTTTGGGGCGTCTCCCATTTTGACCTTGGGACTTCCAGGCCATATTTAGTACAGATGTTTCTCTATACTATGCCGGCCACTTGTTTATGGCGTTCCATGTATGCCCTGCCTGCTAGCATCTTGCACCCTGCTGTTATGTGCTGGATTGTTTCAGGGGCATCTTTACACAGCCTGCACCTGGGGTCTTGCCTGGTGTGATAGACCCCAGCCTCTATGGATCTTGTACTCAGAGCTTGTTCTTGTGCTGCCATGATTAGTGCCTCTGTGCTGTCTTTCAGTCCAGCTTTGTCCAGCCACTGGTAGGATTTCTGGATATCAGCCACCCCCTCTGTATATATATGTGTGTGTGTGTGTATATATATATCTATATATATATATATATATATATATATATATATATATATATATATATATATATATATATATATATATATATATATATATATATTATCTGTGCCACAACTTTAATAGCACCAACCATTCCCATGTTATTACGGTGTTTCCATATAAATGGCCCACCCTGTATATTGTAATGATTCTGGGACTTTTGACCCAGTGTTTTGTGTTTTCTATTATTGTGATGTATTTTGGTTCTGGTTTTCTATTTCTTTGGGTTTTGGTTCTGTTCTTCGTCAGTTTAGTGTTTAGTCTTTTCTGCCTGTGTATTCCTGTGCCATGTCCGCATTTCTTAGTCTGTCTTTGCATGTGTGAGTTCCTGTTTTATTTTGTAAGTCTGTGTCTCTCATCAGTGTTTCTAGTTTCACTTCCCTTCTCTCATTATGTCCAATTATTCCCAGCCGTGCCTCCCTCCTGTTTCCCATTCCCTGATTGCCCTGTGTGTATTTAAGCCCTGTGTTTTCTTGTGTGGGTTGCTGGTTCATCTGCGTATCTTCTTCCGTTGTCTCTCCCTGCATCTCCCTGCATCTCCCTGCATCTACGTGTATCTACGTGTATCTACGTGTATCTACGTGTGTGTCTCTAGGTTTCTGGTTTGTTTTCCATGCTTAGTTTTTCCCAGTTTAGGTTTTACTGAGTTCTGTTTATGCCACCCTCGCCTTTTTGTATATTCACCCTCCATTAATAAAGCTCCCTCACTTCAATAATGTCTGCATCCTGGGTGCTTTAATAATTTACACACAGCTTGCCCCGCAATCCGGCAACAGTGGTCCCTGTGGTAATTGGAGCACTAGGTGCAGTGACTCCCAAGCTAGGCAAATGGCTTCAGCAGATCCCATGAACAACATCGGAGATCTCTGTCCAGAAGAGCACAGTCCTAGGAACAGCTAAGATACTGCGCAGCACCCTCAAGCTCCCAGGGCTTGGTAGATGCCAGGAGAACTTGTCTGACTGTGTTTGGTGGAGGGGAGATTATGGTGTTGGGGTGTTTTCCAGGAGCTGGGCTCGGCCTCTTAGTTACACTGAAACTCTTAATGCTTCAGCATACCAAAACATTTTGGAAAATGTTTTGGTATGCTGTTTGGTTGAGTTGGGGATCCCCAACTCAACCAAACAGAACACCTTTGGGAGGAATTAGAGCAGAAATTGTGAGCCAGACCTTCTCTTTCAACATAAATTACTGACCTCATGAATGTGCTTCTGGAAGAATGGTCAGAAATTCCCAGAAACACACTCCTAAACCTTGATATGGTTATAGCTGCAAAAGGTGAATTCAGATAATCCTGCTGCAATACAGTACATATATTGCTGCAATCTAAATAGAGTTAATTTGTTTACATTTCCTATTAATGACTGGTTCAATACACACAGAATATTGAAAGTATTAGGCAAAAGAGCAAATGACCCTGTTCCAATTTTTCCTAGCTTGTGTGACTTTTCTGCTTCTATTTTTAATCTTGTCCTACAGTTGGTTTACATAACTCCCACTTCCAAAACAGTAAGTAAACAGCCACTCTCTCTCAGCCATGCTGTATAGCCATATGGGACTTCAGTTCTCATTAGCCCAGGACAGCATAAAACAAGCTGGCTGAAAGGCATCAGAGATAACTGCCATTCAGTAAATACGCACACTAGGTGCACTGGAATCAATCAAAGTGAGAGATAGAGAAACTAACGGCAGTGTTTTATTGCAGTGTAACTAATAAAATTTCTATTTTTAAGCAGATGCGAACAATGATTAATATTTAAAAGGCATGAAACTTTTGAAGTTCATAGTGTACTTTTCACTTGAAAACTGATCACGTCATGAGCAGCAGATGTTGTCAGGCTGCAGTGACAGGAACACTCAAGTTAAGTGCACTAGTGAGCTCACTGAGGAGACTGGATGAACTGTGCAGGTTTGTGTATTTATAGCTGGCAACATAAGCGGGGAGTCCAGGAAGACTAAAGGTCTGTGCATACGTGCGCTGGCAGGTCAGCTCACCGGGGCCACGCTGTGATTATGGATGAATAATCTAGCTGACATATCAGCATGATGTGTGACTGAGCAGCATGGATGGGTGGTGATGGCGCTGGGGTTTTGTTTGGGCTCTTAAAGGATATTTTGCTCTTTTTGACCCTGCATGAATGATTACTTTAATAATGCCAACCTTACACTTTTCCAATTCTCCCTTCAAGCTGTATGCAGCACTTCACAAACATCACCAATAAACCAGTAAACAGGGAAGCTGTTCACTTTCCAGAGTATGTAAATTACATATGAGAGATGGCAGGCAATCAGATCGGGATAAGGACCAATTATCTCTCTGCAGCTGAGTGAATAGTTGAACTCCCAAACGTCACTATAGCAGTCTCCATGATAAGTGTACAGTCAGGTCTTCAGAATATTAACAGACCAGGTCAGGGACACGCTGACAGACAGTGGTGCATTGAACACCTTGCTGCAGGAAACTTTCTCACATGACTTTAACTGCTGCAAAGCATAGAGGGATACAGAGATGAGGGCAGTCCCAGTTGTTTTGTATCATCTTACAGATTAGTTTAATTCATGTGAACCCAGAGTGGACAGTGGCTTGCTGTTGCCCCTGCTGGATTAAGCACCGCTCCCACGCCCCCCTTCCATGTCACCCCTCTCAGCCATCTCTGCCTTTGCCCTTTCCTCTGTTGAGCCAAAAACAGACACCAGCCACAGGTGGTCTCTGTGCTTTATTGGTTCTGACACACATCTCTTGCCTTAAGAGCTTAGAGAGACAATTAAAAATTCATTAGGACACTGAAACGAGAGAGGGGGCAAAAATAAATAAATAAAAGAAACGGGACAAACAAAAATATATAACCTTGCTGTGGCTCTAAAGATCTCTGACCTACCATTTACAATATGTCTCGCTGGCGGTATTATTGTGCACGTCTGTGTGTGGTTTCGTTGTAGTGTAACTATAGAGATACAGCGCTTGTCTAAAACAAAAAAGAAGGTTGCCCTGGTGCTGCCCTTAGAGTCACGGGGGAAACGGACATTTTCTTTAATCTCTACTTTGTTGTTTCAAGCCGTTGATTAAAGTCTCTTCTGTGTTTAAGCAGTTCGTTTCTCACTTCTTCAGTCCATCAAAACAAAGGTGGGGATTATGTCTCAAGTACACTATCGTCAGACATTTGAACACATTTAAATGATTCTGAATAACAAATATTTCCCTCATGTTTTTTTCTTTTACTTGCAAATTAGCCTTTACTGTCACTCTATAGCTTTTTTTTAAATAAGGAACTGAATTTGTTTTTCTCCTTGACGTATCCTTGTTATAACACACAACACCTTTAAACCTATTCCTCCTGTTCCCGTGTAATCATTAAGTGTGCATATCCATGAGTGGTGATTATCAAGCTAGTGAGTCTTGAAGGGCTTCCATAGTCTTTTGTAAGTAATCAAGTAGAAATAAGACCAATGTACTTTTATTTGTTTTTTAAGAAGCATAATTACTGTGTACAGTGTGTTAAAGACATCATGTGGACTTTTAAGCCTACTAGCATGATGTTTTGAAAGATCTAGTTTCCTTTTTATTTGCATGAACACACAAACACTCAGGACTGTGAAGGTCCAGCAAAGACAGTGGAAAAAGAACAAGTAAGCAGCAGACGTTATAGCATAAAATCTTTTGTCAGGGACGATTTTACTATATGAAGAAAAGAAATAGAAAACATATTCAGGTAACAAGTCTTTTCATTGCTGTTGAAAATTAAAATGATATAAACTTATGGTACTGTAAAAAAAAGTATTTACCCCTCTTCTCCAGTTCTTATGGGTTTTTTTTTTTTTTTGCATATTTGTCACACTTACACATTTCACATCATTAAACAAATTTTAATTATCCAAACCTACCGAGCCCTGTTTGAAAAATAACCGTCCCTCAGCCTCCCGCTCCTTGTTGACTTATAAATAACAGTAATGTACTAAATTCAGATCCAGATAAATTCACACTGCAGTTCTATCATGTGATTACTTGTCTTACAAAGATTCTGAACGACAGGTGAATAGAAAGAAAAACAAAACAAAACATGAAACGTGACTTTTTCCTCCTGCACACTTCTGCTTCACACATGTCACAATCTGAAGAAACAGGTGACAAATGAAGTCACTGACATCTATCAATCTGGACAGGGTTACAGACTGGCTTTTGGACTACACAAAGCTTGTGTCCACAAAAGGTGAAAACTTGGAACTGTGGGGAACCTGCCCAGGAGTGGCCAGCCCACTGAAATTTTATGAGTTTTGGGAAGCAATGTAAACAATTTAGAAGGTTTGAGTCCCATTAAATCAGACATGTAATTAAAAACAGCATTTCATAAAAATAACATCACACAAACAGTCATGTGTCAATCATAGTGGTGGTAGTATGATGGTCTGCAGCTGCTTTGCCGCTTCAAGATGTGGACTTGCCGTAACTGATGGGATCATGAATTCTGCTGTCTACCAGAAACTCTGTCTGGGAATGAGTTAAACGTGAAAAAATCCTCGAGTGTGGCTGAATTAAAACAGTGCTGCACAGAAGAATGTGTGTGAATGTGTGGATGACTGGATATGTAAAGTGCTTTGGGGTCCTTAGGGACTAGTAAAGCGCTATATAAATACAGGCCATTTACCATTTACCATCAAGAATGGGGCAAAATTCCTCCACAGCGATGTGAAAGGCTCATTGCTGCCAAGGTTGGGAGAGCAGTTACTTTGGATAGCTTTTTCATCTCACTAAATGAAATCATCATTTAAAAAGGGAATTTTGTTTTTACTCAAGTAATCTTTGTCTAATATTAACATTTGTTTCATGAGCTGAAGTATGCAAAAAAAAAAAAAAAATCATGAAGGCAAATACTCCACGGCACTGATTTATGTCTGTAAGATTGACTTGACAAGCTGCAATAGTTCAAATATGTCTCAAAATGCCAGATGCAGCTTTAAACATGCCTCGTGCTTTGCAAAAGTGTGACTCACAAAATATAAAAAACAACAACAACAACTATAACAAACCCACCATTAATCCACCTGCAGCAAGTATGAAAGCATGCATGAATGATGCAGTGAGTCAGTGCTCTGCACAATGAACATGATTCACAGGACTGTTGTGAGGGTACAATGTACTGATTAATGAGTCCACAGCAGAAATACAGATCAGATTCATTTATTGTACTGATTATAAATGACATATGAGGCTACTGGCTGCTAGATGCCATTCCAGAGTACATGATTTGTTCTCTCTCTTTATTGTTTCTACCCATTCTCCCGATATCTGTCGGACAGCTTTGTGTTTTTCATCGTTGAACTCAATTACATGAGCAACCAAATGTCAGCTCATTTATCTTGTGGTGGGACTGGTGGTGGAGTAGACTTCTATCATGTCACTACTGATAGAAGTCTACTGCTCTACACTTCCGTCTCCACCCAAATGTCTTCCCACATTACAAGATTGCGCTTTAACCGTGTAAATGTAAAATATAAACTCTGTCCCCATCTACCCAAATGCACACACACGCAAAATACAATTTAGGTCACTCGGTTTTAGGATCCTCTTCTCTAGATGTAAAGATGCGAACTCGGTCTACCTAATTCTGCTTTCTCTCCTGTACACAGTCAAAGAGTCCTCCATGCTAAGTATCCAGGTGTCCCATAGCGTCACTGCCACTCCTTCTTCTTCACATTACATAATGTGACAGCCCTTCAATACTCAAGAGTAACTGTGGAGGTTGTGAATATCATCGCAGTAAACTGAGTGCATTACTGTCACACTGAAACCTATTAAAGTCACAAATGATGTGTTCACAAACACATTTATTGTTACCAAATCTGACGCAGTCACCACTGAGGAATTATGCACTACTCATACAAGTTTATAGTCTCAGTAGTGCAGTAGTAGTAGACAATTTGACCTTTACACTGAGCCCAAGATGATTGAAATGCTTTTGATTTGAAACCTTGCTGTGACAAATTTTTAAACTAGAAGATAATGATAGTTTTTCCTGGAAAATGTTTTTCATTCATTCATCCATTCTGTGAGATCTATGATTTAAATGAGTAGTTTGACAGTTTGCATCCATCCATCCATTCCGCTTATCCTTTTCAGGGTTGCGGGGGGTGCTGGAGCCTATCCCAGCTGTCTTAGGGCGAGAGGGATGGATGGATGGCTGGATGGATGGTTAGTTTGACAGTTTGGTAAGTACATTATTAATCTTCTTACTGAGAACTGAGAAAGGTAAAAATCCCGCAATTTGGTTTAACACAAACACTGGACGGCGGGGCAAACTGCTAAACTGGTCTGTCCAAAGGTAACACAATCCTTCCAGCCCCAATAAAGCTCATCCTAAAAATTATGTACAAATTTTGGGCAAGTTTTTAAAATTTGTGCGACTGTAAATGTTTTATAATATATACAATTGCATGTCTATGGTGTTTAATGGTGTTTGGTGTAAATAAATAAAAATAAAGTGTCTTTGATTTCATTTTTTATGGTTTAACCCTGTCATGCATGAATTATGACAACCTCAATCAGGACTTTTTTTTAAGTGTTTTTATTCATCTTTAGGCATGAAAAGATGAATAAAAATACGTAAGAAAAAATCCTGATTGAGGTTGTCATAATTCATCCATGACAGGGTTAAATAACAATATTTACAATGAAACACGGCATACATCTATAGTAACATTAAACGACCAGAGGGTGGCAGGGTATGGAGTGACACATCAGTGTCCAACGTAGTGGTCTATGTGCAAGTATACCATCAACACTGACACAAATACAAGAAAACAGTCTTTGAATAGCTGCTCACTGTAGCGACCACTATGCGTGAAAGGGTTAAATAAATAAAACATATTAATTGTGAGCTTTATATTTGCTGGCAGGTAAATTCTTATTTTATCTTACGTCGTCGTTTTCTAATATTTTCCCAGCTACATGATTGGCTTATCCTTTTGTCTTTTTTGCAGTTTTAAATCTTTTATCCAAATATGCAATCACAAGCTCCACAGATTCCTCCAGTTCCCTGATTTGGGAGGCTGATTTATTATGTAGTGTATTTTAGAACTTGTTTTCAGACTTACCTCTAAAATCTAACTTGCCTATCAGCCATTACAATGCGAGTGTCCATTTAAAACACATTAGCATCAATCAAATGTTTCTTAATATTGCCAAAAACAAACTTCCATGTACCATATGTCAGCATATTTGACATTAAAAACCAAGGTACTTGTGTGTGGAATACCAATTTCTTTTAAATTTCGTTGCTGTGGTAAAGGTGACCAGTGAGCTAATAAATGTACTTTCCAAATGTCAAACAATCACTTCATGGTAAGTTACAAAAAATGTTTTCACTCTTATGTCAATCGAACTGTTGGGTTGCTGTTTATGGATTCACAGAATAATCTGTAAACTGCTTACAGCAGCAATGGCAAGAATAACCTCCTCCCTGCATTCAAAGGGATCTCAGTTGTGACAGAATAGCTCAAATTAAGCTATTCTGTCAAGAAATAAATTAATGACATTTTATACTTCAAAATTCTCATTATTTATAAATATAATTAATTCGTACAATACAGAATTAAAATAAGTACACAAGAAACACATTATTTCATGTTATACATTGTATGTTATACCCTGAAAAGATAGACCGAGGGTCCGCTATATATCATAATGTTTTTATTCTACATCTCAAGTGGCTGGAGTCCCATTCATTTAGTCAGTACTGATTTAACCCTTGTATGGTGTTCGGGTCTGTGAGACCCGTGTTCAGTTTTTTTCAAAAGAAAAATTAAACAATTAATTATTTTTTCACGTGTAAATGTGTTGTGTCTTTCCACTCACTCCACTTGATTATAACTGATTTATTTATAACATTTTATATAAAAGAAAAACGAGAAGCACATTAATTCATAAATGTGATCTAACAAAGGTAAAGGGAAAAAATTAACCATGTTTGCTGTTCATATGTCTTGTAATTGGGATGAAGTAAACATCTGTTGAGTAATTTAACATAAAATTGTTTGATAGTGTTAATTTGGAAAGCCAAAACTCTAGCGGGTCCACCAGACCCATGAACACTGGCTGAGTAACAAAAATACAAACACCACACAAGGGTTAATAAATACACAGATCATTCTTTAATATGCAGACAAAATACAAAGCTAAAAATAAAAATCTGTCCAAAATAATATTTGTGTCCGACACCTGGCACAATGGAAATGGCTCATATAGCAACTGATAAAGTGCATTTCTGATACTTGAGGCAGACTGTTATCAAAATAAACTGAATTAATGGATTTTAAAAGTAACCTTAACTGTTTCCTATGAGGAGGCTGTAACATGATTTCTAATTACAAACAAACCCCATTATAAATTAACAGGTGACAAAAACACTGCTGTCATTAAAAAACAACACAAAAACAAACAAAAGATTAAAAAAAAGTTACAAATAAACTACTCATTATGCAGTTGTGGCTGTTGTGGCTCCTTGACATACTTTTTTCTCTGAAATTTGTGAAAGGCTCATTAAAGCCCTTTGAAAGCAAGGTTTAGATTTGGAGAGAGGAAACAAGGACACCCGGGGAGAGGATATGGATTTGTTGTGGCAGTAGACTCACTGCAAGGACTTGCTGTTGTGCAGTTAATGACCTTTTCAGTCACGATCCATAATATGTGGACAAACCTGAAAGCGTTTTTTAACTTTTTCAGAACTTTTTCATTTAAAGTTTTATGTGTTTCCATTTGAATGGCATTTACATTTGACTTATGGGAACTCTTGAGCCTCGGCTTTTTTGGAAACGTGTTAGGTGATGAAAACACCTCAAATTAGCTTAAACCAGGAAATGGCTTGGTCTAAAAACTGGATACAAAAACAAAACTCTCCGCCTACCAGCACCTCTAAACCTCACAAAGGTGTTACTAAATTGTTTCTTTGTTGACACCAATAATCGTCTAGAGTGGTTACTTGGCAACTGTTTATTTGTTGATTTATTTTTTACCCTGGACATGAACCACAGAAACTCACATAAAAAAAAAAAAGAAAGGTAAGGAAACTTTCTATGTGTTTATAGGCAGATTTGATCATGTTTGTATAAACCCAGTCCAAGAGACAACATATGGGGCTTAATAATGAAGGTAATGCTTAATGCCAAAAACTGCAGTTCTTCAAATGACCACTTGAGGCTGATTTAAAAAGCAAGTCAGTGGTAAAATGGTCAACATCTTAGCAGAAATAAATATGTTTACTACCTGTAAAAAAAAAGCGACTACAAAGACATGACTTATTATGCCCACAACACCACAACAACTTAAACATGATGTAATGTAGATATTTAGTTTTTTTTAATAAAAAAAATAATAGGCCACCATTGTTATTTATGGTGCAGGTAGGCTAGATCAGCGGTCCCCAACCCTTTTTGCGCCACGGACCGGTTTATGCCCGACAATATTTTCATGGACCGGCCTTTAAGGTGTCGCAGATAAATACAACAAAATAAAACTAGTACCGGTAGCGAAAAAAAGAAGATTTATTCATAACACACGTGAAAAGACCCAGGAAAACCGAGTAAACGATAAAAACGATAACAAAATAACGCTGAAAACCGATAAAAACCCTGAAAACTATACATTTCACACCTGAGCCTCAACTCTCGCGGCCCGGTACCAAACGACTCACGGACCGGTACCGGTCCGAGGCCCAGGGGTTGGGAACCGCTGGGCTAGATAGCACATCCCATTCAACTAAAATCTGAGAATGACATAACTGAACATGAAAAGACTGTTGGCATAACTCAGAATTAAAAAACAAAAAACGAGGATGACCTTCTCCCAGGTTGAGCAGGCAACCATGTGCTGAAAGGCTAAATGCATTTAACCAGATTTGACTTTGAACCGTGGCCCTTTGTGGAGTGTCTTCCACCACTCTCTCTTCCTGCTTTCTGTTTCCTCTTCACTAAAAAACCCCAACAATGAAGACGATCACAGAGCTGAAGAAGCAAGCATGGGACAAAATCCTTTTCTGTGCAGCCACTTGAGAGGTGTGAAAGGGGAGTGTATCAGGTTATGATAAAATGTCTTTCCTAACCTGTAATTTCAGCCTACCATCCACCTTTTCAATGTAGTCAATCTCTCCTCAAGACACTTTATGTTTATAGACTCTTAAACACACTTTGGTGCACTTTCAAAGGCAGCACCTGCCATAAGTTATATTTTGCTGCCTGCAGAGCATCTTTACATTTAATACTTTCTGTTCCCAGGCTATCTTAAAGTTATTTTCACTTTCACTTGCTGTCTGCATTTTTGGGGAGACAAATTATAGGTGCAGCTTTTGGTCTTAGCTTCTGCTTCTCACCAACAACAACAAAAAGTGTTTGTGAGCTCTAAATTAATCAAATGTGTTAGTACAGAAGTGTCAAGAACACAGCTCGGGGTCTTTTGGAAGTTGTCTTCATCCGCATGTGCCCGATCATTTCCCTTTCTCTTGCTATGGATGAGAAAACTGTGTAGATTAATATCTCTTTTCTTGTTTCCTTTAGACATTTCGTAGCGTTCATACATTATGTACTTGGTTGTGAGACTGATGTAATGAGTCGAACTCGTTTCCATCATCAATCCAGAGTGCATTGCACATGTAAAATAATCACAGCCTTTATAGGTCATAATATGGAATAACGTTGCTGCTTTTTTAATGGATGAAATTCATATGTTTTTAACATAATGCTTTAGCAAGAGAGATTATTGATGGCATATTAAGGACCACAAGTTGAAATAGGCAGGGTTCCTTTTTTCCTCTCTTTGAAAACAGGAAAGGGATGACAATCTTTTCACAGAGTAAGCGAATAAACCCATTCTTCACCTTTCTCTACTTTTTAAACTATTCCAAGTCATACTTTGGGTCACAGCCACAACACAGATTTACGCGTCTCTTAGTTCTTCTCGCCATGCGGGGGGGATTGATCTCGTTGAAACAGCAGGGTCACACCCTTCCTGAAGCGGTGGTCCCTGACGCTGTAAATAATAACATTACAGCAACTGTTTCCTGTCAGAATCCAGAAGGCAAAAAAGGAGAAATTACACCAGGTGTATCCCACCACGTTCCCGAGCACAAACACTGCAATGGGCGTGAAGGATGCTGTAAAGGCAAATGTTAATATGCCAATTGTTTTGGCTGCTTTGATGTCTGAAAAAGAGGGCCTGTGAGGGCATCCTCCACCTCCTCCTCCTCCATCGCTCAGACTCCCCTCTGAGAGTAGTTTGCGTTTTTGGGAGTACCGCCGAATGCTAGTGAAAGACACGATATTAACAGCCAATGTGCCACCGAGCAGTGTGAAATCGAACGCTGGGAATAACAACAAGATGTTGGCATCAGGCGGGAGATGGCCTCCAAGCATGAGTGGGGTGTAGTTACACATGCGACTGCACTCATTGTACTCCAAAGTGAAGTTTCTGCTGAAGATGAGAGGCGCTAAAGCCAGCAGAAAGCTGGAAGCCCAGGAGAACAGGATGAGGAACAGAGTTCGTCTTCGGGTCACCAAGGCGTCCTTTTGGAGTGGCCACAGGATGGCCACACTGCGCTCCAAAGTCATTAGGAAAATGGTGCTGATGGAAACAAATGTGCATCCAGCAAACACTGGACCAATCAGCATGCAGGGCTGCCATGGGCTTACTAGTCCACCACGAGAAGAGGAGTTGGCAGGGGAAGTAGAAGTACCCTGATACCAAACAGGGGGCGTGGTGGTTACCATCAGAGAGATTTCAGTGTAGATGGAAAAAGGAACCACGAGGACACCGACCATCATATCTGCTATGGCCAGAGACACTGTCACAGAGAAGAAAGAAGAGGAAGATGTCATGTTGGATAGCTGTATTTAGTTTTCCTTATTATCATTTACTTAGCATTTTACCATTAATCACAAGAACTGCTTTATTTGCAGAATTTAAAAAACAACCTTTCTGATTTAGGTTTTCCATAAATTTAAATGAATCGGTTGTGCTGAATGAAACTAATTTAATATAAGACATAATGTGGATTGCACAACACTGGTCACTATATTCTTCATTTCCAGTTAATACTTGTACAGCTGCTGTTATTGTGTATATATTTATTTATTTATTTATTTATATTTCTTCATACATTCTTATATAGTTCTATACTGTGTATTGTGTATTTTGTTGTACAGTTATTTTATTTTCAACTTTAATTTATATATTTTATCTTATTCTTTCCCAGTTAAATTTACCCTTCATTCTAAATTGTGTTGTACAGTTATTTCATTTTTAACCTTAATTTATATTTTATTCCTTCCTAGTTAAATTTACCCTTTTTAATTTTTCATATTTATTTCCTATCTTATTCATAGCCTTTTTTTTTTTTTTTTTTTAGGTCACGAGCAGTTGTCTAAGCATTTCACTACATATCGTACTGTGTATGACTGTGTACGACTGTGTACGTGACAAATAAAATTTGAATTTGAATTTGAAGTTGATTTATAATACTTTATAATCCCTTCTGGTCACTGCCACCTTGTGAAAGGAATGCAATACTTATACATTATACATATAATACAATTTACAATATATTTATTGCTTAAAATTAAAGATTCTCTTATATCTCTCTAGACTGAAAAAAAAAGTCTTCTTTAATATTACTGCATTTTACAAACAGGAAATTAAATTTTACTAAGGAATTGTTTTTTGCGTTTCTTGAAATTAGAGCCCTACCAATATAATGTTGAGGGACGATATATTGCCCAGTAATATCTATGTGATATACCAGAGGATAAATTAAAATACAAAAGGAAAGAAGAGGTGGAACAAACTCTTATAATCTTGTTGTTAGTATTAAGGTTGCATAGTTTGTCCACCAGAGGGCACTCTACAACGTTCCTGCATGTGTTTGGAACCACACAAACACAACAGCCAGCAGATACAAGAAATGTAAACCAGTGATCTATGACTTAATGTAGCAATATGAACAGAATCGTTATATTATATTAGTAAGGAGTTATAAATAACTGCACATGACCAATGTCAGGTAAATCTGTTTATGTTTCCTGTGCCTGAAAGAAAAAAATATATCAGCTGATATCAGATTTCATATCAAATATCGGTAAATATCTGATGTTGGTCGGGCTCTACTGGAATCAATCCATGAAACTTGATTTACACTCTAGATGTACATGTTAAGATGTGGTGATAAAGCAGTTCAATTATTATTTTTTAATTCAATTCAATAAATGTTATTTATATAGCACAAAATTACAACAAAAGTTGTCTTAACACACAGTTCACAACATTTACCTTTCAGGTATCCCTGTGGTGTTCTCGACTGTCTGGTCTGCACAAACACTGTAAGTGTGACCACGTTCCCAACCACGATGGCAAATGCTAGGCTGACCATGAATGCCACTGCCAAGGTGCGATTGAGAACCCCACAGCAACACACGGTACATAGTGGGGCCAGTGAATGGCCTGACCCCAGTCCTGCCTGAGCAGCTGCAGTCAGGTTAAACGGACAGTCAGTGGTCACCAGCAAAGCTGCCGTACTCCCAGGAACACTGACGTTGGGAAGCAGAGCAGTCATGTCCCAGGTTAGACTGGTTTTAAGGCTTGTGATGCAGTGGTGGCGGGACCACTCAGGAGACCATGTCCTGGACTGGGAAACTCTCCTAATGGGAAAAAAATAGGTAAGCATTGAAAACCTTATATCACATAATAAGCACATTATGTCCAACAGTTAACAGTCATGGTATTTCTCTTTTTGATGGCCGAATTGAACCAATGTTTTTTTTTCTAATTCTCTATTTCTAAAAAGATTTTCTAAATGCAGTTGTTAAAAATCGCATTAAATTTGTTATTTCTCATGATTTCAATAGAAATTTTATTTTTTAACAAATGTCAGATAATTTTAGGTCGTTCATACCAGACACAATAGCACTTTTGCAGCACTCAAAATCACATCATTTAAAGCTTTGAATCGGTTACTGCAGTCAGTAGCAAACCTTTTAATATATATGTATCATCTGCAAATTTAGGGATGTTTGATTTTAACCTCTGAAAGCCACCATAAGACATAAGTGTGTATACTCTATATCTTTGCTGCCATTCAAACAGTGGCATTAAAACAGTTCTTACAAACATAGCTTTTAATATAAATTGAAGCATGTAATCCAATAATATGCTTGACTCAAAGGGTTTGAAGTGCTAAAAGTCTGTAGTATATGACATGTGTAGGGTAGAGAGGTTGTGCTTATGTTGCAGTACAGATATGTTACACTAAAGGCTGAATAAAAAATAGCCTTACAAATCATAGGTAGTCTTCTTTTTCTCCAGCTGGAGAGTATTGGCACTGAATTTATTACTTGTGTGTACCAGCTACGTGCTGTTTCTGTGCCCTAACACTGTTGGAAGCACCTCGATGCTGTCAGTTCCCATGCTGAAACTCTGAGTTCAGTACCAAATGTCTGTCTCAGCTGACAACTAAATACACGAGTCCTTCAATCATTTATGCTGTTCACTGGGCCAGAGAGCAGGAAGGTACGCACAGAGGACGAAACAAAAGGTAACAGGAGTGGACATATTCAGACCAGAGCAAAACCAAATCAAAGCCTGCATTTGCTGTGCTGCTTTGTGTGCAGAAACATGGTCAACAAAACATCACAGCTGTGGCTGAAGTCCTTTCACTAATATCAGCAGGGAATTAGAGGTTCTTGAGAAGCAAGGGAAACACTTGTGTATTTTTTCTGTGACTGGCTCATGGTTCAGGGTTGAATTAAGATCAGATATGAAAGACCCTCAAAGCTTGTCTGGAAACAAGGGCCAGATATAAAACAACCTGACGTTTTACTTGTTATTAGCAATTTAGTGAAGTGGGTTTGATCCTGGGCGGAGACAAAAAAAATTATATGATATCACGGAAACGATATCACGCTAAATATCTGCTAAACGAAACACGTGGTGACCCTTCGTGAATAAGGGATCAGCTGAACGTAGCTTTATGAACAGAAAAATACATTTATATTTATAAAGCTGATAAGAAATTTCATCATTTTGAAATTTTGGTCACTTTGTTATTTGTTTTAATTAAGTGACTCTTACTGAGATGTAAGATTTTACAAACAATAAATTAGATTACACAGATGCACCTTTGGTACAAGTGACTTTGGTACAAGTGGTTGAACGTCTGGTGTCCTGGTGCAGCCACAACAACCTGGTGCTGAATGCCCAGAAGACAGTGGAGATTATTGTGGACTTCAGGAAGCACACAGCCCCACTCCCCCCCATCATCCTGACTGACACCCCCATCACCTCTGTGGACTCATTCCGCTTCCTGGGTACCACCATCACCCAGGACCTGAAGTGGGAGCCCACCATCACCTCCGTCATCAAGAAAGCCCAGCAGAGGATGTACTTCCTGAGGCAGCTGAAGAAATTCAACCTGCCAACACGGACGATGATGCAGTTCTACACTGCAATCATCGAGTCCATCCTCACCTCCTCCATCACCGTGTGGTACGCTGGAGCCACTATCAGGGACAAACAGAGACTGCAGCGTGTTGTGCGCTCTGCTGAGAAGGTGATTGGCTGCAGACTCCCATCTTTGCAGGACCTGTACACCTCCAGGACATTGCGGCGTGCAGCTCGGATCTCAGCTGACCCTTCTCACCCTGGACACAGTCTGTTTGACCTGCTCCCCTCAGGCAGGAGGCTCCGGTCCATTCGCACCAGAACCTCTCGCCATAAGAACAGTTTCTTCCCCTCTGCTGTTGGACACATGAACAATAACCATATGACTGTTCCCGCCACTAACACATGACCCTACGCTGTGTTCACTGCATCATTCCATGTTTGGCACTGATCACCACCTGCACTCATGTATATATCTTTCAACGTAGCACTCTTAATTCTTATTCTCATGTATATATCTCATGTATATCTCATGCACATATCTTTCTACGTAGCACTTTTAATTCTTATCCCTACTTTTATTTTTTCATGTCTATTTAAGTGCTATTTATGACACTATGTTTGCACTGAAGCACCGCAGCAATTTCCTAATGTTGTAAACCTGCTCAACATTTGGCAATAAACCCCTTTCTGATTCTGATTCTGATTCTGATTCAGTCTCCAGCATGTGTGGGTCAATCGTTTACTTGCTGGAAACACTTTTACTTCCTGCTAATGTTGATAAGGCCTGTCAGATTGCAAATGTCTAGATGTCAGTGGTGTGTTCACACTTATCATCTGAGTAAATTATAAACAGTGTTCTCATTATTGGAGGTTTTCCATCCCTGGTTATCTCGAAACGAAAAAATGACATTTGGTTGTATGACATTTCTGTTTTTCATGTGACAAAAAGATTTTGGATCACTCCTAACGCCTTAATTTTAATTTGTTATGTTCTGTATTGGCTGCTTTATCTCATTTGCTTTTCAAAATACTAGAAATCCTAAGTATGTGATTACTTTTCATGTTTACCCATCGTTTGCGTATGCTTATGAAACAACGGGGCATGCTGTTCCTCATAGGTACAAATGAGCTTTCGTGGTTTTCTCACCTTTTCGCATTGTAAAATAAAGAGAAAGAGCTTTATTTGTCTTCTTGTACTTTCAAAGCAAGGCTTTCCTGTCAAGCTCTCGTCACTTCTGATATTTCTTCCTCTGAGCTCATCTCTTTCATGTCAACCCTGCCTCAAAAGACAATTACGAATCTTTCGTTTTCATGGTTATGTTGTGCTGAGAAATGCAATTGCTGCTTGGATTGTTTAGAGACATTTTTTCAGAGCAAACGATGTTCTACATTTATACGTCCTGGCCACAGCAGCAGTCATATGAATGCAAAGGATAGACATGTGAGTCCAAAGTGTGAAGAGCGAGCACACTCCTGTCTGTGATTAATTTTGGGCAACAATACCAACTCGGTCAGGGTGGTATTGTTGTATTGTTCAGTCTCTTTCTGCATAAATCTTGAAACTGCATGTGGGGCGGTCGTGGCTCAAGAGTTGGGAGGTCGCCTTGTAATCGGAAGGTTGCCGGTTCGAGCCCCGGCTTGGACAGTCTCGGTCGTTGTGTCCTTGGGCAAGACACTTCACCCGTTGCCTACTGGTGGTGGTCAGAGGGCCCGGTGGCGCCAGTGTCCGGCAGCCTCGCCTCTGTCAGTGCGCCCCAGGGTGGCTGTGGCTACAATGTAGCTTGCCATCACCAGTGTATGAATGTGTGCGTGAATGGGTGGATGACTGGATATGTAAAGCGCTTTGGGGGTCCTTAGGGACTAGTAAAGCGCTATATAAATACAGGCCATTTACCATTTACCATAAAACTAGAGTGCAGTCTGATGTGTGCTGACAGTGTCTCAACACAAGCTTAAAAGTATGTTGAATACTTCAATATTAACATTGTTTGTCTTTATCCTAACAGAAACATAATCTGGTTGGCCCCATATGCCTCCATGAAAACATTATTGTTGTTACAAATTAGCTGCACATAAATAACAGCAGACACATCCAGTGCATATCTGTAATGTTTGTTTTTTGGTATCATGTTCCTGAGTTTCCCAAAGACCCCTCTGCTGCTCAAGCATGCTTAGGAAAATGCACAGCTGTGGCTCTCTGTGGAGTTCTGTTAAAATGAATTTTACATCCTCGCCGTCTCACAAGCCCCACTGTGGTGCATCTGAAAGCTAACAATGGAAAGTTGTCGTCAGTGAAACCCAAACTGTCATTTAGTTGGAGTCAAGTCTCTTTCAGCTGCGGTTCACAGCAAAAACCAAGGGGCAACTTCCAGGGTTTTAAAATTAGGACAATGGAGAAGTGTCATTAACTGCAGCTCCTTAAAGGAAGTCAGTCCTCCCAGACCTGCCATGATAAGATTACACTTTAGAGCAGAAATAAGCAGTCGATGGATGCTTTTATCATTTTTCTGCTTTTTGTTGTTGTTGTTTTGCACACTTAACACTGAGCTACAGTATCGATCATTCAAATAAAAAAGGCACCTTACTCAAGTGATGAACCAGTGTTGTGTTTACACAAAACAGACAACTGAACCTATTTTAAATTGTGTCTTTATGCACTTTGTTAATTTTAAACTTTTGTTCACAGTGTCATTAATATATGCAGAGGAGCTCAGAGAGGTAAAACTGTGAGTGTTACAGTGAGCCATCTGTAAACACAGTGGAGGCTCTGTCACGGTTTGAGGCTGCACTTCAGGCAGTGGTGTTGGAGATCTTGTCAAAATTGATGGAACGTATTGTTGGATTTGTATCCAACATGCAATACTATCTGGAAAGCATCTGATTGACTACGATCAAAAACACACTGCTAGTGCAGGAAAAATATGCTTGGGCAGAAAAACACATCATTTAGGATGATCAGATTGGCCTCCTAAGAGCCTGGACCTCAGTATTATTGAACCAAAACAGAACAAGGCAGCCAACATCCAAGGAAGGGCTTTGAATGTTCTTCAAGAAGCCTGGAGAACTATTCCTGAAGACTACTTCAAGAAATTACAAGAACACTTACCCAGGGAAGTGTTGTAGAATAAATACTGATTTTCAAGCTTGTTAAAAATGTACTAACTCATTTTCCAAGCCACGTATAAAGAAACTTGAGACGTTTTCACAGTGCTCTGTAGTCTATGCTGTATCGTGCCAAAAGAAAGATCTCATTTCATTGCTTCCACCCTTGTAAATTAGTTTTATTTAACACAAAATATGACATTTAAAGCTATAAACAATTATTTTTCTGTATTTTTATGACTTTATCAGCGGCCAGAATATTTCTATGTTTTGTTCTTTTCTTAAACAGATTTTTCCTCTTTTACAGATTATACTAGATTATAGTTTATAAGTCTCAGACCAAAAACTTAATATCCCTGTCATTTCAGTGCTGCAGTGGCCAAAGGCATTCATTTTATTAGCCAGATATGTTGAAAATCAATTCTGAGCTTCGAAGAATCGTTATCTGTTATTCAGTTCAGCAAAATTCAGATTGTGAGAAAATCCATCTGCCCTTTTGATTTTCTCTAAAGCTTGATATTTGCTCCCCCTCTGTGTCGGTAACACTGAGCTGCAGGCACAATGATAACTCAGCCTGAACAAGGCCAAGAGAGTGTTTAAAGAAGACTGTTTTCATTTTACAATTTATGAAAGCAGCTCTTGAAAATCTAAAATTCTTAAAATGGGTAGCAGCGAATGGTGAGGAATTATGACGTCAAGCATAGTTCAGCCTTTGACTGTGTTTCGTCTTTTTATGAGTGCATTCTTTTGTCTGTGAAAGATACAGTGTCATAGGGGTGTTTAAAAAAACTGATTCTAGTCTAAATTATATGCTCTTAAAATCAACAGGATTAGACAACTGCTTTCAAGTCAGAGTAATTATTTTACTTTAAATTTCCTGATGGTGCTGGTGGTAAAACAAAAGGAAAATTATTTAAGGGAGGATGGGAGATGAACCTCATTAAGGGGCTTTTTGCCCTTACCTTGAGTGAAGATGACAAGTGGAAGCCTTCCCTGTGGCAAGACCTCAGGCACAGTGAGACAAGCAGCTGACAGCAAAGACCGCACACACACACACACACACACGCACGCACGCACGCACGCACGCACGCACGCACACACACACACAACAAAATAGGCTGCATGATGATTTACATACGAGCTTTTTCACAACTTGAAATTTCAAGTCCTCAAGACAAAGGTCATTTATTTTTTATGTCTCAGTAGAAATCAGTTCTGGACCAAAGATCCAACATCTAAACTGCTTAACTATCAACAGTTACCCTGCGCATTTGTTTGTGGGCGTTACGACTGCTGTTTTTGTCGTCTTGTGCGACTGATGTGCTTTTCTTTCCTTTTATAAAAAGCCCTCCATTGCTGTGTCTTAAATCTGAGTAAGAGTGTAATAATTAGAGTGTGCAGATTCCTGCATGGGATTGGTGTGGATGTTTACAGCTCAAAGATGGCCGCCATCGAGAGAGGCTTTGTACACCTTTTCTGTTACCCACCACAGATTTACTGGATACTTTATTAGGTGCACTTTGCTGCTATTTCCCCACATTTTCTCCAACATAGTTCTATATTAGGTTCTTTATAGTTTGAGGAGATAACAAGAGGTGTACTGAAAAGTCTGATTTTAAATTTCCAATCAAATTCTCTCTACAATTGACTTCTTATTCCCTCTTGACAGGTTTTGCACAACTCTTCTCATATATTATCTGTGATTATAACATTTAATTCTAGTTCCCATCTCTCCTTAATATAGCCTGTGTTTTGGCATGACTCCTTTATAATCCTTTTGTAAATATGAGAAACATGTTTCTTAGCTGGGAGATGTTTTTCCATAATATTAATAAAGTATTCTTCTATGCTGTTAGGAGTTTTATTAATCTTTTTCTTTATGATTCAGGTATCTATAGCAGTCTTTAGGGGGGAGTTAGAATCGTTCCTGAAGTTCCTCTGTTCCCTGTCTTGTCATGGCACAGATTCAACAAGGTGCTGGAAACCTTGCTCAGTGATTTTGGTTCATATTGACAAGATAGCATCACACAGTTGCTCAATATACAATAATGCTTAGTTGTTACCAAGGGGCCCAAAGAGTGGCAAGAGAATACCCCCACACCATTACAATACCAGCCTGTCACTTCTCACCCTACTACCTGGTTTGCAGCAGAAGTTGAGACTTCTCAGACAACATTTTTCTATCTTCTGTTGTCCAATTTTGGTTGACCCATGGAAACTTTACTCTTAGTTTACTGTTTTCAGCAGACAGGAAAGGCAGCCGGTGTGCTGCTGAAGGTCATCTGCTTCAATATTTGACCTATCAAGCATTCAGAGATGCCTTTCTGCATACCTTGGTTGCAACAAGTGGTTATTTGAGTTACTGATGCCTTCCTATCATTTTGGAGCAGTCTGGTCATTCTCCTCTAACCTCTGGCATCTACAAGCCATTTTCACTCAAAGAACTCGATATTTTCTTTTTCAGACCATTCTCTGTTAGAGATAAGTGTGCAGAGAAAATCCCAGGAGATCAGTCGTTTCTGAAATACACAAACCAGCCCGTCTGAGACAATCAACCATTTGAGTTATTCTTGCCTTCCTATAAACTCAAAGTAGTCTAGCCATTCTCCTCTGACCTCAACCTGATTCAGACGATTCCCCATAAACCCTGGAGATGGTTGTGTATTTCAGTACATCAACAATGTCGGAAATACTCAGAACAGCCCATTTAACACGAACAACCATGCCACATTCGGCCATGTTTCATCTATTCTGATGCTCGGTTTAAACTTTAGCAGGCTGTCTTGTTCATGTCTACATACGTAAATGCATGGAGCTGCTGCTGATGTGAAAAGCTGATTAGATATTTGGATTACTTTATTGAGCAGTGGAGCAGGCATACTTAATAAAGTGGTTGCTGAGTGTATGTAGTGTGACTCTACTTCATAGAGTAGTTGGTGCTTTGTTCTCAGATCTATTTTCTTTGTCTGTTTTCTGATGCACACAATTTCACGAGTATGTTTTTACTTTTCTCCATTTTATATAAAAAAATCCTTCACATTTCATTTTTGCTTCTGAACATTTCTTACTCTACATTGTTTGCAGAACTCTTTAGTCAGGAAGGTTTTGATGACTCAGACTTTAAAGAGTGGTGAACTATTCAAGTTTTGAAAAATGTGAATGGGGTTTTGATTGTTGCAGCTGACTCAGGTACTATGTAAAATTCAGTAACTGCCAAATCGACTGAGAAAAACTGTAATGATCAGTTGAGCAGGTGACTGTATTTTGAACAGTTTTCTCAGGTTTTTGTGAATGAGAACGGCGTCACTGTCTTTTGGTTTGTTTCTTTTGCTAATACTATGTTGGTTGTGATTCGTTACATAGATATATGTTTATTTCATCTCCAGTTTTAATGAATCTTATCATTAATTACATCATATTAACTGCAAAAGTAGTTGCAGTGGCTGATAGGCACTCTGCCATGTCCACATTTTAGCACATAGCAAATAACAAATAAGTCTTCACATAATGACGATTAGTCATGCTCAGTCTCTGTCAACACTTCTTTAATTGATATAGACTTTGCAGGGCTGTCTACTGTGTAGTATGTTTTAAAAAAATATTTTCAAAAAATTCAATGTGCGTCATGTTTCTGAGGTATGAAAGTAGTAAATATATAAGCTACAGTATCAGTTCTTTGTGTGTATTCGAGTGAAATTCTCCTGTTTCTCACCTCTTTTGGTCTTCAGATCTTCCCCGATTTTATTTATTTATTTTTTTACTCAAGAAATAAATTGTTGAGTTAACAGCCATTTACAAGACTTGTTATCAGGTCTTTTTCTACAGGAATGTAGTGTTGACAACAGTGCAAACCGATATGAGGAATAACAGTGAAGATGATGGCCATTAGAATAAATAATTTTGGAAATAAAGATGCCTCTGAACCCTGTAAAGCCTGAACCATGAAATAATTGCCAGACACTCTAATTTTTTAATTTATTGACATTTCCGACAGATTAAAAAAAAGTTTGCGTTTGCATGTGTGAGTATTAATTGGATAGTTTTTGCTACATCTAACGTCTTTAGTTTTTTCTGGAAAAACTTTTTTCTGACTAAATAACTCTGACTTAATAAGTCATTTCTAATTATTTATTCGATTAAGTGTTCATTATTGGTTTCTAAACACATGCACAGATAAAACTACCCGAAAGAAGCTCCAGTAACAATGCTGTGCTATATGGAGTCCTTTGTGGTGGAATAGCTGCATTTAGGTTGTTGTTCTTGCATGCAGTGAACCTTCTTTGACAGGGCTGTGTCTCTGAGTGACAGATAATGTAGGAAGACCGTGGGGGCCCGGTCAGGGCTCTCGAGCCAGGTCGCCTAACGCACACAGGGGTCATCTGCAGTAATAAGTGGGTCAGAGTCGCCTGAGGCCGACTGCCACAGCACATGAGCAGAAATACAATTTTGTCTTCACATCTTGGCCTGTCATTCTGTCTGTGTTTGTTTCACTGTGTACAGCAAACACATACAGGCACACATTTAAAAAGGGTTGTTTTATAACCCTGTTCACAAAAACAGGGTTATAAAAAAAGAAGTGGGGACACTATAAAATGTGAGAACCTTATTAAAGGTTTTACTTTATTTAAAATAGTACAAGACTAACATTTCTAATGTTTGAACGCAGAAGTTTTGTTGAATATGATGCCAGCAACGTCCAAAAATTGGATGGACAGGAACATCACAGGGTTAGGGTTCAAAGGATTTAAAGAGCATTTAAAGAACACCAGGTGAAGGCACTGCTGTGGCTCACCTGGTTGAGCTGACCACCCTCCTGACCATTCTAGGAAACCAGTGCCAGTCTCTCCAGTCAAAATATGAAAAAAAAAAAGTGATTCATTTATAAAATTGACAAAGATCCATCTCATATCCTTTTGCCAGAGTATGAGCTGCTGTCCTCAGACTAATCTATTTAAGCTGTAAGCATCTAATTTCCCATCCACACCTGGGATGGTCTGAGCTTCTGCAGTGCATGGGCTCATCTGTGTAGGCACCATTATTGCTAAATGATGTTGCAGACTTTGGAGTAATGCATGATGCCATTTTACAAAATCTTTCAGGGAAGGACTCCTAATTTCACACACACAATGCCAAATCGCCTTCTGCATGTATTACAGCACCATGGCTCATCACAAAGAGTCTGCCTTCAGTCCAGAGCCGTCCCCAACTTAAAATTGCACATTATGAAATGATGAAAAAATGTGAGAAAGGAAGCCCTGGATTGTTTAGTAACTAAAATATCAACTAATAAAAGGAAAGGTGTTTATCTCTAGAGTTACAGCAGTCAGTATCCTCAGTTCCCAAATTGAAAAACAAGGAGGTGATGAAACGTGTGGTAAACATGGTCGTGTCCCAACATTTTTAAACATGTTGCTTTCATAATAAATGAAAGCAAGTGTTCAAAAAACAAAATAAAACAATTATCCTTGTACTATTTTCATTTAACTTTAGAGTCTGAATGATCAAATCACTGCAGTTCAGTTATATAGTTGTATGCAGTTTATAAAGCATTGAATTTTTTTTTAAATGAGTTCACATTTTTGCCTTTGTTCGTGTGTTTTTGACATCATTGGGAATATTTTTGCTCTTGTTCTGTCTGAAAAAACAAATCTCTGGCAGTGTTTGTTGTCACTTCAGTAGTTTCTCATTCTAGCTTTTCTTCTTTTTATTCCATTGCTTAAAATGTCTTAACATTACACTTAAAATGATGATCTGAACACTGAAAAAGCCCCTTTTTAACATATAAAGATACCCTATATGGAGAGATCATATAAGACATTCAGGGTGTACCCCCCTTTTTTATGGACTGCAACATCTGGAAATACTCTGGAAGTCCCTCAACCCTTTTTAAACCACTTAAATTAGGTTTTTCTTTTTCTGTGTGTGGTCTTTGCTGTGCATTTAGGGTAACAAATGAATACTTAGAGAGTACAAGAACAACAAGAAGAACAAAAATAGTTTAATAGGATTTTTAAATGATCCCAAACAAACTGAATAAAAGAAACTGTGCATCACAGACTTGACATTCTGGTATTTAACTGTAAAAACATATCAAACATTTGACAAATGTCCAGTTTACGCTTTTACATTTACACCCTTCTTCTCAGGTTTGTTTCCCGGGAGAAAAAAATAGAAATCAATAATTTATAAATTAAAACCTATGTTTCTTTAAAATTACACTACAATTTCTAAAAGCTGTTTCTGTCAGTGATATCATGGTTCTCAAGGATTGCTATTGCCTTGTTTCCCAGTAATGGTATTTAATAATGAACTAAATACATTTGAAAAGTCCCATTCACCCACAAGATGATGAACTTTTTACATCAGAGCATGTGTTTCTGGACTTGTCCTTATATGTCTTTACATCCTGTCTGTCCCTATCGAAATTATGCACAGCTAACAGACATCACACCCACCTCTGGACTCAGCCAACAGCTGCTGCATGCCTGAATGGTCAGACACCAAGCATGATACACCTGACAGATTAGCAGGTTAGTATGAAGCGTTTTCCCCAATACAAAGCACTGAAGGTTTGATTAGGCTGACACTGCTAGCTTACACTGATTAAGATTTCTTAAAAAGCTTCCAACTGAAGAAATTTTCTTGTTTAATAAAACAGAAGAAAATAAAAACACTAAAAACAACTGTTGTGAAAAATATCATTGAAATTGAACGAGACACGTATCTGTGTGGCCGCAGAGACTACTCAATGTTTGTGTCCAATAACAACCAGCAAAGAAAAATGCAATGGGACTATTTAAAATATAAATATTTTGGTAAACTTAAAGTGAAAATATAAGTCTTATGCTTCAAATAATTATAGTATTTTTCTGAATGTTACACATTACAATTTAATTCTGTTAAGTGAGTAATTATGAGTTAATATTCAGAGCTAAATGCATACAGCGTGGGGATTTAGCCTTATATTATCAAGAAATTGTGTCAAAATAAAAGAGCTGCTGTCATTTAATCAAAACACAATTTACAAGAAATCTAATGAGACAATCTTACCGGCATTTCCTCAGAGCACTTGGCAAGACAGAGGTTGAGAGCAGGAACAAAATCCAGTATTTAGATGCTGACTTAGTGGAAATAAATTCCTGTTAAACACCGTCCAGTGGAGAAGAAAGTGGAGCTGTAGTCCTCATCATTCATTCTCCCGAGAAGCACACATTAAGCACAAAGCCTCTCACACACTCCGGCTCTCTGTCCATGTGATTCAGCCTCTCCCCTCTCCTTCCTCCCACTCTCTCTCCTTGCATTGAGCGCTTAATCTCCAGTCCCCACTACTTCACTGTTTCCCCTCTCTACAGCTTATCACATGCACACGGTCTTTCCCAGAGCTTCAAGGTAAAGTCCACAGCAGCACTTTGCTCCCTTTCTCTTTTTGTTTCCCTCCCATGTTTGGCCTCTCATGTGTCTCCCCCCACCCTCTCTCATCTTCTCTCTTTGGTCCTCGGTGCTCTGAACATCTGTCATGCTGTTGTGTCTCAGAGCTTCTGTTGCTGTTGAATTCTCACTTTCAGTCCACGCCTCATTATCTGCATAGACTCTTTGTCCTCAAGCTTATTGTAGCTTTCTTACATGCTTTCACTTTTGAACTTTTCACGTGCCTGTGCTGCTGAAAATCATCTCTAGCTCCATTTCAATGGCACCCATCGTTTGCCCCTAGTGGTCTGGGCCCATGTGCAAAGCTTGTCTAGCTTGAGGGTCACATCCATCCTCTGTTGTTTTCCTCAGGGAGAAAAGACTACAGCTTTCAAGTGAGACCTCCTACCTTCAAATATGATTGGAAACACTGAACATCAGGTTTAAGTACACAGCACTGATTTGTTCTTGCCTTAACAAAATCTCCACGAGACGGGCTGAAGTCATTCAACAGCAAATGCACTGAGATTGAAATGGAAATTGAAGCATTCGGCTGAAGAAATGTTGATGAGGCCTGAGGAATAAACAACAGTGTACGTGCTGAGCAGCTTTATGTAACTTAATCCTCAAGGGGTTTGTAAATCTGCCAAATAAATAGGACATATCCCATGTTATAGTCAGGGAGCTATAGCCTGGTTTCTGTTCTGGTTGATTACATTTGGAGGCCTACCAACCTGAGTGACAGGTCTTTTGATGGTACAGCACTGTCAGCTATACATACTGTATCTATTGCTGTGTGAAGCCTGCAGACAAACTGAATGGCTCAAGCTCTGGTGGGAGTCACACTGTGAATAATCCAACATAAAACATGCAGTATTAACCTGAATGAAGTTCCTATAAGATCAGGGACAACACATGTGTTAGTGATTTGTCAACCCTTCCTTTCCTTCTTTTTTACTTTGTTTCCACAATCAGAGGAGTCGCCCTCTGTTGGTCATCATAAAGAATGCAGGTTTAACTTCTGTCTGTGTACATTTTTCCTGCCATTCCCACATACTGGATTGATTCATAGCAACTTTACTCAACCTTGCCGTCCAGAGCAATACCGCTAACAAAGCTGGGTAAAGAACAAACATTTGTGACATTTTCTGTCCCAGAAAAATATTTGCATGATCTGAGTAGTTTGCACCCACTGACACGGTGATGAGGTTGAAATGTGGACTTTCAGAGAACAGAAGGGCTTCCTAAATGAACAGCTCTGTGTCTGACCCAATTAAAAGTGCACTCGCCTGAGTGTCATCTCCTTAGCACCGCCGCCATAAAGTGACTTACCCTGACATTAGTGTTAGAGTTTTAGGGTTTTGCTACCAAGTTATGTTCTTAAACTGATTACCCTTAGGAAATGTTTCTCAGGGCTCCCTAGAAGTCAAATCTTCACACCCAATTAGACTATATTTTAAGTACAGAGCATGAATATTAAATCTATCTAGTCAGTTACTGATAGTTTTTAATGCATGACTGAGAATGAGAGCATAATGGCCTCCACACATTTTCTGTCAGTACTCATAAAAAAATGAACACAAAATAAAATGTGTCAGGCCAGCACAAGCTGCCAAAACAGCTTCCCTTCAGTTTGGCATTGATTCTGCAAGTCTGAACTTTACTGGAGGGAAGAATACGATTTGTCCATAAGCAGTTCCCTCAGTTGGTCTTTTGATGATCTATCGCAGTGGTCCAAAAATCCTCAATACGTGTTGCAAACACTATAACATACAAGACTAATTCTGTGTGGCATGTAAATAAAAGCGGAATCCAATGCAAATCTCATATTTTATTTACATATCAAACATTTTTTTTTTAAAAAAGTGTCATTTTAAGGAAAATATTGAGTCTAATTTGAATTTGATGTCATTGACATGTCTCAAAAAACTTGGGACCGGGCCTGTTTACCACTGTGCAGCATTCCCTCTTCTTTTAACAGCAGCCCATAAATGTCAGGAAATTGAGGACAGCCTCGTCTGATATAGGATTCTAGTCCTGGGCCTTCTTTGCCATATTTTTGTTTGATGATGCTCCAAATTGTTTTCAGCTGGTGAAAGGTCTGGACTGCACGCAGGTCATGCTGTTGTAATAGATGCAGTATGTGGTTTACCATTGTCTTGCTGAAATATGCAATGCTTTCCCTTAAAAATAAATAGTGAGAGCATATGTTGCTGTAAAACCTGTATATACATTTCAATACTGATGGTGCCTTTTTCACATGTGCCAATACTGCCAATTCCAAACTAATACAGCCCCATACCATCAGTGATGCAGGCTTTTGAACCTAGCACTGTTAGTCCCTTTAGAGGGTCACATCTTCCATGTTTTCCAAAAATAAATACGAATTTTGTTTTATCTGACCACTGAACACTTTTCCACTTCAATTCAGTCCATTTTAGATGCGCTTTGGCCCAGTGAAGATCGTGGCAATTAAAACATATGTTCACATATGTCTTATTCCTTGTGTCATAGAGCTTTAACCTGCGTCTGTGGCTAGCATAGTTAACTGTGTTCCTGAGCACATGCAATGATTTCCATGACAGAACCATGACTATTTATAATGCCGTGCTGCCTGAGGGCCCAGAGATCATAGGCGTTCAGTATCGATTTTCGGCCTTGTCTCTTGTGCAGAGAGATTTCTCTCAGAGTCTTTTTATCTTATTGGGCCCTTTGCCCATCTTTACTTCTGAAAAACTCTGATTTCATTTTACACCGCATCGCAACATTTTAGGCATTAAGGCTGTATGATTCTTCCTCTTGATAGTTTCAACCTTGGTTAGACCACTCCCAATGCGAAATAAAGTTATAATCACTAATAAGAACATTGTAGTGAACACAGACGTGTTTTAATCGCACGTCTGAGTAACCTCTACACAGCCTCTGTTAAATAAATGCCCAAAGCCTCAATTCTGGACTTCCCACCATGAAACACATCTAAATTATTCCAGCACAAGGTAACTATTTACTTCCATGAATCTGATGAAATGCTGCGTTTTTGTTCCCTACAGACAAACCCATTCATCTGAACCTTGTTTTGTGTAATAACAAAATAAACAGAACACAGTGTTGCAAAATACTTCTCATCCACAAGTGATAGCGGTGTGTCAGAATCCGTCAGCACTGTTTATCTTTAGTAAACTATGAAGTAAATCTATGACCAAAGTACAAACTGTTATACTTTGCAAAATTAAAAAACACAGAATTACAAAACCTGCAGTTCGTTAGATCCACTGCTGAGCTAAAGTGTTAAAATACAAAAAATAAAAAAATAGACTAAACCAGCAGAAATTAACACGTTTTACCACTGTGCTATGGTATTTTGCCATTGTGCATTTCTATACTTAATTTAATTCAGTTTATTATACAACAAAATATGCAGGCGGTGCTCTCATCTCTGACCGCTGGGTGTTGACGGCTGGAAGAAACCTTTTTGTTAGGAAGAGTCGGGAGGACATTCAGGGACAGGAGCCTGTCATCCCTAAAGTGTACCTGGGAATTAGAAAAAAGGATGATGCTAAATCTTCCAATGAGGTTGCTGTTGAGAAGGTGAGGAAAGGAAACTGTTGTAGAGTCAAGAATTATATTATTTTACTATATGTTTGTTTTTCTTTTGTTTTCTTGTTCTGTCATTTCTATACACACCATGTTTTTAAGGTTCCACAAGTTTATAAAATAATCAAGTATGTGGATATCTTTTTCATTAAAGTCAAAGTTAAGTCATGAAAGGATTGCTTTTTAACACCACATAGTTGCTAGCATTTCTGAGCTTAAAGAAATTTGTTCAAACCTTCAGGGTGAGTGATGTGAATTCTACTGAATGAGACCAAATGATTCATGTGAAAATATATCACTTTTTATGAACTTCTTTGAAATCTGGCATACTTACGTGTCTTTAGACCTTAAAATTTATTATCAACGGGAAATTTGTCATCATTTTAATGGCTCTTACTTCATACTTCATTACACGTTTATTCTGTGTTAGGAAGCACTGCTTGAAAGTGAAAAAAAAATACAAAGCTAAATGCAACATCAAACTTAAGAACAAACTTTTGCATTTCCCTCCTGCAGGTTGTTCTCCATCCAGGCTTTCAGAATCAGTCTGACTGGAACAACGACCTGGCTCTGATCCAGCTGAAGCAGCCTGTCGTTATAAATGATAAAGTGACCCCCATCCCATTACCAGAGAGAGGCCAGGACCTGGCCAAGGCCGTGCGTGGGTCAGGAATTATCACTGGATGGGGCTGGGGACCCCTTCTCACCCCTTCTCCCTTTCTCAAACACATCGTAGTCCCACTGGCCAATCACTCTGAGTGTAGGGCTGAATATGAAAGTCTTGCACTCACGCCAACTGTAGATGATGACATGATCTGCACTGCTGCCACAGAATATCAGGAGAATGTCTGTTTTGGGGATGCAGGTGGCGCTCTGGCTGTCACAGATCCTGAAACTGGGGACATATATGCTGCAGGGATGCGCTTTGGCCCAGTGAAGATCGTGGCAATTAAAACATATGTTCACATATGTCTTATTCCTTGTGTCATAGAGCTTTAACCTGCGTCTGTGGCTAGCATAGTTAACTGTGTTCCTGAGCACATGCAATGATTTCCATGACAGAACCATGACTATTTATAATGCCGTGCTGCCTGAGGGCCCAGAGATCATAGGCGTTCAGTATCGATTTTCGGCCTTGTCTCTTGTGCAGAGAGATTTCTCTCAGAGTCTTTTTATCTTATTGGGCCCTTTGCCCATCTTTACTTCTGAAAAACTCTGATTTCATTTTACACCGCATCGCAACATTTTAGGCATTAAGGCTGTATGATTCTTCCTCTTGATAGTTTCAACCTTGGTTAGACCACTCCCAATGCGAAATAAAGTTATAATCACTAATAAGAACATTGTAGTGAACACAGACGTGTTTTAATCGCACGTCTGAGTAACCTCTACACAGCCTCTGTTAAATAAATGCCCAAAGCCTCAATTCTGGACTTCCCACCATGAAACACATCTAAATTATTCCAGCACAAGGTAACTATTTACTTCCATGAATCTGATGAAATGCTGCGTTTTTGTTCCCTACAGACAAACCCATTCATCTGAACCTTGTTTTGTGTAATAACAAAATAAACAGAACACAGTGTTGCAAAATACTTCTCATCCACAAGTGATAGCAGTGTGTCAGAATCCGTCAGCACTGTTTATCTTTAGTAAACTATGAAGTAAATCTATGACCAAAGTACAAACTGTTATACTTTGCAAAATTAAAAAACACAGAATTACAAAACCTGCAGTTCGTTAGATCCACTGCTGAGCTAAAGTGTTAAAATACAAAAAATAAAAAAATAGACTAAACCAGCAGAAATTAACACGTTTTACCACTGTGCTGTGGTATTTTGCCATTGTGCATTTCTATACTTAATTTAATTCAGTTTATTATACAACAAAATATATCATATATATTAACAAAAGATGGATATGCCCCAGATTGTATGCACCCTGACTCTAGTCTTTAGAGAGCGTCTGAATAGAGGAATAAAAGTCAGATTGCACAATTATTTATTTTAGATTTCAGGAATCGATGTTTTTGTTCTAAACAGAAATTTCCAGAGCAGAGGTGTTGCCTCTGAGCAGATATAAATACTCCCAGCAGAAAAATGCACAACACACTCGACAGAAGAGACTTAGCATTGTTGAAGAAGATGAATATGATCCACAGAATGGCGTAAGTTGGATTATTTTTTGGTTTTCATCAAATCTCTTAATAATTACAATCCATAAATCAAAGCATTGTTTTACCATGAAAGGTTTTCCATTCGTCATCTATCATTTCCTACATGCTGTAAATCCAATGCTGATATATCGATCTCAGTAATTAAATAACTGACTCCTTACAGTTTCTCATTCTATTTTTTTATCTGCTCCCAGCTCCACCGACCCACAGAAGCAGAGGCATTTAATTTTTATTCATCATTTCTCTCTCTTGTTGTCGTGTGAAGGTTTTCTCTGACTGTGGTCGTCCTGGCTGCGTGGGCCTGCCTGGCAGATGTGGCTCATGCTGAAGAAAGGATGAAAGCCTCTGTGTTAGGTAACACATACTCTTAATTCGAAATAAGCTTTTTACTTCAATATTTCATGTAACAAAAAGGTTTCTGCATGGTATAGTATTTGACCAGCCAAGCATTTAAAAAGCAGCCTTAAAAAGCAATGCTGCTTTGAGTCAAACTGAGACGTCAGCACGCTAACTGGCTCACCGTGACAGCTGATATTTAACAGATATGTTTATCATGTCATATCTTGCTTTATAAGTAAGCCAGTGATGTAAATATCCATGTAAGCATTCTAACAATTGACATTAATTAGCACTTACTACAAAAAGAAGTCATTCATTTTGCAGATTGTAGTAACTTGTTTTGAATGTCAGCAGAATAATCAGAGGTTATCACAGCTAAAGATCAGTCAGCCAGTATAGTAGGCTCAGTTGGCCTCGAAATAAGAAATAACAGCATAAAGTCAAATAATTCAAACAAGGATAGTTAAAAGTATTCAAGCATCATCAAGTTACCCTGAAAGCTGATTCTCTTATCTCAATGTTGCGTTTTCAGTTGGAGAAGCATTTCATCGCTTCTAAAAACCACAAGTTAAAAAAATCAAAATCAAAACGCTTGCAGTTTAAATATGGGTCTCAGTAAAGTTCAGTAAAGTTTAACCAAAACTAAACTAAAAACTACAACTATATGTCAAAAGACATTTTTGTTAATTACATATAAACATGACTTTTAAAAATAATTAACTGTAACTAACTGAACTGATTTTGTAAATTCGGAAACGTAACTAAAACAAAATGACAATATACAGGGAATACCCCTGTGATATTGTTGTGTACATGAAATTTTATGGTAATCCATTCCAGCTTTGTTCCGATAAATGAGTGTGGAACAAACCGTATTTTGACTTACTGCCATACTCTCAGATTACTGTGACATTTACCACTGCACTTCCTTCAGTATCAGCAGCAGCAGCCGCTTTTTCACTTCAACCACCCACAAAGTTCAAAGCTGTGAAAAAAACAGTTTTCACCAGCTGTGTCAAACGTAGAAGTGGGCTGTGAAAGGGCTCCAAATTATGCCAGTTGGGGGGGCTTGCAAATTACAGTAACAGCTGCAAAAAATTGTTTGTTGTTTTTAGACTTTTTTCCTATATTGTTGGTCTATTTTTGCAACCTAACACATTTGCATACCACAGTGTGGTGTGAGAGCTGCCAAAGTTGCTTTTTTTAAATGCAGGCTGTTCATCAGTTCTGTAAATGGGTATACCATTCAATTTGATTACTGCAATAAAGCTCTTATACTTCTTTAAACTAAAAGGGAAGAATTTATAAATATCAGGTTATTAAATATGAGTTTAGTGGTCAAACCCACTTGAGATGAAATTGGGCTTCATGTATTCCTTGAACTAAAATGACTTTGACACCCTTGGGTTATAACGAAACCTCCTCTGCAGCTGCTGTTCAGACAGATAACTCCTGCATTAAATGACACGTGCTTTCCTGAGGGATCTGAGGACTGGTGACTTTTTTTCCCTTCATTTGGCTCTGAGGCTACTGCCTTTGAAAGGGAAATCTTCTGCTTCCCTGCTTCTCCCCAAACAGCTGATAAAAACTTTACAATAATCCAAACAATCAGTTTTTAGTGAAAGATAACTGAACCCACTGGAGACGTGATGAAAGACATTTTTAATAAGACAAAGGATGCTATTGTTTACTAAAAATATTAACATAATGAGACAAAGAAAACAAGAAATGTAGCACAGATACTAAATCCATTCATTGTTGCTGTGATGTGTTAAAATAATAAGTTGTTCATTTCTTGTAATACATTATGTGCTGTACTTAATACAATAAATGAACAAAATATTGGAACTCATTCTTGGTATATTAATTCTGCCAGAAGGATGTAAAATTAGAAGAAAATTGATGATAGTCTTTCAGTGCTGTACGGAGCTATCAATACATTAGTCAAAGCGGTCTTCATGATTATCTCAGCCACACAAAAGACTAGTGGATGAAAAGCACAGAGAACAGATTCCATATTTTGCTCCATGATACATTATTTAAAGTCTGTTGTTTTTGAAAAGGCTTTTTAGAGCAAGAAAGTGTCGTATTCAGATGGAAAAGCTCTGCTGAAAAAGCAGGAAGAGATAACAATATTCTTTAATGACTGAAGGGCACAAAGTAAAACGTGACAAGCCTGACATCAAGCAGGTCATGTTTTATTAATTAGGTTTAAGTTCTACTTGAGGGAAAATGGGAAAGAGCAAAAGTGCTGTTAACAAAGCAGAAATGCTCAAACTGACAAAGTGTCCTTAAGGTCTACGCCTAAAACAAACATGTTCTAAATATCCGTTTATGCAGGAGGTCTCATTAAGACAGAGAGAGAACAAATTAGAAAGCAGCAAAACAAGATGAGCGAGTCAAACATAACATTTGTGACAGTTTCAGGCAATGAAAAAATTGCAAGCTGTTTTTTAAAACAACAACAACAACAACAACAAATGAATTAGAATTTATGGGAATACCAAAAAATTTGTGCTTCATTAAAAAAGATAATAATTAAGATGACAATAAAAGTCATCTCAAAGCACTTTATACTATAAAATGAATGAAAACAAAGATACTACAGGACAACAAATCTATACTCTGTACTTGCATTTGACCAGATGCCATTGAATTGAATGGTTTACATTGTGTTTATGTGACAAAATTACATGGAAAATGTACATGTGATCACATTACTTAAAGTCAGCATTATGGGCATAAATGTTGTTTTTTGTGCAAATTATGTAGGGCTAAGAGTTGCAGCAAAGCACAGTAGTTTACTTTAAATGTTTAATTTCAACCAATTTGAATGGATGGATATATTTGAAAATTTGCGATGACGATATAACTGACGATGTAACTGATGCGAGACAAAATAGTTTACAGTGCAAAAACCCTCCATCAATGTATTTTCACTTAAACAAGCAGCAGTTTTTTATGTGCATTAAAGCTATATAAAAATGTAACAGTGCAAATGCCTTGCTGACAGTTTAACCAAAAGGCATTTGCAGTGGAATATATGGACATATCCTGAGCATAACCATGTATAATATCCACAAAAGTTAAAAAGAGGTGCTTTGCAACATGAAACTGCAGTGTGCCAAATAAATAAGTCAAATACGTATTTTTCAGATCATAAGGTGCACGGGATTATAAGGCGCATTAAGCAAAAATAAAGCAGTCAGATAAGTCTAACTTTATTCAACTCATTCTTCTTGCTTCCTCCACTTCTGCACCATTGACTCATTAATGCTGAATTTTCTCGCAGCTGCTCTGTTCCCAAGTTGTACTGCGTGACGCCTTGAGTTTAAAATCCGCTTAATACGCATGTCTCTTAACAGGTGCCATTTTGGGGTCCTTATACACACACAATACAGTAATATTATGTTGAAGCACAGTACGTATCACTCCGGGAGGCTCCTGACTACGGTAGCCGTAATGCTCCAACAGTCCATCAAGCATTGCGGGTTCGTAGCTTAGCAAAGTCGTACTAAAACATTTGACAGATTGCTGAGCGCCGTGTACCACATAAAATCGGTTTGAGGTCAGTAAGCACAACCAGAATTCATACATAAGGCACACGGGATTATAAGGTGCACTGTCGATTTTTGAGAGTGCCTTATAGTCGGACATCACAGGTAAAAAATGTATCCTTTTTTAACACAAAGTATTTTAAAGAGGTTGATAATGAGTTTAAACACTTTACTGAGCAGAATTAAAGTATGAGGTGCCGGTCGAGTATAACGTCTAATGTCCCAGTATGTGGATAAATGGTCTCCAGAGGTCAATAGTTTTTGTAAAATGTGGATGGCGAAGCTTTTTTGTGATGAACTAAATTGTGTTGTGTAAACTTGAACTGTAGGCCAAGACAATATTTGACAGGATCGACAGGATTATAAATAAGAATGTCTGCGTTAACTTCCCAGCCTCCAGGACAGCATCTGTCCGCTCCAGGCGAATGGTTGGTGGGAAACTGGCTCCTCATGTGCCCTGGCAGGCCATGGTCTACATTGCTGAGAGCATGCTGGATGGAGGTTATGCAGGCGGTGCTCTCATCTCTGACCGCTGGGTGTTGACGGCTGGAAGAAACCTTTTTGTTAGGAAGAGTCGGGAGGACATTCAGGGACAGGAGCCTGTCATCCCTAAAGTGTACCTGGGAATTACAAAAAAGGATGATGCTAAATCTTCCAATGAGGTTGCTGTTGAGAAGGTGAGGAAAGGAAACTGTTGTAGAGTCAAGAATTATATTATTTTACTATATGTTTGTTTTTCTTTTGTTTTCTTGTTCTGTCATTTCTATACACACCATGTTTTTAAGGTTCCACAAGTTTATAAAATAATCAAGTATGTGGATATCTTTTTCATTAAAGTCAAAGTTAAGTCATGAAAGGATTGCTTTTTAACACCACATAGTTGCTAGCATTTCTGAGCTTAAAGAAATTTGTTCAAACCTTCAGGGTGAGTGATGTGAATTCTACTGAATGAGACCAAATGATTCATGTGAAAATATATCACTTTTTATGAACTTCTTTGAAATCTGGCATACTTACGTGTCTTTAGACCTTAAAATTTATTATCAACGGGAAATTTGTCATCATTTTAATGGCTCTTACTTCATACTTCATTACACGTTTATTCTGTGTTAGGAAGCACTGCTTGAAAGTGAAAAAAAAATACAAAGCTAAATGCAACATCAAACTTAAGAACAAACTTTTGCATTTCCCTCCTGCAGGTTGTTCTCCATCCAGGCTTTCAGAATCAGTCTGACTGGAACAACGACCTGGCTCTGATCCAGCTGAAGCAGCCTGTCGTTATAAATGATAAAGTGACCCCCATCCCATTACCAGAGAGAGGCCAGGACCTGGCCAAGGCCGTGCGTGGGTCAGGAATTATCACTGGATGGGGCTGGGGACCCCTTCTCACCCCTTCTCTCTTTCTCAAACACATCGTAGTCCCACTGGCCAATCACTCTGAGTGTAGGGCTGAATATGAAAGTCTTGCACTCACGCCAACTGTAGATGATGACATGATCTGCACTGCTGCCACAGAATATCAGGAGAATGTCTGTTTTGGGGATGCAGGTGGCGCTCTGGCTGTCACAGATCCTGAAACTGGGGACATATATGCTGCAGGGATCCTTTCCTATGATAAATCCTGCACTAGGTACAAGCATGCAGTGTATATGAAGCTTTCCTCGTATTTGCCCTGGATCCACAGCATTATGAGAGGAGATACAGACACATCAACTGCTGTGCGCTTTGAAGCGATGTCTGCGATGTACAAAAGGCAGTAGTAATTCGGCTGTCCTTTAAGTGTTGAGGAGGTGTTTAATCTGTGATTTGTTTTTTTTTTTAAAGTGCTTGTGAAGTAACACCTGTTGTTTTGTATCATTTAAATCTGTGAAGAGAGGGAAAAATACACTGAATTTTTTTTTTTAAAAGAAGAAGAAGGAACAGACATTAAAATGTACCACAGTAAAAGCAATCTCTCTCCTTTCATCTTGGACAGTGATGTCATAAAGCTCCTCAAATAAAGGCTATCTCATCATCATCATCATCTCAACTGTCAATTAATATGTGTATCCATCATTTACATACTGCCTTCTTGCAACTCGCTGAAAGTTGCGCTTGTTTCATGCTCATAGGAAACGGCACCTTTCTCTGTCAAACCAGTGTGTTTATCTCCCGTTAAGACTCGAGCTAAAGCTAAAATGCTAGCAGATTTTTTTTCTGGTGGTTTGCACATGTTCCTTGTGGATAAAGCACTAGTATTTCACCGTTAACTAAGGAAAGACCAGTATACAAAGCAAGCTGCCAGTGTCTCAGCTTTTACTGCTCTGGGATCAGTTATGATTGCTGCTTCATATGGAAACACAATGACCATTAGCAAGTAAACAAGCTTCAGTGATATAGCATCGTAAACAAAGGAGTTTCATCTTGCTAACCACTTTGTCCAACATGTGCGATGTAAAATTTGAAAAAATTGTTAATAATTCATTTAATACATTAACAAAGAAAGCTCTGATGATGTGAGGTCTAATAAAATACAACAGCTCAGTTATCAAATTATGGAAGTGTTCACGTTATGTTGTGCCAAGGTTATAACAGAAATCCATCAGCTGCTATGGAGCTCTACTCAAAGACGGTATAATAAAGATGTGACATTAATATTACCTACTGCTATCTGACTCTTTATTTTGGGACCATATTTGGATGAGTGTTGTGCTCAGTTATTGGCTAGTTAGTGTTAAGAAAGAGACTCTAGACCTTCACTCATCAAAATGTAAGCATAAACTTATTCTTAAATGGGATTTCTTGTATTTGGCAATAACCAATACTACTAGAAGGCTAATCATATTAAGTCCTCCAAAAGCACAAGTTACTCAGTAACTCTAATTAATGGCCATACATCCACTGATACACATGCATATTGTAGCTGGCTGTGGGTAGTTTAAAGAAGGCTGACCTACTTTTGGAGCTGCAAGTGGCCATTTGAGAAACATTGGCATTGGCATAATTTTTTAGCCTTGGAGGTTCCCATTTGGCTCAATTTTACATTTTGAACTAACACTTGCAAGCGAAACACAACTCCACAACACTGGTGAGGAGTTCTGTCAAGGAAGAGAATGCTGCTGCTATTACAGCTCTAAAATGGTAAAACTGCTTCCTTTTAGCTAAGCTGTCAGTCTGAGACTTTTGGCTGGTTATGTGGTGAATAGATGTTGCCAATATCAACTAGTTATGAAATGATGTAAAAGGACAAATGGGTGCACAACCTTTGGACCAGTGACTATGCAAATATGGATGTAGCCACCAAGTCCTGCTGATCCATCTCAGCTTCTTAAAAAAAGAAATTATGAGCATGGGTCAGATTTGTTTGTGAAACCAATAACCTTTTATTGTCCTCCTTGATGTTTCTAAAAGGGCCATAATTTATGAAAGAAAAATTATGTTGTATTCAGAATGCTCCGTATCATCTTTTACTGACTTTCAAAAACTGAATTTTATTTTGTCTACTTTCCTTAAACACAATGATGTGAGACATCATTGCTGATACAGGTGTCAGATTAATAATGTGTCCTCATGAGGAACTGCTCTGCGCAGACGTGAAGTTTCCCTGTTGCCCATTCTGAAAAGAGACTTAAGAGCTTCAAAGGTTGAGACTACATTTCATCATGTGCAGTCATCAGCGTGAAAGCAAAAGTTAACAATAAATCAAAAGAAAATAACCCAATTCAGAATTTGAGGACTTTAAGTGTTGCCTCCACATTTTTTTTCTTTCACCTAGAGCAGCAAGACTTCAAAGATATTTTTGTCTGGCAGGTGTGTTCACTCTGCCACAAATCACGAACTGTCTCAACAACAAATGCCCTGAACAGTGATATGACGACAGCCGCCTGTCTAGTTGATTCAATGTGATAGCAAAGATAAAACAGAAGGAAAAATCAAAGTGTGGAGGAGAGATGATTGATTTTATACCTTGGAATCTTTTTCATTGTATTGTAAAGACAAACAAGTTTAGGTCAAGGAGACAGGCATAATGAGACTGATGGTCTTTATTACTATCATCTCAAATATATAAGTGAGTCATTTCATCTGCTTGCCATAGTCCCCAGCCTCCACGATGGAAACTGCTGCTGGCTTTTATAAAATTGCTCAAGAAATGAAATACTGTGATTCTCTTCCTTCTTCTCATTTCTTCCTCCATGCATTTCTAATTATGGTGATTTTCTTTAGTTACTTTATCTTAAAAAAGGAGGAGAGCAGGATTTTACCAGGAAAAAAAAGAAAAGAAAAACTTATAAATCAACCCAAGACAGTCAAAAATCATATTCTCTCCAACATTTCCAATAGAGGCATCCAGGAAGCGTGAAGTGATGCAAAAGTCAGTCTAATCTCCATGTTTTTTTTACCTTGTTTGTTACTTCCTGTTTTATTTTGATAGCCTGTCATCTAATATACCAATACATACATGTGTTGCCACACTGCCCTTATATCCTCCCATGTTTTTAAGCCCTCTGTTTGCTTCTGTTTTTTGTTGAGTTCCCCATCAAGCTATGCGTTTTCATTTAACAAATCCATTTGGGGCCTTTTCTGCTGAACACTTTGATGTCTAAACAGTTTGAAATCAAAGCAACAACTAAACTAACTCTTATGTTTTGGGTGCACAGATGTGACAGTGATTGCTCAGCACTGCTCTTCCTCTCTGGAATATCTTTTTATCCACTGCAAACCGTTTTATTCTCCGCGGGAGTTTGCTTCATTCATCGGAGCGGAGACAGGGACTGCTACAGAGAGGCCAAGTACAGATTCACTAAAGAAGTGGACGTTGCTAAACATCAGCACTCTGAGAAGATGCAGCAGCAGATCTCAGAGAATGACTCGGCCTCTGTGTGGAAAGGTTTTAGGAATATCACAAACTACAAGCCTAAAACCCCCCACTCCACTGATGACTTGCTCTTAGCCAACACCCTTAACGACTTCTACTGCCGTTTTGACGAGCCATCAGGCAGCCTTCACACCTCCAACGGCCCCAACAATAGAGGCACTTTGGACACTAATTCCCCCACCTCTCCCCCCTCCATAGAGCCATCACCACCTTCAAACCGTTCACCTACAACACCCCCCTCCTCACCCCACACAAAAGAGGATTTCACACCACCTCCTCCCACCACAACTCTTCATATTCATGAAGCAGATGTGAGGAAGCAGTTTAAGAACCTGAATGCTCGGAAAGCTCCCGGCCCAGACGGTGTGTCTCCTGCCACCCTCAGACACTGTGCAAACGAGCTGGCCCCAGTGTTTTCTGGCATTTTCAACTCCTCACTGCAGGCATGTCATGTGCCTGCCTGCTTCAAGTCCTCCACCATAATCCCTGTCCCCAAGAAACCTAGGATCACTGGACTAAATGACTACAGACCCGTGGCTCTGACATCTGTGGTCATGAAGTCTTTTGAGCGCCTAGTTCTCTCCCATCTCAGGACCCTCACGGCCCCCCTCCTGGACCCCCTGCAGTTTGCATACAGAGCCAACAGGTCTGTAGACGACGCCATCAACATGGCCCTACACTTCATCCTGCAGCATCTGGACTCCCCAGGAACCTACGCCAGGATCCTGTTTGTGGACTTCAGCTCTGCCTTCAACACCATCCTTCCAGACCATCTCCGAGGCAAGCTTTCCCAGATGAATGTGCCTGATCCCATCTGCCGGTGGATCACTGACTTCCTGACGGACAGGAAGCAGCATGTGAGGCTGGGAAAGAATGTCTCGGACTCCCGGACCATCAGCACCGGCTCCCCTCAGGGCTGTGTTCTTTCTCCTCTGCTCTTCTCCCTGTACACCAACTGCTGCACCTCCACCCACCAGTCTGTCAAGCTAATCAAGTTTGCAGATGACACCACCGTTATTGGACTCATCTCGGACGGGGACGAGTCTGCCTACAGGAGGGAGGTTGAACGTCTGGTGTCCTGGTGCAGCCACAACAACCTGGTGCTGAATGCCCAGAAGACAGTGGAGATTATTGTGGACTTCAGGAAGCACACAGCCCCACTCCCCCCCATCATCCTGACTGACACCCCCATCACCTCTGTGGACTCATTCCGCTTCCTGGGTACCACCATCACCCAGGACCTGAAGTGGGAGCCCACCATCACCTCCGTCATCAAGAAAGCCCAGCAGAGGATGTACTTCCTGAGGCAGCTGAAGAAATTCAACCTGCCAACACGGACGATGATGCAGTTCTACACTGCAATCATCGAGTCCATCCTCACCTCCTCCATCACCGTGTGGTACGCTGGAGCCACTATCAGGGACAAACAGAGACTGCAGCGTGTTGTGCGCTCTGCTGAGAAGGTGATTGGCTGCAGACTCCCATCTTTGCAGGACCTGTACACCTCCAGGACATTGCGGCGTGCAGCTCGGATCTCAGCTGACCCTTCTCACCCTGGACTAGAGATGGCACGATACCACTTTTTTATGTCCGATACCGATACCGATATCATAAATTTGGATATCTGCCGATACCGATATGAATCCGATATAGTGTTTTTTAATCAACAAAACTGTTTTTTAAATATCTTGCTGCATTTTGTATAAGTTCATACTCAAGTTTAAAACAACAACTACACTAAAGCTATTCTGTTATACCTGTATGCAAAAAAAATATTTCATAGTTCAGCAATACTGATCAATCTAATAAACTTAAACTTACACCATCCTCCCTATTCTGGTATTTTAAAGAGTACTTAGCATAAATATTAAGCAACCTAACTAATAGGGTTCCAACTCCCAGCAACAACAAAAATAAATAAATAAAAAATAGGGAACCACCCCTCACGCTCCACCTCATGATGCTTAATCGACGTAATCAACCTTAATTTGATGCAGTGTGACAAAAAATGCACAGAAATCAATTATTTTTCAAGAAATATTAAATAGATTCAACATCTTTCTTCAACAAAATTGCAGACTGCACAGATGGTACCTTCCCAAAGGAAAAAGTACTATAGCTTACTAGGGTATATATATATTAGACTTAATAGTTACTATATACAGTAATTGACTTCTATTCATTTTACATCAAATTAAAACTTTGGGTGTCAGATAATTATTCATTAAAAGCTAGACATTTTAAATGAGAATAAGAAAGAAAAGTATGTCTTTGTGCCCCCTTTTCCCTGTTAATGCCCTATCGGCCCCCCTGGCTAAACTTTGCTAGATCCGCCCCTGCACAGTTACCAGCGTCAGCTACGTAGAAAAAGATCCTCGAGTAGAAAGTAATATTAAATAAATTCTAACAACAGCTTATCAAGCTTAAACGTGCTGCTGTTGTTCAGCCGCTGGTTTCCTCTTTCTGGTGCAAAGTGGGCCAAAAGCAAACTAGAGACACGGACTCACGACAGAAAAGCCGATCAGCTGATCGTTAAGCAGTTTCATGATTGAAGTAGCAGCAGGAGAGGCAGTCGCTTGTTAAGCTTAACGCAGGAATGCTTTACAAACATTCAGAGATGGACTTACACACTTGCTTTACTTCTCTCGGGATAACTTTGTCGGAGATGAAATGCCGGGTTGCTAGCGAAGCTCCAAATGCTATCCAGACCACCGACAGGTCCCGCATGCCACAGCCGCTCTATCACGTGATGCATACTGCTCCGACGTGCTAACGTTCTGAGGTGAGTTACGGCGTGTTGCAAGTTTTGTGAGGTGCTTTCGTGATATTTAATGGATCGGATTACATTTTTTATTTTTCTCCGATATCCGATCCAGTAATTTAGGTCAGTATCGGACCGATACCGATACGTAATATCGGATCGGTCCATCTCTACCCTGGACACAGTCTGTTTGACCTGCTCCCCTCAGGCAGGAGGCTCCGGTCCATTCGCACCAGAACCTCTCGCCATAAGAACAGTTTCTTCCCCTCTGCTGTTGGACACATGAACAATAACCATATGACTGTACCCGCCACTAACACATGACCCTACGCTGTGTCACTGCATCATTCCATGTTTGGCACTGATCACCACCTGCACTCATGTATATATCTTTCAACGTAGCACTCTTAATTCTTATTCTCATGTATATATCTCATGTATATCTCATGCACATATCTTTCCACGTAGCACTTTTAATTCTTATCCCTACTTTTATTTTTTCATGTCTATTTAAGTGCTATTTATGACACTATGTTTGCACTGAAGCACCGCAGCAATTTCCTAATGTTGTAAACCTGCTCAACATTTGGCAATAAACCCCTTTCTGATTCTGATTCTGATTCTGTAGGAGGTGAAGACGTGGTACCAGGAGAGAACTCAAACTCTTTGGTACCTCTGCTCTAAAAGACTGCAGGTGATAGGAGGTTTAAACCAAACTGCCTCACTGTACCAACATACTGCCCCTGAAACGAGACATCAAAGATATTTATCCTTATTACTGACACCTACCATTCATCGTACCACAAATGTAAGGAGCTTCCCATGGCCAGGACTTTCCCTTGAAAGCTCACGATTAAGAGAAGAAAACATGAATTTACAGTCCTTTCTTTGGTGGTCTGACTGTTTTTATACTAATTCCACGTCTGTAAATCACTTCACGATCTTATAACAGCTCACTTGTCTGGCATGCTGACAGTCCTGGGCAGGAACAATAGAAAAAGAAGTTCTACCCCTTAAGCTGCTCGCTGAAGTGTGCGCAAAATCATTTAATGCTTTGACCTTTTTTTAGCTGAAATAAAAATCCAGAGAGTTAAAAAGTACTTTTTTTTTAATCTGATCTGCAGCAGAGTGCAAGGAGTTCTTCTCCATGGCTGTTAAAATATTAATATCCCTGTCAAACACCATTACTCTCTACCAGTGTCAGGGAGTGCTCTGTCTGACTCCATCACCCCTGAAAGCACCAGCATAGGTCACAGCTGTAGAATTAACATGGACATTTTTTTTAAATGCATACTTACATTTTTGTTTAGTTTATACAATCATATGCATTAGTTCTTAAACTGAATTCAGTTTTTTTAACTGCATCTACAGCAGAAGTAGACTATCATTCATGTTAAAATATTCACTGCTCTCAACTGCCACTTTACTGAATATTTGTTACCCAAGTTCTGTAAAAACACCAAACTTTTAAAGATGAGACAAGATTTTGGAGGTTTATATGTCACATCTGATGAACTGTGGGGCATGAGGCCAAACGAAAAGAGGTGTCACACGTAAAATTCAGTTCAAAGTTTTAGCAGGTCCTGAACTCATATGGGTTCATCTTGACAGAAAGTCATTATTGTTGTCGTCTAGTCATTTTTATTCAAGCTCTTTATTCAGACTTCCCAACACAGCCCTGTTCCTGTAGTTCCCGTCCTGCTTATTTGTCACAACAAACAGGAACTCAGTTTCAAGGCAAATTTACTCTGTAAATTTAATCTTCATGGGAACGAATGGGTCTTTGTGACACCAGTTCTGCAAAATAAAGCTATTTTCTAAGTCAGTCAGTCAGTTAGAAGTGCGTTGTGTACTCAGCTGCTGGTTTGTGTACTCTGTTGTCGTGGGTAACTGGGAAACAGAATCCTTTTAGGCTTCACTGACCATTGCCATATTCACTGCACTGCACGTTTTTCGATAAGGCAATAATAGAGCAGGATTTTTTTTCCTGTCATTTGTTAATCATAGATAGCCTTATTCGTGGTAGACGTGCTTGCTTGGACACTTCCCTTCAGATTTTATCAGGAAATAATAGAGTCAGCCATCAAAACAACTGTAAGATTAAAATATAAACCAGTCTTTGTGCTGAAATGCCAGTATCTATCCTCCTGATTTCTCTTTTTTTCAGAATCATTAAAATCCATTAAAGAGTATCCATGTCTGTATTCAGTTTTTACATATATTCTTATACGTGATAATTATCATGCTTTACTGACACCTCGACTGAATTCATCAAATAGATATTTTAGTGCTGGAGTGATGTCATCTAGCCTGAATCTCTTAATAGAGCTGAGGTCTCAAATTAAGCGCGGAGGGGATCCGGCTTTTGCAGTTACAGCCACGAGACTGTGGAACAACCTTCCGCTCAATATTCATACTGAAAAGTCTCTACAGTCTTTTAAACTCTGTCTTAAAACTCTATTGCTTTGTAGTCAACCTTGTTGCTTTTAATTGTGCTATAGAGATCAAATTACCATGGGTAGCCCCTTTTTTAATGCGTTGATGATGCCTCTATTGAGTGGAGGAAAGTAACTACATATTTTCACTCAGGTACTGTAGTCAAATATTGTGACATTTATTCATGCTTGTATGTATTTATGTTTAAACATATGCCATTTTGAATGTAATAATCCAGATAACAATGTACCATAGGTTAAAGGTCATACAGCTAACATTTTTAAATCATAAAATAAACAAATTATTAAATAATATCAACAGTCCAGGCATTATGTCACTGGTGACATATGGATTGCTCTCATGTAAAAGCATTTAGGAAACAGGCTAAAAAATACAGTTATCTTTGAAAAACTGCTACTAATGATAGTAAAATAAAGAAAAACACTCTAAAGTAATGTTATGTAAGGGTAAAGTGATTTGTTCACTGTTTGCAGGGTTGGCAGTTTGATTTCTGGCCCTTGCACATGATAAAGCATCTTTGCGCAAGACTGTGGCCCAATATTAAAGACGCAACATCAACTATCAGTGCAAGGGGCGAAAAAGAAGAAATCATTGGGCAACTGCTGTAACCACAGGCCTGCTTGAGCTCAAGTTAGAGAGATAGGTTAGGCCAGACAAAAGTATTTAAGGCTCCATGCAAATCACTGGTGCCTAAAGTCTTTCACATCACACCGTTATTTTTGTTTTTACTTACACTCTACTTCTTGACGGGAACCAGTATGTTCTTCTTTAAAATACTGTGTGGTTTAGAGAGGAACTGAAATACTCTGAGTCCTCTGCAGCTGTGCCTTCTCAGGTTCTGACACAATGGGGAGGGATGATGGACCTAATGGGTATTAAATGCCATGCAAATGCCAGGACTGTCACGCCTTCCTGCCCAGAGTACAACCAGTTGTCATGACTCAGCTGTGTATTGCCTTTGAAGTTTGGATAATAAGTTGATACTAAGTCATTGTAGACCGAAAATCATATATAAAGCTTAGACATGTGTTTAGAGAACACTTTTTTTCCTGAGGGAGGGTTTTAGTAGAGGCTTGCAGAGCGAGGATAATAGTAACAGGGAGAAGTTTACTCTGCGCAGAATCTTAAGCAACTTCTCGTTGTTTTTTGAAAAACAACAGCATGCCACAAAAAGACAACATGCATTTAAGTGCAAAACTTCAAAGATGTACACTTCCTTCTGCAACCAATTACAACAAAGTGACTATTGTAGCTGTACGCCACTGCCGCTGTCATAAAACTGTGCCACTGTGCTTTTTCCTCCTCAGTTTCACAAGTCGTTGTGCAGTGAAATATAAATCTGCAGTCTGTGACACCCTAAAACGCTAAATATGATTTGACTGTGCCTTTCAAACTGTATATGTGCACAGTATAACAGGTACATTTTGGAGCCATTGTTGTTTAATTGTCTTAAGGTCATATTTCAGTGATTAAATATTATATTAACAGAATTGATTTAAAAATCAAAGATCTCCAAACCCATAATACAAACAAATGGTTTGTTTCCCAGAATTAAAGTTCTCTTCAGAAACACAGTCTGCTTCTTCACCTGCACCACATGTTTCAGACCATCAAAGAATTGTTAATATTAGATAACAATAACCCAAGTGAATGCAAACTCCAGTCTTTAAAAGATTATTTAATTTAATAAGAGAAAAACCTACCTGACCCTGTGTGAAAAAGTAAGTTTGCATCTTCTACCAGAAAATCCTGAAGGAGAATGTGCAGCCATTAGTTTATACCCTGAAGCTCAAACACACTTGACTTATGCAGGACAACAACAAGTGGTCTCTTCAAGATCCTTTGGGGTGACCTTAAGCAAGTTAATGCACAAAAACCCTCCAGTGTGGCTGAACTGAAACAATTCTACAAAGAAGAGTGGGCCAAAATTCCACCATGATGAAAGATTAATTGCCAATTATAACAAATGTCTTTTTGTAGTTTTTGCTGCATGTGGCACAACCAGTTATTCAAGTTTTAGGGAGATATTCACATAGGACCAAGAAGGAGAATATTTCTTTTATCAGACTGGAGGATGCACATGTTGTTTGTATCAGTGTGATGTAATATGTGTTTCCTTTAATAGCCACCAAATCTATAGGATACTGTAGCTAAACAGCGAAATATAGAGAATCAATATGAGATGATGCTTAACAACAAGAACCTGTTTAGTCTAATAATGAATTTTTAAATATCAGGATCATCAATCCATTCATTACCACATAGAGTACGACCTCTTCCTGACTTATTCTTCCTATTACCGGTTTTAGTGTAGACTAAATTACTACATTGTTGTCATACTATGACAACAATGTAGTAATTTAGTCTACACTAAAACCGGTAATAGGAAGAATAAGTCAGGAAGAGGTCAGGAAGTCGTTTATTTACCAAACACAAAGTAACTCACCTGCACATCTGAGACTTGGTTCAATTTACCACATCAACATGTGAGGCAGAATCCCCACTTCCACACTGCCAGAGTAGTACAGACCTTTCTGGATCAGGAGCACATCCAAATACTTCCTTGGCCAGGATTTACTCTCAGTAAGCCTCCTACTGAACATGCCTGGGAGATGCAGCGTCAACATGTTTAAAGAAAGCCACAACCAACCAGCATTGCACAGCCGCATGCTGCACTCCTCCAGGAATGGAGGCAAACTACTCAAAAACAGATGGTCCATCTCATAACATCCAGAGCAGGCCATAACTCATGTTAAACATCTTGTATATAAGTAGATTGTCTATAAATGTGTCTATAAAATCTTTGATCTAAGAACAAAATATAAATCTCAGAATGTGTGGGCTAATTACAGCTTACAGCAACCTTTGTATCAGCCAAACATCTTGTCCTTGCCAAAACACTCTGCCATCATCATTGATAATGATTAATATGAGGCTAAATGAAGAAAAATCCAATTTTTCAAAAGTCCTGCTGTGTTTAAACCGTTTAACACTGGCAGCAGCTTTACCCTTCAACCTCCTTGCCCTCAGCAGAGTCAGAGAGGGGTACGAGAGGTGTGAAGTGAATTCTCACATGACCAAAATGTGTGAGCCTGTGTGCACAACAACAGCTCGAGAGCTTCAATCACCGGTGTTTGCATGTGGGGCTGTGTATGGGGCTTTATCAGCAGCTGATATAGCAGCACATGTGTGCCCTTGTCAATTTGAATATTCAGGACGTTGTGACAAAAATCGAAATAATCAGTGACAGAAGGTGAAAGACGAAGTAGAGGCCAGCGTCTTTTATAAACAGAGGGAAATGTGTATCCCTAATAAATGGTAAAGATAAATCAATCCAAAATTTATTGAATGTTCTGCAAGACATATTTATCTCACAATCAAAGGCAGAAGGCCTAAGCATAGTTTTCTTTCTCTCATTTGGCTCACTTTCCAATAAACCTCCAACAAACCTTAACTGCATTCAGAAGTGATGATTCTTTCATTAGGGGGCTTTCACAGCTTCAAGGTTTTTCAAGCTTGAGTTTGAATGGTTTCTTTCAAATCAGGCCAGATGACGTCTCGATTTAAAGGTGCACGCACTCAATGAAGTAGCCAAAACGCAGATTCTTGCACACTAACTGTCATGATTCGGCTGTGTGGCAGGCAGGAGAGGACCCAAACGCACACTCACGGGGACACGAGGAATAAACTCAGAGAACACAGCTTTATTGCTGGAAAGGCAGATCACAGGTAATACAAAACTAAACTGGGAAAAACTAAATATAAAGCGCCCCAAGAAACACAGGGAGAATCACACACAGCATGAGGGAGAACGCGACACCGAACTGAGGGAGATGCAGACATAAATACACAGAGGGTTAACGAGGGAAGTGGGAACACACGGGGAACACAGCTGACACAGATAACCATAACGAGACAGGGCAGGAGTGAACACAACATGACGCATACTGACGAGAGACTGTCAAAGTAAAACAGGAAGTACACGGAGGTTCAGACAGGAGGAGAGAGAGCACGGGGAGAACACAGACATAACGGGCTGGGGAAAACATGGAATAAAACACAAGGAGAGACGAGGGCTCACAGATACACAGGGGCACACAGGAGGTAACCAAATAAGGAACATCTTAACTAAATAACCTAGGAACCAAGGCATAAATAGGGAACAAAACACAAAACACACAAAAACTAAGAATACTGGGCCAACATGGCCCAGGACCATGACATCAACATGAACTGCACAGACAATCACCTGTGAAATAAAAAGCACGCTCAGTGGCTGCTCATGTTAAGTGCTGTGAGTTTCAACATCACACACTTGTTACACAGACATAAATACATACAGACTAAAGAGACTGCTTAAAAAGTCTAAAGCGTGGTTGTGCTTCAAAAATTCAAATCCAAATCAAACAGATACCTGATGTTTGAATAAAATTACTTTTTTATGCATATAAATCTGCTTAAACAGAGGTGAGGTGTTTGAAGTAAAAAGACACACAAGGACGACTCAGGCATGGGGACAAAGAGCTTTATGTTAAACCCTGTCACCTGGACTTCTCCCTCTGCTCTTTGTTGTCATGGTTACGTAACTGTCAACTTCTTAGCCTGAAGTGTAAAGTGCCACTTGTTTTGAACCAAGGAAACAAAAATGACATGACACATTCAAGCATATAAGCTTTATTAATCTATTTATAACTTAAAAAGGAGAAAAAGAAGAAGAAGACAACCTCAAAAGCATCACTGTAGGTTTCACATGAACAACATAATTAAAGAATTCAAAACATAATTATCACAAAACAAGTGAAGGGTTAACATATACTGTAATCCACACATAAATGATTAACTAGTTTGAAAGGGATCAGTTGATGTGATCTATACTCTCGTGGTCTGTAGGACCACTACTCCCACACAAACTCTAAAGTGCTGTTCTCCATCATCTTTGAGGTGAAGACGGTTTCAAATTTTCTACTGTCCTCCTCTGTGAACATGTTTTTCCAGTCTCCCACTTTACCTGCATTGCAAAAAGGAAAGACAGAGAGAAAAGTCAAAATGATCTTTTTTTTTTTGTCCTGTTTGGTTCCTTAGCCATCAAAACTGTTGTCTGAAGGCCAACAAAGACGTGATTTTCAAATATAAATCAGAAATGTATTTTAAAAAGGGATTTGGTTATAGTTTACTGGGTAGTACTGTGTTTTATATTAAAGAGTTATCATTCAGTTGAACCTTTATGTATGACAAGACTGAATAGGACTATTGAAGACTGAATAATTACCTCGTCATTTTATGCTACTAAAAAAGGGACAATTTCAAAAATTCAAATGTCTATAATTGAGTCATTAAATATTAATTGAATAGTTTCACAGCCAGAAGACCAAAGGTGATATTTCTGTATATCTCCTTCTAGATGGCGGTATTGTGAACAGGTTGCGGTTAGGCTGGGTGAAGTTGTTATTCAGTTGAAAGGAAATTAAAAACACTTCGACCGTTTAGTGTGAACAGGAACGGTGAACTGTGCAGCTAAACCAAACAGACAGTTTTTCTCTCATTACTTATTTTGAAGATAATTATCATGAAGATGAAATGATGCAAAAAGCAAAGCTACTGAGAACATAAATTTTCCTCCATTTCCTTTTATTTTCTTGAGACCTCTAAGATTCGTCTATCATGCCCTATGACACACTGATGAGAGCTCTCAATGTGTCATAGGTTACCAAAAGTCTGTCAGTAGATTATCAGCAAGTTGCATTTTTGCAGCTACTATTTTGGTCACATTAAGACACTCTCAGACATCTAATCTGCTTACAGTTCAGCAGAACTTGCCTTTTCTCATGAAGGAGCCCTTGCTGTGGTCCATTATTTCCTGAGGGACGAGAGTGTAGTTGATCATCTTGTTTTCCTTCATGCTGCTGAAGCTGCAGTGTTTCACGCAGTTGTTGACGTCGTCCTCCACCAGGGGACACTGAAGGAACGAGCTTATTTTCTTTATGGTGCCGTGCAGATCCTGGCAGCAGGAAGAAGAGTGCAATTTAAATTTCCTCACTTCACTGACATGAGAGACCTCCTTGAAATGCTAAATAATTATGTAATGAGCCATAGGGTTCAGTTTGAAGAAGTGTACTTCCACTTTTCAGACCTGCGTCTGACTTTGTGACCAGGGAACAAAGCAAATGAATATTTTACAGGGGATAGTGTGCTTAGCTGTGATGCAATAATTTACCAGCGACATTTCTTCATAGGTGATGTGAAGCAGATTGCTATTAATCTGACTGGTCCAGCCTTTAATGTGGTCAAACCAGGAACCGAAAGAAACTGAAACAAACAAGCGTGTGAAGAAATACTGCACATCTGATCAGATTGAAACTTGTAGCTGCACAATGATACAACAAGCAAAACAGTCACCCTCACCTGTTTCATCCAGGAATCGGTCCAAAAAATCTGGAAATGAATGAGGCTCAGGGAGGAAGTTGGCCATTTTGTGGAAGTGGTAAAAGGACACGACCACATCTTTAGGATTTCTGCTCACATAGATGACCTGTGACATGACATGTGTTGTTAAGTTTACTCACAGTTATGTCCATAAATATTTAGTTGATCCTTTTTGTGGTAATCTTTCCCTCTGTGCACAACCACAGAGGATTTTAAATCAGACTATGTGCTTTTACTCCAGGAGTTTCACAAAAGTTTTGCAATAACTGTAGAAATTTCAGAGACCTTTAAACATAGTCCCCCATTTTCAGAGATTTTAATTTAACTGGACAACTGACCCACAGTGTCATAGCTGGGTGTGGTCTCTTTACTTAATAAGAAATTATGCTTTGTCCTTTACGCTCAAGAAATCATCCCTAGACTTCTATCAGCAGTCAAGATTGTTAAGTAGAATTAGACGCTTTCCCACAATGGAAACAAAAACAGAAAACACAAATATTTATCAGTTAAATTCATGGCACCTAAAAGTCTGTCAAGTCTGGATGACAGTGCTTTCTCAGAAAAAGCTGTCAATCTTGAAATGTTTCTCTGTGATTTGTGTTTTTGCTTTAAAAGAAAAAATGTCCAAAGACATGCAGCTTGTGGGGATAGGTTAATTGGATAATCCAAATTGCCACTAGGTGTGAATGTGAGTGTGAATGGTTGTCTGTCCCTGTGTGTTAGCCCTGCGACAGACTGGCGACCTGTCCAGGGTGTACCCCGCCTTTCGCCCTATGACAGCTGGGATAGGCTCCAGCGCCCCCCGCGACCCTGAAAAAGGATAAGCGGAAGCGAATGGATGGATGGAAGAAAAAATACACAATTACTGAGATACAGCTTAATAATGAGATTTACAGCAGAAAAATCAACTAGTTGTGTTATCTGACAGACAAAGTGTAAATAATACCATAACTAGTAAAAACAACAACAACAACAAATAAAAGTCAAAACTCAGCTTACTGTGTACATCAGTATAGGGTATCTGTCAAATCAGTATATAAACCAGCCAAACCAGTGGAGTTAAGTTAAGCTTCCACACTACAGTCAACTGGACACTCTGCCTGATCAGATAAAGAAGTGTTGTTTGTTGTTCGGATCTACCACAAAATAATTAATAATGTCCTGTAGGAATTATTTTTAAATGAATGCATGACATTACAAATTGGACATTATTTGGCTTGATAAATGTATTAACTTGTCTCATTGTGTTAAAAATACACATGCACATTTTAAAGATCTGATGCCGGCACGTTATGCTTTCAGTATTAGGTCTTAAATAGTCAGTAGAGTCAGTAGTTTTATAAATCCCCTTATTAGACTAGTTTGGTGCGGCAAACTGCTAACGTCAGCCAGGCTGCAGAGAGCAGGCATGGGCTCAGTGGGTAACAGCCTCCAACATTGGCGAATGTTTAGAATAAATCTATCAATTAAATGTGCACTTTAATGACCTTGGTTTTGGAGTGCTGGAGGGCAGGGCCCAGCAGGTGATGAGGCAAGTGTGTAGTGATGACTCGAGCTGTAGTAGGTAAGGCCTCCAGCAGAGCAGAGCTATAATAGTGCTCCAACCAAGGAGCTCTTTTCCAGTTTTCAACAGTCTGGGACAACCCTGGGTTCCCTCTGGTGCGTATGAGAGTCACAACTTCCTGTAGCCATGTGGTACCTGTTAAGAGGAATGAGTGAGAGGCATTGATGAGCCCACATTGATGAAATTCAGTCATATAAACCATAGAAAGTTACTCAAACTCAGCGAAATGCTTAAAATGAAAAGTAAGAAGTTATTATGTAAATTGCTAAACTCACCACAATCTATGTCACCATGTTTTCACTGAGTTGCTTAACATGCTCATCTGGTTAGACTGGAGTGTGTGTGTGTGTGTGTGTGTGTGTGTGTGTGTGTGTGTGTATCTTTGGAAGTTTGTTCTCTCTTACCTGACTTTGGATAAGACACTATGAGAATATCCGTATCCAGAAATGGAAAGCTGACAGCATATTTCAAGGAATCCTGAGTGTGCAGGTGTCCAGGAAACGAAATGCCATGAAACATCTCTGTGACATCTAACCTGGCCATATCCACCTTCAACAAACTATTTACTGCTTTTGATATCCTTTCAGCTGCCTCTGCTCTAATCTCCTTTTTGTGATCTGCTCTGTAGCTCTGTCTGTCTGTAGCTCCGCCTGCCTCTCTGCCTCTATGCTCTCCTGTTGTGTGTCTTTCTTGTTGAGAACACACAGACAATGACCACACAGACTGAAGCAGAAAGAGGAGACGCTAATTAACGTGTCACACAGACAGTGGGGGTTACTTGCAGTAATTTCCAAATATCGTATGCAGGTATTCACACTGAAAGAGGAAATAACAGCTAAGTCAGCAACGTGGGAAAATCTGTACATGTTAAAAAACAGAGACTGACGGGACAAAAGAAGAAAAGTAGTACAAGTGGTACATTTTCTCAATGACTGCTTTCAAAATGTACAATGGGTTTCTTTTATAGCTTTAAATGTATGAACTACTTGGACACAAAAGACTATATAGTATTACTCACCACTGAAAAACACTCCATAAGCTGCTATCAATGGCCTCCAGTCTTTCAGTCTCTCTCTCTCTCTGTCCCTCTCTCTCCCTCTCTGTTCCTCTCTCTCTCTCTCTCTCTCTCTCTCTCTCCCTCTTTGTGCTGACAATCAAGCCAAACACCAACATCATAAAATATACAGTTGAAACTAGATATTAAGTTAACAAATAAAAAACATATTTGTTAACTTTAAGAGTAAAGAGAGAAACTATCTGTATTTCTTAATTGTAAATATCACCAAATTGTATTCCAAATGGAGCCACACACATTCTTTTCCTGGTGTTTTGGTTGACATCTCTTGATTTTCCCATGTCACAGAAACAGGCTCTGTGTTTTGCCTTATATCCACAGGTGTGCCACCAATTTACTCACATGGACTCTACTAACCTATCAGAAGCTTCTTAAAAATAAACTTAGTGTATATGTACTCCTAAATCTGATGAAAGTGATAAAAAATAGACAGCTCTGTCTCTCTTTATTCTGACATTTAACGAATTCAAAAGATATTTCAATATTTATTTATCCAAAACAAAACAAGTTTACTCTAAATTGATGTTGTACAGTAAAACAATGTTCTTGTGTTTTCCATAAAGTGTATGTAAATATCTGGTTTAAACTGTGAATATACTGCTGTGTGTTGAAATTCCTCTTGTTTTGCATAGAAATATACTGAACAACATACAAAGCATAATATATAAAATAACATCTACCAGAGTTTTTTCTTTGAAAGAAGCTCCTTATGTCCATTCTTGTATATCACTGCATTACTGAAACCGATTTATTTAGCCATGGAGGGAAACAACTGAAAATATGAAATAAACACACGTAAGCTAAGACTCTCTAAAGAAACAGCATTGTTGTTGTTCAGCTTTTCATTTCGCCATTTGTTGATTCACTTGAAGAGCAAGTAACGTAATATGGGTCAAGTGATCAGTTTGATATCAATCTGCTCTCTGGCAGGTAGCTCCAAGCCCTCCTGGGTTTTAAATGCACCTTAGAACACACATGCATCAACATTACAATGAGCGGGTGGAGGGAGGTTCGGAGTCTTCTCTCACCCCCGTTCTCTGCGACCTGCTGGAGCAGGGGGGCTAGGACTAGGAGGAGGAGTTGGCCGTCCGACTGCGGTCTGGAGTGTGGAGCCTTCCTGCTGCTGCGGAGTCGGGGCGGTCTGCCTGCCCCCACCGCAGGGAAAAGGGAAACACCACCTGGGTCTGGGTGCAGTTCCCCCCTCCAGGGGCGGGGGCACCTAGACCCGGTTTGTAGAGTACGCTTGGGGAGTGTGATCGTGTGTACAACGTCTCTTTATGTCTGTCTCCACGTTGGTTGAGTGTGGAGTAAGTGCATATGAGAGCATGAGGGTGGGAATGGATGTTTGTATCTGTGTGTGCCTGTATGTCTGTGTCTATATGTCAGGTTGGGTGTCAGGCGCCACCTCTCTGGGGACATCTCAGGCCCTCCAAGGTTTGGAGGCCTATCTCCCCCCACCACCACTTCCCCTGCCAGTGGCGGACCCCCTCAGACATCGGTGCGTTGGTGGTTCTTTGTGTCCGGGGATGGGCGTCCAGGTACACACCGGCTCACTCCTTGGCGGCCGCTTATCGGGGCCTGGAGCCTGGGGCTTGCTCGGGCCACTTCGGAGGTGGGGTGCCCCCGGCCTCTCGGCCTGGGGCTCGGTCACTCAGGCGCAGCTGGCTGCCGGCGGAGCTCACGGGCGCGTCACTGCGACTCCCCCTGGCTTCTGCTCCGCGGCTGCTGAGTGAGCCCTCATCTGGGACTCTCCTCAGCTCTTTCCGGGACAGTGGCGCAGCTGCCCCTCTGTTGGTCTTCCTTGGTCTCTTGTGTTCTGGGGGCCTCTGGATGTCTGGAGTTTTGATCTCCTCCACACCTGCTTCACGCCCTGGAGGACGGGGCTGTGGCCCCCCCACACCCTCTAGCAGATTATTACATGAAGGAACCTTTTAAAAAAACAAAAAACAAGCGCGTCCATGCTCACAGGTGTACACACGGGTGATCACACCCACAAACTACACCCTTTTTGGCTCCTACCTCAAAGCACACTGTGTTCTGTTGATCTTATGTGCTGCACAATAATGTTTAACATTTAGTATTTACTGTCATATTCCCATATATCATTGTGATGTTGTTTATTCTATTACTCTTGTTCTCTTCTGCTTGCTTTCTTTTTTCTTTCTCAGCAGGTGATCCAGGTGATTGATATATGCATTTTTTTTTCTCTGCCCGTTCTGTTGGTTTTTGTCTTTTGCCCTTCTCCCCCGTCCCTCTTCTCAGCTGTTTCTCTTTCCCTCTTTCTTTCTCCCCTTCTTTCCCCCAGTCAAGTCTGTCCCGTATTCAGTAAGTGAAAATAAAATAAACAATAAAAGGTGAATCAAATGGACCATTACGGCAAGGCTGGGATGGTCAGTTTGGTAAAGTAAATCCGTTGGGCATCTTTCTTTGCCTTTAGACAACAATTCTGATGGCAAAAGAGCCAAACGGGACAGGCCAAAAAAAAAAAAAAAAAAAAAAAAAGTTTGATATCAATCTTTCGTGATACACCGTCACATTTACATTATTTGTACAGTACGAATGATTTGCTTTGGTACCTGGTCAAACTTCAGCTGTCCTCTGTCTGCCTGGCTGCGCTTCTCCAACAGCACTCGCAGGCAGCAGCTGCCCCGCCCCCTCGCTAAGTCCTTAGTGCCTGCGCTCGGATAATACCAATATTAGGCAGTGTGCACTATGTGCTTCGAGTATTGTGTGTACTTTTTGTTTTATACAGTTGTCAGCCAGGCATCTAACTATGAAAAAATTACACTCCAAAAGACCCCGGGCTTCTGACAAAACAACCCGGGCTTAAGCCCAGTAAGTATCCCAGAATGAACAGGCAGCAATGGTGGTGGTGTAAAGTAAAATATCCCGTTTTTCTGTCACCAACTACACTTTTAATAGTGTTTTAGCCCCGAATGTTGCTGCGTCACTTGTCTGGTCAGGTTGTCAACATAGAACATGTTTGCAAAAGTGCTCAGATGTTTTCAGAGATGTCACTAGCTCTGCTAACAGTCAGCTGACAGAGTGTACCGAGCTCACAGCCCCGGTGTTCCAGCTTCACTGGTTTTGTTTTGTTTTTACTTTTTTTAGTTTGTTTGTTTGTTAGTTTGTTTACATATTCCACTCTCCGTGTTCCACATATTCGCAGATTCTCATTTTCACCAAACGATCGTCCCTTTCCGCCTGGTCTTGTGTCTCTTTGCTTCTGTAACATAAAGAATGAGCCGCCATTTTTCTCAGGACACCAGCGATCAGCTCAACAGGCCCTGAAGCTGTGTCCCAATTCAGGGTCTGCACGCTTGAAGTACGCGCACTACGCATACTACGTACGGTGCGTACTATAAGTATGAGAAGTGCGGAAGTGAGAGGCTTGTGAAATGGGACGGTATACGCTTTGTCGCGCTGTTCAGGTTGCCTAGCAACCATGATACTAACCGCGAGACACGGTACATACAGCTTTGTTTGACAGAAATGAAGGAGAAAAATGTTTTGTTAGTCATTCATTTTTGTCATGACATCACTTTGATTAGTTGAGTATCTGAGGCTGAGACCACGGGACTGTAAAACATGATTGTTGGGCTTCATTTCTGTGCTGAACAGTTAAGATTAGTTAGTAAATAACAATTAGTTAATGTTGTTCATGAGACTATAGTCATCTCACTGTGGTAATGTACACTGAACAAAAATATAAACGCAACACTTTTGCTTTTGCTCCCATTCCCCATGGGATGGACGTAGAGACCTAAAATTCATTCCAGATACACAATATAACCATCCCTCCCAAACAGTGGTCACAAATCAGTCCAAATGTGTGGTAGTGGGCACATCTGCTATATTGAGATAATCCATCCCACCTCACAGGTGTGCCACATCAGGATGCTGATCTGACATCATGAGTAGTGCACAGGTGTACCTCAGACTGCCCACAACAAAAGGCCACCCTGGAATGTGCAGTTTTGTCTCATAGCAAAATTCCTGCTGTCAGCATGCCAATTGCACGCTCCCTCATTGCTTGTGGCATACAAGCAATGAGGGAGCGTGCAATTGGCATGCTGACAGCAGGAATGTCAACCAGATCTGTCGCCCGTGCATTGAATGTTCATTTCTCAACCATAAGCCGTCTCCACAGGCGTTTCAGAGAATATGGCAGCACATCCAACCAGCCTCACAACCGCAGACCTCGTGTAACCACACCAGCCCAGGACCTCCACATCCAGCTGGTTCACCTCCAAGATCGTCTGAGACCAGCCACCCAGACAGCTGCTGGAACAATTGGTTTGCACAACCAAACAATTTCTGCACAAACTGTCAGAAACAGTCTCAGGGACGCTCAACTGCATGCCCGTCGTCCTCATCGGGGTCTTGACCTGACTCCAGCTCGTCGCCGTAACAGACTTGTGTGGGCAAATGCTCACATTCGATGGCGTCTGGCACGTTGGAGAGGTGTGCGCTTTACGGATGAATCATGGTTCACATTGTTCAGGGCAGATGGCAGCTGAGAATGTCCCAGTTCTTGCATGGCCAGCATACTCACCGGACATGTCACCCATTGAGCATGTTCGGGATGTGCTTGACCGGCGTATACGACAGCATGTACCAGTTCCCACGAATATCCAACAACCTCGCACAGCCATTGAAGTGGAGTGGACCAACATTCCACAGGCCACAATTGACAATCTGATAGACTCCATGCGACGATGTGTTGCACTGCATGAGGCAAATGGTGGTCACACCAGATACTGACCGGTTCTGGGTCCCCAGACCCCCAATAGTGCAAAAAACTGCACATTCCAGGGTGGCCTTTTGTTGTGGGCAGTCTGAGGTACACCTGTGCACTACTCATGATGTCAGATCAGCATCCTGATGTGGCACACCTGTGAGGTGGGATGGATTATCTCAATATAGCAGATGTGCCCACTACCACACATTTGGACTGATTTGTGACCACTGTTTGGGAGGGATGGTTATATTGTGTATCTGGAATGAATTTTAGGTCTCTACGTCCATCCCATGGGGAATGGGAGCAAAAACAAAAGTGTTGCGTTTATATTTTTGTTCAGTATAAATATAATATGGCCAATATAGAGCTGGGCGATATGAGATTTTTTCATATCACGATATGTTTTTTTCATTTCAGGCGATAACGATATCTATCACGATATAAGCCAAATAACTATATTTGTAAGATTTAAATGTGCCGTTGCTCACAAGTAAAATGTGAAATAATCAGCAGCTTGTTTTTATTTAAATATTTATTTCCCATAATAAGTTCAACAGGGTAGATGTACTTAAGGAACATGAGACTTTTTCAGATAAATAAAGGCAAATATTGCAAACTACACAAAAGGCAGCCGCTAAAGCGTTTAAGTTTCAAAACAGAACAAACGAAACAGACTAAATTGTCAATTCCACTTAGAAACAAAATATTAATTCTAAAAATAAATCTTAGTTTGTTTTACAGAAGAACAGACAAAACTGACTAACTTTTGTCAAAATCAAATAAACTGAGAACTAAAAGGAAATTCTCAATCTCTCCTTGTTGTATAGCTTAGTTTTTCAAACAGTTTTAACAGTTACTTTAGTCTGACAAAAGCCGAATGACGAATTAGCGCTTCCAGTCAGAGACTGAGGCTACGTCCACACGTACACGGGTATTTTTGAAAACGGAGATTTTCCGTTTTCGTTTTAAAAAATAATCCCGTCCACACATAAAGGCAGAAATGAAGGAAAACGCTGTTATGAACATGCCAAAGCAGCAGGTGGCGCTAGATTCCTAACCGTGCAGAAATGTTGGCCAATCAGAAGTCTAGAAGCCTCGGTGGGAAAAAGTAAACAAAGCTGGGGCATAGAAGCTAGTGATGGGATTTCCGGCTCTTTTTAGAGATCCGGCTCTTTCGGCTCCGAACCGGCTCTTCAGGTTGTTTTGTTGCTTTAATTAATTTATTATTAACAATAATATAAAATTATGCACAAAAGGAATTACTAACATAAAAACAAGTGGTTTTATTTATATAAATATATGCGGTGGCCCCTAGAGACAAAACACGTACAAACTCCAAAACACATTTCTAGCATGAACTGAACTTCCAAAGCAGAGCTACTAGATCACTTAAATTACACAATTGAAAGCATGTGTGTATTGTTTGTGTAGTTATACACAGGCACTCATATATATATTCAAATAATTTAAAAAAAAGTTCATTTACCTGTTATTACCACACACCAAATCCGGTCGTTGGTACTTGCTGGCTTGTGTAGCCACAAGATAACAAAGGCTCAACACTGCGCCCAGCATCCTGGAGCACTTCTGTTGTCTTTTGTACGTGTTTTGAGTTTTTATGTGCTTCTGAGTTTTTATATGCTTCTGAGTTTTTACGTGCTTCGGAGTTTGTACGTGTTTTTTACGAGTTTTTACGTGTTTTGGAGTTTGTACGTGTTTTTACGTGTTTTGGAGTTTGTACATGCTTCAGAGTTCGTACGTGATTTGAAGTTTGTATGTGCTTTGTCTCTAGGGGCCACCGTAAATATACTTTTATTTATTCACTCCACATAAAATGTAATAAATAAATCATATAATACAAAAATCAACTATTCACATTTCAAGTTTTAACTATTTAAATTTTCAGCTTTTTCCTTTCACAAATTTAAAATGAAAAGAACACAAAACACTGCAAACCACAACACAATTAAATATAAATTATAATATGAAAACTAAAAGAACATGCATATTCTCTGTCATATGGACCTGCATGAATAAACTTTCTCAATCCTTTATCATCTGCAACCGAAAATAGTTGTGGATGATTACTATACCTCTCTAATGTTGTTGTCCCTGCCTCTCTTTCTCTCTCTCTGGCTCTGTTCCTGTGCTACTGAGTGTAACTACCGCCCCTCCCCCCTCTGCCCAGCGTAAAGCACAAGGCTCGCGTGCAGAGTGAAGCGGAAAAAAAGTGCGAGAGAGAGGCTGAGAGAAAGAAAAAAAAAAAACCCACGTGACGGCTCGCGATAAGGAGCCGGCCCGCGTCGTTCACGTCAAAGAGCCGGATCTAAGAGCCATTTCGTTCGCGAACGACCCATCACTAATAGAAGCAGAACCGAGTCGTATGTGTGGAGGGACAGTAACTGTGTGTATATATGTAAGCATTTAAACACTGCAGAGAGTACAATTAACAGAAACAGTATTGTAGAAATTCATTTCACTGAAACAATAACGTGGCGCACAGTGTGACGCATGCACCAGTTTATTGTATTTCCAGACTTGCTTTCGGCACAATTTACAGTGCACGCTACTCTGTTTTTTGTCAGACTTGAAATAGCCGAAATACCTTCACACTACGGAACTTCTATGGCTCTTCCGTTCAACAATCTCTCCGGCATTGGAACCATCATCTGTTTTCTCTTCGGTCACGCTCGGTTGATTTTTCTAGTCGGCACACTCATTTCCTCCATTACGCGCTGGCTCCATTACCTGCTGGCTGCTTCCCAAACAAACCCACGTGCGGCTTGGCACTTGTGCTGTACGTAACAAGTCACGCGACGTGACGCTGCGGCTGTGATTGGTTCGGCTCTGCGCTACTTAATTTAGATTGGCTGACCTTTTTTTTTTTTTTTTTAAGAGGACGAGAGCGGCGAGGTCTATCGCGATAGCTTAATTTCTCTATCGCGTAAAAGTTATATCGCGATACATATCGTTATCGTTCTATCGCCCAGCTCTAGGCCAATATTATAGTATTGTCAGATTATTATTCTATATTGTGTATTTTGTTGTACAGTTATTTTATTTTCAACTTTAATTTATATATTTTATCTTATCCTTTCCCAGTTAAATTTACCCTTCATTCTAATTTGTGTTGTACAGTTATTTCATTTTTAACCATAATTTATATTTTATTCCTTCCTAGTTAAATTTACCCTTTGTAATTTTTCATATTTATTTCCTATCTTATTCATAGCCTTTTCCTTTTTTGTTTTCTTTAGGTCACGAGCAGTTGTCCAAGCATTTCACTACATATCGTACTGTGTATGACTGTGTACGTGACAAATAAAAAAATTTGAATTTGAATTTTATGATATATATATATATATATATATATATATATATATATACATACATATATATATATAACCAATAACCTGCCTCAGTACTACATGGAAGCTCCTGTCAGGCATCATATCGGCTAAGATGAACAGGCACATGGGTCAATACATGAGCGGGACACAGAAAGGAATTGGCAAGAATACCAGAGGCGCAAAACACCAGCTACTGGTAGACAGAACAATCAGCCGAGACTGCAAGACCAGACTGACCAACCTGTGCACTGCCTGGATTGATTACAAGAAGGCCTATGACTCAATGCCCCACAGCTGGATACTGGAATGCCTAGAATTGTACAAGATCAATGGGACCCTAAGAGCCTTCATCAGGAACTCAATGGGGATGTGGCGTACAACACTAGAGGCCAACTCCAAGCCCATAGCACAAGTCACCATCAAGTGCGGGATCTACCAAGGAGATGCTCTGTCCCCACTGCTGTTCTGCATAGGCCTGAACCCCCTCAGTGAGATCATTAACAAGATTGGCTACGGATACAGACTACGGAACGGAGCAGTTGTCAGCCACCTCCTGTACATGGATGACATCAAGCTGTATGCCAAGAGTGAACGAGACATCAATTCACTGATCCACACTACCAGGCTATACAGCAATGACATTGGAATGTCGTTCGGACTGGAGAAGTGTAGCCGGATGGTAACAAAGAGAGGGAAGGTAGTCAGAACTGAGGGGATTGAACTACCAGAAGGCAACATTGCAGACATAGAGGACAGTTACAAGTACTTGGGGATCCCGCAGGCGAATGGGAACCATGAAGAGGCCGCTAGAAAAGCTGCAACCACCAAGTACCTGCAGAGGGTCAGGCAAGTCCTGAGGAGTCAGCTGAATGGTAAGAACAAGATCCGGGCCATCAACACGTACGCCCTGCCCGTGATCAGGTACCCTGCTGGGGTAATAGGCTGGCCAAAGGAGGAGATAGAAGCCACTGACATAAAGACAAGAAAGCTCCTTACCATGCATGGAGGGTTTCACCCCAAGTCCAGCACCCTGAGGCTGTACGCTAAGCGGAAGGAAGGGGGCCGGGGACTGGTGAGTGTCAGCACCACAGTCCAGGATGAGACAACGAACATCCAAGAATACATTGGGAAGATGGCCCCAACTGACCGAGTGCTCAGTGAATACCTCAGGCAGCAGAAACCCAAGAAAGAGGAGGGAGACGAGGAACCATCATGGAAGGACAGGCCCCTGCACGGTATGTACCACCGGCAGATAGAGGAGGTGGCTGATATCCAGAAATCCTACCAGTGGCTGGACAAAGCTGGACTGAAAGACAGCACAGAGGCACTAATCATGGCAGCACAAGAACAAGCTCTGAGCACAAGATCCATAGAGGCTGGGGTCTATCACACCAGGCAAGACCCCAGGTGCAGGCTGTGTAAAGATACCCCAGAGACAATCCAGCACATAACAGCAGGGTGCAAGATGCTAGCAGGCAAGGCATACATGGAACGCCATAACCAAGTGGCCGGCATAGTGTACAGGAACATCTGTGCCGAGTATAACCTGGAAGTCCTGAGGTCAAAATGGGAGATGCCCCCAAGGGTGGTGGAGAATGACCGAGCTAAGATCCTGTGGGACTTCCAGATACAGACGGACAAAATGGTGGTGGCTAACCAACCGGACATAGTGGTGGTAGACAAACAGAAGAAGACGGCCGTAGTGATCGATGTAGCGGTTCCGAATGACAGCAATATCAGGAAGAAGGAACACGAGAAGCTGGAGAAATACCAAGGGCTTAGAGAAGAGCTCGAGAGGATGTGGAGGGTGAAGGTAACGGTGGTCCCCGTGGTAATCGGAGCACTAGGTGCGGTGACTCCCAAGCTAGGCGAGTGGCTCCAGCAGATCCCGGGAACAACATCGGAGATCTCTGTCCAGAAGAGCGCAGTCCTGGGAACAGCTAAGATACTGCGCAGGACCCTCAATCTCCCAGGCCTCTGGTAGAGGACCCGAGCTTGAAGGATAAACCGCCCGCAGGGGCGTGCTGGGTGTTTATATATATATATATATATATATATATATATATATATATATATATATATATATATATATATGAATGAATGAATGAATGAATGTCTTTTATTCGAGCAACCAAATAATAAGGTTATTGTAATGTACAATTACACAAAAAAAGAAAAAACAAGTTTAGCTCGAAAAGGAGTGGGATGAAGACAAGCTTTTTAACTCCCACCCCTATATATATATATATATATATATATATATATATATATATATATATATCTGACTTTCAGCTTGTTGTGTTTGTGGATATATGACTGACTTTAATTATTAAACATTCGCACATAAATAAGTGACGTCATATTCAGTACTTTTGACAGTTCACTCTTCGGCCGCTCCATCTTATTAATTCCACATACATAAATGTCAATTTCAAGACTCAACCCCATCATTTAATTTGGTTTTGATTGAAATTGAATATTACTTAAACTCTCTTAAATTAACTTCCAATATAAAAGGTTTATCATTGATTGAAATTCATTCAGAAATGTTTAACGAATGAGCTGTCACAACTTTCAAGTACAAAGTTGTTATGAAGTCTGTCACATCCTCCCCCCCCCCCCTTTTTTTTCTTTTTTCTTTTTTTATCCTTTATTTATTTATCCTTCTTATTTCATTGTACTGTATATTGTTACTCTTATTTGCCTTGTATGTCTACTGTACAAACTGAACTGGAATTATTGACTGTTCGCTTTATAAGTTCAATAAAGTTTGGAGAAAAAAAAACCCTCTTCGGCTGCTCCCTTCTGCCGTATTTTGCGGCAAAATTATCCACACCCACCACCGCGCTATGAATTGTGGGATATATGGGACCACGAAGCGTGCACCGGACCACGCTTGATATTTGGGGAAATCGACGGCGCATTTGGAGTATGCATTTGAAGTAGGGGAGACCGGGGATAGTTGTAACGTGGGTCAGTTGTAACACTTCCAATTTCTCCAATCAGGGCTAAGTTTCAAATGATGTGACTCATCCTGTGCATGCCCAACTCAGTTCTGCTATCACATGTGAAAAATCAGCACATTTTGTCAAACACAGACAATTTAACACGAAAAAAAGTAATTTGTATGGCAAAAAGTAAGTTTTTCTACTTTATTTCAATTTCTAATAGCATTATTTGCTTTTCAGTTAAACTCATCAAACTTAAATTGTGTTATTTGTATGTCTGTGGGGATATATTCTGTGTAGGTCTTTAGTGCTAATGTTTTAGCCGTTGCCTGTAATGTTAGCTAGTTCATGGCTATAGGAGTCTGGGTCAGTTGTAACAGCAACAGTCTGGGTTAGTTGTAACAATAATGCAGATGTTACAACTTACCGCACTATTACTTTAACTTATATTAAACAAGTTGGGGCAACGACATCAGCAGAGAGAGGTTCACTGGTTTCATTTGTACATGCGGTTAATGCCATTGGCAACACAATTCCTCCACTGTTTGTGTTCCCACACATACATTATGCAGACCACTGTGTCAGAGATGGACCAGTAGGAAGTACTGGTAGTGGAAATAAATCAGGATGGGTGCAAGAAACAGATTTCCTCATCTTTCTGAAGCACTTTGCAAACCACGCTAAGGTAAGCCATGATAAAAAGTAATGGAATTGCGATGCTGGTGAACAACTACATTTTTCCAGCTTCATTGTTATGTTCAAAATTGGTGCAAGAGTTGTAGGTTATAATGCCCACTGAGCCAATGAGGCCAACCTCGAGGAAGACCAACCAAAATTAATGAAATATTCAGTTGCAGAAAATTCCATAACTTGTCTTTTTTGGGGGGTTGGAATATGTTCAAAAGTTAGATTTCTGCATTCTGTCACACACACAAATAGCTACATAAATGGCTCTAAGTGCATTCATGTGTTGAATAAACAAAGATTACATGTTAATGTTTTGTTAGTACCCTTATTTCATTGTGTTACATTTCACCCCAGGATATGTTACAACTAACCCAGACTATGGGGTTAATTGTAACATTTCACTCTTTGTGTTTGAGGCCATACCATGCAATGGGTAATTGTGCTGCAGAGAAAATAGCTGCACTATTTAATAGCCGAGACATGTAGATACTTTGCATTACATTTTGAATCCACTACCTTAAAAGAGCTTCAATTTACAGACAGAAATGTCAAAAATGTTACAACTATCCCCGGTCTCCCCTACACGACAGCCGTCGTCGCGTGGCGGTGACCGCACTTAAAATGCGTACTTCAAGCGTGCAGACCCTGAATTGGGACACAGCCTCAGTTTACCTGCATGCATCCTCCTCCTCCTCACCTGTCAGCTGTTTAACACCTGCTGCTAATTCAAGAAACACGCCCACGTTACCTGGTGATAGTAACAGTTTAACTGGGCAGCCGGTGCTCGATATAACGCAATGTCGGCGCATTTTTCTGCACAAGATAAGTAAATATAGTTTTGTTTTTTTTCCGAGAGCACTTTATAGGCGAACCCACTTTATCAGCAGCTGATGTCCAATCACCGGCACACATCTTTGAAACCTCACCTGAGTTTCAGCTCTCAGTGGTTAAACACTGGCCTTAATTCACTCAGGTTTTGTTTGTCGCTGTTTTATTTACAACTGAGCAAATCGGTTTGGCTGAGGTTAAAGCTACGTTTCATAACTGCATAGTTTTACTGAAGTTTAATAGTTCACTGGCACATGTGTTAGACTGAACCGTTCGCTTTTCTTTATCTGGTGTGTTTTGGATTTAACAGTGAATTTTGAGACTAAACTGACCTTTAAAATGTTTTATACAAAGAGGAAAGAGAAGGCGCATTTCCACCGAGAGGAGCAGAGTTTGCAACAGCGTGTTCATCATGGAGAGTGCTGCACTTGTGTCAAGCCAGCCTCCAATTCGAGACTTGCAGTCAAGCCAGCCTCCAGTTTGTTTTACGTTCCCTGTGTATTCAAAGTATTACGGGAATGGATGTGGAAACCGGATTTCAAAATAAAAGCCAACTTCGAGTGAATTAACAGATATGTTAAGAACATAATAACATATAATTTAGGCTTTTTTGAAATATATTTTGAAATCACTGAAAGGTAGGTCAATTGTGGACAATTTGAAAAGGCTTTTACTTTGGAAGGCAAAATCAGAATGACTTGATATTAATATGGTATCACTGTGGGGCTGTATACTGTTGATCTGGAGTGGAATTACCCTGTGGAAACAGGAAATTTCCATTTTAGAGCATTTTGAAATCACTGAAAGTTAGGTCAATTATGGACAATTTGAAAAGTCTTTTATTTTGGAAGGCATAATCAGAATGACTTGATATTGATATGGTATCACTGTGGGGCTGTATACTGTTGATCTAAGGTGGAATTACCCTGTGGAAACAGGAATTTTCCTTTTTAGAGCATTTTGAAATCACTGAAAGTTAGGTCAATTATGGACAATTTGAAAAGTCTTTTATTTTGGAAGGCATAATCAGAATGACTTGATATTGATATGGTATCACTGTGGGGCTGTATACTGTTGATCTAAGGTGGAATTACCCTGTGGAAACAGGAATTTTCCATTTTAGAGCATTTTGAAATTGTTCCAGGAGCAACTCAGATATGGGCAGTTTGAAATTGCTTTTATTTTTTAAAGCAAAATCAGAATGTCTTGATATTGATATGGTATCACTGTGGGGCTGTATACTGTTGAGCTGGAGTGGAATTACCCTGTGGAAACAGGAAATTTCCATTTTAAAACATTTTGAAATCACTGAAAGTTAGGTCAATTATGGACAATTTAAAAAGTCTTTTATTTTGGAAGGCATAATCAGAATGACTTGATATTGATATCGTATCACTGTGAAAAAGACTGTGGTTGGAAAGTGTTGATATAAAGTTCAAATAGTATTTGGAAATACGACTTTGGCTTTTAAGAGCATTATTAAGTCATTGAAAGAGTAGTTCAAAAATGAAGATTCACAGGGCTTTTACTTTGAAATCTAAAATAAGATGGCCTTGATAGTGACAGGGCACAATTAGGGTACAAGGCTGTGTCATATAGATCTAACATTAGAGTTTGTAAAAAAAAAAAAAAAAAAAGCCTAAATTATATGTTATTAACATATCTGTTAATTCACTCGAAGTTGGCTCTTATTTTGAAATCCGGTTTCCACATCCATTCCCGTAATACTTTGAATACACAGGGAACGTAAAACAAACTGGAGGCTGGCTTGACTGCAAGTCTCGAATTGGAGGCTGGCTTGACACCAGTGAGACTGCAACCTGGACAGAAATATTATATCATCCGTTTTTTAATAGTTATTCAACTGTATTCTGAGCACCAGCGATCTGTTAGAATTTTTAGAGTTTATTTAAGTAAAAATAAAGGCGGTTAACAAATAATTTGTGTTTTTTTTTTGTTTTTTGTTTTTTTTTTTGGGGGGGGGGGGGGGGGGTTGTTGGTGTTTCGGTCATGTTATGTTTAACTGTCAAAGGCTTGTTAGAAACTATGAAACACATCGTGCAGACTTCTGGATGTTTGAAGAAAACTAATACTGCTCATGAATGACACTAAAGGCAGGAAGGTGTCCTTTAAAACTAAACATGTTAATAGGACCTCCCTATTTATATCATAGTTTATGACAGCACGTGTATTTAAGTAATAGCCTACTGACTTCAGTGCAGTGGTGAACAGTCACACAGCTCACGTGGGTGTTAAGTGTGATACTCTTTAACTATAATTTATCCAAGTTAACGTCAGTTAACCTTCAGACAGTTCTTTTGCAATGACAACCATAAACACTCATGTCGCCGGTAGGTTTCTGCTGTGCCAGCTGTTTAGATTACAGCTGATTATGCAGTAACCATGGTAACCACGGACTCTGAGCGACTGGATCGATGCAGGTCAGACAACAATTTTACATGTATGATCTTAAAACAGGACACAGCCACTATACACCCTGAGCTCATATCAAATGTGAACACAGGCTGAGTCTATGTTTGACGTTGTTTTCTATCTAATCTTCCTCTCAAACATTTAAACAGCAGCGAGTCTGCAGCTGAGGGAACACAAACTCAAACTGTCAGAACAGATTTGCTCGTTTCTTGGATTCATTTGGTGATTTATTAAATGTATACCGGTAACTGTTATTCTAATCTGCTGCTGAGTCTCTTACGCTGATGAAAACGCAGATGACACAGATCACGAACACCTGTTCAACCAATCACTTTCATTCCACTTTGATCTGCGACAAACGGATGCGTTCATCTCTGTTACAGTGTTGCGTTAGACTGCTATATTTTTTTTGTTCTTTATGCTGTAGATTTTCACGTCTCTGGAATAGTTGGCAGTAATAAGGATGATTTTCTGTAAAATCATTTTGATATGACCCGTGAATTATACGTAGATGACAGTTAAATTACTCAGCCGGGAAACTGTGTTGACTCAGAGAGCTGAAGATATCGTGGACATGCTGACCTCGCTCCGTGGTGTACAGGTCCGTTTACCCTCATGATTAATATTCACAATTAAAATATTAGCCGAACATCATGAAGTCTGTATGTGTTTCATAGTGTCGAACAACCTTTGTACAGTTAAAGCCAGCAGTTACTACATGACGGAAACACCAACGTTATCTCTTTTCTGCGTTTATACGCAGGTCACGCTGATTACTGAACAAAAACCCAAAGATCAGCTGTTAATCGAATTTATTTGGCGACTGAAACACGTAGGACACATAAGAACATCAGGAAATAAAAAGCCGATAAATATAACGTCAGTAAAAGAAGTCAGTGTCAGCGGGGGTTATTACAGCTGTGTCCCGGGCCTGCGCTTTGTCGGTGGTAATTACAGCTCGATTGCTTGCGAGGCGAGGCGAGCGGGTCTATCGCTTCGCCGTGAGACTGGGCAGACATCTCCGAAATCATCGAAGCACTTTTGCAAAGAGGCTGTATCTTGACAAACCGACCAGACACATGAAGATTAAACCACTACATTCTAAAAAATATTAAAACGGTATTTGGTGACACACAAACAGGGTTTTTCAAAGTTCAGTTCTCTTAGTTTCCACATGCCGGTTGTTGTGTGCTAAAAACAATGGCCATCAGGCCAAAGCAATGGTTTTGACTCGATCAGCGGTAACCCCGCCCCCTGAGTTTGATGGGTGAGTTTGACAGATAAAATTATTTCATGGTGAGACCTGAAGGTGTCAACTGTGCCAAAATGAATTGATTAAATACACCATTAAATAATTATTTAAATGTGGCAATAATTAATTAATTAAATGTGTCAAAAACATTTTTTAATTATTTCCCATTTTAATTAATTATTTAATGGTGTATTTAATTAATTCATTATGGCAGTCCTGGCGTTTCATACCATACTAGAGGGACCGAATAGCTGAAGGCTCTCCCTCCCAATCTGCTTTTAGAAACTCTGCACACAAGCAGGCAGTCTGAGAGTAAAGTACTATTATGTCTTCAAGGTATAATAATGTGGAGAGATGGATTTTAAATTTCGTTCTGGATTCAGCGGTCAGCCAATGAAGAGAAGCTCACAAGGAAGCTCTTAATTTGTCTTAATTTGTTTGTTTTATTATTTATTTATTTATTTATAACTGAACTTTCAAATTCAATCAAGCCAATTTAGTAGTTCTTGTAACCTTTTATCCTTTTATTTATTCCGCATGCTGATGCAAAAAAGACTGCTGTCAAAAGGTTTTGTTGCTCAAAATGTGCACAATAACGATGGAGAATTTTCAATTCAGATTTACTTTTATAGCGGGGAATCACAATAGTAGTTGCCTCAATGCGCTTTAAGATAAAGACCAGACAATAATACAGAGAAAACCCCACCAATTATATGATATGCTCTCTCTTTCTAGCCCTTGTCAGTATACTTGCTGCACCATTTTGGATCATCAAGAATCTATCTGTATTGCTCAAATGCAAGAAAGCAGTCCTACCACCTGCACTCATGTATATATCTTTCTACGTAGCACTCATAATTCTTATTCTCATGTATATATCTCATGTATATCTCATGCACATATCTTTCTTTCTACATAGCACTTTAATTCTTATTGTCTGCACTGAAGCACCGCAGCAATTTCCTAATGTTGTAAACCTCAACATCTGGCAATAAACCCATTCTGATTCTGATTCTACATATTTGTGTAATGTGCACACTACTGGAATCCCAGATTTCTCACAGTGTTAAAGGAGATAATGGTATCTAGAGTAAGCATTTGGTTAGATACAATGTTTCAAAGAAAATTTAAGCCAAATGTAGTAACCTCAGTTTTGTCTAAATTTAGTCATTTTTGTCTTTAAAATAAGCTTTTAGTTTAACTAATTGAATTTTGTTAAATAAAGCCGGGTCCTCTCCAGTTCAAGGGGCTTATTATAGACTCATTGAACAGCATTCATTATAGCTGACACCGACCCAGCGTTCAGTACCAAAAGACAATCTTTATAGTTAATTTCTGAAAAGTCTAAACACACATACACAAAGGACACAAGGAGTTAGACTGGGGCCGTATATGTTACACAGAGGTGTTATTTGGGTTTGGACAGAGACGAATAACAAAAACAGCTGAAGACTAGAAAAATTTGCATTTCCTGCGAAAATGCTGTGTGGATGCCTTAAGGGCTGAAGATATCTGCTGAAAAAAGCTGAAAAAGTTGGAAAAAAAAAAAAAAAAGCAAAAAATGTTGCTCTGAGCAGGATTCAAACCTGGCCCTTCTGGTACTCAAGGCAGGTTCTCATCTCACTTCGCCAACGTCTTTCTGACAAAGAATAGGTGGAGAGACTGACAATTGTGCTGAAATGAGCAGAAGAAGCTGAGAATTGTGCTGATAAGAGGTGAATCAGAAGAATTTCTGCTGAAAAGAGTTGAATGAGCAGAATTCTGCTGAAAAGAGGTTTTTGCTGAAAGCAGCTGAAAAAGCTGGTATTTGTGCTGAAAACTGGTGAAAAAACTGAAAAATGTGCTGAAAAGGGGTGAAAAAGCTTAAATTTGTGTTGAAAAGAGTTAAAAAAGTTTAAGTGTTAACTGAAAGAAATGTTGCCATAAGCGGGATTTGAACCCGGGCCTCCCAGTCCGAGAACGGATGCTCATCTCACTGAGCTAAAACACAGCTCAACCCGGCAAGGAAAATCAGTGAGGCCACTGATAATATGCAAAAAAGGGCAAAAAATATTGAAAAGAAAAATTAATATCTCAAAAAGTATAGAAGTTATGAGCACCAAAAGTCATAGCCGGAAAGAGCAGAAAGAGCAGAATTTTTTAAGATTTGAACGGTGAAAATAGCACAAAAACTGTGGGAGTAGTTGAGTGCCAAAAAGTGTACGGAAGCAACTAGAATAAAGTATAAAGATTAAAGAGAAACAGGAACTCAATAGTGTGGATGCCTATTAAGGCATCCACACAATTAAGACACTCAAAGGGAAAAGTAAAACACCAATTGAAACCAGTTTTTTTTTCTGCTGTCAAGCTTCAACAGTCGTGTGACCCCCTTATGACCAAACAACAACAGTGGGAAGAAACTCCTTTTTTACCCAAACGAATCCTTCACCAGTTATAGGCTCAGGAAGGGGTGGCCATTTGTTGAGGGTCAGGGGAGGAAGACAGGACAAAGACACACTGCGGAAGAGAGCCAGAGATTAATAAGCTACTGAGCTGCATTTATTATAGCTGGCGCTGTAAACTTACTCAGCACATAGGAGGAGCAAAGAGTAGTCCTGCAATAAAAGGTACTTCGAGGCAGCCTTTGTAGTGATTTGGCACCATATAAACAACTGAAAACAGAAAGAATCTGGAGCGAAAATCTGTAAAGATCCCAACAGACAAAGGACTGAAGGACATTTAAGTAAGAAATCTGCTCAAGGACTAAGATTAAGGTCAAAGAGAGGCTCAGCCACTGCAATTTTTGATTTAGTTATCAGGATAAAACCAGACAAACAAAGAGTAAGACAGGAATCTATTTAGTGCGTTTAAACTTTAGGAAATGCTGCACAGGGTAAATTTGGCTTCATGCTTGGTGCTCTGGATCACTTCCTGCGCCATCACCTTGGCTGTGGATCCCAACGATTACATGGCCAGAGCCTTGCAGTTAATGTCAGAGACGCCACTCATTGATGGGTAAGTGAAATTTTATTTGTTTATTTATTTATTTGTGATTAGTGTGTAAATATCTGCGATTGAAGTCTAATGCTGACCCAATAAAACAAGTTCACTTCTTTCCTGATGTGATCTTTCTCCTGTGCTTTGTTCCAGTCATAATGACTTGCCTTGGCAGCTTCGGTCACAATTCAACAATCAGCTGAACAAAGTGGATCTTAACACACTGGCAAACACTCACACCAACATCCCTAAGATCAAGGATGGACGACTGGGTGCTCAGGTACACACGATGGAAGAATTATTAAAGAAAAAACATAATTTCAGTGTCAATGTGCTCCTTATTCATGGGCTCCCACAGCTTATCTACAAACCTTCCTCACTGGAGACATCTCACAAAATAACATAACTGAATCAGACTGATCATTTTAAAAAGTCATGTTACACTCTCATTTTAAATATATTATTAGCAGAGAAGTCAGCCATTTCTTCAAGAGATTAAAAGCATCTCAAAAAATCTATATCTGTCAATACATTTTGTTTTTAATTGCAGTTGTACAGAGTTGTACAAGGAGTGCACAGGAGACGGAGTCCAAAACTAAAAGGCAAATATTGATAGTTAATTTCTAATCTCTAAAAAGTCTACACACAAAACACACACAGGACACCAGGAGGAAAACTGGGGCTGTACATGTTCACATTGACGGCTTTATTTGGGTTTGGACAGAGAAGGGTAACAAAAACAGCTGAACATAATTAAGATACTCACATGGAGAAATAAAACAAAACAATAAAATAATATAATAAAAATAAATCACTAATGGGAACCGTTTTTCGCAAAAGGAACAGAAGATGTTGAAACTACCATAACTGAAACAAATAGACACGAAATATGAAGCTAAAAACTAGTTATTACTTAAGTGATTAAGGAGGGAAACAAAAAACAGAAGGAAGGTGTTATACCATGTGGAGGGGAAGGAAACTGGGAAAACAAAGGGCACTTATATTGATACAGAGTGAAAGAGCTGGCACTCATTCCAAGAAAGCCCAGAAAATAAGAATCTAAATGAAAGATTCAATAATACTCCTTTCAGGCAACTATCACTAGAACGAAAATGAAATCAAGACAGGGATTCAGAAAAGCCAACAGAAGCCGAGCATTTGAAACACTCAAAAAATTAAAATCCCCCAAAACAATAAAAAAGAATTTTTTTGGGGGGGGATTTGTTTTTTGTTTTATTTATTTTTTGTCATAGTTAATTTCTATTAAAGTTTCTTGAATGATGTCATGTGCATTGCGCAAGAGGTGTTGGCTACATGGGGCGTGATACAAACAGTCATTGCTAGGAAGACATGCATTCACTGACTGGGTGGTTGTGGTCTCGGGATGTTGCTGACTCAGAACGTACACAAGTCTGTCACTTCCATGCAAACTACAGAGGACCGCAGCAATATCATAGTGACCAAACCAATCACCAGGAAATTTTAACCTACTGGTTAGGATGTGCACACTTTTCCCTAGCAACAGGTGGTTACTGATCTGTAGGCTTGCGTGACTTGGGCTTTAGCAATCAATCACTTTCCCAGTGACAGTCATTAGCTTCCAGCAACCACTCACAATCAATGCCATGAAAAAGAAACACGCAGCCGCCTCCACCCACACCCACAAATTAAAATATGAATTAGCCACACCCTGCTGAATCAGAGAATCATGAGGGGGGCAAATACCTTTTTTACAGCATTGTGCATATGTGTTTGAGAGTATGATTGTATTTTATTCATCTTTGTTTAACTTTGAAAGTTAATTATACATAGTATAATCTTTGCTCTGGTCCTCAGTTCTGGGCAGCATACGTCCCCTGTGACACTCAGTACAAAGATGCTGTCAGACAAACGCTGGAGCAGATAGACGTGATTCACAGGATGTGTCAGAAATACCCTGAAATCTTCATGTTTGCCTCCAGTAGCCAAGGTGAGACACTGACTCCGACAGTTCATAGCTGTCCTTCTCCTGGTTGTATCACATCACATCAACTGTCATGTCTGCACAGACATCTTGAAGGCCTTTAATATGAATAAGACCGCCAGTCTGATTGGGGTTGAGGGTGGTCACTCACTCGACAGCAGTCTGGGGACCCTGCGCACCATGTACCAGCTGGGGGTGCGCTACCTCACACTCACCCACTCCTGCAACACACCTTGGTAAGAGCCACCACCACATTTTAAGGCATCGGTCAGACCTCAAAGATCAATTAATTTGCTGTTACTTATATAAAGAAATCTGTTTGAATTTTCAGAAGAATACAAACAATGAGTAGGTTATTTTCATGTTTCTATTGATTGACTATAATGCTGCGCAAAAGTCTTGATAAACACATTGTTTCGTTATATTTTGCTAAGAAAATTGAAAATAGCCGTAGTGATTTGCAAGGCATGGATCGAGCCTGGTCACAGACAAAAATCAATCGCAATGACAAATTCAATCAACATCTTCACTGAAAAGTGTTTTTGAGAACTAGTCTGGAAAACTGAGCCTCTATATTTATATGACATGTGTTTTCCAGGCAGAAAATATAGTAGCTATTAGTTCTAGTTCTGTATTTTCAGCTGAGTTAAATATGCTCAGTCACATGCCTTCACTTCCCCATTCAGATGAATGTTTATCCAAATTACAACTACACAACATTAAACAGAAAATGCAGAGTTAGGGGCTGTGTCACTGTGTGACAGTTTCAATAATAAATTCATGTGAAAAAGAATCAAGAGACGTCTTATGTGAAGAATAACTTCCTCTGGATCGTGTTTGCACTGTTTCCATTCATTAACTGAGCCGACAGTAAGGTTCAGATGTTGCATTGGAGCTGTGGAGAGCACGGGGGATTCCTGCAGGCCCACTCAGGCAGCAGTATCACATTCACTGGCAGGTGAATCTGTACTGATATGCTTTACCTCAACAGTGACCCAACCAGGTGCAACCAGCAGCTGGTTAAATTTAGGAAACAGAAAGAGAATAGAATGCCTTTTGTGTCACGATACATGTGTACAGAGAATTTAGAATAGCCTTTATTGTCATTGTACAGAGTACAACGAAATTGGAGTGCCACTCCCTTGGTGCAAGTTTCAATAATAAATATAAATGTAAAATATAAAAAGTACACAAAAACAATCGTAAGTACTCAAACAATAGTATGTACAATATATACAGGATAGCAGCATTAATATAATGACAGTATGAATAACAGCATAATATAATGACAGTGACGGTATGGAATAGGTTCAATTGTTTTTGTGCTTATTTACTACGGTGATAGCTCTGGGAAAGAAGCTATCCCTGAATCTGTTTGTCCTGGTTTTATGTGACCTATAACCGTCAGCCTGACGGTAATAGTTCAAACAGTTGGTTGCTGGGGTGAGAGTGGTCCTTGATGATATTGCCAGCTCTGCTGAGGTACCGAGAGTTTGCAGAGCATCTCCTACTCAGTGCAGCTCAGGATCCAGGATCCCCATGCTAAACAAATCAAGCTCTGGAATGGCGCGGTTACGTCTGCAGCTCGGACACAAGGATTTCACTACATGTTGTACTCTGTATGATTGTGTATGTGACAAATAAAGTTTGTTTGTTTTTGTAAAGGTTTTGTGCAGACATGCATGAAAGAAAGGGAGGTCTGCACCTCACCATGTGAACATCGGCCTCCAGGAAGATGTTAAACTATATTACTAAATTCTTTTACCAATTCTTTTATTTTTGTTTTTGTTTTTAGAATTGGGAAAACGGTGAACTTTATATAATCTGCTACGTCTGAAATCATGGAGAAAGACCTTAAAATATCTCTGTACATCTTCGCCTCTGTCAGTGCGCCACAGGGTGGCTGTGGCCACAATGTAGCTTGCCATCACCAGTGTGTGAATGTGTGTGTGAATGGGTGGATGACTGGATGTGTAAAGCGCTTTGGGGTCCTTAGGGACTAGTAAAGCTATACAAATACAGGCCATTTACCATCTTTCTCAATGTTTCATTAAATGTTAATGAACACTTCAGTTTACTTTAAATGAGTTCCAGATTGTTCGTTGTCTTAAGTTTTGCATGTTTACTAACACTTGCTTTTTCATTCACGGGGTAGATAACTGGCTCGTGGACACTGGATCAGAGCCATCGGAGCATAACGGCCTCTCTTCTTTTGGCAAAGTGAGTGATGCAAACGTGGGAAATCATTATTTCTGGGAGTACTATGTTACACATTAACATCTTTTGTGTAGCTTTATTCCTATTCCTCTTTTTTCATTTAACCTCCTAGGACCCTGTGTCCATATGTAGACATCACATTTTGGGTTATTTAGACTAAAATACTCAATTTTGCTCTACATGGGCCTGATATCCACTTACGAGGACATTATACTGCTACTGTTCTATCAAACTTTTAAACAAATATCCTCATATGTGGCTCTTATTTTTCTTAAAAACAAAAATAAGGTTAAAAAAAATCTGGTAATTCTTTGTTTTTTCATTCATCAGGCCCCAATATGCCCAAATATCAAAGAGAAATTAAAAATGCATGTCGTGAAAGAGTTCAGGTCTTAGGAGGTTAAAGCTGACCTTCTTGTGTATATGGTAAATCACTACTTTTCAAATGTTTAAGAATCTCTTTATGTTAACTATTTAAGAGGCCTTTTACACAAGAACTGGACTGAAAATAAGTGACAGCAGGCCTGAAGGAGAGATTTGAAGTTAAAATTGTTGTTTTATATGCAAGTGATCAGGAGAGAGCTACAACTCAGACTGCTGACAGCCATTTGTAAAAACCATGACCTCATTAACTCGGAAAAGAAGCATCAGAAAACACTGACAGAGCATCAATAAAAAAGTATTCCGTTATTATGTTTTATAGCTTAACGACATTAGCCCAAAGTTTCTTCTGAGGCACTTCAAAGAAAATAACATTTATTGCCAGAGGTTATATTGGTGGAATTGGTGTAAAAAAACTCTGCTGTTGATAACACGCACATGAGCTTAGTGAGGTGAGGTGGAGGGAGTGTTGGAGCTGTTTGTGATGGAGTTAGATAACGGCAGACTAATAAAAAAAAATTGCTGACGCATGATTACATAAACAAATTAATGTGTTGTTGAATTAAAAAAAAAAAAAGCCTGAGAAAAGCTTTACAGATTTTCTTAAATCTTACCTCTTAGCATGTGTGCTACATAAAATAATACTTAAAAAGATCAAAGCTGAAACACTGGGCACATCCTCCCAACCCTCACTGAAACTAACTGAAACTAATATATAAATAAGGAGCAATCAGAAAATATAAAAACAATAACAACCACAGTGGTAACCAAAGTGCATTCACATTACAGCAAGTAATTGCGGAAATGAACCGCCTGGGGATGCTGATCGACCTGGCTCATGTTTCTGAGGAGGTGATGAACCAGGTGCTGACCCTGTCTAAAGCTCCGGTCATCTTCAGCCACTCCTCCGCATACGCCGTCTGTCCACATAAGAGGAACGTCCCAGATGACGTCCTGAGACGAGTGGTGAGTTCACGAGACACAACCGAAAGAAACAGCAGGTCAACCTAAAGGCTGAGGACCTCGTGAAGATCAGCAGTATATGAATAGTTCACATGGTTATTGTTTGATTCTCTCTCTTATTGCATCATCTTTGGTGTTTGCTCCTCAATAGTTGAAACCATCTGAAAAGTGGGAGTAAAAGCAAGGAGTCACAATGCAAATAGAGGGTTTAAATTATAACAATATATTGTACTTTAACAAGTTAGCATCCACAACCTTTTGCCTGAAACTCTCACATCAAATTAATGGAGTGGAATAGGAATAATATTTAGCTCTTTCCAGCTCTTAGAAATAACACAAAACTGGGCCCAAGTGCACCACAGATGTTGTAAGTGATCTGGATGTGGGGGAGCAAAATGCATCAACAGATCACCTGATCACAGTAAAACACGCAGCCAGCTGATATTGAACTGCTGCTTGGGGTCTTAGATAACGCATCCATAAAAGCTCTTTATGCAACAGATGAGCTGCAAATGGCTGTAAATGGAGTTAAGTTAAATGATGCGTAATGACAACTTCCCTCCTAAAGTCAATAAAATAAGATAAAAGCAAGAAAGTTATTGTACAGCACTGTAAAATGATACACGTAAAGTTATAACCAGGAAACGTAGCAGAGGTCAGTGCACTCATGCGGATCATTGGGACGTGCATTTTGTGGCCCGGTTGATGCTTTTCTTGACTTTCTGTCATTCTCTGCAGTAGATCAGAGCCATTTAACACTAGTCTGTCTCTCCAGAATGAAACTAAAGGAATTGTGATGGTCAACTTCTACAATGACTATGTGACCTGCAGCAATACGGCTAAATTGTCTGATGTCGCAGGTAAATTACTGCTGTGACCATGACATCTGCTGTAAACCAGTCAAACATTAACATTTATCTTTTCATTCTCAAAGCTATCTTCTGTCCATTCACTTCATTCTCAAGTTTGTTGCTTTCATTATAGATCATTTCGACCATATAAAGAAAGTGGCCGGGGCAGACATCATCGGCTTTGGTGGAGATTATGATGGCGTTCCCAGGTGTGTTCCCACATAAACTCGCTGAAATGTGAAGACATTGGCACACCGTGGAGAGATGCACCAAAGTTTTTTTTTGCTAATAGCTCTTTGGGAATCACCTTGTTGGTGCAAAAACACTTTCTTCTCCTGTCAAACTATTATCTTGGGTATTTTTCAGAGATTCGTCTAAAGAAATTGGAACAAATGATGTGTTTTTGTGCTACTAACAAAGTCTTGTTTTTAAGTGTCTATACTGGTTCATCCTTTTACGTGGCCTTTTATTCTTGAATGATTGAAAGGTCTGTGTTATACATGGCTTTTTAAAAAAAAGCAAAGAATATTCATCTGAAAATGGTTAGGTACAAGGACTGGACTGAAGATGCATGGAAAAAGCAGCCAGTGTCCAAAGAAACACTTTGAAAAACATTCACAAAGCCTGGAGAACTACTGGTCAAGACCACTTTAAAATATTGCAAGAAAGTGTGAGTCGTTGGAAGGAAAATATGATGAAATGAGGAGTGGTTCAGGATTTTTCCACAGTACTGTAACTTTGCCCGTTGGGTAGTTAGACTCGTGTCATATTCAAAATTGTCTTGATGAAGAAAAAAAACCCACCAACACTTTTCTTTACATTTTGCTTCCAATGAGCTGGATTTTCTTGTAATTTTTCTTGATAAAAAAAAATTGTGTTTGTTTGTTTTAAATATAGTACTGCTTTTTGGAAGTGCTGTATAAAAAAAAATCCACTCAATTTTACATCACATGTAACTCGCTGGTTGTAAATTTGTCCTTTTAGAGTACCTGAGGGTTTGGAGGATGTGTCCAAGGTCCCCAATTTGGTGGCTGAACTGCTCAGGAGAGGATGGACTGATGAGGAAGTCAAAGCTGCTCTTGGAAATAACCTGCTCCGTGTCATGAGTGAGGTTGAGAAGGTAAGGAATAAATGCATGCACACAAACACACACAAGTAACCTAAACCTCGATGCACTTCATGGGTTCATGTATCATTTGGAGAGCTGTGTGAAGAAGCTTGGTCAAGTTGGTTGCACACGTTTGATTGATTGGCTTGTTCAGTGGTAAACATATTTACCTTAGATGCAAAAGATCTTCAGTTTGAAAGTAGAGGACAAAGCTAGCGTACTCCCAGTGCTGATCCCAAGCCTGGATAAATGTGAGGAGGAAGGGCACCTGGCCAAATCAAACATGCAGATCTGTTTCCCCTTGGGAAATTAGAGAGAGCAACCAAAAGTACCTGTTAAGACGTTTCCTCACTCCATCCATTTAAACCAGCGTGACAGAGATATCAGCCTCCTTATCTGAGGATCTGCAACAATAAGAAAGAATTAGATACTCAGCACACCTTAAAGCAATAAAATCTGATATAGCAGTTGTTTCCGGATTGTAATTCTGAGCTGGTTGATGAAGTGACTCTAGTAGATCTGTTATTCCATTAAAAACCACCAAATGAGTGTTTCCCACCTAACCCCTCAAAGTCAGGTTTTTATTCTCCACCAACTGTGAAATCATAAAATGGACATTTTCTTTGTTACAGGACCAAAAGTGCACAAGGTTGGGCTGAAATTTGGGTCCTTTTAAGTCACAGATTTTTCCACTATTTTTGAGCACCACAGAGACCAGCTGCATGACATCGTCAAGGCTGAAGAGAAAAAATCATTTCAACTAAATCAATTTTATACCAGCTGCAAATGTCTTAAAAACCAAAATCCATGATATCAAACTCTGACCATCAATATCGTGGGATATATCATCAACTCAAGAGCAACACTCCTCCAAGTTAATGCCTGCAACAAAAGCTAGACTGGATGTTTATCTGTAACAACTTAAAACGGTGCATTACTGTGCACATTCAAGGGAAGTTGATCAGGAGTGAGTGAGTTCTTTGCATGTGTGAGGCCACTCAAAGACCTGCTGTGGGGATCCGAGTCATCATGTTGGTTTCCTCTAAAATGGCTCTGAATGCAAGGTGTTTAATAATAATTCCTCCAATCACATCCATCACAAAATGTTTTGCACTAGCTGGTTTCTGCAGGTTGTCTTGTGACAAATGTCCTTTGCGACAAGTAGCAATTCACAAAGTCATTACCTAACCGAAAACTTAGATGTTTACGGTTAGGTAATGACTTGTCGAATTATATCTGCATCTCAGCTGACTTTACAGCACCAGATAAGCGTCTGCATAATGATGGGGGGGGGGGGGTTATAACATTTAACTATTGTGAGTCATTGTTCCTCATCCCCAGAAACCACACCTTCTACCAGTTTCTCTGCATTATTATCGTTTTTCTTTGATCAAGTAGACTTAAATTTAACAGCACTATAGATAAACAGATGAACCCTCATGTGGATCACTGGGACATATGCCTGAATACAATCTCTAAGCTATCAATGATCATCTAAAGACCACTGAGCTTTTTTAAAATGTGTGTGTATAAGTAATGTTGGTGTTGACAGCTACTCCGTGGCTACATCAGGTTTTAAACAATGTCTTTGAATAGCAGATGGGCTCACAGTGAATACACCCCATTAGTGTTTTTGTCTCCTGCCTGACGATGTCATCTTTGTGTGTCAGGTCCGCGACAGCATGAGCAACGAGATCCCGGATGATGTTCCCATTCCAAACGAAGATGTGCAGAACCCGTGCAGAACAAGCTTCGGATACCCCAGCACTACCGGCTCCAACGGATCAGCCCAGTCGCTCAGTACACTGGCGTTTCTGATTACACTGGTTCTCCAGGCTTGGATTACATCAACTGTTTAATGGGTGACTGTAGAACCTACAGTATGTAAGTCCTGAGTTACATCCTGAACTGTAATGCTATACCGCTGAGAGAAACTACTGCACAACTTTCTCCCCTCATGCAGTTTTTAAAGCTTTAAGACTCAATTATATTAACTAAAATGGTATAAAAGATGGACAAACAAATTATGTTATTAAAGTTTATTTAAACCTGAGTCAGAGTTTCAATTCATCCATTTTATCTCATTTAAAACAAAAACAGTAGTAAAGGTGCCTTTTTATGGGCAGGACTGTAAACAGGGTTTTTTTTCCTAGTTGAATAATGAAGTCACACAACTATAATCTGAGTAACACACCTGAACATTTTCACTCCAAGCAGTACATTTCTTTGTTTTGTAAAGTGAACAGGGCCATCTAGTGTTCAGAGAGAGAAACACCATCACTGAACATTTTTAAAACAAGTTTTGTCGATTTGAGTTTGCTTTACAGAGAAGTAAAAAAAGATTTAGATTATTTTCCTTAAAAAGTTAACACTCAGCTTTTGCACATTTTACTTTACAAAGAAACAATAAAACATTAGGTTTTAAAAGCTTACATCACCAACTGTAGTTCCAACACAAGCACCTTTGTTTGCTCACTGAAGGTAAAGTTATGTATTCACAAACAGTAAACTATCACACAACGACACTGACGGCTGAAGACATGATCTCATCTCACAGTTCGAACTAAAGGCTTTAAACACGTAAAACATCCGCACTAGTAAACATAAAAGAACATTAAACAAACCATTTTTTTTAAAAAGAATGTAAATATATATGTCTACTGGTTCCACAACGTTGTTGCGTTTTAGCTGAAGCATTCCAGACACAGACGCACTTTTCGCTCAGCAGCTGCTGTGGTTAGTGCATCTTGAAATTTAGCCACTTCCAGTTTTTAAGTAGAAAACAACAAGACAGTTTTTAATGCAATAGTTGGTAATAGATGTGGTTTATAGAAGGAGCATGAAGACAGAAAAACGTAATGGTAAAGAAATGGTTGTGTTTATCCACACTGATCACATCCTAACATCAGAAAAAGGACAAATGAAGCTTGTTAGTTGCACAGGAAACAAAAAGCCTTTAAAAAAAACAAACAAACAAAAAAACAAACTATAATTGATCATTTTTAGTACATCATCAGCGCCCCCTGCTGTGCTTCACGAGTATAGTCTTGGGTGTTCTGGTGATCTGTAGCTCACTCAGCGCTGCTATCTGCTGGTGAGTCAGGCAGACAGACTTAATGAAGAACTGTGTTACTGAGAAACGCAATCAAAGAGCTTTACATGACAGAGCTCCTCTGGTAACACTGGAGTGTGCCAGTTTGCTTTGAATGCCTACCACAGACATGAGCAGTGTGACCCCAGCTGCACTGGGAATGTACCAACATATTCCTACATCTCAGAAAAGGCTGACAAAACACAGCAAAAGGAGGCCATCGTCCCACAGCGGTGGACCAGATCCATGCATAGTAACAAAATGTAAAGAGACCAGATGGAAATATTGATGAAAACTGACAAAGTTGGAGCCATTGCTCTAAAGTGCATCCAGCTCTCCAGATGAATTATGAAGAGCTAGTCACTGACCCTTGCACTGAAGGCTTATCATAGCCTGTCAGAGGTAACATTTCGGCTCCTCCCCTCAAGCTAGAGTGTAAAGAGGAGGAGAAGGGTTAAATTTAAGACACATCTCTCAGAGTTTCTGGTTCCTGTGTTTCATTGTTTGACAGCAGAGGGGGATGAGCAGGAACACCGATCCTGTAAGGCAAAGAATCTTTAGTCAACATCTTCCTGGTGGCAGACACCAGGAGGGAGTAGTTATCCGGGTTGTACTCCGACAAAGGGGCACGCGCGTGCAGTAGAGGGAGGCTGTCTCTGGTGGGCTGCGACAGGAAGAGGGGTGGTCGCCTCTGGTTCTCGCCGTCCTTCATGGAATCTGGGAGCGGTTTCCGTTTGCTTTCAGGTAGGAGCATTATGCAGAGGACGGAGAGGACAGCGAAGGAAGCGAAGACAACATGATGGAGGAAATAGCCACCATTGTTCTGGAGCTCCATCAGGGAGGAGGCGGCCCTGCCAACACAACCCAATGCCAGCACCAGGCCAAGGCAGCCACCTCTGGACGAGAGAGAGGAAGCACAGGAAAAGGAGAATAAATCACCAAGGTGAAAAGATCGCACAGTACTTTGTTTCAACCCATTTTTTTTTTCTTTGTACTTTAAAACTTCCTTTTGACTTTGCAGCAAATGGGATCAATACGTCCCATTTTCAGTTTAATCAAGAACAAAGAGACATTTACCGAACTACAGTTGGCATCACCTCACAGGTGAAGAATGCACTGAGCATGGCGAGAGCCTGAGAGAACAACAAACCCACAACGGAGAGCACCAGCACCAGGCCACCCTGCAGGTCTGTCAAACACAAACGTCAATAAAAGAGTCATTAAAACCAGAGAGTGAAAAACTTTCTGGGATGTGATCCAAAACTTTTTCAAGGAAACTCTGAAGGGAATTTACAGTAGATCTTATGGGCCTGTGTGGATGTTACATACATGGTGTAAGGGCCAGCAGCAGGAGTGAAGACAGTCCAGTGATGATGGCAGAGAGGAGAAGCATGCCACGTCGGCCAAAGTGATTGATGGACAAACACAGGAAGATGCAGGCGAGCGCTCCAGTTACCACCCGGAGGAAGTAGCTGAAGTAGAACTTATTGGAGAAAGTGTGCAGGTTTTTGGTGAAGCAGTACTGGATGCCTGTTCCAATGAATCTGGATGGCAAAGGAAAAAATAAAATAATCAGGTTGAAAGCGGGTACCTCAAATCCTAAAAATTACCCGTTAGGGAATATCTCAGTCCATCTAGCTCTGGACCTGTCGTGGCACTTGGTAATCAGTTTTGTGGTTTAAGCGCAGCAGATATTGAAAGCATGTTGTACATTTCCTGCCCTCATGGTTGATGCCATAGCAACACAAACAAAAACAAATGAATTGTTTCCCCTTTAATTTGACCTCTTCTGTAACAAAGTAACAAACCACTGATGTGTACAGCTGATGACAAAGTATTTCCCCCCTTCCTCATTTTTTACTTTGACATATTTCCAGGATTTCAAATTTTCAGGTCAAATTTTTTTTTATATTAGACGAAGACAACCCAACAAGGAGGAAAAAGCTAACAAAACATGCCTTTCCTGTGTGGAGAGTAGATGCCCTCCTTGCTAAATCATGAACTAACTCATACTTTGTTTTGGTTTAGAAAGCTTAGTTCAATTTCACCAGCCACACTCAGGTCTGATTACTGCCAGTTGGATCTCGACATCACTTAAACAGGAACTCGAGTCCTCATTTGAAGTTCAGAGTTCATGATTCAACAATAAGAAAGACTGGGCAAAACATGGCACCATGGGAGCGATCCAAGGAAAAAACCCACTACTGAACAAAAACACCACAAAAAGGTTTTTTCTCACTTCTCCTCAGTGTTAAGAAAAACTCAGTATCAGTTATCAAACACTCGCCTGCAGTTCTTGTTCGTTTTTGTTCAACCCACTGAATTAAAGCTGAACGTCTGCACTTCAACTCCATCTGAGTTGTTTCATTTAAAATGAATTCTGGTGATGCACAGAACCAAAACTGTCCAAATATTTATGGACTTCATTGTAGCGCCCCTGACTCGGGACCGCTGATTTCATGAAGAGAGGAAACTCACAAGGTGAAGCCGAGTATGAGGCAGTTCTTCCAGATGACGTGAGTCCGACGCAGCTCCAGAGCAGAGTGGTATCGTGGCTGACTGTCCTCGCCGTACACTGAATCAATCTCTGTAACCACAAACAGGGAAATCATTTAAACTGATGTCCCAACAAAGTTAAACCCCACTGAGTTTGATTTGGAAATACGTGTTGCTTCTACCAAGGAAATACCAGGGTTTAGAAATTGGTGAGGTCCAGATTTTTCTTCTCTTAATGCATCACGTTTAAGGTTTAGCGCCTGTGCTCCAACAACCAGGAGAAAACTGTACACGCCTACAGAGAAATCCTAGAGGTGTGTGTGTGTGTACCTGACAGCAGGGTTTCGCCAGGGTAGAGGTCGTCTTGTAGAAAAACACAATTTCTTTTAGAGAAATCCTGAAGGCTCCTCTTCGCTTGAGGAATCTGAACTGTGGCCAGCAGCCAGCGAGGAGACTCTGGAAATACCGATGCACAGCTGAAGAAAAAAAACAAAAAAAACAGTTATTATCCATCACAAATATCAATAGCAAGTCAAAAGGCTTTGACATCTCAAACAGCAACATCATAAGTGCTTTAGTCACCATGTTATGGCCAAGTAAGTGAAAATCTGTATTAAAGTGTTTTTTTAAACTTGATCTTATGAGTGGGTAAAAATGAGAAATCATACGGTAGGCATACTCTGCTTTATAGACAAAATATAGACATTGGGGTCATTTTTCTTCCCCATTGACTTCTAAGCAGTGTACAAGGTAGGAGTTGCCCCCTGCTCGGCATTAGAGAAAAATGCATGTTTAAAGTTTTTTGCATTGGCTTCACTTTCCAGCCTGAAAGCTCCATCCATCTTTAAAATACAGTACACTGTTTACAGCTGGGAATTACAGACACGTTTATATACAGTTCCCCCCTCCACCTGAGGTTGGAGTGTAATTAGACAGTGTTGGCGACTTTCAAGCCTTTGAGTCGCCGAGCAGCTGAATAGGGGAATAATGTTGACGCGCCCGCTGTTTAAAACGTTAGTCAAAGTTCCAAGTTAAAACTCCTTTATTTGTTATCAAATCCTTAAAATCCGTAGAAAAACAGTGATCAAAAACATTCCAAGCTTGAGCGGTCAGCAAAAGTCGACTTCCCCCATCACCCACTCATTCACAAAATTTCCCTCGGGCCGTGAACAGGTGATATAGCAATCACTATTACAGACACCACGTGACCCAAAGCTACGCCTATCCATAACATTCCGGCCCCTAATTATTACATTTTTACAGTAATAATTACACATCCAACACCACAACTCACAACACACACTTCATCATATCACAGACACCCAGTGAGACAACATAACATACTCAAAAAGTCCACCAAAGTTATTTTCTCATGTCTTCTCTTCTGTCTGCACATGGTCAGTCAGTCATAGGCCAGAGGTTACCAGCACTTAGCCTAAATATAGTCAGTCTGTAATGTACATCTCATAACATTAAAGTCAATTCAAAGTTAGTTATGTCACACTGTGTCAAAATGTCATAATCATGGGTCAGAAGTCTCCTGAAGAAGGCATATCTTTGTGATGGGTCTGCACACATGGCTGGTTGGGGTCTTAATCCAGACCTGACGCACAAGCCCCTTTTCATCTGGTACAGCTCCGGTGACTCTCCCAATGATCCAGGAACCACGAGGTGCAGAATCATCCACTATAAGGACCACATCTCCGGGAACGAAGTTGCGTTTAATCCTTCCCCATTTCTGGCGCTCTAATTCTGTGACTGGGACTCTCTTTGCATATCCTCTAGATATAAGATCTGTCATGAAGGCAGTGTAGTCTTTGTGAAAGTCTTTATCTCTGATGAACCTTTTCTTCAAACCTAAGGCTCGTTGCTCAATTGCACGGTTGTCAGGCATTCTTATGTCTCGGTCTTTTAGTGGCAGGGCAATGCTGTAGTGCCAATCCCCCAAAGTCACCGTCTTGCTGGCCAATTCCAGGAACTTCAAGTCTTCCTTTGACAGCCCCATCTGTTCATCATTGCTGCTCTCAGGAAAATCCATCTTGAACTGCTGTTTCCATAGCTTGTTCAGTATGACAGCAGAAACTCTGTTGGCGGTAACTGTTGCCAAACATCCTGGCCTTCCACAGCATTCTCGATTAAGTGGCCCATTCACAGTCCAGCCGAGCACAGTCCTAATGGCAAAGGGTCCATCACCTACACTCCGGATGACCTCCAAAGGTTCTAGAGCTCTGGGCATATTCATGCCAATCAAAAGCTCAACATTGGCCTTAATTTCTGGCAAATGAACGTGCTTCAAATGTGGCCAGTCATCCAGGTCCTGTTGATTTGGGATGTTACCAGTATCCACAGGCATTTTATGCTGAGTGAAGAGGTTAGGCATATCACAGTACATGTCACTGTCCAATCCAGCAACTTCAAGTTCAGGTACAATGAAACTGTCCACCACTTTCTCCTGTCCCATGGTGCGCAGGAGAATCTTTGTCTTCCTCCCAGCAATATTCAGCTTGTCCATAAGACCCACTGTACAAAAGGATGCTGAACTCCCATGGTCCAGAAAGGCATACGTTTCCACTATTCTTTGACCCCTCTTTGATTTTACTTTAACTGGCACAATGGCAAGCTTACAGTCCTGTTCACCGGCCCCAGTAAGACCACTAGTCTGGATCGTAACAGGAATGTTATCTGCCTCATTATTAGGTTTGACTTCATTCTTCTCTTTGTGGTGGATATGGAGTATACTTGCATGTCGGAGGCCACAGATTTTACATGAAAGGCGTTTTCTGCATTCTTTGCTTATGTGCCCAGTACACAAACAGCCAAAACAAATGCGGTTCTTTTTAAGAAAAGAAATCTTCTCATCATGAGGTTTCTTATCAAGCAGAGCACATGACTCCAGTGTGTGTCCGCCTTTGCAGAAAAAACAAGCCTTCACAGTGCTGTGACGATCTTGAGCCTCTATCTGATTCTGTCTCTCGACGTCAGAGACTGTTGTGGCGAAGCTACTTCCTTTAGCTTTTAGATGTGGAGAACATTTCCCTCCATTGCTGCCCTTGGCTGCTAGATGTGTTGCTGGAACGTCACATAGATTTCCAAAGATGGGATCTGTTACAATTTTAACTTGACGCTCAAGGAAGGAAACAATGTCAATGAATGCGGCTCTGCGATGTTGCCTCTCCTGAATGTCATATGCTACTGTTCGCCATTTGTCTTTTAACTTATATGGCAGCCTTCTAATCACAGCAAGCATATTGGCAGGTGTATTTAATTCAGAGAGATCATCAATCTCTTCCATTGCATTGCAGCATCCACGTAAGAACAAACAATATGCCTGAAGAGCTTTTCCATCTTCCGATCTAATCAGTGGCCATGAGTGAACTTTGTTCAAATAGGCAGATGCAATCACATGTCCATTCCCAAAGTGCTCATACAGCAGAGTCTTTGCCTTTACATATCCAGCACTTCCAGACATATGTTGGCAGCTTTTAACAAGTTCATTGGGCTGCCCCTTGGTGTACTGTGCAAGATAATGCAGGCAGTCACCAGCATCGCCAGTCTTTGCTTCTATGACCTGTTCAAATGAGCGCATAAAGGCCTGAAAATGTAAAGGGTCACCATCAAAGGTTTGAATCTCCCTTTTGGGCAGTGAAGAAAGACTTTGCTGATGGACCAACATACAAGATAATTCATTTTGTTTTTCCATAATGGACAACAGATTTTCATTGGCTACTGGAAGAGCAGCTTGTAGCTTAGGCAAAGGTGGAATTGATCCAAAAGCATCAGAAGGCCCCATAAAAGCTGGTGCAGGCCTTTCCCTTTTGATATTCTGTTGCACTGTTTTTACTTGAAGCTCTGCATTCCCAGTGATTGCATTTCCTTTTGTAAGCGTCTGAGGAACAAAAGTCTCTGCATCCGCATTAAGAATTTCAAGGCTGTTTCCCTTTGTTTTAAAATATGATTCCATTCCATTAGATTTCCGTGAAGCGACGCTCCGCATAGCGGATCCAGTTCTCAGCACGTTCACCTTTGCAACAGTTGCAGCTATATCTGCTTCAAGCTGAAGTTGTTCTTTCTTTCTCCTCAATTGTTCCTCTTGTTCTTCAAGAGAGTGTTTTTCTTTCAGCATATGTTGACGTGCGAGCAAGGCGGCCATTTCAGCTTCTGCCCTGAGACATGCAGATGAAGTAGATGATACTCTTGAGCTTGACCTACTGCCTTGATTTGACACACTGTCGGATGGCAACACGTCATCATTAACATCATTCTGAGGATTAAGAGATAATTGTGGTTCTTTTCCAGTGTGCTCTCGAACCTCCACTTCTCCTCCCAGGGAAGTTTCCTGTGACTGTGCCTTGTCAGATGATGGCCTCCCTGAATGTTTATCAGTTTCAGAAAGCCATATGTTAACATCCTCCATAAACCCTTTATTGTATTTAGAGATGCTTGAGAACCATGTATTTTGTTTATCTTTCTCATCAAATGAGATTAGAGAAAGTAAAGATTCATGCAATGCACTGGCATCCTTAAACAGGTGTGTTAACTCATCAAACTGTTTTTTGACTTGTGAATGATTTTTATCATCTTTCATTAGCTCTTTAAGAGACATAATAACACTTTTCATTTTGTTTACATGCCTTTTCCGATCTGTTTGGATGGTTTCAATTTTGTTTGCAAGAGCTTTCTCAGTGAGGGAAGTTATTCTTTTATCCTTTTCAGTTTTTCCAACAACAGATGCAGCCTGTGATCCACTCATTTTAAGCATTCAACATAAGCAGCATGCCAAAATCCAAAACAAAGGCAACAGCAATTCCTTCAAACTCAGTTGAACGCCTGCAGAGCCACAACTCACACACACCAAATCCAACAGCAAACGTAGCGGTGGGCGTGTCACAAAAACATCTTCGTATGGTCAGAATCCAAACTGCGTTCAAACAAACAATACGCAGCACAAAAACACAGTTTACATACCACCGTCGTCTTCTCCTTATCTGTCGGTCTAGCCGCTTTTACGGGTGTAGTGGCGGCGGTGTGTGGGCTCGCATCGGCGTTTATTCAGCGCTGATTGCGGGACGGTCCATTGCCGTCGCACATTTTGCTGACAAATGTTGGCGACTTTCAAGCCTTTGAGTCGCCGAGCAGCTGAATAGGGGAATAATGTTGACGCGCCCGCTGTTTAAAACGTTAGTCAAAGTTCCAAGTTAAAACTCCTTTATTTGTTATCAAATCCTTAAAATCCGTAGAAAAACAGTGATCAAAAACATTCCAAGCTTGAGCGGTCAGCAAAAGTCGACTTCCCCCATCACCCACTCATTCACAAAATTTCCCTCGGGCCGTGAACAGGTGATATAGCAATCACTATTACAGACACCACGTGACCCAAAGCTACGCCTATCCATAACAGACAGATTTCAAGGACGTGTGCGGTCTACATCATGTGCTCAGAAATTCAATAAGACTTGAGATGATTCAATTATTGTATTTGTAGTTGGAAGCTGTTGCTGTGACAACAACATGGTGGAAGTGAAATAGTCTCCCTCTTCTGGGAGGAAATTTTTTTAAAATAATTAAAGAGCAGAAACAAGATCTAAACAATTTTGATGCCGTGTCTAAAATACTTTAATTTGCCTGCAGCATTTTGTATTGCTTGGAGTACTGACAGTTCCCCCCCCCAAATCTAAGCTGGTAAATATGGCATTTCAGCCATCTAGCCACGATGACACAAATGCATGAACAATTTTTAGCCCAGAGCACACCATGTTAGTTTTGTAGATTCCCCATGCAAAATAAAAATGACACAGCCTCTCCTGAGGCCTTTAAGCTGTTACCTGGCAATTTTTTCAGAGCATCTGAGTGAATGATAACACTTGTTGTTATAGGGTCTCATGTAAAGACCGTTTGAGTGAGGACTGGGTGTTATCTACTAAAATATCCCAGATAACAATTAAACAAACATGGAGATTCTTGTGAACTCAGGTGTGGCTTGCTTGAAGAGGCCTGAGACAGGAACGAAGATCGCATTATGTTATGGCGTGAAGTCGGCACATAGAGAACCGCTGGGGAAAAACAAACAGCGTGTTTACCTGTGCGCCTCCAAAAACACTACCAGCTGACTCACCACCAATAGGACAGCAGAAGAACTAAAGGCAAAGTGGCCACCGCCTGGAGGACGGGCCAATCACGGGACAGAACCGCAATGCCTGGCAACAGCAGTTCTGCCAGCACGCCGAAGAAACCACTGACCATAGCAACCATCAGACGATGGGGAGGGTCGCAAAGCTCCAACCCTAAGGGGATAAGAAGAAGAAAAAAAGAAAGCATCAGAGCACAGCTGAAGGAAAGCAAACCTATTCATCCCATTGCTATGGCAGCCACCTCGTGCCTAAAGCACACTGTAGCACATCCTCAAACTTCATGTCAGCACAGGTCATGTAGCATGTAAGGGTGAAAGCCCCGCCTACCTTCACCTCCTGTTTGGTTTAAGAGAAAAGGAAATGCCAAATGGAACAGCCAGGAAATTTAAAAGTCCCATTTTAGGTGATTTCAATAAGAATCAGTCTTGTTTTTCTAATTTAAAAGTTAATTCCTCAACATCTGTCCTTTATTTAGTTTTTATTTACACTTATCACTTTCTAAATCTTTGATAGAGTCACCCACTCATCCAGGGTTCAAGCGGTTTAACTTCTGTACCACCATTAAGACTGCTTTTAAACCCTCATAGGCAGAAAAGGAAGTGGCTTATCTCAAGTGACTCCTGCCATCAAAGACCTGACCTCCCAATAGGGGAGACCTGAAGTCCACCCTCGTGCAAAAACATGAAAACCAGCATTAAAACATAGAATCTGCTCTCAAATTGTCAAAATAAAATTTCAACATATTAAGTTTATAATTTTTTTTTTTTTTTTTAAAGAAAGAAGGATGAAGTGGAACGGTTTTCAGTGTGGACGTGGTCGTTAGGGTAGTGAGGAGCTCACTTCCTGGTTGCCCTGCCTTCAGTCCTGTCCTGCTATTATATCCTCCTGCCTATAGCACCCCCCCACAAAAAAAAACAAAAAACAAAAAAAAAAAAAAAAAAAACCCAAACAAAAACAAAACATTTTCCCCTCTCAGCCTAACCCCACACAGCAACATAATCGGACAGTCCAAGAAAAGAAAAAACAAACAAACAAACAAACAAACAAACAAACAAACAAACAAAAACAACGCCAAAACAAACCCTGGAGTGAATTTCGACCTGACCTTGCAGGAATGTGGGAGTACGCCTCCCACATTCCTCCCATTTCTCATATGCATCTACAATCTCCACCTTCGCTCACTGCGAATCACTACCAAGCAGAGAAGTTTTGCTGAATCTCCTGCTGAAGACTGAAAGCTGAGGACTTTTCATAGTGGGGTGGCTCACTTGTGCAGTTTGCCCCACAGAGAGAGGACAGCTGAAGTATGACCGACCTTCACACCTCTTAGCTCAGCTCCAGTCACCTGCCTGCTGTCAGTCACAGCCTGGTTTCTTTAGTTACCAATATAATATCCATCTCCAGTGTGCCTGCTACAAACAACTGAAGCTATAATTCTAATAACAGAAAAAATTCCTGCTCCCCCCCAATAGTCTTGAATGGTAGCATATTTGTACACCTACCAGTCACTGGGTAAGCCTGTGACTGGTACTAGGGTTGCGCCCACTTTTGCCTTCAGGACTGTTTTAAGGCTTCATGACAGATTCAACAAGATGCTGGAAATATTTCTCAGAGACTTCGGTCCAGGCTGACATGATGGCATCACAGATACTGCAGATCCACCACATCCCAAAGGTACTCTGAGGCCATCCGAGTTCAGTGAACTCAGTCATGTTAAAGAACTGTAGTGACTGGACCAAGTGGACCACGGTCACTGCTCAGGTATTTATTACATATCGACATGTCTCTGTGCATTATCCCTTACACTGTCAACAAATCAACTTCGCTCATTCTGATTAATGACAGTCTCCTGCCACAGCCTGTGAGCAGGAGAAAGTCCACAACTAGCTGGTGAACACAGTAACATTTAACAACAAAAGAATCAACTAGATATGTAGGCAGGAGGAAAACAGGAAGACCTCAAGAGGAGATTCATGAATGTAGTGAAGGAGGACATGCAGCAGCAGATCTGCTGTCGGCGACCTGAATGGAGCAGCCAAAAGAGGAAAAAAGAAAGGGAATTATGACCACAATACGTAATGTCTCTGCACGACTTGTATATTTTAGTCTCCTAATAAAATTATATGACCAGACAAATGTGGAAGTTTGTCTGACAGATGATGTGATTTCATGAAAGTTATTTAATTATTCCTCATGTTATCAGAGGCTTCATGATGGAAGCTGAACTGATTAGAGACACTTGGTGGTTATATTTATCTACAGCCTCTCTTTGCAAACTACACAGTTTAATGAATACGGATAATAGAAATGAGCAGTGATGCAAATGCTCCAAACAACTTTCACAATAAAATGCTGTCAAGTTTAGCATAGAGTTTGAAGCATGAACGCATCTTAACTAATTTGTCTGGAGAATCAAACATGAAGCACTGCAAACGGTGATCTATCAAAGATACTGCTTTAGACTGAAGGTGAGGAGATTTAGTTTAATGCAATGCTGCAGTATATCCTTTAATGCATGAATTTCAGACTTTACTATGAAAGTATCAAGTCTCATTTCAGGACTCTCCACAAATAAAGATAAGATGGGCAAGATTGACCTGCTTCTGTGGGGACAACAAGGGCTTCTATCTTTTCCACTGATAAGATTAGTTCAGCACAGCACGGTGTACAGATAATTAGCTGGGCAAATACATTAACATTATTTAACTTTTACACGACATCAGATTTTTCTCAATAGAAAGATATAGTATCAGGTAGAGCAGGGCGATATGGCCAAAAATATTTATCACGATATATATTTGAAAATTTGCGATAACGATATAACCGACGATATAATTGATGCGAGACCAAATACAACTCCACAACATTACTAGCGCAAAAAGACAACCTTCCATTTATTTTCACTTAAACAAGAAGCTGGTTTTTATGTACATTAAAGCTTTATAAAAATGTAACAGTGCAAATGCAAATTCCTTGCTGAAAGTTTAACCAAAAGGCATTTCCAGTAGAAATGGGCTGACATATCCTGAGCATAACCATGTATAATATCCACTGAAGTTAAAAAGAGGTGCTTTGCAACATTAAACTGCAGTGTGCAGTACGCATTTTTCGGACCATAAGGTGCACGGGATTATAAGGCACATTAAGCGAAACAAAGCAGTCAGATAAATCAAACTTTATTAAACTCATTCTTCTTGCTTCCTCCACTTCTGTACCATTGATTCATTAATGTTGAATTCTCTGGCAGCTGCTCTATTCCCATGTTGTTGCAGTATATTAATGACTAACCTCGTATTGTGGATGGATTATCTCAGTTGTTCTCCTGACTGAAGTTTGGTCCGTTTACAGCATCCTGCCATGCGATTGCATTTGTCTCTAACCATGAAGAACCTTCACGTTAACTTTTATAAGTGGAAAAGTGTTAGTGTTTGTCCTCCAGCTTCACTGTTTTATGTTATGCTAACATAGCTGTGTCGCTAGCGATCACGTAGCACATCATTATATACCAGCTAGCCCAACTTCAGTAACCCTACAAACGTCACTGCTGTTTAGTTTCCTGTCTTCATTTATGTTGGAAGTGATAGCAGAGCTGTACGTTTGATTTTTTTCAGAAATCTCTCAGTCAGAACATGCTATATCATGCTTAGGTAACTAGCGAAACTAGCGAGCTAACTTCCGCTAGCTTCCTGCTAACTTCTAACTCCGTTAAATGTAATAACTTTTGTTTTCATGGATGCCTGGAAGTTAAACTTTATAGTTACACCTGGTAAAGCAGCAATGCTGATCGTTTTATTAAAGATGAAAGAATTTAGACAGTTTTTAACTCTAAGTGATGCTGCAGTGTTGTTTGACCTGAAGCATACGGAGTTTAGGACCCAGATTACTCCCAGATTTAAGAGCATCTTAGTCCGACAAATACGACAATAACGACGGCCGCTTGCATGTTCTGCAAAAAAAATGTGCTTTGTTGTGTATCTGACAGACAAACACCAAACCAGTTCCACATCACTGAAGTTGCACCATTTTTACAAACCAATTCTGGTTCATCTGTTTCACTCAACAATCGGCCATGTGCGTATGAAAACAAAGGCACTGCGCATGCGCGTTTTACTCCCATTCTATCGCGATATTTCATTTTCCTATCGTTGCCTAACATTATACCGGTATTACCGTGAACGGTATAATATGGCCCAGCCCTAGTATCAGGTATCATTGCAATCTCTTGTTCAATGATTTAAGAAGGAAAACAAAATAAAAGAGAGACAGCAAGCTGATGAGCACGCTTTAAAGTTGAAACCATAACCCCGGAGAGCATGTCAGGCTGAGGGATTTTCCCCTCAATGACACGGCACACAGCACGCCATGACAGATGCACAGTAACGATCATGTGCCACTTGTTATTTACCCTCTGGCCTCTTATGTGTGTAAGTAAAATGTGAACATGTGACCAGTCCATAAAACCTTTTTCTACTTCAGTGAGAAAGCTCGACTGCCAGACATCAGCTTTAAAATGTGGATACAGATTACTTACGGGCGATGTAGGAGGACACAAACAGCCCAGCGAGTGAGGCGCCTTGAGACAGACGCAGCAGCAGAAACACCACCACACTCCTGGACAAACACAGAGCTACACCCAACAGACTGGACAGACCGACGGACAGGAGGAAACCTCGCCGACGACCCAACCTGAAGACACAGACGTAAAACATGCACGAGTGAAACTTCACAGCCTAAACAGTCAACACACACACAAAAATGATGATCTAATGCAACCGTTTTAAACACATTTATTCTGGTGTTTATGTTCTTCATATCTTATTTAGAGTTACATATCAACTGAGGTTATTACTCACCAGTCACACAGGGTGCCTAGAAATATGTATCCCAGAATCCATCCAGTCATGAAACAGATATGCTGCACGGGGATTTTCCAGTAGTCACTGCAGACCAGGTTCCACTGCAGGGGAGGAAAAAGCAGCACAAACACTGATGAATGTCATGAGTTTAAAAGGAAATGTGAGACAATAATTCAATATTTCAGTGCTCTAATGTCAGAGTTCTTGAACAACACTGTAGGTATACACGAAGACTTTTAGGTACACAAGTTTAACTGCTTGTTAGCACAAATATCTAAATCAGCCAATCACATGGCAGCAATCCATCGCATAGTCAAGTTCAGACTGAGCATCAGAATGAGAAAGGTAATTTAAGCAACTCTGAGCGTCCCATGGTCATTCCTGCCAGACAGGCTGGTCTGAGTGTTTTAGAAACGACTGATCTACTGGGATTGTTCCCACAATCATGTCTATGGTTTACAGAAAATAGTAAAAAAATAAAAAATAAAAATGTTCTGAGGCTGTGATGAGTCTTGATTTCTGTTGCAATATGATGGTAGGGTTTTTTTAAAGCATGAAAGCAAGGATCCGTCCAGCCCCTACGAGTTCAGACTGGTGATGGTGATGAAATGGTGTGGGGCACATTTGAGCTCTTATAATCAAGTGATCATGGTTTAAACGGCACAGCCTAAGTGAGTACTGTCGTTTACGTCCATCCGATAATGCACCATGCCACAAAAGTCAAATCGTCTCAAACTGGTTTCTTGTACATGACAGCGAGTTCACCGTGCTCAAAAGGCCTCCACAGTCACCAGATCTCAATCTGATGGAGGTTTTTGGGATGTGGTGGAACAGCAGATTCACATCATGGATGTGCAGCCATCACTTCACCTTGGACTAAAATCTCAAGGAGTGTTTCCACCACCTTGTCGAGGACAGATCAAGGCTAAAGGGGCCCAATGTGGTACTATGCATGATTATAAAGGTGCTCATGGGTCCTGACAGCGAGCCATTTTCTGGCTAACCGGGTCCATCTACTGTTTGTAGTGTTGGTGCCTTTTGAAAAGTTTGGTAATGATATTTAATGTGTAGTTAATTCTAGCAGCAGTCCTTCCAACATGTTTATGCTCCAGTTCTGATGAGCATTTGCAAGCCAGTTTTCCAGAGGTACTCCACATCCAGCTCCAAAATGGTGAGATTTTAAAAAATAAAAAAATAAAAAGTCAATTTCTTCATTTTAAATTGCAATTGGATAAAAAACAAGTGACCAACTAAAAAGGTAAGAAATCAAGCTAAACGCCTACACTGCAGAACCTCAGCACGAAAGGTTTCAGTCATACCAATGCAATTATACTTTATGTATAAAACATTCTATCAAAGACTTAAAAGGCACAAATTAGAGCTGCTCCCAACATGCTGCATACATCATAACCTGACATGCCGAGAATAGCAGTTGAGTCAAACGCACAGAGAGCCGTCTGTGGGGGAATCAGGAATGTAGATCATGTTGTTTGTAATCGAGTTAAGATGCCTGCTGACAGTGTTATTACATTAGAATAAAGCGCCAGCAGCTTTACGCCTGGTTAGTACCAGTCCCTGCCTGTAAGAAAGATTCTCATCTACTTTCCCTCCAGCCTCATCTCCTCTACTTTCCTACAGACACCAGTCATGTTTTCTGTATTTTACAGATTGATCCAGCCGCACAGTGTAAAGTCAAAGCATCAAAGGAAACAGTGAAGAAAGTGAGAAGAGCTCAGAAAGGAGCTAAATGAAAACGACTGACTACGTGAGGTCACTTTCCAATGTGCCGAGCACATTTTAGGGTTTGCCTAGGAGGTTCCTGGGGGGATCAAAATTGTAAATACGGCTGAGAGACTGGTAAGTGGCATCAAATTGCTAATACTTAAAGCTAATACAGATACGATGCCTTCTGTCCCATCTCCTGGGACAGACTTCAGACCCCCACCCACACTTAACAAGTAGTTAAGAAATCTGATCATCTTGAGTATTTTTTCACTTAAATCAACAAGCCAACAAATATTGGTTCTTCTGATCAGTGCGTTTGTTGTTATTTTGAAAATAATGCAGTTTAGAAGTGGTACAAAGATGCGCTCAGGTGTGACCGGATCGCTTGACCAGCATCATGTGGAGTGAATCACATTTAAAACAGAGGCCAGGAGGGTCATTCAACTGAAGGTGATGGGACATTTGATCATTAACAGCTGTTCATTTTTGTTAATCTGTCAGCTGAGTAAGTGATACGGTTTTGTTGTAAACCAGTTTAATCAGGTTCCATGATTCATGGTTCCAGTTCAACGTTTCTTGCTCTTTAACAATAAGATCTTTAGGTGTGATCAAGTTTTTTGTAAATATTTGGTAAGGATTTACAAATTTCATGCAATGTCAGTGGTGTCCAATTGCACCTGGCCTTAGACTCATATGAGTAATTCTATGCAGACCCGCGATAAAGTGCACCCGTACCCCTTCCATAGAAATGAAGAGTCTACATAGCAACCAGGTGCTGATAATCAAATGCACTTGATTAACTGATCATCAGTAAGTGAGAGTTGTAGCAGTTGCAGGTCTGAAGCGTCAAAGTGTGCGTTAATATGATGCAACAATCTTCCCAGGAATGGACGTCCCAGCAAATTCACCAGAAGGTCTGACCATTCAATATTCAGAGAGACTGAAAAACAAAACAGAAAAGCCCAAGAGCTACATCTGGGACTCTACAGGCCTCAGTTAACATGTTAATGTTAAATTTCATGACAGTACAGTTAGAAAAAGACTGAACAAGCGTGGTTTGTTTGGAAGTGTTACCAGAAGAAAGTCTCTTTCGTCTAAAACAATCAGCGCTGCACAGGTACCGCACAGGACGGGCACACGGCAGTCGACCATGAATTCCTCTGTGCACCAAAGTATTCTAGAGTCAAATGTGAGGCCATCAGTGCAAAAGCTAAAGCTTGAAGGAAACTGGGTCACGCAACAGGACAACTGAATGACTAAGACAAAAAAATAAATAAATAAATAAAAAAAAATGAAAAGAATCAAGATCCAGTCAGAGTACAGACGTCAACTGTAAGAGAGCTGTGCATAACTGAACACCTACAAACCTCAATGAGCCAAAGTAACTCTGTAAGGAAGAGTGGGCCAAAATTCCCCCACAGTGATACGAGAGGCTGATGAAGTAATGCCTTTTTTGTATTACTTTGAGTTAAAGGTGGTTCCTCAAGCTACTGAATTATGAGGCGCACACAGTTTTTCCTCTTCTGTTCTTTTTCACATGACTGTGTGAAATAGTAGTAGTGAAAACAGTGTACCAAATAAGATAAGATAGAACTTTATTAATCCCTCGGGTGGGTTCCTCTGGGAAATTCGGTTTCCAAAAGCACAGCACCGACAGAAGTTACAGTATGTTGTTTGTTTGTGTTTTTTTTAAATATATGTGTATATCTCTATATCCACACACACACACACACACACAGGTTTATAAAATTTGCTTAGGCTTTACTTGATCTTACGATTTACTTTTTAGCAATTTTAGATGAGCTTTATCTTGCTAAGTTAAAAAGAGGACTCTTCTATTAAAAGTAAAGCCATTATGTCAATATATGTGCTGAAACTAAGGTAATCGCAGCGGCACAAGCATTTTTTTTTTCCCCCAAAGGAGGAATCCACAACACAGATAATTTCTATCAAGGTTTCAACCCTCTCCTGGAGTTTTTCAGTCAAAATAAAATTACATTTTGAGGGTATACGGGACACAATTGTCTCTCTTTGCTAATGTTTTTATTCCCACTGGGTCTTGTCGTTAGGATTTCCTACACAGACTTATTTTCCAATTGAACTTACCGTCACTTATTTCAAGCAATGACGACTGACGGCACATGAGAAGACAAAGAAGGAACAGTGATGTGAATTAGACATCTGATCCGATTTACTTAATCCAGGTTACTGGAGCAAACATGAACTGCTTGAACCTTTTGATCAGTCGGGTCTCCTCACCAACTTCCAGCTGCCTACAGAAGGTAAAAACTAAACTCCTCTCTGTGCATTATTTTATATAGGAATATCATCTGGTGCCATATTTGCTGCATGGTCATTTGAACAAACGCAAACTCATTTCAAAATATGCACTAAATAATCAGTGTGATTGCAAAAAAGTTGCATACAAATTAAGGGCCCTTTGGAAGCCTGGACCCTGCAGGGTAAGCTCCTCAAACATTAGTGGCCACAAACGTGAACATCCGTCTCTAAACTTGATAAAGTTGGTTTATAGAGGAGAGTGCTGGACAGCTATGGTTAGTGACTGTTATTCCACCCAGCGCCCGTGTTGTACTCTGCTCAGTTTTTCCGTTACTGGAGTGGTCCTTTGTCTTAGCGAATGACGACATGAGTGGAGGAAGCCGTTGTGTTCAGGGTCTCAGGAAGGAACTGGAGGGGGGGGGGGGGGGGGGGGGGGACTTCTAATTTCCCCACTGCCACAGTTTGTCATAGAGGCCTCATGATAAGGCACGATACACAGATGATAATCTGAGAACAAGCTCAGGGGCAATTACCCATAATGACTGTGTCCTGCTCGTATTACCCCCCCACATCAGCTGCTAACAGCCACAACTGTCCACATTTTGATATTTGTTTTAAGATACTACAGCACAAAACAGATGTAGTGTGATTGTGTAGGGGTGTAGCACAGAACTCTGTGGGCCCCTTTTCCTTCCCAGATCCATATCTGTCACGCATATGAGTGTTTTTTAACAAATGATTGAGCTGTAAACAACAATCTGTTCATTAGGATGCTAATAGTGAACTGTCCATGAACCACAGTTAGCTAAAACATCTATGACGTGTCCATACGTCTGCGCAGTTTGAAATCTCCCATGTCAACCCAGATGTCTTAACATATGGAAATCTGCAATTAAAATGAGTTTTTCCTTGGAGTACCAAGCTCTAGAGTGTGTTGTTTTCTTATTTTTTATTAAAGTATTTATAGTTCCCAGGACAAAAGAAAAAAAAAAAAATGCAGTCCTAGTTTTGTAACACTTTTCTAAAATGCTATGTCTTCCCATCACCCTCGGGGTAACCTTCATTATCCTCTCTCCCTTTACTTCCTCATCACATCCTCTTGCTCACACAGGACTGACGTGAGCCTCACACAGTTTTCAACCTGCCTGTTGATAAGGCACCTCAGAGGTCAAGCCAGATCACCAAGATCGTACAGTAATACATTCTGTCAGAGGTGTCCTAAAATACAAACCACGTGTGCTGGGAATTTACCCAGTGGGCTTCACGCTAACACAGAAACAAATTATAGGGCTTTGGCATCTCTCCGAGCTAGGAGAGCTAGGTGAATTGCACCATACTGGAAGGGCATGTTTGCTCATTCTATGAAGCAGTGGATAAAGGGACTTGGTGCTGGTCTGGAAAGACTAACGCACACAGCTAAAAGGAAAGAAGTTTGTGCACCTGCACTCATCTGTAAATTAATCAGTTTGTGCAATTCTATTTTGAAATAATGTATTTGATTGGTACGTCATTTGTTCAACGTTAATGAGTCTCTGTGCACCTGAATGATTTTTCGTTGATTTAGGACGCATTACTGTGGTCCAGGTGTTCATTTAAGTTGTTTTGCATTTGTTTTAATGAAATTGTGCCTGTATATTATCATCATATCATTATGTAACACGAGGTTTGTTGGTGTTCCTCTGGTGAAGTTATACAGCAGGACATGCAGCAGACAAGTCTGGATGATTTACAACAGATGAAAACATTTGAGAGTCATGCCAAAACAGCCTGCCTCACAGTGCTTCAGCAGAAGTAGCAAAAGCTAAATGAATGTGTCCATTGTCATCCACCTACCTGCAAGCTTACGTTTAATTATTTTATTTAAAGCAGTGTCACTGTGGGATTTTAAGATGCCACGTCATCAGCTTGAAACAACGTAGCTTCCTCAAAGTGTCCTGCTTACCTCGTGGCACCCTGGTTAAGAACCACTCGTCCAACATACAAAGCTTCAAGCTGCTTCACATTAGTGTTGCTGAGCTCTATGAGCCATATGAGCTCAGCTTGTATTACATGATTTGTAAAAAGCACCGCCTGCTGCTGATGTGCTCTCTCCAGCTGTTTCTGAAATTAAGTAGTGCACGTTTCATGCTGTTAAATTGTGCTAGGACTCAATGGTGGTAAAGGAAGAAACTGGGACTGCTGTGGAGATCCACGGCAACATGTTTATAAAGAGGTCAAATTAATAATGAGCAGAAGTGAGTTCAGCTTCTAGTCCTCCACAACAGTCCCAGTTTCTCATGCGTGGGTCGTTCTGATAGATTTAGGATCACATTTGACATTAAGCTCAACGCCTTTAACAGAGACTTACGAATTCTCCTTGGAAAAAACAAAACACCTTGACAGATAACCTTCTGTGCTGAGAAGGCCAGTCCCACTGTGGGGTGGACTAAAACTGTTTTGCAGCATTTCTAAGGGGGCGACAGTGCCATCTATAATCAAAGTTCAGTCATCCAACTGTTGAAAAATATTTATGTCGGAAATTACCCAGAAGTTACAGAAAAGGTAGGAAACTAATGCATTTGTTTATTTCAGGCTTGCAAGGACCCTGGGTTTTCCCATGTAGAAGGCCCCTTGTTCATGGTTTAGGGGTTTGTGAGGTCATGATGAGATTTTTATTTTTTATCTTTTGGGATGACTCCAAAAGCAGGAGAAAAGCTTAACCTCCTAGGACCTGGTATCCACATGTGTGGACATCACATTTTGGGTTGTCTAGACCAAAATACTAAATTTTGCTCTACAAGGGCCGGATATCCACTTATGAGGACATTATACTGCCACTGTTCCATCGAAATTTAAAACCAATGTCCTCATGTGGATCTCATTTTTCTCAGAAACAAAAATCGGGTTAAAACAAAAAACAAAAAAATCTGGTAATTCTTTGTTTTTACATTAATCAGGTCCCAATCAGCCCAATTAGCAAAGAGAAACTAAAAATGCATGCCATGAAAAAGTTCGGGTGTTAGGAGGTCAAAGTCAGAGTTCACGCGCTGGGTTAAAAGACAGTTAAACCCTGCTTAAAAGCAAAAGTGCATGTAGGACTGCATATTTGAGTGCCAACCTGCTTTCTTGGAGGCAAATTATCATTATACACTTCTTATATGAACTATGAAGCATTTGTTCCCTGGCTGGCTGGCCTCTCATCTTCGTTCCCGAGAAGCCACGGCAGATAAACGACAGTCAGTAAGATTCAAGCCAACAAGAAAGTGTTAACTGCTCAACTTGAGTCAATATTGACTGAAAGCTGCCCAACAGTCGTGTTCGTGACACAGCGTGCCTTTAAGCAGACAGAGCAGCTCAACGAAACAAGGCCAGAAACGAGCACGTGAAAGGAAACTGCTTCACCGGGTAAGAAAATGTAACCCAAACCCACAACCTGTTGTATCTCTGCCTCCTAACTCCCCCACAGATCTGTATATTAACACCAGGGCTAAACGTGCGTCTTACCTCAGTGACAAAGTTGCTCTGGAGGCCCGCTACATGAGAGTACTCCCACCCTGTGGTGCAGGGCACCCTCTCTCTGGGCGCGTTCTCGGAGAGGTCCGAGGAGTTGGGGGGGTACTTATAAAGTTCACAGTGGCTCCGACCGGAGCCGTTCACCCAGGGGATGGTGAGGTTGAGGTACCCTTGTGTGGAAAAGTTGCTTAGGAGGAACGCGGAGGGCAGCAGCGTCGGGTCTGGCTTGCAGTGGTACGAGTCCGGGATGAGTGTGTAAAACACGTCGCTGAACAGATTCAGCGTGACGGCGAAACTGGGGAACCAGCTGAACACGACCACGATTCGGTTATAGCGCCCATAGCCCCCGGTGTGAGGGAAAACCTTAGTTTCATAATCCATTTGAAGTCGACAGCTCGTGGTAACAGACGGTCCGAAGACTTTTACGCAGTGAGAGCGCACAGCCGCACGACGCTGAAGCAGGCAGGCAGGGGGCGGATCTTAGGGTCACACAGCCCCGGGGATCGACTTTTATGACACACCTGCTACTTGGAGACTGAGTGACTAATTTCAGGGTAATCCCCACTGATAGCGGGAGTCCAGGGAGCTGTCAGTAACAGTCGATGCTTTTGATGTCTCCATGTGACTCACAGCTGGACTTGACATGAAGACAGCTACCCTGGTGGAAAGCTCACATTAATTTTCAAATTTAAACCTCTGTAATTTCATCGAAACGCTTAACTCACAGCTATTTTCAGGAATTTACTGTTTAATTTTACAGAGGTACATTTTACTCCACTTTGAAAATCTTGTTAAAACACATCAATATTTGTGCTATTTATACAATTTTACACAATATGGCTCCTCAACCACTTAGTGTATTATTATTACAAGTTAGACAGGACTGCATTGGAAGCGGGCTTATTTTTTCAGCCTGAACTTGCTGTGCAACAGTAGAACAGAATATATGTAATACTTTCAAACCTCAGTTAAAAAGATTGATAATTAGTTTTGCCAGCATTGGCTTTATTCTGCTGTTGCCATGTTGTTTCCCTGTTGTACAGGTTTTCTGGTAGTTTTTGAATGTATTTTTTTTCTGTTTTTATTTATTTATTTTTAAATAATATTGATATTATATATATTGTTTTGTTTTTAAAATCAGTTCTGAGATTTAAATTGACATATGGCTAAGTCAACTGCATTTACAGCAGTGCTTATTAATGTACACTTTCCCTGTTAAAAAGATTTATTTTTTTAAATAAAGAATATTTTATCTCTTATACAACAAGCAGTGTTTGTGACATCAAAGGAAAATGATTTGTTCTTACACAAAAACATAAGATTATGCTGGGTTACACAATGAACTGATTTAAAGTTTGTACGATCTGAAATGTTAATATTTCTTTGAACCCATAAAACACAAAACTGCACTTTGATGCCTGCAGTGTGAGGCACATTTAGAAATGCCTTGCACTTCTTAGATGGGATAAATTAACACAAACGTCATTGATCCTATAGTTGGGAAATTCTTCTTTTGTTACTTCAGTTGTTTACTGTTATCTGAACAGCAGGAGTAACATGTGGGAGAAACATCTGTATTGCTTTAGTCTGGTGACTCATAAGACAAACAGGCTTCTTTTGCCTTGTGACTGTGCAGCTCACCTTATCAGCTGCAATGAAATCCATAAATAGGTGAGGCAGTGTTATGTAATCTGTTAGCAGACAGAAGTCCTCTGGGCATGAGTTAAAGGAGGGCTGGTAATTAAGGTAAAAAATCTGATTTACACAGAAATATTAAAGTTGACTCAGTGGACTCTTCCAGACTATGAGTTTAACTAAAGCACGAAATCCACCACTAGATAATTCAGACATTTAGATTGTGAAACGCTACAAAGATTGGACACCAAACACGTCATCCTGCTATCAATAGAAACACATCTTTGGAGTGAAGACGAGTGGCGTAACCAGGCCTTTTGGGTTGTTTGTGCAACTGCTCTGCCTTAAAGAAAACAGACATGCTTGTTACCTTAAACACTTTCCTGTTAAAAATTTTTTAATGGAAATTTAAAAACTGCCATTTTTTATATTTTTAAAAAACCTTTGTGATAATTTTAGTGTGCCATTATGCAAATATTATTCTGTACTTAGGAGGAGCTATTCAAATATGAAAGGATATTATTTCAGTATATTTCAATGTAAATGTTAAAAACTAGATGTGACAAACTATTTTAGTTAAATGAAAGCTAATAAGTAAAAACTAAAAATTTTGTGATCTTGGAAATGTCATTATAATAAAAATGATATTATAGATATTATTTGACTTTAGCATTTGTTAATTTAGTAAAGATGAGGCTGATAAAGATGCAATCTGCCTGATGAAGCTTTGATGGACATATTTGACATTTTGCATGTCTCCAAGTCTGTGAGTGAACCGCACAGATTTTCCAAAATCCTGCCTCTGACATCCTCCACAGAATAATTAAATATATGAATTCAAATAATAATTAAAAGAACAATCTAACACTGAAAAATACTAAACTGACACTCATTGTTTTCAAAAAATAAAAACATGAACTGAAATAGTCCAAAATGAAACAAAAATACAAAAACAACAACACAAAACTACAATATCTCTGGGCAGCTCTATGAAAACACAAAAACCAAAATGCAGAGAACGGCTGGTAATATTTCAAAATTTTATTAACGAACATAATCTCTGAGGAACAACAGCAGTTCTCGCGCTCTCTGTACATGCAACTGTAGAAAATAACAATTTAGAATTTTTACTTTTCAGTTTTAGTCTCCCCCCCGTCCATACTCACTTTCAGTTTCTCTCTTTTTTGTTTTTGCTTTTTTATTAAATTTTTTGTGTCTTTTTTTCCACGTTTAATTTTTTTTGTCACTTTTTTCTTTTTTGCAGGAAATCAACAACAGCTAGAGGTGAAAGTACTGGATTTCTGTTACAGCACTGACGATAGCATCAACAAACCCATCGTGAACCAACCCTCCCCCCTTTAGCTGCTCCATCAATATGTACACAAATAAACTACATTGTACAAATAAAAAAAAGAAAAAAGAAAAAGAAAAAAAAAAGTTACATTGTTACATCATAATCACCTGCAGCGAGCGCGACACGGCCCGTTGCTGTTAGAACCCCACATTCTACGCAATTTTTCAGACTAGTACAAAGAGGAGGATGCAAAACGTCCTGGGAGGTTTTATTTACAGAGCTATGTACAGTATGTCTCTTTCACGCATTACAAGGAGGAAAATTTACACAGCGGAGACCAACTTCAACTCAAAACATACCACAGGTGCCAGAAAAAAAAAAAAAACGAAAACAAAATAAATGATAATAAATAGGTTATTTCCCACCATTTAAAAGAGTAGTTCTCCATGCTTTTTATTAGTCATAATCCATTCTAAAAAATAAAATAAAAAGGAACAAAGAATTAAAAAAAAACAAAAACAAAAAGGCTTGAAATCGTGATTCTACATAATGAAACTAAATCATGTATATTTTTATGTCCAGTAAGAAAACACAACAAGTCTAAAAACAAACATTATGAGCGAATGTGAGTAGAGTAGAGGTAATATGTTGCTGACTGAGGTGGTGTCAGGCTAGCATCTGTATCACCACGGCCAAGAGCTCTACTATGCATCTGCTGTGTGTCTCTGTATCTTAGCCAAATATTCACGCCGGATGATCAAAGTGAATGGATGTGTGTTTGGTCTATTGCTCTGGGGAACGGAAGGGGGGAGGGAGATCACCTGTCGGCTGTGTCGACCATCACCATTTCAAGCCTTTGTAGGTTGTTAAACATACGAACGATGGCAGAAGTACGAACAAAGGCAGGGCTATGAAACTGTTTTTATGTTTTGTTTTCAAAAAAAAAAAGAAAAAGAAAAAAAAGAAAGAAAGAAAGGTGCCACTCAAAACGGAAACGCTCTCGATGTGTTGTAAACAATAGTGAGAGGGTGTCGGTCAGGGCGTTGTAGCGGTATACATTCTGCTCAATAAGCAACGTGATTGACATGCCACTGGTTTTTATACAGAACAGAACCCCTCCCCCAAAGATAAAACACAACAACATTCAAAGCTACATACACTTTTTGCTAAAAAACACACAAGGATTCTTGAACAAAAGACACCCGCGACCCTCGTCCCCAAAACTGTAAGAAACCAACAGTAAAATAAAAACATGAGTTTTAAAAAACAATTTTTCCAGACTTTTTGTTTCCAAACATATACCAAACCAGGGTGTGTGTGTGTCTCAAAATTAAAAGAAAAAAAATAATACCCAGGACAATACATCTAGCCACCTTGTCTGCACAGTGTAATAGCAACAACCATTGCACTTGACTAGACATACCATACACAGCTATGCTGACTGACAGTGTGTAAATAACTTAAAAGTTTAGGATCAGAATATTGCCATCAGGATACGTGAGCAGCTTTCACACACAAGACCGTGTGCGTGGGGCAGGTCGGGAAAGCTTTTCAAAACCCACTAAAAACAGAGAACCAATACAAGTCATCACAAATCAACGGTTCAATGGGATCCTTTAGTTTTTAAAAGTCAGTCTATTCAGCATTAACCTATTTCTTCCCCCCTCCACTGCTTCTGTTGACGTCTGTTCACTTTTTGGTTTGTTCTGAGAAGATTTGAGTCTGGTAACCTGTCTCCTCGGGCCTGACACAAGACACCACACAACTGAATAATAACAGGAAGTAACCGAAACATTTAAAATCCCTGACCACACTAGCCCCAGCCCCTTGTAGGATAAAAAATAAAAAAGGAGGACAACGTGACTTGGTTGTTGAGCCTATTCCCGTGATTTTAAGTGGGTGTTGTACTGGAGTCCTAACATGGAAATTAACACCTTTAAAATCTACTTTAAAAACACCCGTCTAAGTGGAAGGCCTCAGGTCTGCTGAGCCATGAATAAGTGTTTTTCTTTCTGACACACTGGCACCACCTAGTGAGTAAAAGTTGTAACAGCACCGTGAAAATAAGCTGCTCACCAGTACTGTGACATAAGGGGCTGACAGACTGACAGTGTTTTTAGGAGTCTGTGAGGAATGAAAATGTCTCTGTGCCTGTTACAACTCTTCAGTCAGTTCAATGTGAAGTCAGACACTGGGAGGACAGGACGAGTAGTGAAGCGCTGAAAGACCCGTGTCTTGTTGGTTTTAGACGGTGACGTTGTGCGATGATTCATAAAAAAAAAAAGTCAAATTGCTTTCTTTAAATTAAAAACAAGCGAAATAATAATTTCAAACAGTTCTACACTCATATGGTTTTGCTTGTGAATGACATCTCTCTTCCATCCCACCCATATATATATATATATTTATTTATATACTTCTGTGTGACTTTGCCCAACAATGAGTACATTTTTTTTTTTCACTGAAAAAGGCATTTTCTTGGTTCGAAAATTTTCAGATATAATTGTGTAGTAAAGCAATGAATAATAATCCTCTGTCTATTCTTTAAATAAATCCTCAACAACTATTCTGCTACATCTGAGGGGGCTGTATGGTTGTCGGCCCGTGAGAGGCCCATTTGAATGCAGAAGTGTTCTCTGTCAGCTGCTTGTGTTGCGGTGACTCGGGTCCAGGCGAGCCGCCTCACCTAACCCCGGATCGAGTCAAAAAATGGGATTATACAACTGTGCACTGGAGTCTTTCAATACTGACAGAATCGTGTACATGTTTTGGCCCATGGATATGAAGGGGGAAAGTGCTGCCCAAAAGTGAACTGTACATAAAAAGATAATTTTTATTTCTTTTATGTTTTTTTTTCTTTACACTTAACTGAGTGATATTACAGTACATAGGTTATTTACAACTGTGCAGTAATGTGTGGCAAAATAAATTATCTAGAAGGCAGCAAGAATACATTGGTTAACGAATATAAAAACTGTACATAATTTACGGAATACAACTTTTTTTCAGTTTTCTTTTGTTTGTTTTTTCCATTAAACTAATATTGGCTCTGTAGTGTTTCAAGTCACTTCCTCAGAAACAATGAAATGCCCAAGTAAAGAAATAGACAAAAACAATATTTCTCTCCTGCCAAAAACCACAATTTCTCAAATAGTCTCTTTGAATCTCAACATTCGTTGTGTTTGTTTCTTCTGGTTGTCCTGTCCTGTGTGTGTGTGGTTTCTTTTTTTTTTTTTTTTTTCCTTTTTTTGCAGTCCATGGCGGTCTGATGTGTTTTGTGGTGGAACGAGCGGGATCACTGAGGAACACTCCGGTCTGTCCTCAGAGATCCGTTCATGTCCTCTTTTGTTAAGCCAGGCTGAGAGGCTGCACGAACGGTCTCTTCCTCTCAGACACTGGGCCCTGACGTGCACACACATCGTGACCCCCACCCTCTCTTGCTTTGTTCCAACCTGCTGCAGCCTTTGTTTCACTACTGTTTAGCCAAGCTCGGTGCAGTGTGAACAGAGAGGGCGTCCTCTGGGTATCTGGGTCTCATAGCCCTGAAAGTGGCTGCTTCTAACCTCCTGGATCAATTTAAGGATCCACACAATTCACCACGGCTCCACTGACTGCATCTGGGTCAGCGCTGGACTCTGTCAAGATCTCCTGGCCCATGTGGAGACTCGTGTCAAAAAGAAGGAGGCGTCTCCTCAGTCCTCCCCCAGGACAGGCACCACTCTGTTGGGAGAGCTCTTCTCTGGTAGATCCCACAGTAGCAGCGGTGGTGGTGGGTACTGAAGCAGGAACCACAAACGAATGCAGAAAATAAATCTGTCCTCCGTCTCACCAAAACTAAGCGATGAGGAGGTGTGTCCCAGTGCCAGAGCCTCAAAGCAAAAACTGTTTCTGCTTCTCTCGCTCTGATCAAACAAACGCATAAAAACTTTGAGGATGAAAGTGCAAGTTGTGTATTTTCTTTTCCCCCATTAAAAACATTTTTTTCTTTCTTCACGGAAGGGAATCGAGAGCAAGTTTTTCAGCTTTATTCTTTTTCTAGAGAATAAATTTTTTCCCCCTCTATGGTCCTCTCTCAAACTTGCTAGCCCTTTCCATTCGTTCGGTTCAACGAAGTCTCCTTGATAAGAAGTGATTGAGACTAAGTTTTCTCTCTGTGGGAAGCGGTATGTCACGCGGGCAGCAGGACAAAGTCGTCGTTGACATCGACCATTGGCACGTAGAAGGACGGCACTTCGTTGACGCACAGGGATTTGTGCCCCGCTGGGTCCAGTTCTTGGACTTTCAGCTGCCACTCCATTCTTTGCACCGCATTGAGAGCTGCTGCCTCGTGCTGCTGTCGCATCAACAAACACGTCTGGGGAAGGAAAAGCATAGCATGAATATAGTGACTATGCACACAGGTCATGGTTCTCATATGTAGAGATGTACCATTAAATATGTAATATCGGCATCAAGATGGCATTTAGCAAAGTCAGTGGTTGTTACTTTGTGCTTCTATTATCAGTTATTTTGTGCAAAGTGCCAGTATTTACCTTCATGCGGTCGTATTTATCATCCACGTCCTGGATCCAGGAAATGAACTGCCGCGCATTGAAGCGATCTCTCACAGATTTGTTCTCATCACCCTAAGAATGCAGAAAAAGTAAGAATGTGGACTAAGTAATGGACATAGAAATACTTAACACTTGTTTTTTTGAGATACTGATACATTTCCCACCTGGCTCTCCGATGGCATATTGTACACTTCAGAGTCCAACAGCATGGTGCAGGCGCTGAACGGCACAGCCTGATTGGCTATTGTCCTGGCTGCCCTGCAGTGGACCCTTAAAACCTCCTGTTCACATGAAACAATCAGCTTCTCCTGTGAACAGCAAGCACAACACAGAAAGAAATAAACATTGATGATATGAAGAGGAACATCATTGCGTCAAACAAATGGCTGTCATTCAAGTAAGTGAGATATATGAAACAGATTTGTTCACTTTGGCTTCACCAAGGCGTGGGGACTATGCCGATTTCACTTGCATTTCCATTTAAAAAAGGCTTTGATCTTTTATCAAAGAAGTGCTCCCAGCGTTTGGTGCACATGTGTATTGTTGATTGTATAAAAAGCAGGGAAGGAGTGAGGAATGAGTGAATTTAGGACAGTGAATGATCCTGAAGTATAAATGACACTTTCTTACCCGTTCTATGCTGTGTTGCAACCTAAGCTTGCCCCTTACTGCCTCTTGTTGCCTAAAGAGCTCCTTCAGAGGTTCTGACAGTGATGGAGGTGGAGCAATCTGATAAGCAAAACACAGCACAGCATTAATACCATTACATTGCAGGATAAGATTATTTTGAAATGGTGCAAAGACACCAGAACTTACCACAGGGATGTGCAACTTGCTGAGAGGCTTGCCATCGAGCAGGTAGGAGCCAGTGTAGGTTACATATTCAGCGTAACACTGTGGAGCCTGAGGCGTGATGTAGCAGAGAATCTTCCTCTTTTCCTCAATCTTCTTCCTAATCTGCAGATAGTCAAAGTACGGGTTGGAACGTTCGCTGCGGTAGGGTTCAATGTCGTCTAGCTTGATGGCATTGACCACTACAGCTAAAGTCTGCTGTATCATCTCCCTGGTCTGCTGCATGGCTGTATTTACCAGCTGAACCTGGACTTGCTGCCCTGTAGAACGTGGAAACTTCCTCTTCCGTGGGTGCTGGGTTTGAGATTCCTCTTCGTCGACAGGAAGAGGACGACCTTTTGTTGTCTTGCTGAGAACCACCGTAGAAGTCGTCACAGATACTGCTGGGGTCAAATTAGAAGCAGTAGACGGGACACTAAGCCCAGAGTCTTTCTCTTTCTTCAGAGCTGTAAAGGAAGATGCTGAGGTGGGTGTTGGGGTTCTAGTAGGAACTGGGTTAATGCTCACCACCGGACTGGTTGTCACTGAGGTGGCAGCGGTAGATGAGGTTATAATGCTAGAGGTAGGAGGGGTGGCAACGGCAAAAGCAGCAGCTGGATTGTTCTTGGCGCGATTTCGGGTCATCCTTTGCGGGATTTCATCCACCTTCTTGGGAACATCTACAGGGGTGGACACTGTGGTCAAGGTCACCAATGTTTGCTTGGATGTGTCCTGAGTGTCCTGTGGCTCCATGGAGGTGGAGAGGGTGACCACTTCTGGGATCTGAGGAAGAGGACTGCAGGACACAGGCTCTGGTACAGCCTCAGGCATCTCCTCCTGTCTCGTGTCCGGCTTGACAGCAGGCACAGAGTCCAGGGTTATATGCAATGACTCAGAGTGCGAATGCATCTGTATATGTGGTTGCTGACTGGCATCTGATTTTACAGATGTATACAACATGCTGGGATCAGACTCATCCGATCCCCCATAAGGTAGTTTTCTTTCCAAAATGCTGCTCTGTTGTTGGTTAAGTCCCACTGAGCTGTTGACAGGCACACTTTGAGGCTCGGGGTCCAATTCCTGCTGGAAAGGGGCACGTGGTGATGGCACAACAAAGTCCTGTCTAGCAGATTCCCCTAAGCCTAAGTCTCCAGCAGAGCGTGAGGTCTTTGCTAGGGTTGGCAGGTCTACTTCCATGATGTCCAGATCCTCTCTGTCTGTAATAGTGTGTCTAATGTGGGTCGACACACTCTTGTTGTGATCAGCAAGTTCAGGTTCCCCAGACTCAGCTTCTTCTGACTTGTCTGGCAGTGGAAGGTCAGGCAAGGAGAAAGGTCCCAGGTCGTCTTCATCAGCTGAAAATGGATCTTCCCAGGGAACCACAGGCTCAGGGCCCACAGCTGGAGCCATGTGAGTTTCAGCGGCAGCACTGAAACTGTGTGTGCTCTGTCTGCTGTCTGGTTCCACACATGTTGTCTCTGTCTCCACCTGGTGTCCCTCTTCGATGCTCGGCTTGTTGCAGTCTGGAAAGAAGGACTCCAGCCTATTGGAGGAAGAAGAGTTGTTTAAATAGTTGGGGTCCTCATCCATAGCAGTGTCTGGCCTCTCTGGAGAGGGTATATCAGCCACAGCCTCCTTCTGCTCATCAAAGTCCTCTGGGTCATCTTTGTGCCACCTGCTCCAGGTAGCATAAGGGGAAGTGACAGAGGGGTGTCCAGACAAGGGCTGCATGTCATTATCAGAATGGGAGTAAGGGCTGGTTATTTTGGAGACAGCAGCCTCTATTTCTCCATATGTCCTGTGGGGAGATTTCATATCCATGTCATTGTTCCAACCCATGTTGTGATCGAAACAGTTCTCTCCGTGGTCAGCTGCAGGATGTGTGGGGGACAGTTGGTGGACTTCTGGCTCATGCTGGTCTGGAGACTCTGCAGGCCAGCTCTTCTGCAAAGGATCCTCAACTTGAGGAGAAAACGAGCATGGCTCCCTTGTTTGGTCCGGCTCATCCACTGCACAGTGCTCTCCATCAAGTCTCTCATCCATGTCGCCCTCTTCCTCCTCCTCTTCCTCCTCCTCCTCCTCTTCTTCTTCTTCCTCTTCTTGTTCTTCTGTGACAGATGGAAGATTTGAGACGACCAGATTAGGCTCGCTGTGGTGGTGCTCCGTGATATCGTCGATATCCAAGGGTGGCAAGGCAGCTGGAGCTGGAGTTGGTGGTGCTGCAATGTCAAAGCATGGCTCCTGGGGGTCTGGCCTGTGAACTGGTGTCGACGGTTTGGGCAAGAAATTGTTGTACACACTTTCAGGAAGGTGTTCATTACCGTCGTTGCCAGCAAGAGTTGGTGTTGCTGCATCTGGTGTTTGATAGGATGGCTCTCGCCGAGGTGACGGTACCCTTATTGGAGGAAAATACGTAGACATCAACTCCAATCTATCCAGAGTTGCAGATTTGTCCTCGAGAGGCTGACAGGCAGACGTCTGATCAAATTCCGCCCCTGGATCATTCTGCTGTCGAAGAAACTTGTTTGCCTCTGCCTTGAACTCATCTTCTAGAGGGCGGCGGACATCAGAGGATGCAGAACGACTGACAAGGGGGAGCTGGAGGTTCTTCGCAGGGGTAGGACATGTGCCCTCCGGAAAAGTCTGGGGGTTAGAGTACCTGCTAGTGGACAAAGAGAAAAACAAAACATTAAGCCTCAGTCCAAAACAATCAAACTATAACATTAGTAACATGCAGTGTGTCTGAGTATTAAAATACCTTTCAAAGAAGGATGGGGAGCAGGCATTCATTGACATAGTCATTGCAGACGAGTTCTGACAGTCCAGCGGATCCAGCATAATGTCAGGGTAATCCTCTGCACTACAGGATGGTGTACGTGGAGTTTGCATTACGTCCTCGAAGCTGGGGCATGACATGACAGGTGTAGGTGTGGGAACACCAGTTGGCCTGCTTTGATCTGGCCTGGGAGAAGCAGGGAGGTTGTCCTTGATTTGGTGGCCAGGGAGCCAATCCTTTGAGTTCTGATTATCAGTAGGCTGGAACTTTCTGCCTGGAGACATCATTTGGGCCGGGAGACCAACATCCTTCAGCTTCTTCTCTTTAAGACCAGACTCAAGGCTGTTAGATTTCTTGGATGATAGCTCACTGCGGCTTTTCCGTATTTCCTCTGTAGACTTGGTTTTGTCTTTTAGTTTTGGGTCGCCAGACTTGGGTCTAAGCTTCTCCATCTGCTTCATTTTTTCTCTGTATTTCTTGAGCCGCTCTTCATTCTCTTGGTCTTTCTGACTCAACATCTGACCAAAACTTGTCATCTGAGAATCCCCATCAACCAACAGTTTTTCACGTGGTCGATTATCTTTCCTTGCATTGTCTTTGGGCTGAGAGAGCTTTTCATTTTCATCCTTAGCCTTAGATTTATTGTGGTCCAGTCTGTTGTCTTTGTCTAGCGTATCCCGATTTCTGTCTTTTTTCATATCAAATTTAGGACTGTCTTCCTTTGACCGGTCCTTCAGAACAGTGACCTGTGGGCTGTCTTTCAACCCTGACTTTGCGTCATCTTTGGAGTGTTTAAATGACCCAAAGCCATCGATATATTTATTCTTCTCTTCCTTAATTTTTTCTTTATGCTTTTCCTTTTTCTTTTTGTCTTTCATTCTGTCACTTATGACGCCAGTTCCTTTGTCTTTGTCCTTTTTGGACATCTCCTTCTCAAATTCTAATGTCTTATCGAAGTCGTCCTCTCCGTCTCCCTTACCTCCGTATGGGAATGTGTAAGGGTCTGCCTCTAGAGGCATAGGCTCTTTCTCAAAAGGCAGGCTCTCTCTGCGGCCGTAGGACTCTCTAATTTCTTCTGTTTTGTCACGTTTGTCTCCTTTGTCTTTTTTTGTCTTTTCCTTCTCCTTGTCATGGCTTTTCTTGGATGAGGACGAAGAGGAGTGCCGATGCCTCTCTTTCTCTCTGAACTTGTCTTGTGGCGTAGATATGGACAGGGAGTCTCTTCTGTCCTCGGCCATATCAGGCAGGCTGATTGAGTCATAGTAACTGGTGAGGACCGGATCGTGACCTCTGTCAGTGAAACTGTCGGAGGAGATTTCACTGTTCTTGTCATTGGAGTCATCCTTGTAGTCATTCATAGCCTCCTCCTCCAGTTTTTCTAAGAGAGACTTCTCATTCTCCCCGCTTCCTTTCGAGGGCTTTCTTTCCTTGGAATGGTCCTGCTTGTCTTTATATTTGCTCTTGGTTTTTTCCTCGCTCGTGTCCCTTTTGTCCAGAAGCTTCTGCTTGTTTTTCTTCTCTTGGTTTGAGTCCACTGACATCCTGTCTTTCCTCTCCTTATGTTTTGTATCTACCGGGTCTTTCCTGTCCTTGCCGTGTTTCTCCTGGGAGCCTTTCCTCTCTTTACCTGTGTCAAATGTGGCCTTATCCTTCTTCTTATCTTTGTGCTCTTTGTCTTTTGCCTTTTCTGTGTTATGTTTACTATCTGCAGAAGATTTTCTTTTTTCTGAAGGGAAGTGATCCAGCTCATCTTGATCGGGTGTCGAATCTTTTCTGATGGAATCAGACACCAGTACCCCACCGCTGTAGCTGTCGTCGTCATCATCGCTTTCATCAGTGAATATGTCGGCTATTTTGTACCACGTTTTCTCCCGGATCTTCTCAGTTTTTCTTTCCTCTTTCTTTACCTCCAAGAAATCTTTCTCCCGATCTGAATGTTTGTCTTGAGAGGCCTTCTCTTTCTTTTCCTTTGTCTGTTCTGAAGACATCTTTCGATCTTTGTCTTTGCCATGAGAGTCTTTATGTTTGTCTTTGGCCCCCTCCTTCTTGTCTTTGGTACTCCGGTCAGCATCTTTATCCTTGACAGTTTTTTCTGTGGAGCTTTTATCACTCTTGTCCTTCTCCTGATCAGCTCCTCTGTCTTTTGTTTTCTCTTTGTGCTTGTCAGCTTTTGTCTTTTCCCGTTTCTCCATTCCCTCACCCTTCTTTTCTTTCTCCTTCCCAGAGTGGTTCCTTTCTCTGATATCACACGATTTACTGACAGGATCAATGTCTTTGAAGAAAGTATCATTGCCATATTCATCTCTTATCGATTCCTGCTTGATTTTGATATCCTTTCTTTCTTTCATGAACTCATACGAGTCTTTACGGTCTCGACTGCTGTCCAGAGAATCCTTGTCTTTTTTGTCCTTGGCTGCCTCTGTGGACTCTTTCCTCTTCTTTTCTTTCTCAACTGAGTGGCTGGAGTTTAATTTTTGTTTTTCTGACCAGTCTTTCTTCTTTTCGTTTGTCTTTTCCGAAGGGTCCTTGTCTTTTTTCTTAGAAGTAGCCTCCTTTTCTGATCTCTTCTCATTGTGGTCTGATTTCTTGTCCTTGACTTTGTTTTCTTTCCTCCTCGTCTCCTCCTTAACAGTCTCAACAATAAGTTTAACAGAATTATTGGCTTTGTAGTCCTTGTACTCTTTGACAGGAGCATCCCAGCTGTCGTCACCATAGAGGGAGGAGTCAGAGGACATCTCAGAGCCCCATCTGTCATGATGGTCATCGGAGGCACTGAGTTTTGTGTCCTCCAAGTTGAGGAAACGATTAACGTCATAACTTTCGTACTCAGACTCCTCTTTCTGTACTTTGTCTTTTTTACACTTCTCCTTATCCTCCTTGGCATTTTTGTCCTTTTCCGCCTTCAGATGTTTTTCCTCTTTCTGCTCACTTTTCCTGTCTGTCTTTGAGGAGGACTTCTCCTTAGACTTTTTCTTTTTCTCCTCTTTGTGAGCTTTTTGTTTATCTTCCTTGGGTTTCTCCTTCTCTTTGACGTTCCTCTCCTTGTCAGATTTTATAGGCTTTTCCCTCTCCTCCTTATTTAACTTGTCCTTGCTGGAGTCCTTTGTTTTCTTGTTTTTCTCCTCTTTTGTTGTTCTGTGCAGGTCTTTTCCCGAGGACCAATCCTTATCCTCAGACTTTGTTTTCGAAAACCTGTCCTCCTTTTTCGAATGGTCTTTTTCATGTTTGGATAATTTGACTTTGCTCTCAGCTGGTGATTCTGACTCAACAATTAGGGACTTTTGCCTCGAATCATCAAAATCAAAAGAATAGCTCTTAACAAATTTCTCATTCATATCTTGATTAAGCACTAGACTAGGAGCTTTGTCCTTCTCCTTATTTTTGTGCTTGTGCTTCACTTTATGCTTTTTCACCACTTTGCCATCCACGTCAGTTTTGGAGATGGTGCTCTCTGTATTTTTGTAGAGCTCTGAGTTTTTCTTTTCCACAGTGTTACTGTGCACGTTGTTATTCTTCTTTTTGTTTTCCTGCGCTTTCCTCTTTACTTGTTTTATCGACTCCACGCAGGAATCTTCAGCTTCAGAGGAGTAGTCAGACCCACTGGACAGTCTAGTTCTGACCGAATCTGAGAGCGAACTGACGTCTGACCATGTGGGAGACGAGACGGTCTTCCAGTTATCCGTCCTCCACTGCTTTGGATGCTGTTCTGCTAAAGACGGCGTCTGTTTCTGAGAGTTCAAGTTTCCATGGGAGGAGGAGGAGGAGGAGGAGGAAGCATTAAAGCCTGGAGAGTCTTTCAGGTTTGCTGCAGAAGAGTCTTTTATGCTATTTGAGCCCTTATCGTCCTCACTCTCCAAATCCGCGCAATCGGAGTCAGACGTACAGAATTTGTCGTTGACTTTACCAAACCGGACTTCTTTACTGACACTATTTTTACTGTCCTTCTTTCGCTTCTTCTTGACTTTATTCTTGTCTTTTTGTTGTTTAGAGCTCATGCTGCCAGAGTCTCTAGTCTTAGTATTTGTTTGCTGGGCTTGTTGCCGTGGCGTAGGCGCTGGCGTGAAACACAACGTCCTATCATCCTCGTCTGAACTATTACTGTCAGAGATGATCCGCCTGCCAGGTTTCTTTGGTGTGAGCGAGTTGCTTTTGGAATAGGTTTTAACCTCCATCTTGGGTATAGAGATGAAGCTGTTGGTCTTGCTTACTGAGTCCTTGCGGAAGTCTTTTTTCAAGAGGTGTTTATCGTCTACGGGAGGGACGCGTTCCTCCTCGTCATCCTCATCAAATTCGTATTCATCTTTGACAGGTGTGACGGCAGATTTAGGAGGGTCTGCGGTTTTCCCTTTTAACTTCGGGCCCTTCTCAACATCTGAGTCTGTGTTATTGCCATCAACAGAGCTGGACGGGGCAAACGAGGGGGCGTCTTCCTCCTCTGAAGATTCTGTAGAACATAAAGAGCACAAAGAGGACACAATTAATTTACTACTTATAGCCTCATGTATTTGAATAACTTTTGTAACAGTTGTGCAATTAGGTGACTCAAAGATTTAAGATTGAAAATGATACCTGATGAACTTTCTTCACTTGAGGTGTAAGTGCCTTTCCCCAGCAACAGATTGAGCATAGTTGGAGAGTTGGCAACCTTCAGTGGGGTTTCCCCTCTCCTGTTGCTTTGACGCGGGTCCCCTCCATACCGTAAAAGTAGCTTAACCACCTGAAAAGGATAAAACTTTAATGATTTTTTGCAATTTTAAAGGTAATATCAGCAACTTCTCAAGTGGTTCAAAGCTTAATAGGATAAAGAGTACAGAATTAATCTTCCACTTCAAAGTTGTTATTTAGTTACGACGAAGCTAGAGCGGGATTTTTGATGGACAGAACTTTTCCACACCAAAACCTCCAGACTTTACTGACAGCAGACTGGGTGATGTGGCGTCTCTGCAACCAATTTTAGTAAAATGCCAAAAGCCGTGTAGAGGTGAGAAAGTATGATGGTCTGAAGCTGCTTTCAGGCCAGGAGAATCAGAGTGAGACAAATTCTAACATCTGCAAAATAGCACCAAGTAAGGGGTGGTCTTCAAAATGTTTTCTCAGTGGGGTTGTCTAAAAAAGATTCTCAGATACTAATCAATACTAAATGTTTAATTGGATCAATTTGCGACAGCATTGATACCAACAGTGCCATCTTAACCTCACACAACACTGCTGCAGACAGGCAGGAACACTTTATTGACACTGGTGGTGATTAGTCTTGGATGTCAAAGATCAGCAGCAAAATTAATTTGATTATAAATCTGATTACACCATTACTTCCAGATGCTCCCTGTGGACACCTTTGTGGCCAAAAATGTCTCATTGACTTCTATTAAAACAACATCAACATCTCATTTCAATGCCATTACAGTATAAAACCATGCACGGCCAGCATTTGATTTTGAAGAAAAGTAGTGAGATTTGACATTTTTACTGTATTCCACTGGTGCGTGTACCTTTTTGCAATGAAGGTGTTGAAAGGGTAGAAAATTTGAGGACAGTTCAAGAAAAAAAGACTAGTGGTACGATTCAATTTAACCTGGTATTTAAACAAAACCACATCTAAACTCACTCTGTAGCCATCTTCTCACTTTTAAAACTCAGATTTTAATCTGACAAACTTGTTTTGATGGATCACAAATGGGCCACTGATCATTAATATTTTCATTCTTCTGAAGCCTGAAAACCTATTTTGTTCTTTACTATTAGCAACAATGACACACGACACCTTTGGCGGATTTATTTTTACCTTGAAATGTCCATTATTCGATGCATCATGTAGAGGGGTGTCATCATCCAGCCCCTTGGTGTTGACCTCTGCTCCGGCTGCCAGCAGCTGTTTCGCCACATCATAATACCCCCTGTTGCATGCTTCATGCAATGCAGTCCAGCCTGAACACAAGAAGAATTATAGTCAGAGAAGTGTAAACTCTAAATGAATCAATGGTACACTGCTACACACACAAAGCAAAGGCAAGCATAAAACAAAGATGCCCTTACCTGCAAAGTCTTTTACATTCACATCAGCTCCCTCGCTGATGAGCTCCTTGATGCGGCGTACCTCTCCACGGATTGCTGCTCTGTGCAGTCGAGTCTCTCCTCTCTCATTCCGTTTATTCACTTTGTCTTTGGTTTTAGATGCAGAGTTTGGCGTTCCCTTCTGACCCAGACTGGACTGTGACTGATGCTTTGGTGTTGTATCTGTAGGTAAGACATGCATATTTCACTTCAGTGCTGCAAGAGTCAGTCACACTCTTCTGGGAGAATTTACTCTAACTGTTTTTGTTTTGTTTACTACTTCTACTGTGAACAACAAGGTGCTATAACTGCTTACAGCCAGAAGGGGGCAATCCAACTCTAGCAATAAACAGCACAATTGCTGAACCTACTTTACTTGAGCTTATTTCATCACATTTACAAGATTAAATCCAATCCTTAATCACATTTACATTATTGAGTTTGTACAGCTATTGTCCCAAATGATATTTGAAACACACTCGCTTAATCTATGTCCATGCCCACAGGCAGGCAACAAAGAAATTAACATACAAATAAAAGCAGTTATAAGGTAGGATCAAACGAATTCAGTCTCAAATGTCAACAATGAGGGGAAAAAGTACAAACTTGTAACAATAGTTATATTTCACAAGTCTGAAAAACTTCCAGCTAAATTACTGTCGATCAAAAATAAAGTACAATTTTTGCAGAAATGGGAAGGTAGTAAACTTATAATAAGAAAAATAATCATCTAACACCAGAAAGGATAACTCAACACTTTCTCTGTTGTCATTTAGCCCAAATAGTGAGATTACGCCATCAGCTCCAGACGCAGTACAAACAGAAAAGCTGGTTTCATTTCCTTATGTACGGAATTTTATAAAAACAACTCCACTACTGTGGCGGCACGAATATGCAACCATTAAAGCAGCTAAAACAAAACACATATCACTGACATCAGAGGTTTAGATTCCAGCTAAGATGTGAAATAATTTTAACAAAGTGGTTCTGTTTAGAGGGACAGTATGACTGAGAAAATGCACAAAAACAATCAGCCCCAGCCTACAGCCCACCCTCACTGGTCTGCCATGCATGGATTCTACATATAAAGCTCCCTCCGATCCTTTTTTTCCCCAATGTCGGCTGTCCGTCCACAGAAGACGTGGCCTAAATGATAAACACGCACCTGGACTGTTGACGGACTCCTCAGCTGTCATTTGCATGAGCAAGGCCACCTGCTGCCGCTCGGAGAGGGGGTACCCGGCCCGGATCCCTGGCATCCCCATTCCAAACGGCAAGCTTGCCTTCCGGGTGTTGGTGGGCTCTTTTTTAATGCGTTTCCGCTCTGGACCTGGTTTCTCTGTAACGAGAGAGGAGAGAAGCAAGGTTAATATCGCTGCATGTGCAAAAAGCTGCATGATCATTCATACACAGACACACACAAATCTAATCTACTGATCCATGTGGTCAGGGAGAGTAACGGGAGCCTTATTAGTGCTACAACAGTAGAAGACATTAACTGTTATGAATTGGCAATTTTTAAAAGAACACTAAAGGCTCACAGCAGTAACACCACTTTCAAATGTTTCTAAAAGACAGATTATTAAAGTTCATAAATCAATAAATAACTAGTAAACATTCACTATGACACATCTCCAAAGGTGTTTTATGACTTTCCAGATCAAGTATAGAGTACTGTAGATCAGCACTGAGTCCAAACAGCTTCTTTACTGTTGGCATCAATCAAGTAAGTGTCATGTATATGTGAGAACAGCTGCTTTCATAAATGAAATTCAGACAATGTCAACATAATCTGACCGAGGGAATCAGATGTGGGCATTATCTGAAGTTGTCCTTTGTGACATGGTCAAACTGGAAATACCCTGCTTAGTTTTGGCAAGGACTGGCACCAGTGTACAGAAAGCAGGAGGCGGCACACACGACGCCCACACACTCCCATTGAATTCACTCTTTTAAAAAAAAGAAAAACTACCTGATCTATTCTCACAAGCACTAGACTGGTCAAGACTGGCTGCCAGGTAATTCTGAGGAAAGTTCAGGGCTGCACTGCTACGTGTGAATAGAGATTTACAGAGCGATAGAAGGTACTTTATTCTTCCCACAGGGAGGCATTTCTATATACCAGGGGCAATCTTTCAGTCACCAAATGAGCAACAACAACAAAAGCATTTTGTCAAACCAAAAAACAAAACCAAAAAAACAAAACCAAAAAGTATTCATTTTTATCAATAATCAATGGGTTTCTCCCTATTTATTTCACACATTTTATCCTCTTTTTGAATTTCCATAGCAAACCCTTTGCTACTTTCCATGACCTAAACGGGCCTCTGTGAAACAAAAACAAAAAGAAAACAAAGACTTGCTCGCTTACTGCATTCTGTAAATGCAGCCGTATGTGTGAGAGGTTTGTTGGCACCAGTGGGCGACTTTTGTGTTATTACCCAGCTGCCCTTAAAGAAGGGAGGGGCCAACAGGCAGTGTGTTTATGTCTGTCTGTCTCCAAGCCAATCAGCCAGAATGGACGAAAAAAGGAAAGAGGGTGTGACTTGGCACAACCATAGTTATTACGAAATAGCTGGTGTACATTTCAATTCAACATGGCCTTGCCAAGGTCACCACATGCCTGCCTGCCTGCCAGGATTACTGGAGACACAGTGCTACTGGACAAAAGCAGCTGCTCCACAAAGACACACCCAGCAATTATTTTCAGTGGCAACATACCATCTGATGACCCATACAGAGGGTAACGCTACACATGACTGCAGCGCTTCATTACCGAGGGGGTATCAAACCTCACAGTTATAATTCAAGCAACAATACAGGCCTCCGGTCATAGGGAGGAAGAAGCAAATTCAGACGTGCGTGTACAAAGACGCTGTGGACCAGTAGAAGGGTCTGAGTCTGATTTCTGAGCAACTTCTCTCACTCCCAGACTGGAAGCACTGCAGGCCACAAACACAAGTAAATAAGGCAAGAAGGAAGCATGGCAGCGCAGCCTTCCGGTGTCTAAAAACTTTCCAGGAAAATATTTTTCCACTCGCAAGTACAGGGCTGATGAACTTTCACTAACATCTGTGAATACTTAAAGCTAATGTACCCTCCACCCCTCTTTGATACAGTCTCACGTTCCCCAAAGCATTTGCCATTTAGACACATTCCTTCTGCTAAGCCTTTAACAGCAGGGACCACAGAAACAGCCCAAACATGTTTTTTTCAGCAGCAGAACAGAGAAAGAGCTAAGCTAGCTTTTCCAAGCTATGTTTATTAGACTGAGAAGCAGGAAGGCAGTTATTACCCAGCTGCACTTAAAGAGATCTGCTGCTAAACATACAAGACCCAAGTCTCTAATACAACCTTCATCACCAGTGGCAAAAAAACTGTCCTTCTGCGATACAGATCAGACTCTAGGCGACCACTCTAAACAGAAAAGAAGCACTTTCTATAAATCCATGCTGCATAATTATAATCAAATACAGCAGTTGCAGGAGGTATGATCACCATGTTAAAGGGAAAACTACAAAAGAAACACTAGCGAAGCAGCAATAATTATATTGTGAGAAATATGAGCATAAAAAAATATGCTCTTTCCATTCATGAAGGAAGGAATGTGACTTTGCTTTCACTACATTTTTGTCTGGTTAATCATCGTGGGAATTTTAAGGAAAGATACGGATCAAAATATTTGAAGAAAAAAGCTTGGTAAAATGCAACTGTGTTAAATTATCACCACACAAATCAAATTAACATGTCACATGTGGATTTCTGAATTAAAGAAATTAAACACAGTATGTCTGTCGGCTGGATGTCTATTTAGGCAAAACTGCAGGGCTTTTATGTGGCTTAGTAAAATGATATTACTCAGCTTAAAGACAGGGTTGAAACCTTACTCTCCTCACTGCCTGAAACTTGACTAACAAGATAAAGGAGGAGGAGACTGAAAAAGGAAGGAAAGCTGGGTAGGGACTATCACCCCATGACTAGCCTGCCTACCTGAGCCAGGAGGGAGGGAACCACATCAAACACAAATGTCGGGATATAATGGGGGCAGATTCTGATATGGTAGACAGACAATATGACAGTGTGAGCTAACGCCAAAACAAAGAGACTGTCTGCTTCACTTAGCCAACAGACACCATGACAAGAAGAACCGCTCCAACCAGCCAGACCAAGTCTGACCGTAACGCGGGAGCATCGAGCAATGTTCTGTTTAACGACCCAAAAAGTCGCATAAACAGGAAGCTAAGGGAGAAGAGGCAGGAAGTGGCCAACAGGATGTTTTCTCAATGATTCGCACTGAGCAAGAGAAAGTCAGAAATGTATAGAAAGAACATCATGTGGTGCAGGACGCTCTGTTTGTCAAACAGATGCAGTCAGTGAGTGCGCCTTCTGTCTTTTGTTTTTACTCATAAACATCGTGAATCTGGGAAGATAATCTATGCGTTATAACCAATTAGCGAGAATACATGTGTGCACTGAGGATCCTTGCACACCACTATCTGTTTTTATGACCTGTCTCAGCCAAAGCTTCTCAGACATGGCAATAATTAATATCTTAGAATGCTGCCAAAGAGGACAAAATGACTCAGTTTGAAAAGAGTAAGGTGAGCTGAAATTTCAAAAACACAAACAGAACAACTGATTGAGATAATGCCAACCACCCAGTCACATATCTGCGTCCTTTAAGTCTGCCCCTTTTTACATCCCCATCCCCAAAAAGGTAGTTGCTCCTTTTTTGCATCTGCCAGTAGCTGCGTATACTAATATCCCTTTTTCATTAAGACCTACTTGGCTTGACGTGACACAACTCAAGTCATGTAACTGATGCGCGTGGGGTAATTATAGCAACTCAGCCAAAAGTTGTTATTCTTATGTGACACAACACAACACTGTAGGGCGTCGAGGTGATGGTATACCTGCCGCTCTGCCTACAGCTTTTTTCCCCCCAGACTCTGAGACCATGGTGTTGGGCTTAGTGCTGCCAATTCCCTCGGGTTTAAAAAAAAAATTGCAGTTTTAATTTTTGCGAAGGAGTCGCTCTCATGTCATATTTTCACCTCAACTCAGATCGTCTGGAACCTGGGCTTAGTGCCTGGTACCAGACACTACCACCTAATGGAGCCAAGCCCAGCAGAGTAGGTACTAATTGAAAAGGGTTATAACTCAATGCCCAGACACAACCGTGTCAAGCACTTTTGTTGGTTACATCGTGGACTCTACAGAGGTTTACAGCAGAAGAAGAAATTAAACATCAGAAGATACAAATTGTTTTCCAGTAAAAAGAGCAGCAGCAGGAAGAAATTTGGTATTTACCTGCCTGCCCGTTACAATCCACGAGATTGTAACGGGCAGAGAATCCACGAGAGACGTGTGCGGACTAACTGAAAGACGTAGGCGTAGCTGCAGCATTGTGCCCCCAAAACACACTGACAGACCCTGTGCTTAGTGGGTGTATTCACAAGAGCTCCACCCCCAAATGATGTCATATTTCAAATTGTTTGGAATAGAAGGTCTGTGTATTTACACAACGCTGAAAATGCCTGCAGTGAAAAGATATTCAACAGCAGCTGAGCCGTGAGGAAAGTTCATGTAAAACTGGGCTAACTGACAGAATGCCATCACACAGTATACTATCGAATGATATTAGCCAGATGGTAATGGTCAATACTGATGATTATAAAAGCAAAGAAGGGATGGGATACACATAAGACACACCGTGCCTGAATAAAAAAATAAACAAAGACACAAAAAAGACCCATACTGGGTGATATAATTTTGATTGGAATATAATAGAAGGGTATACTGTACGAATTTTAAAAAACGTATTAATCGTGCTCTCTAAACAGCTATATTTATCCGTCACCAGTGTGCAAGCCACAAAGGAAATGAGCACTGGAAGAGAGGCACAGATTAAGAAGGGTGGGGGGGGGCTGTGACGTGTTCGAGGTGTAAAACTTTGCAGAGAGGTTAAAAACAGTCCCAGTAGGGTCAATTGAAAGGCCACAGACTACAAAACACACATATGTAGAAACGCCAATTTTCATGCAGGTGGAAGTCCAGGTTAACAACACACATTTTACTGCCCCCATATACTACCTGGGTAGCTACCGCTAACAAAAATAGGTCTGTCGCTATGACACAATGCAACCTAATAAACTTCTCACGTGACTGGAAAGCGTGCAATGCCAGGAGCCAGCTAATCTTCAAAGCTTGTACAGTGTGTAAATCTTAGAAACTAACACAATATAGCTCAGATCAGAGACAAAGAAAGGCAAGGCGCTGGAAGACAACATGAAACTATTAGTATACTAAAAGAATTTCCAGCTAATGTTCCCGTCTTTAGATTTCGCATCTCGTGTGATTGAGGTAGGGTGAAGATTATCTCAAGATAAAAAAAACTAATGGATAAATAAAATGAATTCAGCAGAAGAGATTAGAATATTAATGCACAACAAGTAAACATTTGTGAAGAAGAACATGAAATAATCTTGCAACTTAAATGGAAGTGAAGAACACACATACACAAATGTCCAGAGATTTAAGACATATTACAGCCTCTCAAACTTTTTAATTTATTTATAATTTGCTTAAGTTGAGGAGTAATCACATACAACATTATGTGTTTACAAAATACTTGTCCAATCTTGCTAAACACATCCTCATGCCCTAACAGTCATCTGTTGCATACTTGTAGTTTTCCTCTTGTGTGTGGAGAGGAAAGGTTTTTTCCCCAAGTGTAAACACTGAACATGAACCAATTTAGCAACTCACCCAGTGCTGATGAAGACTGTTACCAAAGCCTCTAAGCTGGACCATTATCAACAAACTAAATCCTGAACCCTTAAAGCCCAAAGTCAAACAAGCGTGAGGACTAGTCCTTCTCTCCCTAATTAAAAGAAAACAGCTGGAGCCTTACCAAACCCAGGCCTGGTCAGGCTTGTATGTTGCCCAAATCCCCACTTAATTGGATCATGATTTTGTGTGGTCTTCCTCTCCTTTTAGACTATGATTGTAGGTACAAACTCCTTGATTCTCAAACAACCAGCTAATTCAAAGTTGGGAGCACTTTCACTTCACATAGGTCAAGCCCTGTTCGCACACCAGTGCTAACTACTCTCCGTTCTCTTTGATTTCCGCACTGAGTGCTCAGGTAGAGTAGAAAAGCGCTATATAAGAACCAGTTGAGTCTATACAAAGTCACAAGGTGATCGAGATGCAGAAACATGAGCGTAAACACACAGCAATACAGCCTTACCTGAGTCAGAATCTTTCTGGTCTCCATTTGCTCCAGCAGTGAAGGGCAGCTTCCTTTTAGAGGCCTTTTCTTTCATCTCTTTGACCCCATCATTGCGATCCAATTTGGGAGTCTTGTTTGATAACACCTTATCCTGTGAAAGCAACAAAAAACTGGGGTGAGCAAGTGTCTTCATCAGAGCAGTGCACTTTATTTGTCTACCTTACTTTAAAGTCCTAGAAGCAATTCCTGACTCAGCTGCCACCTTGAAAACACCCTCAGGCACATTTTGAAGCATTAATTAAATTAACTTTAATTTCAATGGTCACCAGGAAATAACATCTGATAAAAGACTGCACAAGTTTGCTGACCGCAAACTCCGTTTATAAAAAGCTTTTCCCCCCTGGAGGTTATACATCTACCACCATATTTTTAAGTCGCTGTGTCCCTCTTTCATAATGTCTCTGGCTATACCTTCCTACTGAATTCACTGGCCTGACTCTTCTAGCTATTAAGAGCTTCTCAAAGCAAAAGTTTTTCCAGAGTTTCCTCCTAGATTCCTGGCCACAGTAAAAGAGCCAGGCACAGGGAGAGGAGGCTAAGCTGACGCCGGCTTGGCTCTGTGGTCTACAGCTGCTGGAAACAATCACAAACCCCTGTGTATCTGCTATCAACAGATGTAAATACTTATGTGTTTGCCCAGCTTAACTTAACGGTTGTTCTGTGTTTGGGTGCTCATGCAAACTAATTTATCCAGAATACCTTTTTTAAAAACAAACAAAAAGACCCCCACAGACCACAAACAGTGGAAGATGTCTACAAGTTGTTTATGATGTCATCTTCATAATAGTTTCTTGTGTGGTAGCAGTAAATAATTATTCATTATTAAAGCTACTTTATGTTGGTCCCTTTCTTTAGGAGTCGCCACAGCTGATGGATGCACATATGTGATTTGGCACAGATTTTACGCTGGATGCCCTTCCTAATGCAGCCGTTTCATTTATCCAGGCTTGGGAATGGAACTGAAGCTGGGTTTGTATCTCTTACAACGAGCTACTAACAATTATTCATTATTAATTTATATACATTTTTAACTAGAATACACAGAATTCAACACAGAATTATTTTTAAAGAGGAAAGCAGTAGCTTCTCACTGAGCAAATATATGAAGTCAAAGCCATACGCTGCATTCCTAATTGCAATACATTAGGAATCAATTCAAAGTGGACACTTAGAGATATTTGTAGATGACAAAAACACAATATTAAAAGACAAGTGTTGCATCTGTGTAACAAAAAATGTTTTTAACGTGTCCCCCAGTAATGGACCTATTATGCTTGATATTTTGCGTGCTGATTTTGACATCACATAGTGTGTTGTGTGACACTTTGCAGCGCTTTGGCCATTTGTGCACCTCAAGATCTTTGTAACCTGGCACGTTGTGCCGTGGCTGCCGCAGCTGGGTTGAAGACACGAGTGTACGATTGTGTGGAAAAACCTTTGCAAAACAACACCCGACAAAGTCTTTGCTTCCGTGTTTTGACTACTTCTTCTGTGGCGATATTGTCTGAGTGGTGACACCTATCGCTCAGGAGAATACTGCAGTGGTTTCCTGCGCCTTAACGGTGGGTATAAATGTGAGTGACTGTGAGACAAGATTGGGGCCGTGATCATTGCGACCACTGTGGTGGGTTTATCAGGGATTTAAGTCATGACTCATGTATTTAGGTTTCTATATTTAATGTACTACATGCTTATGCTAAGGAGGTAGAGGAAGTCAGCTGCTGATTGGAAGGTTGGTGGTTCGATCCCTGGCTCCCCCAGTATGCATGCCAAATATCCTTGGGCAAGATACTAACCCCGACTTGCTCTCCAATGCATCCATCGGAGTATGAACACGTATGAAGGACAGTAATGCACTGACAGTATAGATTACAGTGCTTGGGTGAAAGGGTGTGTATGGGTGAATGCAGCGTGTTGTACAGAGCACTTTGAGTACTCCAGGAGAGTAGAAAAGCGCTATAAGAATCAGTCCATAAACAACAACAAAAATAAAATAAAACAAAAGAGAGCTGATACTGTTTATATGCTAAAAATGGGACATTGTTGTGGCATTAAAAGGATACCATGCTTTTAAAGGATCTTTTTTTAAAAATAAATGATATTACCTAAAAAGAAAAGTGTTTTTCATAATTACATTATTTGTCATGTAAGGTTCTGGTCGGTATCGTGAAAGTCTAAATGTACTCTCTTACAATACAGTAGTCAATACTGGAATTTCAGCAATGACTCCATGTATGATTCAGACGACACCATCTGTGATTAAGCGTTCAAAAACAAAAAACAAAAAGCATACACAGGATTCAGCACAGAGTGAAAAATAAAAAAAATCAGTCCACTATAGCTCCCTATAACTCCCTATACAAATGCTCAAGCAAAACTTCTACAGGAAGGATCTAATCATTTGACGACTCCGTTAACTACACAGGTTTAAGGACTCATAACGTAAGATGCAAGACAGAGGTGAGATAACGTACAAACAGACGCTTTAATTCACCTAATTTCTCTGTCCTATCTTCAGTACCCTGCTCATCTATCTCTATCCTGAGGGCAGGTTTTCTATTATGTATCAACTCTTTGAACTCCTCCCCCTGCCCTGCCCCAGTCATAAGACCATGATGTCATGGTACAGTAGAGACAAACAGTGTAGCTACAATGAGCTGATCTTTCTGTCTGCCCGTCTGCATCCCCGCTCACTCCCACAAAGAGAGAACACACCATTTGAGCGAAATTATGATGCATACGTTTAAAGCTACAGTACATCTTAAGCATGGAAAACACTATGTGAATTATTTCTTAAAGCAAACAAACAAACAAAAGAACCATCATATAGCTCTGGTTAACTGGACTGGGGAAAAATGGTCAATTCACCAACTCAAATCTCTAAAGTTCAACCGGGTTGATTTTGGAGAATTAAGTGTAAGCAAAGCTTTGACAACTCAAGACTTTCCTCTGATCTGCCTTCACACGACACCCTGTTTGGTGGTCTCCTAGCAATGCGTGCTCTCTTCGTCTCACTCAGTTTTCCACCCACCCCTGTTCGCTTCTTTCCCTCCCTCCCTCCATACCAGAGTCTGATGCAATCCTTTGCAGAGGGTTGTAAATCCATGCCTGCATAAGCTGTACCTCTGCTTTCTACACCTCTCAGAGCTGCTGCTGGTAGCTGAACAGTTAGTACACACATGACATCATCAAGCTGCGCCCAAAACTTTGTTCCAACACAAACAGTGACGACAGTATCTGTGTCAAATTCAAGGTAGTGAATACGTCATAACTGGGCAATAAGGTGACACCAATTCAAAAGCACTTCAGACATGTGACTTAGGGCTTTTTAAGACAACAAACACTGAACCCAAGTCTATTATGCAATAGTCCATTATTTAATTAAGCATTTGTGCTGAAGTCAAATGCAAGAACTATAGTTTAATTAAAAGGAATCTCCGTCGAGCTGTTTATCAATCATTAATAACTACAAGATACAACTGAGAGTAAGAAGATTACGCAAGTACAAAGACCTGCGCAGGTATGTTGTATTAAATAATAGCTCAGTCGAAGATGTGGCAAGAAGAAAACAAAATATAGCAAATATGCAGGACTGGTGGAATAAAGTATTCATACCACAATATATTGTATCATTTGTCTTGCAATACAGTACACATACCAAATGCAAATTTTTTATTAAAGTAAGCATGCAGTCTATATAGATTCCCCTACTAAATCACAACTTTACACCACTTATTGTGGCGACACTTATAAAATCTGTACAAGTCAAGTAAAGAGACATTAACCAACATCAACAAGAAAAAAGTCAGGGAGGGGGAATCGCAACCTATCATGAGTTGATGACTAGTACATGCTGGTGCCCAAGCTACAGTATGGTTTGGTCTGTGATTTTAGTCTGTTGTTTGGTTGCCAAACCAAGTAACATGAGTGTAATGCTTTGTGGCTATAAATTAGATGTTACCGTTATGAAATTAAAAATAATGGGATACTTTTATTAGGTGTTACATATGATCTTAAAAAGGGTTGTTTTAGCCTGTTGGTAAGTGGTTACTAGGTAGCATGTTAATGTCATAATATGCAATAAAGAAATAACCACTGGCAGGGACCTGAGATAAACCATTTTCAACTTCAAGGCAAGTGAGTCAAGCAACTACTAATGAGAGTAAAACAAACTGGTGTTTAACATATGACCTGGTAGTAAAAACATATAGGGTTATCAAGGGAACTAAGCACCAATTTCAAAGTTTTAGTGAACAGTGTGGATGCAGATTAACGTTCATCTGTGTTGCAGGTTTCGTTGCTGAACTCCTGATTGTGCAAAAGAAGACAGACAGAGATTTGATGCCTTATAGTAAGCTTCCTACGCCTGATATATAGTAACACTTAAACATTTTAGGCAGTAAGCTAAAGTGAGTTTGAGAAAGAAATTTTATTTAATTTTATTTTTGTATTTTAAAAGGTACTCGTCAGGGAGGTTTTTCTTGAAAAACCTGCAACTGTTCCTCAGTGGATTTAGGACATCCCATTTATGTCATCCCAGACTGACTTTAGTGTTCTAACAAGCTCAAGATGTAAAACACTGCACTGATGGGAAAAGCCCAACCTAAAGAGCATCACCTTATTAACATACATTATAATGTATGCACAGAAAGGTTAGAGAGAAGTCTGAAGTCCAGAACTGCATCACATGCACACATGAACTTCTCAAATTAAAAAAAAAAAAATCTGCTTCATTCCCATTTTTCTGTTTGATTTAACTTTTGCACATACCAGTGCTTATGCATTCATGTGATTTGAACATACCTATTTTGATAGCCCATGTTGTCAGAGAGGGGACAGTGCATAACTATGCACAGGTTTCACTTTTGCCCCATTTCCATGTCATGGAGTCAAATGACATTTGCAAAAAACAGAATAAAAACCAATCAGATATCTTACGTTCTTCTACAGTACCCTGGCTTTGGGTATCTGCTGATACCTAGTAGCGATCCAGTGAGTGTGTTGAATTATTACACTGTATTTTTATACTTGGGAAACAACTGGGGATCTATATGTGTAAGGCAACATCAGTCTTGAGTCAACGCTATCTTTTCCGACTTAGAAAAATTAAATGCAACAAATAAATACATCCGCAACTATAAATTAGCTGAATTGGCTGTTTTTAGTGAAATAACAAACAACAACAGTAAAACAGCAAAGAGATACAGTGGGGCAAAAAAGTATTTAGTCAGCCACCGATTGTGCAAGTTCCCCCACTTAAAATGATGACAGAGGTCAGTAATTTGCACCAGAGGTACACTTCAACTGTGAGAGACAGAATGTGAAAAAAAAAATCCATGAATCCACATGGTAGGATTTGTAAAGAATTTATTCGTAAATCAGGGTGGAAAATAAGTATTTGGTCACCTCAAACAAGGAAAATCTCTGGCTCTCACAGACCTGTAACGTCTTCTGTAAGAAGCTTTTCTGTCCCCCACTCGTTACCTGTATGAATGGCACCTGTTTGAACTCATCATCTGTATAAAAGACACCTGTCCACAGCCTCAAACAGTCAGACTCCAAACTCCGCCATGGCCAAGACCAAAGAGCTTTCGAAGGACACCAGGAAAAGTATTGTAGACCTGCACCAGACTGGGAAGAGTGAATCTACAATAGGCAAGCAGCTTGGTGTGAAAAAATCAACTGTGGGAGCAATCATCAGAAAATGGAAGACATACAAGACCACTGATAATCTCCCTCGATCTGGGGCTCCACGCAAGATCTCATCCCGTGGGGTCAAAATGATCATGAGAACGGTGAGCAAAGATCCCAGAACCACACGGGGGGACCTGGTGAATGACCTGCAGAGAGCTGGGACCAAAGTAACAAAGGTCACCATCAGTAACACACTACAACGGCAGGGAATCAAATCCCGCAGTGCCAGACGTGTTCCGCTGCTGAAGCCAGTGCATGTCCAGGCCTGTCTGAAGTTTGCCAGAGAGCACATGGATGATACAGCAGAGGATTGGGAGAATGTCATGTGGTCAGATGAAACCAAAGTAGAACTTTTGGTATAAACTCAACTCGTCGTGTTTGGAGGAAGAAGAATACTGAGTTGCATCCCAAGAACACCATACCTACTGTGAAGCATGGGGGTGGAAACATCATGCTATGGGGCTGTTTTTCTGCCAAGGGGACAGGACGACTGATCCGTGTTAAGGACAGAATGAATGGGGCCATGTATCGTGAGATTTTGAGCCAAAACCTCTTTCCATCAGTGAGAACTTTGAAGATGAAACGAGGCTGGGTCTTCCAACATGACAATGATCCAAAACACACCGCCCGGGCAACAAAGGAGTGGCTCCGTAAGAAGCATTTGAAAGTCCTGGAGTGGCCTAGCCAGTCTCCAGACCTCAACCCCATAGAAAATCTGTGGCGGGAGTTGAAAGTCCGTGTTGCTCGGCGACAGCCCCAAAACATCACTGCTCTCGAGAAGATCTGCATGGAGGAATGGGCCAAAATACCAGCTACTGTGTGTGCAAACCTGGTAAAGACCTATAGTAAACGTTTGACCTCTGTTATTGCCAACAAAGGTTATGTTACAAAGTATTGAGTTGTATTTTTGTTATTGACCAAATACTTATTTTCCACCCTGATTTACGAATAAATTCTTTACAAATCCTACCATGTGGATTCATGGATTTTTTTTTCACATTCTGTCTCTCACAGTTGAAGTGTACCTCTGGTGCAAATTACTGACCTCTGTCATCATTTTAGGTGGGGGAACTTGCACAATCGGTGGCTGACTAAATACTTTTTTGCCCCACTGTAAATCAAATGAAAAATAAAAATGTATTTGGGTCGTTCTTTTAAATTTTTTGCACTAATCTCATTAGGTTGCTGCATAATGCTCTTACAGCTGCACTGGTTGCTCGTCTTCCTGCACATACATGCGCTTACCATGAGGCTGACAGGATACGGCTTAAATGAAGCAATTTTTATGATGTCTCTTATGATGTCTCTTTGATTGAACTAAAAAAAACAAACAAACCCCAAAACAACAACAACTATTGGTGTAGCAAGTGTAAAATACTTCTAAACCATATTGCTTTGCTTTTAAATTCACTCTGGCTAGCAACCAACACGCTACAGCTGAGGTGTGGCAAAGCAAAGCCTGAACAAGACCACCAAAGATCACCAAAAACCAGTCTGAAATATGGGAACAGCACACCCCTAGAAACATACATCAATATTTATATTTCCATGGAATGAGCTGGGACAGAGCTTACCATACAATCAAATGTGCAAAGAAGAATCTTACTCTTTTTAATTATTTCATTTACACACTACATTCTACTCATTACTTTGGTTGTTAAACTAAAAGTAAATACCTATAAATTGCAGAGTGATGCAACACATACATTGCTCTACTCCACAGTACATTTGAGATGAGCTCTGTAAGCTGACAAGTCAGAACCTGCCTCCAGCTGGTCCACAGAGCCAATGCAAAGCATGGTGTGACTGGTAAACAACAACATTAGTTTGGGACAGAAATCTTTTTGATGTTGCGTAAGGAACTGTCAAGCTTACGGAGATAAACTGGTAATTACTAAATAACTAAACTGATGTGAGCGTCTCAGGTTTATGACCAAAAGGTCAGAAAGTGCTGTTTAAAGGGAGTAAATGATTTCTGCTGAAGACCACGTGTCTTTGTCATTCAGTTCAATGATGATCTAAACCCCAATCTAAAACTAATTTTGTCATTACTTTAACTCATGTTTCTCCAAGTGAAACAGGCTTTGTTGCTGTGCACTGTGTTTACTGTATGCTTTTCAATCTTACCTTTTTCCCACCTTGCTTTTCCACCATGTCGGTGTTGAGTGGGAAGTGGTCCAGCTGGGGGGTTTTAGAACCCCCACCTTTGGGCATCGTTCAGCTCTCCCCACGCCAAGCTTCATTCACGCTGCCATTGCATCGTCATCAACCGTCTGGAACAAAGAGAAAAACAAAATGGTGTGTGGATGGAGGGGAGGGGGAGTTTAGCACCTGACGTTTCATTGAAAACACATTTACACACTGCCAGACGATGCAGCCATTAGTGGTACATCAAGCACTCCACTTTCAACCATTACACCCCTGGCTCTGGAGGAAGAGCATTTAAAGAGGGAGGAGAGCTGCAGCTGTGGCAGGCAAAGGGCTTATCTGTTCACCAGGCAGAACCCAAAGAGCAGTAAGAGTCGCCTGAATACTTAAAAAAAGTTGTTAGAAATCTCTGTTAAGTGTAAACCCAATCAAAGTACAATTACTTTTAACAGAGGCATGCTATTCATATCAGCTACATCTTAAGTGCTGACATACTAGAATTTGGGAATGACAACAGGGCAGACTATGTCCAAGATATTGCATAATGCACATGTTGTGGGCCTTGGAACAGCTGAGGAATGTCTTTAGAAATTTAACCGGCACGTCTCAACAAAAACCCAAACAGCTACTTACCGCCAAAGCTAGCCAGCCCTTGTAATTGTGGGCTTTACCCTGTACTAATTTATGGCATCCTTGCCATAGTGACTAAGGAAGGTGATCCATTGTATTACAGCAACAACAACAAAAACAATCATCTCTGGTATAAGTGGTTTTATTGTAAATTCACAATAAACCATGAGAGTTCTGTACAGTTTATTGTCCTCTGTGTTCTTAGTGTCTACTTTGCCTTACGTGCAAGTACACAACAATATGTGCATTACTATCCACTGCCTTTCCTTCATGGCCGCCTGCTTCACAGGGCCATGAATTAATCATACAATCCTTTCCTCAATTCTCTCCTCTGTAATGTACTTTCTCTAAAGAGTGCGTCCAAATGTGATCATCCCTGTGACTGACTGAGTGAGTGAACAGATGAGGCCATGGCTGCATTATTTTTTCCCTCTACTTTGAGACACTGGCACTCCTATCTTCCCTGGCGCCACTTCCATCTCCACTCCCCTCCCCTCCCCCCACCCTTCTTCCCTTCGCTCTGCAGTTATCCTATTCAAAGACTGCTATTTATATCCTTCCAGGCAAGTCAGTCAAGTCAAGACAGCCAGCCAGCCAACCAGATAGGCACACAACTGCAGTGGACGTGCTGACCCCCTTTACAGCTGTAAAGAATAAGACATGAGAAACACAGCAAACCACAGGCACCTTCCTCACTCGCACAGTTCATTGTTAGTCCCTCTTTGCTACTGGTAGGCACTTGCTGCAATCTCCCTCAACTCCCACCTCTCACCACACCAAACAAAGTGACAGGAAGGTCGACCGCTCTCAGAAATAAACAAACACTGCAGCCACGCACAGACACACACATTAAACTGGGTCAGCGAGGCTTCTAGAACAATAATCTGCACTATTTTGGGACTACTATGATAGATGATAATAGCAACCGAGCATTTCGCTGATATGTGAAACACAAGAAAATGCTGTTTGCAAGCTTGCAGTCACACAAAGGCACACATGGAGAGGAAACCCTGTTCAAAACCAAGGGGCATCATTTCCTGTGTAATTTCATGCCAATAACAAGACACCCAATATCTGCTGACAGTGTGTCTGTGTTTCGCCGCTGAACAGTTGATTAATTTCATATGTCCATTTATGAGTGTACATACAAGATTTCTACAAAATGTCACTTTGGGATGTTTTACAACCAACAGACAAAGTAATTTTCTCCAAGAACAAACTGCAAATTCATTCAACATTACTAAAGAAAATGAGTGTTTGATTAACATTACACTATTTAGTTTAATTTCAGCCTTTAGAAGATGATGTGTAATGGAAACCAGACATTACTAACTTGGCAACCACTGCAAAAACTACTCCCACTCAATTACTTGGTGGGTTTTATCTACATATTCAGAAATGTAAGTGATCATGAGCTTGCATATAGTGGGAGTGCGTTAAAGTGGTGCTGAATAGTAATCTAGGCCAGCGAACAAAACAACTTTCAGGTGTTTTGAGGTGTTAACGGTTGAAAAGAAGTTTAAGCATTTGCTATCTTTAAGGTGCCAGAAACATTGGTGACCCATAAGGAATGATCAGGATTTCTACATTGATTAGTCATAAAACGCGGCCTTCAAACCGGAGACAAATGCAATATGATAAAACACACTGAGAAATTCCACACGGTACACTTTTGTGCCACTGACTTTGCCTAAACCTACTTGGTGTCAGGTGTTCCAATTAAGGAGATGAGATTGTAAGTGTGGCTTAAGAGGTGTCACTCCCTATAAATAAAGGCATACAAAGTCTGATTACTGTCAAAGCCGTGTCTTTTCGAGAGAGATCAGTTGATGTGAACCATGGCAAGATTGCTACTACATTTTCAGGCTAGAAGCATTTACAAATGGCTAGAATTCAGGTCCACTACCTGGGAATGGGCGTCCTGTAAAGAGCACACCAAAAATAATCCCAAATTAGGTGAAAAAAGACCAAAAGGTAACAGCAGAACAACTGCACAAATCTCGACAACTTGTCCACAATAAGAAGAAACACTGAATAAGAATGGTGTTCATATCAGGACATCGCAGCACATCTGAAAAGACTCTCCAGATATTTCACAAGACTTGCTGGATAATGTTGCTAGATAATATTCTGTGGACATGTGAGATCAAAGTTAAACTTTCTGGCAAAAACCTAAGGGACTTCCAAACTGGAAGAAGAATTTTTTTTTTTTTCAATGGAATGTCACGACACAAGACCATGACCTGAGTTTAAGGCAACGAAAGACAGGGTTACAGAGCACACAAGAAAGTTAATAATAAATTAAAAGGATAATTTTAGAACAAATCCCTTAGCTACTTGTGACATAACACGAAGAGGGCTGTTCAACCAAAACATCCCAGAATTATTAATTAACGCACTCTATTTGTAGTGAGGAACCGTCCTCACGTCTTCCTCATCTCTGTCCTGTTACTCATAAGTAGCTGCAGGATAATCTGAGGGTTTTTGTTGTGGCTGTATGAGTTACTAAATTCAACAGTTCATTTACATTTTCCAGCCTAGCTTTTGTTTGTGTTTTACAAAGTTTTGTCAAATGTGTTTGTTGTAACGGTGTCCCATTTCAATTCTCTTCTCTTCACAACTTTTGGGTTTGCAAAGTAGATATATAAAATATGCATTTCAGAGACAAATCATCTGTAGTTACATTTTTAATCAACGGGGCAATACATTTTAAGTTTATAAGCAACCAATTAACTGTTGCCTGCTGACTCGCTCCCTGACATCAGGGGTAGGGAGAAAGAAACAAAAAAAACACGCACTGCACTGTTGAGTTTTAATGTATTATGCATGACGTCAGCCAAGTTAGACGTGGCCATGGAGATAACTGCAGAAAGGAGTGGTGAGTGTTGAGCCAGAGAAGCAATCTCTTCTAAATGAAGGACCGGACCTGCCAGTACTACTCTCCAAGCTTCTCTCACCCCTGAATAAACACACACACCATTCTTTCTATGCCCCCTGTCCCTCTCTCTCTTCATCCTCCTGTAGCATCCTCTCTATCCCGAGCCACTCCCTCTGCGGTCAGATGGAGGCCAACACTTCAGCATATTGCAGCATACCATGTGCATACTTGCAGAAGCACTGGGACACATCACAAGCACACTTGCACTGGCATGAGGTCAACTTCAAGAGTTAGTTTACAATGGTTTCAAAGCCTACAAGGCAGATAAAATAGAAGAATGGACATAAATGCAGTAGCATTTAATAAAAGGGCACACAGCTGTGAATTTATTTCTTTTAAAGCACAAGGGACATTAGTGTGCCCGCTCATACAAAATTAATGTTCTATTTAAAGATAATGTGTACAGTGACACACATGGAGTTTTCTTATCAAGCATATAAGAAGTGCTGTTATATAAATGAAAATGCTATTGCATATATCTGCTGCAATAAAACTGCAAAACACCTCAACCTCAAAGGCTCACAGACCAAACTCTACCATAGCCAGCACAACCAAGCAGCTGCTCTAATACAGACAGACAATTTTGATTATGTATGGGGAAAACAGAGACATAAAGACACAAACAACTATAGCAGAGGTACAGGTGCAGATTTGAAAAGCAATTGTTTGCCCCAGCCCCGCGCCACTCCCAACTCTCAATGTACACACAAAAACACACCTCAAATTTTCCACTCTGACAGCTGAACAGTGCAGCAGCTGCACACAGGGATGGGCATGTTGCTGTGTCTGCCTGTGCTCGTGTTTGTGTGCGTCGTGCGTGTATCGACCTCGCTGCATATTGCACAATCAGATACGAATCAGCACCGCGCACACAAACACACACACACAAACTGCCAAGCAGTCAACTCGTATCTTGATGTTGGCTAACAGATGTGCCATGACTTCTCCATTGTATCATAAATGGTGAAACAAGTGTTATGCAGGTCAAATGTCCTCATAGCAGAGATGCTCAGGAGTTGCAGTTGTGATTCTTTGCATTCTGGATCTAGAGCTCTAGTAAGATCAAGGCCTTTCAAGCAGAGGTGGGACCAAGTCATTGTTTTGCAAGTCTCAAGTAAGTCTCAAGTCTTTATCCTCAAGTCTCAAGTCAAGTCTCAAGTAATGTCAGGCAAGTCAGAGTCGAGTCTCAAGTCACTGGTGTAAAAGTCCGAGTCAAGTCACAAGTCTGAAATTTTGAATTTCAAGTCCTTTCGAGTCTTTAAAAAAAAAACGAAAAAAAGCATGTTGCAGTTATGCTAAATGTAAATATTAGACCATGTAATTTTTAAATCTGTGTTTTTCTCAACACATGACAAAATAGTGAACTTAGAAAATATACACAAATTGTGAAATTGCACCTCTTTAAAATGCAGCTCAATTAAACCTAGCTCCAAGAATAATTTTCACCGACAGTTCTGAGATACGCTGCATGTTATTCTTGGATGCGGTTGTAGGACCAGCTTTAAAATCGCATGACAAAAATATCATACATATTAAAAAAAACTGCATCACCAACGTAGCCTGGACAACATTTGCTAGTTAGATGAAGTCAGCTATCTCATCGTAGCATATTTATATGCATATTTATAATTATACGCTTCTTGGAGTGAGTGCATACACTCGTGAAGTTTAGTAACTTCAGGTCACTGCAACAAGCCCAGGTACAGTTTACCGACGGATGGGTACAGGACCTTGAAATGCACCGTGTAGAACGAAAGACCATCGTACGTATCATAAGTTTACCAGTCTCACAAATCGTCTTCATAAATACACATTCGTTAACCGTTTATTAATATAACCTTTGAGCTCAACGGTAATTAATTAGCAGTGGAAATAATTTCTGGTAGCATCACAGAAATGCAGCAGTGACAATAATATTGTATGTTGTAATCGCACTGGGCAATTAGTGATACAAAACAACTGTTTTACCCTGTGAATAAAAGTATATGTTTTTGTCAATGTACCATAATAACAGAAGCGAAACGCAATATTGTGTCAGGACAATTCACTATTTATGCACAATAAATAAAGGAGCATAGCGCGACAATTTCTGTTCAGCGCCAGACTTGCTTGTAACCTATATCACCAATTATGTTATGAAAATGACGCATTAACTACAACAGAAGACTTGCCTTTGTGGAAATGCTTGGAGCAGACTAATCTGTGAGCTGGAGTGTTCTGGGACGTTATATTTGGTCTTTGAATGGCTGCAATCCAGTCGCCTCTTTGTTACTTCGGAAACATGGCTCGAACAATTTCTCTTCAACGACGTAATCCGATAACAACCGATCTCTTTACCCGTCGGCTTCCCGTGGCTGTCATGCGACCGGCTATTGCAGTTAATAATACAACAGCTTCTTGACATTTTTGTGTTTCTTTTTATCGCTGTGTGACTGATTTCAATTGAAAGGCTGTGTGCGCTAGTACCTCTTGCCACGAGTTCCCAGAATCCTTTGCGGTTTTACCCCTGAATGACGTCACATTTTCAATCTCTATATAATATGCATGTTAAATTTTATATTTGGGGTAAAATATCAAGTCTTTTCAAGTAAACCGGTTCAAGTCCAATTCAAGTCCCAAGTCATTGGTGTAAAAGTCCAAGTCAAGTCACAAGTCTTAGAACATTTTTTCAAGTCAAGTCTAAAGTCATAAAATTAATGACTCGAGTCTGACTCGAGTCCAAGTCATGTGACTCGAGTCCACACCTCTGCTTTCAAGTGTACTCAACCAAAGACACCAGTTCAAAATAATGCCTAAGAACAGATACTGACACAGCCTTGATTTAGCATGACTCACCCCTAAATACTGTGATACGTTAGAGGATTACACAAACTGGTAAAGCAATACAAACTCCCTTTGGCAGAAATGTAATGGTGAAAAACATCTTTTAGCATCTATATTTAAAAGATAATAAAGATCTTAGTTGGGAGCACAAATCCTCATATCTCCTGCTAGGTTATCCATTTGACAATTCATGGTGAATTTACCAGTTACAATTCCACATAAAAAGTGCTGATGCAAAATACATTTTCAGCCCCAACCTATTTACCTCAAATACAGATTTCTCACCAGTAAAAAAGCCACAGAGTTTTTCCACACTTGGTAGTTATTGGAAAAAGCAGACCACTTAATTTTGAGTACAAGGAGAAAGCATCTATGTTTGTTTATAATGAAGAACTTTATTTTCTTATTAATTTTGAGGGTGCAATAGGAATTTAAGTTAAAATTTAACACCAAATAATCATATTTATTCTGCCTCGCTTCCCATTATTTAGATTTGATATATCTATATCTATCTATATATATATATATATATATATATATATATATATATATATATATATATATATATATATATCTATCTATCTATCTATCTATCTATCTATATCTATCTATCTATATCTATCTATATCTATCTATATATATATATATATATATATATATATATATATATATATATATATATATATTATTGATTATAAAGCATTATAAAATCTTCAAATTATAGATAAAAAAACAAGCAAACCCCCCCCCCCCTAAAAAACAAAACAAAACTGTACCAAATCATTGTGCTTGGACAGTCTCGGTCGTTGTGTCCTTGGGCAAGACACTTCACCCGTTGCCTACTGGTGGTGGTCAGAGGGCCCGGTGGCGCCAGTGTCCGGCAGCCTCGCCGCTGTCAGTGCACCCCAGGGTGGCTGTGGCTACAATGTAGCTTGCCATCACCAGTGTGTGAATGTGTGTGTGAATGGGTGGATGACTGGATATGTAAAGCGCTTTGGGGTCCTTAGGGACTAGTAAAGCGCTATATAAATACAGGCCATTTACCATATGTGCTAATGCAAAAACAAGCACAGAGAGAAGATGCATTATGCGAAAAAAGAAAATACATGCCTACAAAAGACGCAGAATTACTTTGTGCATAGTGCTGTATTAAAGAACTGTGATTATCTCTGCTTCTGCGGGTGGAGGCCAAGCTTCTACAGTTTTATTAAAAAAGAAAAATAGAAAATCACACATGAGATATGCTAACTACTTTGCATTTTCAGCAAAAAAAAAGTTTCTGGTAAAATACGACGTTATGAGATGTGAATCTTTTGTGCCTTCTCTACTTTAAAGTCAATGTTATGCTTAAATGCTGATTTGAGGATGACCACATCTGGATATGACAAAATATATCTGAAATGTGAGTGGGAGTGGTCCTATTATCTAGGAGGAGAGAGAGCCAGGGAGCAAGAGAGGAGTGAGATGTGGGGAGGAATCCAATCACTGTCTGATTTTCTATTCTGAGCACGTCCACTCTCCCTTACACCTCTCTGTTCCATCCAATAACAGCTCAGGGCTTGCTGCCTGCCTGCCAGTCTGGTAAATCACGCTGTCTTTGCCAGTGACCTCGCTAAGATAGTGGCAGGCCTGTATATATATGCAGCTCGGCTGCAGGAAAGGCCAGCGACAATCTAGTGCATTTTGGCTCTCTCCTCTCCAGTCCCTCAGCTTCATCAGTGCTCTGACTCATTCTCATTTCTTTCCTCTCACCTCTCTGAGTACTTCTCTCTCATCTGCCTTTCTCTCTATTTTCAACATCTCCCTTTCTCCCCCCCCCCCCCCTCTCTAAAGCCTGACATTGCCACAGCAACGTGTGAGCACACATGCACACGCGCACACACACAGAAGGCCTGTTGCCTAGCAACTAACAAATGAGACAGATGCAGGCCTATCAGAAGCCAGTGAAAGAGCTGTGGACCGAGAGAGGAAGCCTATTGATAGAAGAGTGCCTCTGCATATCAACCTCAAGCAACGAGGTTTCAATCCCTCCCTGACCTTTGGATCCTCATTTGATCAAAAAGAGATGTTTCACTCAGACTGATATGTGCTAACCAATGCCTCTTCTAGCAATTACTTGTATATATTAGATATTAAATTAGATATTGTATATTACATTGACATTTGAACTAGGGCTGCAATGATTCGGCGCCATAATCCATGACGTGGACTATAAAAATTAGTTGACGCCGAATTTCATCGTCAACGCGTCATACTCTAAAACCACGTAAATGGATTTTTGTAACTGCAGTACACTACGGGAAACTATAGGGGGAGGATCGCCTTTGTCGTCTGCCAAGACTGCACTCAATAGTAACGAAGAAGAACGTAGCACGAACAGCAAACCGAGAGGATGTAAGAAAATTGAGATTAAAAAAAAAAACGTGAAAGCATTTCACAGAAAACAAACAAAGCTAAATGCAGACAATGAAAGCAGAGCTTTGCGTCCATGACAGCTCTACTGCAGTCCACGAGCATTTAAAACGCCGGCACCTTGGAGCTGTGATGTTGACTCTGAATGGATCCGTTTTAGAGAGTTAAGTTCGTGTGTGGCCTTGATATCTTTTTCATCTTCATGTTTGTACAGTAATATTTATGTTAGCTCACTTGTCGGAAGCTTCTCAGGATGCTTGCTAAGCAGTTCAGCATTTCAGTTTTGTTAGCTAATGATTGAAATGCGATAGTTAAACAGGAGTAGCTACACTGCCTCCTGTTTTTTTTGTTGTCCACATGTCCTCTGCAATTGTGAATTCATCTGTAAACTTTGTTGACTTGTAATTTTGGACTGGAAAATAAAATCTTTTCGATTTAATTTGAAGCTTTATTTGAAATAATGGACATAAGCCATAAGCCATTTAGTTTCCCATTTCCACATTATTTTTGTGTCTAGATACTACTAGCAATTTAATTTGTATAACCTAACATTTTAATTAATTTCATTTTTATTCTGACAGTCCTATGGAGTAATGTTAAAAATACATTTGATTATTTTCAAATTCATACGTTTCCTAGGTCTTTATTCGTAATTTGCTGTGGGACAGAGCAGCAGGGTAATATTCACAAGTGGGCAGGCTTGAGCAGGTGATATACTGGACCCTAGAACAGGAGGTATGCGTGCAGGAAGATGAGATAAGAGTTACTGAAATAAGCATTGAATAATTGACCAATCAAAGAAAAATTAGGCCGATTAGCTGACTATCAAAATAATCGGTAGCTGCAGCCCTAGTTTGAACACTGCAAAATAGTCAGGAGAATAAAAGGGGGAGAAATAGGGAAAACATTAATGCATTACCTATCAATATACATTTGCAGATCTATCACAACAATGACAAACACCCACAAAAGTGGCACAAAATTATCAATATAGCATGGCATTATTTATTTTCACATGTCAAACCTCTGACTGAGAGGTTGTTAAGCAGGATGGATGGAAATACCAGTATGTTTGGGAATCCCATGCTCCCATTAAATGAGGCCAAAACAACAACAATCCATATTAAAGTCCTCCTACTTATCAAACTACTTACACTATGAAGACAATTTCACACACAACCAATATGAAGCAGCAAAATATTTACCACTTCAAGGTATATGTATATGGATGTCTGCTTGTGTGGAAGGGATTTTGTCTCCAGAGCGTAAACACTAGCCTCCGCATTGGGCATCCACACGCCATCTACACAGCTACATGCGTCCTCCAAGTGGGGTTGAAACCCCCCGCCAATGACGACAACAACAACAACAAAAAAAACCCAACTAGACAATGCCCCACAGTCGTCTGTGTGTAAATAAAATCACAGTCTGATGCTACAACCATAGTGTAACAGTTCATTGAACTTAAAACTCAAGACAGCAGTGCTCAAATGTCAGATTTACAGTCCCGCATTGAAGTCTGTTTGCGTAGTACTCAGTCTATGGATAAAGAGGTGTTATGTAAATTCAACCAATGCAGAGGCTACCAAGAGTTTAGTGTGGAGCCCTGGAAAAAGCCAATGGTGTGTTGCTAAAAACCAATGATGGCATGTGTAGGTTTGGTCTGAATAGTTTTCTTGAACAAGACAGGGAAAGACCATAGATTGTACCACAAACGTTTATTTTGATAGTCGACTAGTCACCGATTTTTTTTGCGATTAGTCGACTAATCAGATCATCATCCATTGGACGTAAAACGTACAGCTTATTGCACCAGCATGCATCTGCTCTTATATAACTATCATTAGCTTACAGCTTTAAGTGTTTAAGGTATGTGCTAACTAAAAATAAAGACAAGATGATAGTTTATTAAATTTTAATGAAATTTGCAGATTGTTTTGGTGGAGTTTAAAAAACTCAGCCGTCTGCTCCTTGCTTTCTAAAATATAACGGGACACCGGAGGATATTCCCGAGCATCTCACACTTCTGATAATCAGTTGTCTGCTTGATGTTTATTCAGCTGTGTAAAAACTATAACTTTAATCTCAGCCAAACCGATTTACTCAGGAACAAATAAAAAAACTGAAAAAAGCCAAACAATAACATTTTAAGTTATCTAAGTGACTTATATATGTTTAACCTGAGTAGGGTTTGAAAACGATTTGCCGGGAGTCCGGTGTTCTCACCAGCTCCAGTGAGCCTTGAACCCCAGCTAGCTATCGAGCTGATGGGTAACAGACGTCTCCGAAAACGTCGGAGCGCTTTTGAAAATATGTGGTGGCAGATATTTGAAGTTTAAACAGCTACATTCTCGCTTGAAAATATGTTAAAAGTTTATTTTGTGACCCAGAAAGAGTAATATTAAAACTAACTAGCTGCCGCCATTCTTGGAAACTGAGCAGGGCCGCGCTATGAATTCTGGGATAGGTTGGGCCACGAAGTATACACCTGACCCATCTTTCAAATCTGGGGAAATAAAGGACGCATTTGTCGGAGACTTCGAATTTGGACAATCTTCATTGTGTCGCTGTAACATAATTGGCCTACAAATGCGGGCACAGGAGGATGCGGTTCCTGAATTTGGACACATCTACCATCTTCTGTTTCAGTCTGTTATTACACTCTTAAATCCTACTACTTATTCCTGCATCTTTTGGGATCTTACAAAGCTTCAAACGATGCGTCGACTACTAAATTAGTTGTTGACGATTTTGATAGTCGACGTAATCGTGGCAGCCCTACCATAGAGTACGCTACAAACTGGAAGAAATCACAATGGCTGTTTTAATTATATTATTTTGATATTACTTCTGTCAACTCCACTTTGTGAGAAAGATAGCAGAAACACAAGCAAGAGTAGCCCAGTATACCTGCTATTCCATGTTTTTGACGTTGAACATTTTAGATGTAGTCTTTGAGAAAGGTCTGTGAATTACCCATCAATGCCTGGACAATTGCACACACACGGACATACACGAGCCAACACAAGTGCTAAATATTTTACAATGTAAGCTTTCCCAGTTAACAATAATTCATGCAACACAGTCTGTCTTTCAAAACCAAATACAAACCCATTTATCTGCAGGGTTTGATTACTGGTCAAAAATGGGCCCTAATAAGAAAACCAAAAAAACCAAAACAAATTTACAACATTAAAGTATCAAGAAACACCTTTAATCTTTCAGAAATTCTGCTCCTGTATTGAATTCATACAACAGACTGACAGTATGCCAACTATACTGTCAGTTTGATTTCTATCAAATCTTTAATCTACTGGTGACCACAGCAAAGTCAAGCTACGTCAGCTAGCAGTGTATGTACAGTATTCCTTGAATGAAGGTCACCCTATTCCTGAGCATGGAAATGAGGCAATGTTTCAGTTACAAACAAAGTAATGAGCAGCACAAGATTCAATAAAAACAGCATCTGATAAGCAGAAGTGTGTAGGCAGAATTAAAACAATATGTTAAGTGAAACTACTGTGCAACATATCACATGTAAACAAAAAAATCCTCACTGTGCTACGCAGAGCTATAGTAACATGAACACTGACTGAAAATAACACAAGAGATGCCAGTAAAACAGGAAACTATGACCAAGCAACTCCAAAGTCATATTCACGAGTGTAGTTTCTTTAGATTTAATTTAAAGCATCACAGCAAGCACCGGGGGTTAAGACCACATGCTGAAGTGCAGCCCCTCCCTCATACATAATGCACAGCGTTTTGCATTCCCTTCATCAGTTTAAAACTGCATGGGTTTAATGTACATTGCTTAGGGTGGTTACTTCATGTTAGGGATGCTCAATTTCTTTCTTTCTTTTTTTTTTTTTTAAGCACATGGAATGGTTTTCCTACACCACAGCATCAATAATAAATTGGCAACGTTGGTTGCGCGCGTTTCTCAAAGGAAACAACTTCTGCAAGTATCGTTTGAAGTATATGATTCCTGTTAAACTTATCATAAAACCACTAAAACCGAAGATTTGCTGCAGATGTGCTATAATGACGTGTAAATGCCAGCTTGGTTTAAAGTCAGATGAATTTAATGAAGTCTGCTTTCTAATGGATTTCCTGAGTATCCGTGTAGAAAAATGTTAATTAATCTTCTCTTACTCAAAGCAGTTTTACTACTAAATAACAAAAGGGCCAGGTCACATAACCTAGACTGCAAGGGAAAAAGAATAGTGACATTTTTATTCCAGCATTGATAAGATCAATGCAGACTTATTCTACGGTTCTCAATTTGTGTCCACGAAAAGCCACGACGGTACCACATAAAGTGTCCGCTGTTGATTATTTGTTAGCTTGGGCCATCTGGAAAATGAGGAAGGTGATGAGTGAGGTGTCCCAAGCCAGATTGGAACCCATGACATGATGGCTGTGCGATATAAAATTTAGCTCTAAGAGAAATGCAGCCACCAGGATTTATTCTTATAAAACGCGCAGCACATTAAGATGTGCGTGACTGAATTTATGTCTGCCGTGTGCCTGCGTGAGAGCACATGAATGAATGAGTGTATATGTACACAAGTAAGAGTGTACGATAGTAAAATGTGAGGCACGGTGACTGGATCTACATTAATTAAGGATTACGTGAGGAGGTAAAAATAAATGCAGAGGAGAGGGAGTGAGCCTGGATAGATAATGAACAGAGTGGGAGAAAGGAAAGGGAGGAGAGGCACAGAGGGGGGATATGACCTTTCCACAGATGAGCATCATTATGTCTCACACACACACACACACAAATGTATAAACTGTCATCTGAAAAGTGTTCCCAATTTAAAGCGGTCTGAATGCCGCAATGCAACTGTGATAAAATTATTGAAGAAGCAGCTACGGGGCAGATTACACAGACATGTGACTGTGTTTTTGGCAGCTACTGGATCTGCCTGCTGTAGGACTGTAGATGATTACAACAGTAACAGTTTCACTGCGCGTTCTTTATTTTTTGCACTTGAGACGGTTTTTTGTTTGTTTTTTCCAAGTGTGCCTTTTTACATCACAACTTCACTGTTTCGTGTTTTCTTAACATAAAGTGCCAAAAGGAATCAATCTTCATTGATTTAAGTGAAATTAATTTTGTTTTCTACACTTGAACTGGACACCAGGGTTAAAATGTGTTTCTGTCACATGTAAAAATACTCCAACAAGCCTCTGTCAGCCGAGCAACAAACAACTGCAGATTTCTCCCTCTAAACATGCATGCGCACATGCTTGTTTGTTGCAAAACGAATACAAAACCTCCTATTTGGCTTAATTTCTTTTTAAACCAAGCTGACGAAGGCTACAGCCTGAAACATGTAATTTTCATTCTGCTGCAATGCAATTTCTGAAGCATTATATACATTTGAGAGAGCTGACAATCTAATTAATATTTTTGGAGTATTTAGTGCGTCAGCACCCATTAGACTGTTTACTAATTTATTTTTAAAACCTAAAATAAGCTCCTACATGAAAAAAAAGCTGTGAATTGCTATTTAACTATCAAGTTACCAGAGTACACAGCCTGTATCGTGAGCTGCTAAAAAACTAATAAATCAAATATAGCTGGACAGCTTTTTTAATCTTACAAATTACTTTGGCACAAGAATTGAGGCTTTTCTTAGACATGGTTTGTTCCACAACATTTAACATCAACCATTCAATGCCAGGTCTCCACAGCATTAAATTCACAAGGTAATCATTTATCAAGATGTTCTCAAGCTGTGCTTAAACATCCAATATTGCACTGAAATAATCAGATGTTATGCTTTAGCTGCATATATTAGCAATTGAATGCAGCATTTTTCAGACCTACTCTTTAAAATATTAGCTTGTTAAAATAATGATCACTACCTCAACATGTCAGTTAAACTGTAAATTAGCTGCTTTGCTCTTCGGTGTATGTGGTGTATGCGTCCTTTCAGTTTTGGCACGCAGCAAGACAAGCAAACCTAAGCTTAAGAGCCAAAAGCTTAACTGCTACAGTACAGCTACCCCCGGTAAGTTTACATTATAGCCACCTGAAAAACACTAAAAAGATGCAGAGAATGGATTCTATGAGAAGTACATTTCTAATGGAACCAGAGCTTCTTGTGAAATAGGGTAACTGGGAGCGATGGTGACGCATTAATAGGCTTGTCTAAAATTCATCGGTGACTTGTCGTGCTTTGGTTTTGTGGTAAAGGTATGAGAGGTTATATAGTACTGGGATAAAAACCTTCTGACACAAAACGACTAATATATATCATAACTGTTTTTTTAACCAATGAGCTGTACTGTTTTCTACAGCGATCAGAAGGTGGACCACCATCCGACTTAGTACTCCATTTCCTCTGTCTTCATACGTACTAATAGAAAAGAGCAGAGACAGACAGCCCAACTTGATTCCCACAATGACAGAGGACAGTAGCAAAGCCGCAGACAAACAAGCACATACAGCTACAATAATAGCCGTTCCAAGTACAGCCCCACTGGCTAGGCCTAAGAATCATTCCTCAGATTCATAACACACACGTGGGTGCAGCGTAGCTGGGGACCAAACAGAATGCTAATGCTGTCCTGGTGCAGAGTGTTGGAGGGAGGCAGGATCCCAGATGAATTATAAATCACTGGGCAGGGCCGGATAGAGGGATGGAAGGATGGAGGGATGAAAGGCCTGCTACTGCAGAGCACAGCCAGCTGAGGGGTGGGGCGGTGCCTGCTTAAAGAGTGGGGAAGGAAACTGATGCCACAGTGAAGCAGTGGTGAGGGCATGTGCATATTCTTCATGAGTATGCTCAAAATCACAGCTTCTTATTATGCACATGCAGATTTTGCTGTGCAGCTTTGTACATCTGTTTACATTTGGATGAGAGTACTAGAACTGAAAAGTGTGGCCTATGCCACTTAAAACAATCTTTCATGGTACCCTACACTGTCATCATTCAGAGTTTTTCAAATAATGTAGTTAAGATAATATTTAAGAAGACATTTAAATTAAAAACTGTAGAACGCATTCTCTGGCTTCACATTTCAGTGTAAGCTTTTCTGTATTTTTCCCCCCACTCTCATCCAAATACCTAATTGTTCTGACAAAGCAAGACATAGTAGACGTCGTGAGTTTTCCTGTGATTTTATATGTAGGGAACTTAACATTTCGCAGGTTGTATTGACTTGTACACTTGTAACAGTAACAGCAGTGCAACTAAGGCATAGCCAATTGCAGTGTTCACTACAATGATAACATACTCTCTAAATAATTTACTTAATCCATGTAGGGCTGCTCGATTATGGCAAAAATGATAATCACGATTATTTTCACTGAAATTGAGATCACGATTATTTGACGATATTTATTTAACCCTTTAAGACCTACCATAGAACCAAGTCCGCCAGAGCTTATATTATTTTTTTTACATGTTGTAGTGCCATTTGCGGGAGCATTTCAAGTTGCTATACATCAATACAACTGTTATAGCCCATATTTTAATAATATGTATGTATTAAGTCCATAGTAACTACATTAATTGCAAAAAAGTGCAATAAACTAGAAAAAAATTGAAAATCATTTTTGTTTTGTGTTTTTACATATATTTCTACTTGGAGAAATTTAAGAGGCTTATCCCTCAAAACTTTAAATACAAAAAAAGTTGCAAAAAATAGTTTACAACAACAGGAAATTTATTTTGAGTGTCTTCATAGTTTTATTTTGGAGATACAGCAATTTTTATATACTGCAGGAAAAACAAAAAAAAAAAAACAATCCTATGATGCAAATTTGCAAAGAAAACAGCAGGTGCATCAAAATAAACTATTCCCAGCAGGGCAATTCGAGTTCTAAGCATCCCAGAAACTATTCAGAAAAGTCAAACATGACTTATAAAAACACCAGTATAGGCTTTTAAGGCCTACAAGTAAAAAAAACCTACATTTTCCGCGAAAATGACGTCACTTCCGGTTTCGGGCAGGAAATGCGATAGTTCGCGTTGACGTCTTTTTCAATGTGGGAAGTGTTACGAACAGCTGATCGGATCGGCAAAGCGTGTTTCTGGAATATTATGTTTTTGTTCCTGCAAGCGCTTTTTATGCAATTTTTGCAAAGCTTTATGTGGAAGGAAACCGTGACCGAGGACAAGCTGATGGCAAAAGATGTAAGTACAACTCCTCCGGTTTCATATGGAAAAAAATTTATTGCGCTAGCTTAGCGGTTCAGGTTCTACAGGGATTTAAAAATAGTTACACAAAACAGAGCGTGCTGCTCTGACCGGCTTTAAAGGGTTAACAATAACAATGTATTGAACAATGACTTTAAAAAATAATATAAAACAGTGTGCAAATACTGATAACAGTGCAAATGTTTGCAATATAAGAAATAAATGAAAAATGTAAACATCTATGTTTAGTGAACTTTGCAGTGTTGCTCTGTGGTGCAGCTACGACACCGTAGCAAAGTTTACACACTGTGTCTACTTGATCCACGTCTGACTCCGCGAACCCATAATGTTTCCACACTAGGGCTGCCACAAACGATTATTTTGATAGTCGACTAGTCACCGATTATTTTTGCGATTAGTCGACTAATCAGATCATCATCCATTGGACGTACAGCGTACAGCTTATTGCACCAGCAGCATCTGGTCTTATATAACTATCATTAGCTTACAGCTTGAAGTGTTTGTGCTAACTAAAAATAAAGACAAGATGGTAGTTTATTAATTTTTAATGAAATTTGCAGATTGTTTCGGTGAAGTTTAATAAACTCCTTGCTTTCTAAAATATAACAGGACACCGGAGTATATTCTCCAGCGTCTCACACTTCTGATAATCAGCTGTCTGCTTGACAGTTTTAGCTGTGCAAAAACTATAACTTTAATCTCAGCCAAACCGATTTACTCAGGAACAAATAAAATACTAAAGAAAGCCAAACAATAACATTTTTAAGTTATCTAAGTGACTTATATATATGTTTAACCTGACTAGCGAAAGACGGCGGTGGGTTTGAAAACGATTTGCCGGGAGTCCGGTGTTCTCACGGCTCTAGTTAGCCTTGCCCCCGCCTAGCTAACGAGCTAGTGGGTAACAGACGTCTCCGAAAACGTCGGAGCGCTTTTGAAAATATGTGGTGTCTTGATAAACTGAGCAGATATTTGAGGTTTACACAGCTACATTCTCGCCTGAAAATATGTTAAACGTTTATTTTGTGACCCAGAAAGAATAATAAGAGTAAAGTTAAAACTAACTAGCTGCCGCCATTGTTGACAACTGCGCTGGGCTGCGCTATGAATTCTGGGACACAGCTTCTTCTTCTTCGGGGTTTAACGGCAGCTGGCATCCTTGTACATGCAGTGCTGCCATCTTCTGTTTCAGTCCGTTATTACACTCTTAAATCCTACTACTCATTCCTGCGTCCTTTGTGATCTTACAAAGCTTCAAACGATGTGTCGACTATTAAATTAGTCGTCGACGATTTTAATAGTCGACATAATCGTGACTAGTCGACTAATCGTGGCAGCCCTATTCCACACCACCGAAGTTTTTTTTTTATATCTCTTTTCAACCAACGGCAGTCACTCTTCTCTCCAAATAACTTCTGCTTAGCTTTCCGAGCTTCCCTCGGGTCCTCTTAATTGTTGTGACGCGTGTTCGAAATGCAGAGCGGTGCGCTCAATTTGCCACACGGAGCAGCGCGAGAGTAAAGCATGAGGGAGGGGCTAATAATCGGCTCAGTCATTTTTAATGATCGTTGAAAACCCAGATCGTAATCGTGATTAAAATTCGATTAATTGAGCAGCCCTAAATCCATGTTTAGTAAAGTTAGACAAAGAGGAAGCAAAAGCATCAATATACACACACATCCGTACAGCCTACTTATCAGCTCTTCAAACACTTTAAAAATACCTAAATGTCTCATTTTAAACAGCCTACGGACACATGGGAACACTGCAAGTACTATTTGCTATACATCTTCAAGCCTCAAGGCAGCACTGCATTAAAAACAGACAATTCAATAATAGGAATGGGCAGAACGTGGACTTCGAAGTAACTCTGAGACTTACAGTCAGTGAACAGAGTTTAATGTTTTATCCATAGAAACAAGTTAAAGCCCTGACAAATCAAAAATCTGAAATTATTTTCAAAAATTGGTGCATGTCGTGCCCATAGCACGAAAGAGAAGAGGGACCATCTGTCTCATTATCCATGCAAAGTTCAAAAGCCAGAATTCGTGATGGCATGGGGTGCACTAACGCACATGGCATGGGTAACTTGCACATCTGTAAAGGCTATATTAATGCTGAACAATACACACAAGGGTTAAACCGACATATGCTGCCATCCAGATGAAATCTCTTTCAGGGAAAGCTTTGCGAGAACACATTCAGCTACATTCCTCACGCCACAACCATTTATGCTTGTATACCATTAATTCTTGTTGTGGAACGTGAATGATTTCAATTCATTAGTTATAGAGCTGTTCATTTTAATAACACAGCTGTATGTATGTAATGCTGACTGATTGTGACTGCAGTACTGTCTAAATGCTTTATTTATTTATTATGTAAGTTTTTGTTTTTCATGAAGACCACCTTTTCATATTTTGTCTGCATCTTTTCTTTAACTGTTCAATCCTTTTCATCAACATTCGCTTTTGCATCAGTGTTAAATCCTTTTTTAACATAGAGGAAATGCAATCTATGTGCGAAGAGCAGTACAGATTTATCTGAAATAAGGTAATAGAGCAGGACGATATGACCAAAAATATTTATCACGATATACATTTGAAAATTTGCAATAACGATATAACTGACAATATAATTGAAACTAGATAATACTTTACAACTCCACAACTTTATTAGTGCAAACCCCCCCCCCGCTCCAAAAAAACATCAATGTATTTTCACTTAAACGAGCAGCTGTTTTTTATCTGCATTAAAGTTATATAAAAATTTAACAGCACAAATGCAAATTCCTTGCTGACAGTTTAACCAAAAGGCATTTCCAGTGGAAATTGGCCGACATATCCTCCGCATAACCATGTATAATATCCATAAAACTTAAAAAGAGGTTATACACACACAATACGGTAATATTATGTTGAAGCACAGTACGTATCACTCCGCGAGGCTCCTGCCTACAATAGCCGTAATGCTACGACAATCCATCAAGCGGTTTGGGTTTCCGACAGATTTCCGAGCGCCGTGTACCACATAAAATCGTTTCGAGGTCAGTAAACACAACCAGAATTCATACATAAGGCACACGGGATTATAAGGGGCACTGTCGGTTTCAGAAAAATCAAAGGATTGATTTTAAGTGTGCCATATTTTCCAGAAAACACGGTAATAACGACGGCCCGCTAGCATACGCTACCAAAAATAGTGCTTTGTTGTGTATCTGACGGACGAAAGCTAAACCAGTTCCACACCACTGAAGTTGCAGCATTTTTACAAACCAATTCTGGTTCATCTGTTTCATTCAAAGATCCACTTTCGCCCTTCTCATTCTCCGCCGCCGGCACGCTTTCTCCGCCATGTGCGTATGAAAACAAAGGCACTGCGCATGTGCGTTTTACCCATATTCTATTGTGATATTTCATTTTCTTATCATTGCCCAACATCATACCAGTATTACAGTGAACAGTACGATATGGCCCAGCACTATAAGGTAATACTGATTAACTGTCTTTATTGATCTTGCTTATTGGCAAGTGTAGTCACACTCCTAAGGACTTAAACTATGGATACAATGACTGAATTACTTCAGTTGGCTCCTTTTCTTGATGGCAAAAAGTAGCAGCTCTACGATGTGGGGAGTGCCTGCTGGTTGGCAACTCTCATGTTTTAGTACTGGAGTTTGGTGCTCCATCAATAACTGAGTCACAAAATACCTTTACTACAAGACAACTGCCATAACACTATTAACATAACTACCCCTCCCCTTTTTGTTGCATTTTTAAATGTATTAATAGAAGATGTTTGACAATCGATTTTTTCGCCCTCCACTTGTGATGACACATCACAAGGTTCCTCCAGTCAAATACTCAATCCTATGATTCTCTTCTGTAATATTTATGTAGTACCAGTTCATGTAAGTGGTCTTGAGGTACTTTGTATTATTTAAAAAAAAACAAAGAAAACAAAACACTACAACAATAGGATGTTACCCTACAAGTAAGCACTCAATGTGCAGAACAGCACCTTGGCTAGGTAACTACAGCTCCTATTTACTAAAAAACTAGACCTTACTATTAAGCCAAAGAGCAAAAACACAACCAGCCGGATGCAGTTTTGAATCAGCATCTGTTTAGATCTTAGGGTAAGAGTGTGTGTGTGTGTGTGTGTGTGTGTGTGGGATCTCCATCTTTGGCCAGAACAGAAACTACAATAATTGAAAGAAGCACGCCTGGGGGAATTGTTCTTCCGGTGTTCACAAGGTATCACTTCTTCTCATCTAAGCTTGCACACAGATGCGCTCAAACACACGCGCACACACACACTCTTCCAGAAAATAGTTATCAACATATGTATGCAATTTAGCCAATTATAGTTTTAGCTTAAAACCCTCTGGAGCCCTACCACAGCAGTAACACAAACTGCTTTCATATGAGAAGAGAAAAGACAATGAATAAAAATAAAAAAAACAGAAACCACACAGACACACACACACACACAGACACACACACAGGTGAGGCATATATCATTAGAAAACAGCAGTGGTTTTCACTTCTTGGGCCATTTCCCTTTTCAATTCCCCATTTCATGAGGCCAAGTACGTACACATAACTTTGATAGAAATTTAAGCACCAATGTCATCCTTTAATGGTAATGTCACATGGTGTCAGCGCCTACTGTTTGCTCAGTGACGTGTTCTTTGTGCCGTTATATGAAATTTATGATACCCCAGTTTTTAAAACCAATGCATATCATGCAGATTATGTGAAGGACATACCTGTATTTTATTGTGAAATTTCCCAAAAATTAATGGCACAAAAAAGGTACTGTATCTGTCAGGAATTTCATTAATTAGTCAATAAAACAACCTAGGTATTTCTTGTAGTAAAGTGTAATATCCATTTATTTCACCGCTCCCATATGAACAGATTATGTAATGCACTTGATTGCAAACAGAGTAATATCATGGAAATTCCAGATGGAGAGCAAACAAAATGCAACTCAGGTTAACTAGCGGTGCTCAAGCTCATGCTCTACTACTAACTCCAACATCAAAGAATGCACTGCAGCAAGTGTAACAGTCATCTTAGCTGTACAGAAATGTGGAAAATATGCTGAAAATAGCAATTGTTCACACTGGGGAGCAGGTTTCACCAACTCAAAAAGAAACTGCTTACAAACTAGCCACAAGGTTCATTTCTTCACGTAGATGGGGGAATGAAAGAGGTTTAATAACTGTTTTTTGGGCTGGATGTTACCCATGTCATCATTTTCACAGCACTTTTCATATACAGTACTTTTGCTAGGATATAAAACACACTTGAAGGCAATGCTTTTGGACAAATGTTTATGCTGGAATTTGGAAGATAACAGATAAAAAGTTAATAAGTTCAGTTTTTTCCCCTCTAATAGCTGTAGAGTATTCTGAGCCAAATAACTTAAGGTGCAGTCGACACGTGTGGCTGTAATCTAGTGTATGTCTGTTAAATGTGACAGCATTACAGACAGTATAGAAGATGGATCTCTGAAACATGCTAATGTGTTAAGCAAAGTAATATCTTCCCACCACGGTTTACCTCCTCTAATGTGTCAATCAGTGAAGCTTACAGAATATAGTACACAAAAGGTTTATCTGTTAAACGTTGTATGTCCATTTACATTACTTTGGCTAATTACTTCATAGTCTAGGCCGTTTACTTTTATTATTATCAAAGCATCCAACTGTCCTGAGCTGTTCTGCAAAATATCTCATTAATTTTTAACAGATTTTCATTGAGGAAATATAGAATGATTAATGATTAAAGATGATTAGTAATTGTTAACATGGTCCTTAACTGATTCAGTAAATGACTTACAGAGATAAAAGCAATTTTAAAAAAAACTCTGGGAAATACAGCTATCTGAACAAATTATCTGGAGAAAAGTATTTAGAAACTTAAGCGCAGTAGTGGGTGATGAAAGTTTGTCCTCTCTGTAGCAGTGATGAAGCTAAACAAGGAATATGACCACAAACAACACAAGGATGTTCTGTGGAAAATAAGGAGGCCAAGTGTAGAATGAGCGCTGAGGTTAAACTGGTTGGCACCCCCCCCAAAAAAAACCTCCCAGTGTGAAGAAAGGTTTGAGCAGTCATTTGATGGAAAAAATAGTATTGAAGACTGGACTGGCATTTAAATAACACTTTGCTGGTCTTTACGGACCACTGAAAACACTTTACACCTCAAGCCATATTATACCTTTTCCCCCACACACAAACAGACACACACACACACATCATTTAACCTGGAATCACAACATGGCCAATTCAGGATAACCAATTCATGGTTATGTCAATGGACTGTGAGAAGAAGCTGGAGTACCCAGATGTAAAACACGCAGCTATTAGAGTATAGTAGTGTTTTGTGTTTTTAACTCAATGGGCCAGAGGGAGCTCATATACAAACCAAACCAGTCAGAAGCTGTTGGGTGCTCTCATAAAGCTGGCAAACAGAATCCTGATCTTCCTCACTTCACTCTCAGCCATCCCCCTACCCCCACGCTCCGAGGCTGGAATTTCCTGTTGATGGCCCAGTGCAAACGCCCACTCTCTTATGGAAAACTTACTTTGAAGATGAACAGGAGAGACAAATGAACGCAAAAAGTAAAGAATAGAAAACTGTGTTATAATAGTGCCTTCTGGGGGAAAAAAAGAAGAAAAAAAGCAGCTGGCGCACTTTTTATTTATCCATGTCAGAGAGTCAGGCTACTGCTAAAAAAAATCACACATGAACACTGGTAAAGAACATACAAATAAAAGAAAATCAGAATCTGGTGACCATGTCATAGATGATACTGGCCAGAAAGTCTAAAGGTGGGCTGCAGAACAGAGGATTAAACCAACCTAAAAGCTAAAAGTTGTCCTAGTCTCGTCAAGTTTTCTGGTAATACTCATACAAGACGGGCTGCATGGAGGTCCTTGTGGTTGGGCAGTTCATAAGACAAGGGGTGCATTGAGGTTAGGGAAAAAGGATAGATGATACAGGCTTGTGAATGTACAGCCCCAAAACCAAGCCGGGTTTCCTCCACAAAGCTTCCATTTTACCATGGCACCCCTCCCCCCCCATCTTGCAAACAGATGCACATCCCTCCTCTGCCCTTTCCTTATTGTATATCCCTGCCAATTTAAACTGTCGCTCAGCTTAGTAATTTATGTTAAGGCATAACGCAGCAAACAACAGATGACTACTTTAAGAACCAGTATGTACACTAATAACTGCCAATCCTCCATGCATGTGATGTAATATTGTAGTGTTTTCAGGGAGCACTGCGGGGGGGAACCAGGGTTGCAGAGCATTGTATTTTTTTCCCCCTTCACCCCTCCTCCTGGTTTTGTTCGGTTGAGTGACTCATCAAAAAAAAGCTCCTGTACGCTCTTTTCCTCCCTCCAAGGTCTAGCCAATATGAAAGCACCACTGGAGATTGGAGGACAAAGGACACACATGTGACACACTAAGGCCTTTCGAGATCTGGGTCAGGAGCGTGAGTAGTCATCAAAGCCAAGCTCTCACTCTCTCTCTCTCTCTCTCACACACACACACACACACACACACACACACACGCACGCTGGTAATTCACAGTTGCAAAAAACTGTTAGTTAACGCCTGTGAACTATGATGACTTCTGTACTGATACCTCATAAAACATTGTCTGATTTTTTCTAATCATTGCTCTCTACATTCTGTCATATAAAGACACAATGTGACTACACTATTAACACACGCAGATGTATTTTGCGTGTCATTATTTAACACACTGCTTAAGTATTCAGGGTAGATGTGCAGGTGCAGTTTTGAATTTAGTAACCTGTAGAAACTCCAATGCAGCAGCAACCTCAAGACGTTTCCTGTAGCTGCTTATGAGACTTGCACAACATTGAGTGATTACAAATGTGATTTAGATGACGATCAGACCATATTTTTACCAGTATTTAATACACAAATCCAAGTAATTCCATAAATTTCAGCAACTAAAACTTAATCTCTCCTGCCACCTACAACTGAAAATGTTAAAGAGTACATTTTGGATGAAGCACACATATGAATGCATGAGTGCACACACATGTGCGCATGCACGTTGAAGGACCCCTGTGCTTAACATGGAGGGTTCTTCGGTGTCAGAGCATCGAAGCAGAAGGCAGCATTCATATGCAGATATCCTGCCATGTGTGCAAGGAGCACAGAAGAAAGGGCTTCCCTCCTTACCATAACGAGGCTGAACAATCCCTCATAAGGACAAGTAACATAGGCTCACACAAACAGTAAGCTTTCCAGCCAACAGGTAGCAGGACAGAGGACAAGCAAAAGCAATCAGCCACAAACAGATGTGCAGTGTGCACTGGCCTAGATTTGACCCTAATGGATTGTTAACATAGTCACGCATGTCCTCAACGGGTCTGGGATTTAACAAAAAAAAAAAAAAAAAAAAAAAAAAGAGTAAGGATATGCAATATTAATGTAATACAGTATGCCCTGAAGGTGGCTAGATGGTTAAATAGTATAAATTTAAAAAATAAAATGGTGAAACTTGGCCAATAGCATGAAAGAATACAAAGAAAGACAAGACAATGTCAACCTATCACTTTGACAGCTAACTTAAATCTGGAAATAGGCCTAAGCATTTTAATTCTGACGCAATACTAAATCTGCTTGCTGCAGCTGATGGATTCTGCATCTAGGTCACAGTCAATGCATTATACAGACAAGAACCGAGGCAAGCAGGATTGGGTGTTTTAATATGTACTTGCATAGACTTCTCTCTAGAAATCACTACCGTGCTGGCAACCCCCCCCCCCAATAAACAAAAAAAAAAAAAAAAAAAACGCAACAAAAAAGCTAGAATGCTAACAGAGAAAACAACAAAACAAGATCATCACCAATGATAACACTACGGAGATTTAAAAAAAAAAAAAAGAGAGAGAGAGAGAGAGAGAGAGAGAGAGAGAGAGAGAGAGAGGGAGAGAAAAACAATGTCAAACTTAGAACGGCAATCTGCAACTCGCCTGCCTGCACACTCTGTCAAACACACTTCTCTTACACAACCATGAACGTGAGAGGGCTCAAGATAGAGCTGAACTGAGCAGGGATCCGGCTTTTGAAGCATAAAGGAGTGAGTCATGATGACCTACATAGGCTGTGAGGAGAGTGAGAGAGAAAGAGAAGGAGGTGGGGGTGGGAGAGATTCCTTCCGCATATCAAAGTGTTTACTTGGTTCTGTATGCGCCTCTCTCTAGGAGGGAGGGAAGGGAAAAAAGAAAAGCAAGAGGGGGGTAGATAACGCTAGGATGGAAAAGAAAATGAGAGGACAGGAAAGAGGGAGTTAAATAATACAATGGCTGCCACAATGTTATTGTCTCCCTTCATCTGTGCAACACACGACTTTGTTTTGGAAAGCCCAGAGAAGATATTTTTCCTAAATTTACCATTGAAGAGAAATATACAGAAAGCTGGACAAGCAAACACACAAATTTCATGCTGTACATCTTTATGGTGTGAATACACAGGGGAAAAAAATATATCAAATGACAACCCAGCATGTATCTAATGCATGCTGGGACACAAGCGTTGTCTTACATGAAACTGATAAGCACCGAGATTTAGGGAAGTGCAGCTTCTTCATGATATCTCAGCTAGAAATTCACTACAACACCAAGGAGACCAGCCACATTCCTGGCTGATCAATAAGCACTGCAGAGAGATCCAGTTCCCTTTGAAGGCAAGCCATGGATCTGGTTTCCTAATCACCTCCACCACTGGACCCTGTTCCTCCTCCTCTTTTGTCCCTCCCACAGATTTTCCAATACAATGGAGCAGTTTTCACACTGCATGTGGGCCCGAGCTGGGTCAGCCTGTTTGGGAGAAGAGAAGGGGGAGCAGGCGCTTTACGGAGAGGCACAGAGGGAAGGCAAAGGAGAACAAGGAAAAATGGTAAGCACAGAGGCGAGGGCTATCACAGTCTGCATTATGTGTAGCCGATATATCTTTAAGATTATATATTATATGTCTGAGCCCCTTACTTCAAACTAGGTAGAATAAGCCTTTGGAGGTCTTAAAGCAGCTACACAATTATTACGCAATAATCATGCCTTAAAGTAACTTATTTTATATCTTAATAATAATATTATATATTGGAAGTAGTTAGTGAATTTAAGCAGCAGATATTTTAGTAAGTTTGGTTGTAAAATATTATAATTCATGGTTTGGGGAAACAAGATTAACTAGCTTTTAAATAAATACTTTGCTAGAGATTCATACAGACAAAGTACAATTTCAAGAACTCAATTACTGAAAGTGAAGGGAACAGTAGGTCTCCTCTCCCTCCGACATCTTTCTCCTTTCCCTTTCTGTTTTCTGCTGCATCACTGTTAAATGCGGCCATGGGAGCTCTGCCAAAGAGCTGTAAGACTGCCATCCGCAAGAGAATGGTTGCAACCAAAACAACCAGCTACGTCATCTGTCTGAACACATTTCCGTCCACTAGCCCTTTCTTTTTCTCTCTCTCTCTCTCTCTCACACACACACACACACACACGCACAACTGTTAATTATCTTGGGATATGTCTCTATTATGAATCCTGATAATATAAACTACAGAAATGTCTGCAAGTATGGAGATGGACAATAGCCTATCTTGGCTGGGGATGCTGTAAAACGGGTTGAAAACAGGGAGGAATGAAGAATGAGGTGTGTGTGCTTTCAGGGGGTGTCTTGGAGACGAGGAAGGGGGAGATGAGGTTAAGGAAAAGACAAGAGGACAGAAGGGGTAAATGGGAGGTGATGTAAGGAGGCGGGGAGACGCACTAAAAGGACTGGTGAATTATTGATGAGAGCCAGAAGGCTGGCCCTTAGTACTAATGTGCGCGCGCGCACACACACACACACACACACACACACACACACACACACACACACACACACACACACACACACACACACAGCACGGATATTGTTTCACATTACATCAGCCATGCCTCCTCCCATCTCTTCCTCCTTTCTCCAGCCATCACAGACAACCTCATCCTCAATTTAGCCCTCTGTCCTCTTGTCCCTTTCCCTTAGCCTCTCTCCTGTCCTCCATCACACCACCCCCATTACAAACCCCTCCCCCACATACTGAATGCTATTGGACTTTATCTAAGCGATTACTTCTATTACGAAAATCATAAACCAAGCAAATGGTGTCTATCAATTAAAAATAATTCACACATGTGTGTCGATATCCACGGTACACACTTTGCAACGTGCAGACCTCAAGATCTGAGTTCATGTAGAGGCTAGGAGCCATGCAGAGTCCCCCCCTTAACAACTCTTACAGGCCAAGCACAATACAATGCTGCTGGACAAATCCATTCCTCACAGACACAAAGGGGGGGGGGAGGACTGAACCAATCTGAGCACCACCCCTACTCCCAGCTCTCTGTGTCTCTGTGTACGTGAGAGAATTGAAAGAGAGGGAGAGTGTGTCATGAGGCCTGCAGGAAATGTTGTGTCTGTGACTGGAAAGCGAAGGAAGGCGTAAGGCCATTTAAAGAGGTAAGGAGAAATGAAGAAAACAGGGGAAAATAAGGCGTGAGAAATGATAAGCCTTGTTTCTTGTTTAGTCAGCTCCATTTTCTGTACTTGTCATAAAATGAAGGCAGTAGCCCCCCCCCCACAGCGCGATGTAGTCGGAATATTAAAACTAGATCCCAGGAGAGCCGCAGTAATCGGCTCAGTCATTTAAGAGACCCCTCTATCTCAGTCTGCAAAGTACAAGACAAGAACATTTGTCATGTATGAATCATACTCTGCCAATAGTACAGAGGTACCAAAAAAGCAACAATTACATTCACAATCTTGGAAAATCTGTATCCATGCAAAATGATGAGGTTAGGCACTTCAAAATATTAACTTTTAAACTGATAATGGCAGCTCTTACATTTATTATCATAATTTAATGACAGGAGTATTTTTATAAATAAAGAAAAAAAGGCAAATCCTAAATCATGTCAAAGTCCTGTCTTACAGAAATTTCTCAAAATTCTTCACGATGATTAATGTTATTGTTGTCAATATGCAAGCTAATGTAAGGCAGACAGGCAGTCTTTACTGCCTGTAAACATTCACAGCTGATACTGGCGCACAGGCATATATTTTAGGGTTTTGTATATGCACATGCAAATACAGCAGTGCATGCTGAACCAAAGAGAGCAAAGCTGAGCTGCATACAGAGCTGCCTAGCTCTGCTTCAATGTTGTTGTTGCCTGTGGAGCTCTGGTCTGCCCTTCCCCCACCCCACTGTCTCTTACTGCTTGCTCTCTCTCTCTCCCCGTCTCTTTCTTTCCCCTCCCCCTGACTGCGGCAGGCAGGCAAGCGGGGCAGATGGTATCCTAGCAAGCAGAATGACCCTGGTGTTCCTGCCCCTTGTTTTGATCCTGCAGTCCTGATTGTCCAAGCCTAATCCCACACTAGCCAGAACTGCTGGACCGATGCCAGCACTCTTATTAAGGACACAAAAGCTTTTCATTTCAGCTTGGGTGCTAGCTAGCTCATCAGCCTAGACCAGGGGTAGGCAACCTTTCTGATGATGAGTGCCATCTAAAATTTCCTCAGAAGTCAATGTGCCATATGATTGCATTAGCAATAAATTTAATAACGCTCTATATTAACAGTTACGCACTATATAGAACAACTTTATAGAATTATATTTGTTCGCAGATGTTGGCAGCTATCAGCGAATAGTTATCAGCTATTTTGAAACACTTTTTATCCATAACAAGAACTCCATAACAGCAAATGAACTGTACAACAGAAAATGCAAATGCTATTTATGGTCTCCTCCCAACAATGATAAGAAAAATAAACTGGGCCAATATGGCATGTTTGTGAATACAGAGATACACATGTTAATGTGATCTCTGGTCTCCCACTCAGAGACGCAGGTCTCCGAGCGTCCAGCGTTCAGACGGCTACCTGAGGACACTCGTGAGAGAAAACCTGCTCACACAGATATGTAGAGCCAAATACTGTCAATAAGGCCTCTGCAATGTTCTGAAGACAGTTAAACATGTCAGGTAGTAATGTCCAGCAGGTGAAAATGCAAGCTCCATGAACACGCACAGCTGTGGATTCCAGCTGCGTCTCTAGTTCTGCAAACTTTGACCCCCACTGAGTCGAGGTTTTCAGTTCAATCGGCTGCATTTCGATGTCCTCTGTGTCCAGCCAGTTAATGCGAGACCAACCCAGCTGCTCATTTAACCTTTCTGGTTTGATCAGAAAAGAAAACATTGGTCCATACACCTGAAAGCCCTGAAAACGCATTGTGAATTCTGTCTCGAGTCTACGGATGTATCCGTGTATTTCCGTGGTGCTGATGCTGTGCTGAGCGGAAAGCTCCTGAAGCATTTGAAGTGTTGGAATGTGGAAATTTCAACATCGCTTGAAAAAACTGCCAACTAGCAACCTAAACGAAAATAAACAACACCTAAACTTGGTTTATATATGACCCAGACGCACAGTACCTCTGTGTCGTCACTCAGCTACTTCCCCAACCTTATTACCCCCAACTTGTCTCTTGTATTGCTCACTGATGTATGCTTTAATTGGAAAAAGCCCATTTTGGTCTCAATGCCTTGTATCTTTCCGCATTTATGTTTGGCTTGCTTCAAGCCAAACCTTCATATCCATCTCACTGCTTCTCAAGTTTGTTTTCCTACGCATTTAGATAAGCATGCGAAAAAGCAATTCAATCGTAGACATTAGGGCCTGTGATAAATATTAGTATAATAGTTACAAACTATGACAGATAACACATTTGAACTCTGAGAAAGTGAATCTGAATAGCATTAGGTATTGAATGTAGTGTGACCATAATGCTTTAAGCATAAGTGTATCAAGGTACAAAACAAACCAGTGTAAACAAGGCAGAATAATGCTGTGATGATATGGAGTGAGAGCAAATATTTCATGGAAATATTTAATCAAAATGTGTGACTGGGACCAACCTGACATGTGATGTAGGAGGAGACTTTGTGATCTATTTGAGTGCAGGGTTTATGATGGGGGCAAAGTCATACTACAAGATAAATCATCTGTATCCACTGAGTTAAACAACTTCAAAGTCACCTTTTTAGCATGGCTCCTTTGACCAAAGGCAAAAAACTCCTTTCTACCACTTAATGTAAATGCCAAGCCCAGAATGAGTTTGCTTCATTTCTTCATACTGCACTCTCTCTCTGTAGTACACCCAGTGACAGTCACAACAAATTGCTTGAATACTGTTTATGTGCTTGATGAACATTCCCATTTCAAATTCCATAAAACGGAATGACTGGTTTTCTTCACATAAGCAGCAGGCAGACAGCCAAATTCAACACTGTTACACTCCTCTGTACACTTTGCATTCATGACTAAAAATAAGTGTGAGAGAGAGAGCGAGAGAGAGAGAGAACAACAACACACAAGCAGAACTAAGTCACAAGTATGGGATACAAAACTGCTTTTGCAAAAAAACAAAACAAATGAAAGTGTGAAGATAATAAAAGCAGCCATTAATTCAGTGCAGCTTCGGTGACAGTACTGCAGCTTGTTAAGGACCCGAATGTTTTTTTGCAGAGGGCTTAGCCGTGCACTGTGAAACACTTGCTCATTCTTGCTTCCTCCTCCACTCTCTCCTTTCCGTCTCTCTGAGCTAAAAATCAAAGATTATGACTGAGAATCCTACTGCACGTTGCCTAGCAACCTATACAAGAAAGCCACACTACATCAGATCACATGAGGGGCATGTGTATGTGCACGCACACCCACGTACGCAACAATATGGGGCTGATGCTTCCCTGGAGCAAGATAGAAAAACGACTGAAAAAAGAAGAAACACTTGAATATTTTCTATTTTGATAACAGAGTAAAAAGATAATTATATCTAGGTCAAGGGCAAAGATAATGCTTATTTTGGACTCTTCCAAATCTGCCTATGAAAAGTGGCAACCACAGTTTTCAAGGCTGAGCTATTGTAAGTCCTTAGAAAATGCTGTTATTTGGCCCGGATAACTGTTGTACTAAAGCATGTTGCTAGGTGAACGACAACAGAGAGATATGGTGAGAACAGCACTGAGGAAGGCAGACCCTCATTAGTTTAAAGACGGGTCATAAAGAGGGGCAGCTTTACACTTTTACAGCTGGCATGTTTACCAACACAAAAAGGTTCAGTGCATAGTCCAGTTCAGCCATGCTCAGCTTCACCACATGTCATTTACATCCTTTCAATTTCAACTGTACACTTTCACACATAACCTTTCGGCTACAGTTTTTTTTTTTTTTCTTTCTCCCCCTCATCGCCTGCTGCCGGCAGACTTGCATTAGTGATTCTCTGAAAGCACGAGCAGGTTGACTCAATGCAGATGATGTCAGACAGCTCCAACTAGGCTAGCCAACCTTCTGTACTTAAGAATCCATCAGGCTAAGCGATCAATAGGAATAGGCCCCGGCTTTGTGCTGCAGCTGCCGCATTGCAATAAAACCCTCACCTGGCAAAAGCTAACACTGATAAAGAGGCCGTGTTGGATTACTGGAAAACCCTTTCCTCTATTCCCCTCACTTAGCTCACCTTAACTGTAAATTTCAGTCACCTGCTGCTCACCTATCTTGTACACACCACTTATCTACAATATACTACAGTCGTAGCAGAGAAAGAAGAAGCAGAGTTGTATTTGTGCATGCACTACATCTAAATTTCTTTTAACATTTCCTCATATTCCTCTTGATAAAGAGCTGAGAAAAATCACATATTAGCACTGTGCAACAAAAATAAGCTTCCTGATAATACAAATCAGGAGTGTGTGCATGTGTGTGTGTGTGTGTGTGAGTGTAACTGTCACCATCTATGTAAGCGTCATCTTTATTACCAGCTATGATAGCACAGCGGATATTGTTTTCACCTTGTGAGTCTGTGGCTGAGAGAGATGAGGGCCTATAGACACATGCTATAGTGAGAACTACCACAAAGAAGGTTTGGTGTAGATTTCGTCAACAGATGCAGCCAAAAACAATTTACAAGCGCGCAGTTACGATCAAAAGGAAGGCAGAATATGAGTGTGGTCTGACCCGGTAATCGTTCTTACTTTATCACATGAGCACTAGGTACTCATGAGTCTGCAAAGATGGCCTCTAGTTTGCTTTTATCATTATTTATAAGTATTCTTGCTTTTAGCCAGCTTAAAGACCAATAGAAATTGAAATCTCTTTTTCAAGAATTACTTTGCCACGGGGGGAAATATTACTGCAATAAACAAACAACACAGACAGACAAATGCAACACACTACAAACACACACATTCATTTCATATGCACTGAAAGATCAAAGTCAAAAACTATTTAAGCGCAAATTTTTAGAGCAACCACATCACCAAAAGCAATTTTCTCTACGCCTTAACACAGACTTCGACTGCCCTATAATAACCAGCTTGAACAGTTTCAGGTCCTTATGTAAATTATTTAAAAGCTTTTTCGCATTTCATCCTGCTGTGCAAGACGACCAAGCAGGACAGTTCAGTCAAGCAATTTATCAGCGTCTGTTTTTATGAAGATTACCAAAGCAACAAAATTATGATAAATTTGAGTGAATGAAAAGTCAACATGACACAGAATTAGTTTTTCCCTGCATACATTCAAGAATTAGAAAAAAAAAAAATCAAGGTACCTGTCATCTCAACACTGACAGGAAGGCCACTAAAGTCATTTCAAAGAAATTATTTTAAATTTTGGTTCAGTATAATTCTATAATAGCCTCAAAAGGAAGACAGCTACATTATCTATAGCTAGAGAAATATCTAAACAGAGCTCTTTGCATTAGTCTTTAGTTGAATTGTGGGAGAGCCAGGCCATGGCTATCAAACCAGTACTGAGTGCTGTCTCTCTAAGCCTTGCAGTTTTACCTTTTCCCTGTTTTCCTCTCTTTGATTCCACGGCCTGTGACATCATCACCGCTCCAAAGAGCCGCTCTATATTTAGCTGCTCACACCCCTGCTGTGCCTCACTACTCTGTCAATGCCTCGGCCGAGCTTAAGCTCCCTCCCCTCTATGCCTGAAATCTTCCCTGTTAGCTGGAGAGGCTTGGTGCTTATTTTTCTCTAAAAGGGAATGGGGGTGGGGACAAGACTAGAGATGTGGAGAAAGGGCTAGAACGGGAGTGAAAGAAGATAAAGAGGAAGATGCTCACTGAGAAAGACAGAGGGGATGGGTTTAGAGGTACAAGCAGAATAGTGTGAATAGCCGTGCTGTAAATCAGCCCCTCCATAAAATCTCTGTGTGAGAACAGCTCACGTGTTGCCTCGTTCTGCCACGCTCTCACAATTGTGTGCTGGCACACTCACACACTTTATAAAAAAAGAAAAAGAAAACAAAAACAAAGCAACAACAACAAAAAGCCACACTGAGCTCTGCAATACTAGACTGCACTCTTCCACTCATTCTCAACAGTACACTGAAAGAGACAGTGTGTTTGAAAGGAGATGGGGGAGGTTGCAGTGAGGCTGTGACTGGCATTTCAAACATCCTCCCAGCACAAAATAACATCCTGGGAAGATAATCTGTGAGCGTGTGACAATTTATTCAGGCTCACGTTTCTGCAGAGTGTGAAAGCCACCGAGCGATACAGGGGAAGTGCAAGAGACCAATGACTGCTCGTTACGTCTGCCAAGCAACACCCAGCCAGTGGCTTCAGCAACCACACAGAAAGAGGACGACACTGCTTCATCTCATTTATTCTTCGATATTCGGCACCTCACTCAATAGCTTCAGCGCTGTGCAATTTTCAGCTCACTGCTTGTTTTGTTACACACATTGCTGCTCAATTCCTTGCTCTTTAGGCAGGGACTATACCCTGCTGCGGATGTAGACATGGACAGCTGCGGACACCGCGGACGAGTAGTCATTCCTGTTACACATTTTTCAAATCCCGGTAGAGGACGTATGTGGAGTTGGTGCATTGTAGTGTGGTGTCTTAAAGACCAAAAATGAATAAAGGCAAGCAAGCAGATACCACGTACAGCACTGCACATGACAACTGATGGGAAAAGTCACACCTGGACATAAGTGCACTGTCAAACGCTTGCGGGCCGGAAGTTTAATACTAACTGACAACAACCCTATTGAGAACGTTTTCAAGAACAGAAAATATTGGTACTCTTATATGGAGGGAAATCAGCTGGTCAGCAAGCATAGTCTACGCTCAAAACCTGTCAGCCATCCTTACTGACCACCATGATGATTCATTTATACAACTGCTGTGGGTCTGGGAGTGTTCAAACCCTGCCAATAAGAGTAAAATATCCTAGGTGGTATTAAGAAAATTCTTTTTGTGGATAAAAAGAGTGACTGGTTAAGTAATAGTAAATATGAGGTTTGACTCCCTAACACAAACATATCTTTTAGAGTGCAATACGACAAACTTCTGAATGCAATCAGCAATGCACACACGTATCATTTAATTGTTGTCCTGTCCAGTAACCCGTTAGCTGCTTTACATTCCTAGAATCACACTCATCCGCACATACACACACTATTCACCTCCTCAGTAATGTGGTAGTGATTGAAGTGGGAACGAGAGGCTGTACTAACAGGTGGGCACACATGCTGCTAGGGAGATTCATCAGATTATCCGACCAGCACTCAGAGCAGGCTTGCCTTGATACACTGTGTGTGTGTGTCCCCTCTCTACAGGACAGGTGAGGAGCAGATCTGCCTCATCTCATTCCTGCTCACGTACACATCTAGCTCCATTAAGACCCCACTCCCCCCTCAATCCATCCATCTGCCCACCCACTCGCTTACTCACATATACACAAACACATCTATACTCCTACTAGCTTTGTGAGGACCCTCATTCACATAATGCATTCCCTAGGCCCTTTTGCTAACCTTAGCCATCACAGATAAACCCATTTCTAACATCACCCCTCAAATCAAGTCTTATTTCTTATGTAGTCCTTCACAGCTGTGTTAAACAGGGAGGGTCATCCAAAATGTCTTCACTTTCCATAAATGTACTCACTCCCAAGTTATAAAACTCCCTCTCACAAACTGATGTGCAAGTACAGCCTCCCACTCCAATACAAGGCAGGTGGTTTTCACTTTGTTTCCTTCCAAGTGCACTAGTGTAAAGTTTTGCTTTTATACTACCTGTCTGTACACAAAGTGAATTTTCCTGTCTTTAAGGAAACCTGTGAACACTTTTCACCTGAATTTTCTCAAACAGTTTTATATTTTTATGTTACGTTTAGGGTAGGGCTGCTCGATTATGGCAAAAATGATAATCACGATTATTTTCACTGAAATTGAGATCACGATTATTTGACGATATTTATTTAACCCTTTAAGACCTACTATAGAACCAAGTCCACCAGAGCTTATATTATTTTTATTTATTTTTTTTACATGCTGTAGTGCCATTTGTGGGAGCATTTCAAGTTGCTATACATCAATACAACTGTTATAGCCCATATTTTAATAATATGTATGCATTAAGTGCATAGTAATTACATAAATTGCAAAAAAGTGCAATAAACTACAAAAAAAATTGAAAATCGCTTTTGTTTTGTTTACATATATTTCTACTTGGAGAAGTTTAAGAGGTTTATCCCTCAAAACTTTAAATACAATAAAGTTGCAAAAAATAGTTTCCCACCACAGGAAATTTATTTTGAGTGTCTTCATAGTTTTATTTTGGAGATACAGCAATTTTTATATACTGCAGGAAAAACAAAAAACAATCCTATGATGCAAATTTGCAAAGAAAACAGCATGTGCATCATTTCACTGTGGGAAGTGTTACGAACAGCTGATAGGAACGGCAAAGCGTGTTTCTGGAATATTATGTTTTTGTTCCTGCAAGCGCTTTTTATGCAATTTTTGCAAAGCTATATGTGGAACGAAACCGTGACCGAGGACAAGCTGATGACATCAGATGTAAGTACAACTCCTCCGGTTTCATATGCAAAACAAATTATTGTGCTAGCTTACACGGTTCAGGTTCTACAGGGATTTAAAAATAGTTACGCAAAACTGAGCGTGCTGCTCTGACCGGCTTTAAAGGGTTAACAATGACTTTAAAAAAATAATATAAAATAGTGTGCAACACCACTGAAGTTTTTTTTTTTTAAAACTCTTTTCAACCAACGGCAGTCACTCTCCTCTCCAAATAACTCCTGCTTAGCTTTCCGAGCTTCCCTCGGGTCCTCTTAATCAGCGGTCTCCACCCTTTTTTGCGCCACGGACCGGTTTATGCCCGACAATATTTTCACGGACCGGCCTTTAAGGTGTCGCGGATAAATGAGGGAGGGGCTAATAATCGGCTCAGTCATTTTTAATGATCGTTGAAAGCCCAGATCGTAATCGTGATTAAAATTTGATTAATTGAGCAACCCTAGTTTAGGGCATTATGAAATTAGTCACCTGCTCATTTTGCGCTGTGCATTGTAGACAATTTTTTGTGCCTGAACATGCACAAAACCCACACTATGACAAAGTGGAAATTTTTTGTCAAATTTATCAAATATTTAGATTAAAATAAAGTTGCTATGGTACTCGAGATTGTAGTCAGGTGCATCCTGCTAGCCTCAATTATCTCTGAAATAGAACATGATTGTAGTCCACTTGTGCCAAACTGAAATAATCCAAAATAGAATAAAAAATGACATCCTTGCAAATAAAATACAGGTCGCACAACCCACACAGCAAGTCAAAAATTATCTATGATGTCCAAAAATTCTCTACAGGCCAACAAAATTATGGAAAGGCCTCTATCAGGGCACAGGTATCAAACTACTTCTATGTATTTGAGGGTTACCAAAAGCACAGTAGTTTCTATACTTCTGACTTGGAACCAGAAGATCTTTTCCTTGGAGTTGGCTGTCAGTGACATGACCAGGATCAGAATGTGTAAATAATATTTCTGCATCTACAACAGATTACACAACACTAGAAAAACACGAGACTAGAGAATTGGGTAAAGAGTGCTCCTACATCAGTAGTGGTTTTCGATAGCCAAGGACCAAAAATATAAATAACTATTATTCATGCACAGGATGGGGATGTCTGTCATCTTCTCTGCTTCTAAACAAATGGTTTGCACTTAACTTTCAAATCCTTTCACAAAGTTGATAATTTCTCTATCCTTGACACAACAATGTTTGTGCATGTGTTGAGTCACATCTCTCAACGCATAAACCTCTATCTTGGGGAGAAAGGTTGTTTTTTTTCCTCTCTAAGCCAAACACATGCATCTCTGGCATATATAGACAAAGATTATTTCTCTGAACTTCTCAACAAACAGTAAAAAAGATGATCACTTGAGCTAATAAATAAAGGCACAAACTTGTCTAGCTATATTAGGAATGGCAACAATCCAGAACCCTGTAGAGACATTTTGCAGGTATTGATATTATCTATAGCAGCTGCAGCTCAGGTCCAACTTGGAGTAATGTCAGTTTAATCCTACCAAAACAACAACAACACTTTGGCTTTGATTTGTAAGATTGTTTTTGTAATAGATTCATTTACCTGAACTTAAAATACACTTTTCTTAATCAACCAACCAATCAAAGGGCCAAAGAACAAAAAAAAAAATCCACACTGTATGCAGATCAGTCCTCTTTAAATGTATGGTCAGCCAAATCCCAAATGCTCATTCTGAGTCAGGATAACTCCTAACTGTGGAGTTAAAAACCATATTATCAAAACCTGGGTAAATTGTGCAGCTCTGCCTGCTAAATAAAAGAATACACACGATACATGATACACAATTAACCAGAGATGCATGTAGAGAAAACACTGCTGGTAAAGCATTGTCCTCTTTTGTCACTCAGGCATCTGTGACAGGTGCTGAGGATTTTTTCCAACACTATACAGGACCTCATTTCTCTGTAGCGTCAATATTGGCTGTGTGAGGCCCAGCCCTGGAAAGTTGGCAAAACCAGTGCCAACTGGGGCACAGGTGAACTGAGCATGAGGTCATAAACATTTGTGCAGGAAAAAAGAATCAAATAAAATGGCAGACCAATGATGAAACTTAACTGGTCTGAAAGAAAAACAATAGCCTGGTGTAACTGTGTAATACCTGCACCTTGGCTGAACTCAACTGTGTGAGAGGAAATGCACAGACAAACATAAGACTAGCAGCTTTCCCTTGTTAATTAATGACACAGTGTTGGCAACTATGTTACAAATGCCAAAACTTTGCATTTCACCTTGCTCTGAGCAAAAGATGAAACAATGTAACTCGGGGAGAGAAAGAAAGAAGAAAACGCACTTCTTATTTCAGCCTTTTTAGGTCCAGCCATATCACCCAATACTACAGGGGCAGACAAAATATGTTCATGTAATATACAACAGCGTGTGATCTACTTTACAGTTTCAGATATATACTTTAATTTGAAGTCTGCTTAATATTTTATATTTCCAGTTTAGCTGTTGGGAGTAACATTTTGATTTAGATGCTAGCCATCAACCCACTGCACTCAGTGTCACAGCCTTGGTAATCAAACATGAAGGTAAATCAAACACACTGAGTGAACGAACTTTAGACATAACGAAACAAACACAAAACTCATAATGGAAGCGTACACTTAACATTTAGGCAATCCTCTGACACGATAATCCTGGAACTTCCCTTCCCTTACACACCCTCTTTAGGACGTTACAATATGAATGGGAACTGGAGATTACTAAAGACAAGTAGGTGTTTGTACTGTTTGTTTATGCAGGGTATTCCCATGGTTCAGTGCTCAGTAACATTATGGCTGTTGTTAAAAGCAACAAACACAAAGGAAAATAATATGAAACATGCGGCCACTTCGCATAAACTTACACTGACTAAATTTGTACCAGAAGATCAGCTGGAATTACAAAAATACATCATGATAAGTTTAATGTGTTGTGCTGTGAACAAATTCAGATAAGAGGAGTTATACAATCAACACAGACACCAATGATTATTGTTAACTTTGGTACCTGAAAATGTAAAATATGGTTAGAAATTTATTTGTTATAGCGATGTTATGGACTTATGGCATTAAACCACGGCCATGATCATTTTACCTTTTGCTTAATTCATTATATTTGTTTAAAGACATTTGTGTAAAATGTTGTTAGTGTATGAATGACTGACCTGCAGTCAAAAACTATTTTGTGATGTCACAGTGACCTAAAACCAATCAGTTTGTCATTAAACCTGAGAGGATATTCCTGCCTCCAGTCCCTCCAGGTGTTCACGAAACATGTGACAGACAAAAAAGAGCAATGAGCCTGATGTTTGTCGACCAAAATCCAACTAGTTAATCTTCCAGTGAACGCTGTACCAAACTTGAAGCGAATAAGACCGAAGTATGGTAGTGAAACACACAAGGCTATGGACGAAAAATGCCAACAGATGCCAATATCAAGGATAAGGTGTCCGATTGAACATAAAAGGGCTTTAAAGGGTTGATTTAATCTTATCATAATTTAAAACAAAAAAGTGACAGAGCACCCAGCTATGCTCAATACACAAATTCAGCAGCACCTGGGAAACATGGCGAATCACGTCAATAAAATAAACTGCTAGACACAAAGCAAAAGAAAGCAACATAAATAAGAGTGCCAAGTGGGGCAAAAAAGCAGCAGCAAGAACATACGATTCAGTAAATATCGATTTCTTTTATACACCAATCAGTTCTAAGTAGGTCTACTTATTCTTAGACCAAGAATGTGACAGCAAAGCTTTTGAAGGAGGGAAGATTGTAGTGGGAGCAGTGTGGTGTCAGGTGTGACTGTGTGGCAATGGCAAATGTTTTACATGGCTCACAGGTCAGACAGGAGGGCCTCTAAGCAGAATTTTGCTTAGGGGTCCTAGGAAGTCCGGGGCTGGCTCTGGGTCAAACATGTTATTGATAAAATAATAGACTTGACTATAAGTAGAATAAGTATTCCCAGCGTTCTTTACCAAATACGGCAAGGGTAATAAAAACAATGTGGGAAGAAAACTTAAAAATAACTTAAAATCTCCTTAAAATAGTTTCAAACCCAGTGAACCCAGACAGCAGAAATATTTTCCATTATAAGAACAAGGTGCAGCCCTAATGGTTAAAAAATAAATTCTGTCTTTATCGTTTTCTGGAAATTGAGCACAGATCCATCCATTTCCACATCTGTCAAGTCACTTGTTTATTTATGTGAGAGCATACATTTCCTTCCAGGCTTTTTACTGTGTGTGACAGGCATGAGCAGAATAATTTACTGTTCCAGTTCTGGTATTCAGCCACATCAGGGGACACTGTGAGCAGCATCGATAACTACTGGATTCTGACAGAAAAGCAGCATAAATCCATACTTCAAATTGAAATTTCTATATCAGGCTGGAGTTGCGTGTCATTAGAGGCTTGAACTATAAAACACATCTGTTAAAAAAAAAAAAAAAAAAAAAAAAAGAGGAAATCTGAAGGACTTCTTAAAAAAAACTGCAATAGGTACCAAACAAAGCTGATGTGATGACTTCCCCAAATATGATTAATAATCTAAAAATAAAATGAAAATAAAAACACTGCGTTTACGACACACTCACACACTCATGCTTCTATGACCAATCCAGTAGCATACAAACAGTTGTAATTCACCATTGTAAGAGGAAGGAACACTTGAACCCTTTTCACTAAATGAAACACAGAAAGAGAAAATAAAATGCAACATTTAATCAACTACTGACCAATCAAACTACAGACACCAACGCTCTGTTCATAATCATTCCCATTTATTTATACCGTGATGTTATTAATTACACAAATAATACATAAAAAGTTCTGTACCAGCAATACCAATTCAGAGCGAATCAGTGCATCATTATTTTTTGACACAAGAGCTCACTTTAAAAACAAAGCCTCTTCATGCTTCTTTGGCAAGATTATTCTACATTTACAACTAAATGCCCTTAGTCCTGTGTGACAAAGGAATATCTTTTCTTTATTTATTTTTTTACATTTCTGTCAGTGAAAAACAAAACTTCAGGACCACAAAGGAGCACTTCAAAGTCACCATAGATCTGAATCAACTCCTGTGAGACACAGTCATAACAGAAGTGCACGTCATAAGCTTTGCAATGTTGGCACTTTGTTGCTTTCAGCGCCAACACACAGATACAAACTACTGCACCAAGTGCGAAATTGGAGCTTTTACATTAGTATTTCCATACAACGGCATACAGGTTTCATATGAACATTAAAGTGCTACCTACAAAAAAGAAGCCATCTGAAATCAACATTATAGTCTGCAATGCAGTAGACTATACTATATTTATTTTCTTAGATACTTATATTATATACTATATTTTACATGGAGGGCACTATAGTCAAGATCACCGAGTACTAAAAATGATACCATGACATCAGCTAGAAAAACTACAGATTCAAACGCAGTTTCACCTTATTTAGACTTTGGTGACTCAGATGACATCCATGTATGGCAGTAGCTGGTGTGTCGTTTCAATTCTGCAGGGACTGAACATTTAAAGATATTTCAGCTCTTCATCGCACTTAAAACTGCTGTTACTTTTAGAATCAAGACATCCTTGTTTCCCCTGACACAAACAGGTTAAGTAATTAACAAAAATAAAACCAACCAAGCAAACAAAAACACTCGTATCGGTCATTTGTTATTCAAAACATCTGGATTGTTTCAGAATTTCATAACTGACACATTCGCAAAAATTTGTGACAGTGCTCTTGTACACAAAAACCCCAAACAACTTCAAGTATGGTTTTCAAAACACTCCATGATGAGGTCATTTTAGCCCATTGGTAAGTGGCTTGCCAGGCAACACAATAGTGGTATAATGTATCATGCGTAATTCAACTTTCATGGACCAAAATGCTTTTATAAAGTGTAGGTGTACAAATGCAAACAATGGCTCATATTACTATATGTCTGCTAGGCAACACTACAATATATCTAATATAGGTAAAAATGGTCAGGGGATAAGCTGAACCTGTGCATCAACTATGCTTGCTCAACTCTTCGTGGTCCAAGAGGAGGGGACACACAGACACACACAGCAGCAATAGGCTTTGCAAATACATATGTAAATTTAGCTCAACTATTACTCAATTCACAATCTCAACTTTCCAGTTTCTGCTATGCAAAGGAGTTCAAAGAACAGTCCTCTGTTCTTTGAGGTCAACAATGTTGTTGTTGTTGATTTGCAGATCATCGCTAATGTCTCTTGAAAAGACATTACACATCTGTCAGTCATCCCCATCAGGTTTTGACAAGCTCATCTTCCTCTTTTCTTTTTTCAGCAGCAAAGACCTTTGTTTGTAAAAACTTGAATACTGCACAACTGGCTAAATTCACTAAGCGTCACCAGCTCTTTGCAATGGCATAATGGTACCTGGAAAAAACATTAAAAAAAATGTGTACAGAGGTAGCAGCTTGGACTGTTCGTTATTTACATTATTTTATCATTTTCCTTCTCACTTAGGATTTAAGGGTACACAGCAGGTTATAGCTGACTGACAAAACCTTACATGTTCTGTGGCTGAGTAAGTTCTGTGATGTGGCCAGGAGCAACAGATAAAGGTGGAGGACAGAAAATAGACAGTAACCACACCTCTGATGTCTTATCTGAACACATCACTGTCACACGTATACACACACACACACACACACACACACGGCACTAGCTCCTCATAAGCACACAAACCCTCTCAATGTGAGGGTGGATGAAGTGAGTCACTCTCCCTTCTGGCCATGGGGGGGGAAAACAAAACAAAAATCAAACAAAATGGCAATCTGTGGCTCAGACAAGGTTTTAACAAGTTTGCTTTCAATAGATACAAAATGTAAAATGTACTTCAAGAGCAAAGATAGGTCAATTTGTAGCTTTTGTAAATGTAACATCTGTTAAGTCGTGTTAATCAACCTAAAGCTTTCTCATCAGACTAATCACTCTCAATTTCACATGTTCTATGATATTCAGCCCCAACTTTGCCTTTGACTGGCTAATCCTCATAGCTTGGTGAGGTTAGGGCTGAATAGATAGAGTGAGACAAAAATGTCAGGGTAAGAGCCAATCACAGGTAAAGTACGGGGATTTGGGAATATGAGCAGGAAATAAACAAATGAAAGTAATTGTGTTCGCTGTACGTAACACCAAAATGGATAAAGACACGACAAAGCCTATAATTGGAAGGTCTTTTGATCTTTCTGTCTTTTGACTCACCGTATTTTTAGTGTTTCATCATTTAAGGCACAATATTTTATAAACGCTAATCAAATTAATTCATTAAAAACAGAAGACTGAACAAAACTGTGTTTACATTGATTTACTAGCTTCACAAGATGGGTGCATTTAGCGGTTGAAGACAAGGAAGTATTAATGAGGTAACACATAATCACAGTCTTAGGGAAAAGGTGGCAGGACCAGAGGGATTATGTCCACGGGTTTGTGTAAATAATTTTTTAGTTGCCCTGAGCTGCAGTTCATTAAAACCAAAGGAATAGGCCATCGACTATCTTTGATAAACAGAGTGTTGGTTTCCCCAACAACACTTCTAAATATAACCCTCACAACTGGAGCAAATGTTGAATAATGAAGTGGAAAAGGAATACATTGCCGGGAAAAAAAAAAAAAATCAAACCCACAAATTTAAATGAAATAATTCACTTTTTCCCCTTTCAAGGGTCCCAGCCAAACACATGGAAACCTTAATATGCCATGTGACACACCTAAGATTCCCATGTTCTCCTTCTTTATTCATCCTTATACATCTGAAGTCTTGCTGTCAGACCTCAGAATTCAGGTTGGTAGGCAAACACACACACGCACACATACGACATAACATAAAGAAGAAAAAAAGAAATGGTGCCAAATAGCAAAAGTATAAATCATACTGGTCCTCTACGTCTCTAAAACACCTGATACATCAACATACACTACTTAATATTCTCCAACTCAAAGGGCATGGAGGCAAATGAAAAGAGGCACTCTCAAAGTTGGTAAATACTATCCAAAACAAGCAGTGTACCACACATACAGACACAAACTGACATAACTGGAAGGTCATCTTTGGAGGACCTACGCAAAAAAAAACACGTCTAATTAATCAGATGGCATTTCTATTAAAAAAAAGAAAGGGAAAACATACACATATTCAAACCTACATATATATGCGCTTACACTACTACGAAAATAAATAAAACACTGAACAAAAGCAATACTAAGGCCCAACTGACTCTGACAGAGATTAAAAAAAAAATATCAGTAGTGTCACAAGATGAAAGAGGTACAAAATAACTTGCATGAACAGAAGAGTTTTGATGGCTGCTAAATAAAGAGATCAGTACACAACCCTTCTTTGGGTGAAACAAGTAAAATAGTATAAAAAGAAATATAAAGCACAGCTAGCAGTCTTGCAAAAGTCCTGAATATATCTTTTAGATCAGAGGTCAGGGCCTTAAAGACCATCCTTCCCAACCCCCACCACTCATGACCCCATAAACCCACTATAGACTTGATAGCTTTCAAACAAAAACCTCAGTGCTCCACCCCTTTTTCTAGTTGACCATGGGTCTCCTGCTCTCCTTCTGTTATGGTTATCTACATCTCTGAGAACAATAACATTGACTCAGTGAAGCCCAGAGAGAGCTGAAGAGGAAGGACCACAGATGTCTGTCCCGCCACCCACCCCCATGCCACACTCAGCTCTCGCTTCTATTGGTAGATGACAAAGGGGAGGAGAAAGGGGGAGGACACAGTGTAGCTTAACAAAGGTTGTTGTGGTGGCAAAAGGTGCGTAGTTGGTAGGCCTGCTAAAGGGGTACCAAAGCTATTGTTAACAAATGTGTTCCTTTAGAGAAAAAAATGACACTATGTTACAGAGAAGCCAAGATAATACTTAAGACAACTGTGTGTTGTCCTTCAAAACCTGTGGCACAGCTTGACAGGCAAAAAGACAAAGTCAACCAACCTGCCCAACCACTCCAACGTGACAAAAAGTGTTGGTGGCATGTTTTTAGATTCAATATGACACACACACACACACACACACACACACACACACACACACCCTACAAGAAAAAACATCTCTTTCACAGAGTGAGCTTCCCTCCTTATCAACAGGCAGATGTGGTATTGATCCTCCCCTGGGGTTTTCTATTTACAGTCCGCTGGTTAACACAGAGAGCAGGAAGGGAGTCTTCCAGAAACTTTACTCAGCAACCATCGATTTGCCATTAAACCAGGACCTCACATTCCTTCATCAAATTTGTGAGTCCAAAACAACTAAAACAGAGGGCATGTAGTCCCATATTTTGACATGACTTTACACCCTAAACACAATGGAGAGGGCAAAGTGAAAGGAAGTGTTTCCTGTTTTATCAAAACAACCTAAGGAACATTTTTAGTAACATGCTGCTGTTGGGAGTGTTTCTGGAACTAAAAGAAAATGAAAATGCTTTCAAAAACAATGTTTATTCTTCAGTTGACGTCACACACAGTGTAGTAAACAAAGCTTAAAATTTAAATCATATCGCAGTGTATGGATGTGTACAATAACAAATTACCAGTCTAAAGAGCAATAGTGAGTCTAATGGAACTGATAGTCTTTTCTGAATGTTTAATCTATGACCAACAACTGTCTATTTGCTTGGGTGTTACTACACAGGCAGAAAAAGCATTACATTGCTTGGTGCATATCAGTAGAAGTCTGCTTTTTTTAAATGACTATTTTGAGAGTATTTGTATTGATAGCTTATAATAAATTTTGGACATTTGCTGTAGATTTTGGAATAACTGTGGGAAAGTCGACAAAAACTCAGGTCACATGCAAACCCTCTATGGTTATGCTTGTAGACAAATTGGACAGGCCAATGCAGTATGGTCACACTGAAACCACTTTAAGGACATACTCCTGCTTACAAGTGCTGAACAAGTCAAGCTTACAGGAGATAGCGATGGATGCCTGTCTGCGGCAAATGGGTTTTTATACACAAGTGTCAGAAATTATATATTTGCAGGTGAAATCGCCATCAATGAAAGATGGCCTGAGCAATAACACAGACTAAAACAGTTGGAAGAGAGCCGAGGGATCTCACAAGTTATGATGACTTTATATCCCAGAAAAAGCTAAATAGTCCCAGGACAAACAAGCTAAGTGCTGGTTTGGCTGAGAAAGCAGACAGCAAAGTGCACCAGGGAGGGGAAAGAGCTGGAGGGAGACAGCAGTGGACCAACATGGAGGCAGGAGCCATGTGTTAGCACAGTTCATGACACACAAACTGTGTAACTAAAAGTCTGCAAAGGCACAGTCTCTCTTTTCGCTCTGATTTGTGTCCATCTTCTTTGCTTGCTGGTATTAGCATCAGTGTGCATCCCATCCCCCCGAACTCCATGCACACCCACAGTCAGCTACTCCGCTCCCTTCCTTCTGCTCTGCAGAGAGACGTGCAGGTTTGGCGAGGCCCAGAGGATGAAGTGGCGTGGGAAGGGTTAAGTCCAAACAGATCCATCTGCTTCCTCGTCTGTCCTCCTGGCTGGCTGCTGGCCCCAGCCCAGCTTTTACACAGTCTGAAGCCTGACGCAAAGCATACACAAACAGACACAACTGGACTGCACACATCAAAAGCCACCATGCTGACAGGTATGAGTATTTTTGCAAAGCACTTTGTGATTTACAGGGGGAAATGTTTTCCAGATAGCAATAAACAAGATACTAATGCTCTTTTTTCTGTCCCTTTTTATTCAACATTTGAGAATATCTTTAGTTTCACTAAATTCACTTAGAACATACGAAAAGACAGCTACAAGAAAAACTCCAGACCTATTTACTATATTTTTATAACTATATTTTAAAAATGTTTAATGTTTAGAACAGTAAAGTTAGCCTGTCACAGAATGTTCATCGTTATTAAATGGGCATTTTTGCCCATTTTGGTTGGACTCAAACCTGGTGCCCCCTGCATTTCAGCCATATAGCATTTGTCTTCCGCTCAATCACTGAACTAAACTAGTGGCCTGAATTTTTATCTAAGAAGTGATTCTGAGGACCATGTTTGATATCTGTCCTTGGCTGAGAAGTTAGTTATAAAGGCCAGCATTTTATTTTTTCTTTCACGGTGCTGTCAGTAAAGTATCTACAATGATACACCCACTCAGAAGCCTTGAAGCTAAAGAAGCCTTTCTAAAACATCTCCAACAATATTCAAAACACAGCACAGTGAAGCTAAGGACGTTAATGTGAACTAGATGAATGGTCAGTCACACAGAGCTCATGATTATAATCACAATTAGAGTGCACGTAAACGCTGACCCCCATTTTTTTGTAACCACAAGTGAAAACTAGGGGGTGTTTAGTGTCAACAATAACACTAAACACCAAAAGCACAGAAAGAGTCAATATAAAGCAAGAAGGCTGAAGTAGAGAAATAAGCTTAGTAGAGAAGCATAAAAAAATCTCCACCTATAAAAACTCTTTCAGTTGTGTTCATGTTCGGACCCGTCCATGCCACATACACAGCCGAACAGCTGCAGGAAATCAAAGGCAGAGACAGAAAGGAAGGGGACACCCGTGTGCACTGCTGCACGCACCCTTATAAAAAGCATGCGTTGTCACTGAGAGGGACAGGCTGTCTGATGAAGGAACACCTGGCTAGGGAGAGGCCCAAACCTGCAGAACCTTCGCAGTCTTGCTGCATTTGCACTGAAACAACACAACAATAGAGGGCTACTCCTGTGCAGTATACTATTCTGCATTTGCAAAGGTGAAGTTAACACAGAAGGACTCTGTTTAGGCTGTTGACACTGAGGTGTGGGAGAGTGAATAGGAGAAAAGACAAGAGAGAGATAGAGAGAGGGGCGTGCAGACTTACACTGTGTCAGACAACAAGGTCAGCCCATCCCCGGAGAGGTGTTGGCTTTCTAACAGAGCATAGCTACTTGAAACCAAGGTCACTGCTCTGTGGCTGTGAGAGGGACTGGAGAGAGTGGGGCCAGACAGGGACAGCTTTGCCACATATGTTGTGCGGCCTCAGTGAGTGAGTAACTGGGATTTCGTAGGTCTGTTTGTGTGTGAGCATGGCTTGAATGGATGAAATTCAGATCAGTGGCAGAAAATAAATAAATAAAAGAACAAATAACATATCTACACCCACTCAGGGCTAAATTTCCTGAAACCAGATGCTTTTCTGACATAAACAAATCAGAACACAGTCCATTATCGGTGCTATTATGGCTAGAAACTGTAGAGTACGGATCTTAGCCGCTCTCTGCACTCATTCAACATTTAATGGCCCTTTGCTTGCCTTTTTTTTTTTTTTAAACTGCTGTTCTAGGAGAGGAGATTTACCGAGTAGCACAGATTCTAAACACAGTAAAACATATGGTTAAGTTTTGCAATTTATACCAACTCTTAATCCAGGTTAAGCCATTACAACTGACACAGAAGCATGAAACTGAAAACAAGACAACATGAATCGCTTTGTTATCTTTCCACTGTCCTCACTTTCAATAATAAATAATAAGGGTTATTTCTGCTCACAATGGGCGTTTGGAGGGTGACCATGCACATCTGCATGATTAGTCCACGCCATTAAGGAAATGTGTCTGTGTTACCCGACATAAAAGCAGTTGATGCTTTTTCCTGTTCTGCCATTTAGTAAGTACTTTTTAAGTATATTAAATCCCACTTACAAAAAGCTTCCTTTTGGTGGAAAACCAAAAACCTCTTTTTTAGCACCAATTAGTTTGCTTAACCAATTATACAAACAATGTTGGCACGCGACAGCATGTGTCATTGCTTGTGCTCTTGTCAGTAAGATCTAAGACAACATTTGAGAGCTTGAAAATATGAATACGATTTAGGCTTGCACACACTATCACCACCACCCAGCATTTCTATTTATGCACAACAGCCACAGGGGCTGAAAGAGGGTTATTGGATGGACAAACAAAACCAAACTGTGTAGGGAAGGGAGGACTACTTCAATGTTATCTTATCCTCCCCCACCTTGGACAACGGCCTAGCAGCTCTAAAATTAGCCGTCACATCTAAACACAGTCTTTGGTGTAGCAGCTACTCTTTGATGGGAACTTGGCTCATGGCTGACACACTGAAAGCGCACTCAAGCCTGTCTCAAAATGTAGAGATGAAGCCGAGATAGTACACAAATACAAACCAGACGAGCATAGCCCTCTCAATTTTTACAAATAATCTAGAAGAATATGGAGGAAGTTATTATTTTAACTGATTTCCCCTTAAAGAAAGGATGTAATGTAACAATTGTAATTTTACAAAATGACAAGCATCTTCTAACAATAAATAAATCCAACAATAATTATACTGCCACATGACAAAAATGAAAGTGAGCTGCTATGATGTGATGTTTAAGATCAGTTCGAAAAACAAGAAGTGAAAGAAGAAAATGTGACTCAGCAAGGAGACTTTGTTTTTTTAAATACAGGGTTCCGGCTGATGATAGAATAAGTAGCTGGCAATTCATAGACCACCAACATCATGAAGCAGCAGTGAGCCTAAATCAGTCTAACCATCAGGTACACTTCCTCTTTGTGCGTGCGTGTATTAACATGTACTTTAGCTTGAGGAAAACACTGCCTGAGAAACAACCATGACCTCCCAGCAAGAGCAGATTTAAGTTTTTTTTTTGTTTTTTTTGTTTTTTTAAATAGATGAAAGCAGACCAACATCCTGTGTTCATAGCTATGCAGTGATACCACTATTTTGTGTGTTTTTAAGCAAATATAGGAGCGGGATTAGATATAAATGCTATGTTTACAGTATTGAATGCGTTGGCCACTCACACTCTCTCTCGGTGTATAACATTTTGTATACGCATGCATTCTTTAACAAATATATACAATAAAAAGACAGAGAGAAAACCCTAAAGAACAATAAATTAGAGAAATGTCCAATCTGATTGCACACAAATGCAGTATGAAATATACCAGCATGCAGTGATGAGGGGCCAAGCAGTTCAGCAGGTTACAGTCACCATGGCAACCAGATCTGAATTGTGTTAAAAGCGCTGAAAAGAAAAAAGTATTTATTTCCCCTTTTTGCAGTACCCCTTGGTCATTCCTAATGGAAGGGTGTTTTTGTTTTGTTTTTTTTTTTTGGGGGGGGGGGGGGGGGGCAGGGTGCCTGTGGTCTGTGAAAATAACCCAATCACCCAATTGTAAAGTCAAGGTGGCATGTTATCAAACATAAGACCACATTGCTCTTGTAGCTTCCAACAGAGTTCAAATACAGAGTTGTAGAATTTCATTTTAACAAAAAAAAAACAACTGTGTCAATTTTTCTGTGAGTATTGAAAAAGAAAAAACAAAACAAAAACAAAAACTGGACTACATGTTGATTTAATACCTTCCAAAATGGCTGAAATTGGTGCCACGAGCTGATGTGAATTCTGCTTTCCTAGGAATTCATAAGAGTCCTTTTTTGATAACCAAGTGTAATTGCACGTGGTTTGAAAATCACACGCATAAATGAACACAAAATAAAAACCTACTGGCATAGCTAGACTGCTTGATATAGTGACACAAAAATTAAGTTAGAAATTATGAAAAAAAAAACAAGAAAACAAAAACGATGATCTATGAAAAGAAGTAGTAACAGTTGAACTTCTTCACCCCCAATTATGTGTTGGTTCGCAAATATGGTGTCAACTGTCTCTAAAGACATGCTATTAAATTCTTACAAACAGAATAAATGGATTTGCAATGTCCATGGCTTCTAAGAGTCAATCATGTTCTGCCAAATTACTTAAACCACTTTTCACCACTGAAACAATCTGTTAACTATCCCAAATTCATGGCAGAAAAAACAGCAGTAATAAGGAGCAAGCTCAATGCTGCAAGATGTGTTTATGTGCCTTCCGCCATGCGATGCTTTGTATTCTTTTCACTCTCACGCCTACGAGTTACTTCCACTCACTCATAGTGCTAAATGGTCTGAACCTTCGTTACACGGAGAAGACTGGCCTCCCACTCACTACCCACTAGAAATGGCATTCTGCCACATGGGGAAGAGGGTGTCTGTGTGAGTGTGCTAAAAAAGCACAGGACAATGACACAAAAACAATAAGGGAGTAGTTAAACTCTCTCACAGCCTGTCATCCTTGAAATATTTCACATCAAATGCAAGTCAAAGTCCAACACACTGATATGGAGCCGCTGGGTAGGAAGCTAAGCTTAGTACTGCATTCCCCCTCTTCCCATTTTCCTGAATCTCAACAATCTATAGCGGACCTCAAATTCCTATGCCTAAGATGTGAGCTCTCTGCCATTCAGTGTGGCTATTAGCGTATTTCTCCAAACTCTATACCACAGTGCTTTGCCTGTTCCCTGTAAACAGGCTCCTTCTATACAGCATCAGTATGCAGTTTGCTTCAGGGGGAGGAGGAGCAGTAGCACAGGAGAGGAAAAGGGAAGGCTGGGAAAACAAAGCCTCTATGGTCCTCTCTCCAGCCGGGCCATGCCGAGCCGCAGTAGCGGGGGCGAGTTATGTAATGTGACTGGCAGGGCCCACTTCCCTGTTCAGAGCTGCCGCTCACACTAATCCCCACTGAGGAACAAGCCCTGCTTTGGAGAAGGAAGAGGAGATAGAAGGGGAGTTGTGAGGGAGCCAGTGGAGGAGGTGTGATTACAAGAATTTTTCCCTTTCATCTGCACCAAATCGAACACCCAGACATCTCCCCTCTCAGCTCCTCTTTTGAAAGATAAAAGAATTATATCAGCACTGCTGATGGCTGGCTACAGCATAGACTGAGACAGAAGCCATGCAGTAAAGACACGTTCCCATCACTTAGGAATCTTTCTGATGACTAATTTATCAGTTGTTTAAAGCAGAGAAAGACTAAAAACAAGAAAACATTTGAAACAGGATACAATCATGTGCTACATGTGAATTTAGAATCTTTCGATAGTCAAATCATATTTTAAATGCTGCAGATCTGTGTGGTTCTTCCTGTCCACACAGAACGTGGTTAATGGCAACATACTGGCCAGAGACCATAAAGTCAAACCTGACTTCAGGCAACAAAAGGCATATCAAAGAATGCCTCTGATAATGGTTAATCAGTAATCAAATCTGGAACTGCCACTGGATAGACATGACAAGTCTATCACTTCATATGTGGGTGGGGCTTCAGCTACACCACTTCGGATTAATTTATCTAGTGTGCCAGCAGCCTTTCGTTGTTACAGGTTAGTGTCCACACTGCCTGTGCAGAATACTGCTACGCATGTGTCAGTTTACTCGGACACAGCCAATATACAACCGCTCATTTTCTACAACAAAGTGCTGCAGAACTGGCTGCTTCACTCAGCTGTCATCTGCTTACTTTTCACCTTGCTTGTTTACAATTTCCAGACATAGAAGGAAAGAGGGGCGCAGCCGTCTGTTGAGGCTGCTAGTGGTGGGTGGCATCAACCAACAGAAAACTGGAATTGCATATAATAAAAACAAACAAACAAACAAACAGAAAATTGGATTAACTAGCTGGTATTTCTGGTGGTTACTAGTGAGGACAGACAAATGGTGGTCATAGTTCATACGCTCATAAACGTAGTTCTACAAACATATTAGTTAAACATTTCTGTCAAAACGCAGTATGGATGCTGATTAATAAAGAAGTCAGCGCAGGGGCTTTGGTGCACCGTAGTAGAACCTCTTCTTTCAGTCATGATATGAAAAATCTGTGCTCGCTATGCAACCCATTCAGCTACACAATCTTGATCAGGAATCTCTACTTCAGGCCGAGAAAAATGAATGTGAGAAAAGATAACGCTAAAATGATGTCTGTACCATTTGTACGAGCAGATCACTGTTAACCCCACATAAAACTCACGCAGACAACTCATGCAGACATGACACCAAAACAGTCATGTTGGTAATAATAAACACACAGGGCAGAGAAAAGAACAAGTAATCACCAGGAACCTCAGTCAATTCTGCTAACCACGGAGACCAGGTGGAGGATTTAAAGCGGTTAAAAATAAAAGTCTGATTCTGATTTACTGAGCTGCTTGCCTGGAAACCATGTGACCAGCATCACATGAGGAGAGGGAGGAGGAGAGTGGCAACACACACACACACACACACACACACACACACACACACACACACACAGAGCGCTCCACTCCTGGTACGATAATAAGCTTTGTGATCAGTTTCCTTGGTTTCCACTGACAGTAAGCAGATATAGGCAGCTCGGAGAGGTAAACAGAAGCTGCTCTTGCTAGTGCACGGCCACAGGCGCAGGGACGCGAGAGAGGCGGATGGGGAGGAAACAGAGAGAGATGAATTTGTGCAGAAGAGGTGCATAGGCAGCCTCGCAGCTGTTGGGTGTCGGGCAGTGCAGACAGTCCAGACGCTGAACCTTCAGCAGCTGAGTTAAAAAAACAAAACCAACTATTTTTTGCCCTTTCATTTCAATCTCATCTGTGAATTATATTTAACTGCTACCAACTTTACTGCATTTCCTGCCACAAGGCAGTGCGTGTTTGTTGATAGAAGTACAGTAAAATGGGTTGTGCTCTCAGCTACTCGCATTAATCAAACATAAAGATGTGTTTGTGCGTGTGCAATGCATGTGTGAGTGAGACAGATAGAGGGTAACGGAGGGCTTTTGTTGGACACATGCTAGTTCTGCACTACATGAGCTGTGACCTACTTTTTTACAGTCTCACACACACACACAGCCTTTGACAATGGGACAGGAAAGCAGAGGTTAGGCTTGCACTAAGCCCTATTCTTAATACATGCATTCCAATGGATAGAGCTCAGGGGCTGCTGAGCTTTCAGCCTGCCTGTTGGTACAAGCATCTCCTACACAGTCTCATGCATGCCTAACAATACAGAGTAAATCCAACTACTTGTAGCATTTAGGCACATATGTGCATGTAAAGGGTCTAATGATAAGTAGAAAAAAAGAGCATTTTATAACTGATATATATTTGCAGCCAAAGTGAAAATTCTGAATAACAAAGTTTGCTTTCTAAAAATAAAACAAACCATTGGTAAGTATATAAGCTGCACTGCAACAAAACATGTTTGCCCTCATAGAAACACTTAACACAATTGTGATGTTTATTTCAATTTAGTCAGTAACGCATTAAAACATACCATATGATGATGCCATAGCACCAGTGGAGCTTTGATAGGCTTCAGGGGAAATAAAAAACTGCAAATCCCATGAAAATGACATCTTTTCCTATTTTTGTAGTTAGCGGTGAGCATGAAACCACATGGAGGTTCATGCTAGGGCTGCTCGATTATGGCAAAAATGATAATCACGATTATTTTCACTGAAATTGAGATCACGATTATTTGACGATATTTATTTAACCCTTTAAGACCTACTATAGAACCGAGTCCACCAGAGCTTTTTTTTTTTTTTTTACATGCTGTAGTGCCATTTGTGGGAGCATTTCAAGTTGCTATACATCAATACAACTGTTATAGCCCATATTTTAATAATATGTATGCATTAAGTCCATAGTAATTACATAAATTGCAAAAAAGTGCAATAAACTACAAAAAAAATTGAAAATCGCTTTTGTTTTGTTTACATATATTTCTACTTGGAGAAATTTAAGAGGCTTATCCCTCAAAACTTTAAATACAATAAAGTTGCAAAAAATAGTTTCCCACCACAGGAAATTTATTTTGAGTGTCTTCATAGTTTTATTTTGGAGATACAGTTTTTATATACTGCAGGAAAAACAAAAAACAATCCTATGATGCAAATTTGCAAAGAAAACAGCATGTGCATCATTTCACTGTGGGAAGTGTTACGAACAGCTGATGGATCGGCAAAGCGTGTTTCTGGAATATTATGTTTTTGTTCCTGCAAGCGCTTTTTATGCAATTTTTGCAAAGCTATATGTGGAAGGAAACCGTGACCGAGGACAAGCTGATGGCATCAGATGTAAGTACAACTCCTCCGGTTTCATATGCAAAACAAATTATTGCGCTAGCTTACACGGTTCAGGTTCTACAGGGATTTAAAAATAGTTACGCAAAATGGAGCGTGCTGCTCTTTTCAACCAACGGCAGTCACTCTCCAAATAACTTCTGCTTAGCTTTCCGGGCTTCCCTCGGGTCCTCTTAATCAGCGGTCTCCAACCTTTTTTGCGCCACGGACGGTTTATGCCCGACAATATTTTCACGGACCGGCCTTTAAGGTGTCGCGGATAAATTAGGGAGGGGCTAATAATCGGCTCAGTCATTTTTAATGATCGTTGAAAGCCCAGATCGTAATCGTGATTAAAATTCGATTAATTGAGCAGCCCTAGTTCATGCTGACAACTTGATGCCGTATATGCCAATGTAGGAGGTGCTCTGAACAGCTGATCAGATCGATAAACTGTTTGGATTATGTTTTTGTTGTTCCATGCACTTTTTATGTGATTTTTGCAAACCCAAATTAGGAGGGCGATATGACCAAAAATATTTATCACGATATACATTTGAAAATTTGCGATAACGATATAACTGACGATATAATTGACACTAGACAAGATACTTTACAACTCCACAACTTTATTCGTGCAAAACAAATATTAAAAAAAAATCGAGGTGTTTTCACTTAAACGAGCAGCTGTTTTTATCTGCATTAAAGTTATATAAAAATTTAACAGCACAAATGCAAATTCCTTGCTGACAGTTTAACCAAAAGGCATTTCCAGTGGAAATTGGAGGACATATCCTCAGCATAACCATGTATAATATCCACAAAACTTAAAAAGAGGTTATACACACACAATACCGTAATACTATGCTGAAGCACAGTACGTATCACTCCGCGAGGCTCCTGCCGATGATAGCCGCAACACTCCGACAATCCATCAAGCGGTGCGGCTTCGTAGCTTAGCAAAGTTCTACTAAAACATTTGACAGATTTTCGAGCGCCGTGTACCACATAAAATCGTTTCGAGGTCAGTAAACACAACCAGAACTCATACATAGGGCACACGGGATTATAAGGGGCACTGTCGATTTTCAGAAAAATCAAAGGATTGATTTTAAGTGTGCCGTATTTTCCAAACAACACGGTAATAACGACGGCCCGCTAGCATGCTCTACCAAAAATAGTGCTTTGTTGTGTATCTGATGGACAAAAGCTAAACCAGTTCCACACCACTGAAGTTGCAGCATTTTTACAAACCAAGTGTGGGTCATCCGTTTCATTCAACAATCCGCTTTCGCCCTTCTTATTCCCTGTCGCCGGCACACTTTTTCCGCCATGTGCGTATGAAAACAAAGGCACTGCGCATGCGTGTTTTACCCATATTCTATCGTGATATTTCATTTTCCTATCATTGCCCGACATTAGACCAGTATTACCGTGAACGGTATGATATGGCCCAGCCCTACCCCCAAATGGAAGAAAACAGTGGTCTGGGACATGTTAAATCCGGTATATCCAAGTCCAATTCGTCTGGTTTTAGATGCCAAAAGAATTATTACTCTAGCTTATTTGGTTATACCTGGATTTCAAAATGGATGTTTGATAGTAAAGGGCATGTTGGGAATAACACGGAGAGACTGTCACACCGCACCAGAGCTGGAGTTATCCATTTTTTCATTTTTCTTTAATAGAAACTGGTTTTACACAAGATCATATCAAACAAGTTTACTTGCAAAATATCCAAATCTAATTCTTGGGGGGCTCTACAAATATATCACAATGAAATTAGTCAAGAACTTCAGGAGAACAAGCTATGAATATAGGGTCACCTAAACTAAAGAGAGGTCAATTCAGAGCTAACTCTTCAATCCATAGCAAACACCTGAAAACTTCTCCATGTGAATATCATTTGATTCCTGTGCTCTCCTCGTAAAGAATGTCTTTGCACACAACATGCATCCCAATCCCAAAAAGCCCTCAAAAGAAACAAACAGCCATAAAACATCTTTTTAAGAAGAAACTTCTCGCTAGTAGAGGTTCAGTGAAAGAGGCCTAAAAAGACCAAGTAAAAAATTATTTGTGTCAACATACCGATTCCATGGCTGTAGGAGAATGTCAGTGGGCTAAAATCCAAATAGAAAATACACCTGGTGCTGCAGAATCCACGAATTCTGAAAAAGGATAAAAAAAAAAAAATATATATATATATAATATATATAAAATTATTGAACAGAAAAACACAAACAGTCTCACATTTTTATGCAACACATTCAGATGGACGGAGAGGGTAAAATTTATCCTCAAAGGATCTCTTAGTTATTTAACTGAGAAAAGCAGTGAAGCATTTTGTCCCCACATTTGCTCCTCCAACTAAACACTAGATACTCCCATCTTTGTCTTATCAAAAACATGTTACCTCATGTACTTCAAAGTGATTTCAATATGTTACAAAGATAAACTTTTCCTTATCCTTAACCTTCCGCGCCTGGACATGTCATGTCCACGCAATTTGAATTTCCATGCACCAGTATCCTTTTTATGACTGTATGGTTTGCAAGTCTGGAAAAAAAAAATTCAACCTCTGAACAACAAGTGACTATATGAAATACGTCAGAGACAGGTCAACGAGTAATGGCATAAAGAGAAATCCTGAAGTCAGTGTACTGCTGTTGGCCCTGCCCCCAGTCCAACCACACAATGAGGACAAGGGTTTATCAGGATTTAGGCAGCGGGACATGGGAGGGTATTTAACAGGGGCCCAGTGTTGGGTTTGGCATTCCGGTGATTTTGGGACAAAACTCCAATCTGAACCCACACGTATTACATCATTTCATATGCTTTAATGCATTATAACAGGGCTAAAGGGAAAAATTCAATAGCATCTTGTTTTCAGTTTTAGCACAGGCAGGGTGGCAAGTGTGAATGCAAGACAGGATTAAGGTCAGACCTCCCTAGGAGGGCCTGAGTGGTAAGGAGGATGATGGTTAGATGTGCATTTGTGTTTGTACTGGAGTGGAACCTGTGGGGGCTTTCCCAGTGGGAAGTACAGGATTGATGGATTGTTACAATCCAGACAGGGAGTACAACACCACCCTCCCAGAGTTTGTAATACAGGATAAGGACAATCCATTTTATTGATCCCAAAAAAACAAAACAAAACAAAAAAAACAACCCGCCAACAAAAAACCAACTGACAAAGACCATAACGATGAAACCAAAGCCAACTTTGGTAGATAAGGTTAATCGGTCGAGTCACATTATAGTGCTTAACACACCATATTACTAAGAGTAAAAGTGTTTGAAATTTAACAACTGTTATCTGTACAATATAGTAAAACACTGCATTGTGTCACTCCAGAGACAATGAAAATATGTTCCCTTATTGTTAAAAAATAAATTAAAAAATAAAAATAATATCCCCATTCCTTTCCCCTTCAGCATGACAACTCAGACCAGCTATTTGTACTGTTTGACCAAGTCAGACAACGTGTTGCACAAACAACTTGTTTTGAGCGTGATTCAACCACTACTACCTTCTCCAGAGACCTTTGTAAGATTTGAGATTTTTAGGTCAGCTTTCTACAAAATGCTTCTGGACATGCATATTTTATTCTGCTTAGCCTGTATTGCAGAGTATGTCAAAGAGAGCAGTGTTTTATATTTTAATTATACTCTGTTAAACAGAAAAAAAAAGACGGCCGACCTGTCCCTTTGCACAAATTCTTTTAGAAGAAACTGCTAAGGAAATACGAGTGACATAAGAAGTTCAACTACGGTGCAGAACAGATGACAGATATCCATCTTCAGGGAGATAGTCAAACAGGTGCCAATGAAATAAGCAAGAAAGAAAAATGGATCATCATCTTTGTGCACAGCCTATGAAATCAGCTCACATGAAATCTGCGGTGAGAATCACAAAATATGTGTGCATTGCTCAGGGAACAAAAGCCAACTAACACCAAGGTGGAACGGTTGTTTACCTACTGGAACCGACAAACTTCTTACTGATGCTTTCGTCTTAGATAAAGAGCGTTGACTAAGCTACACCAGGAGAGCATGAGAGAGTGACGCATATGTGCTGCACACGCACAAAATCTACTGAACAGGCAAATTTAGACAAAACATTAACCCGACTGACATGAGTCCCATAAAAGCCTAACTTTTGACTGTAGAAGTCTCCAAACGCTGACACGTTTCTATGTTTTCTATACAACTGTGTAAGATTTGTTTCTATACTAATACAGGTCAACAGGTTGAAACACCTGCTTAAAGTGTGGCTCCACTTAACTCCTCTTCGTAAAAAGCCTCGCCTTCAAACTATGCAGAGCTGACTTCAAACATTTAACATGATCATGCATAATTAGAAGACATTTCTAGCTCTGCATCACCATGACAACAGGTCTGCATATTCACTTCTGCATCTTCACTGTCACCATTATCAAGCTGCTGAAATATCAGCAGTGTTTTTCAGATTGCTTCACCAACTTTATTGCAGCACTGCAGGTCACATGTCAGCGAGGAACAGAAGAATATGTGAGGCACGGTGCAATAAGCTACAACATGTGTGCACTTCTACAAGCCTTTCTAAATCCTGCTCCAAGGTGAGCGAGCTAGTGAGACCAGCCCTGGTTTTAATGGTGACCTTCAACAAGAATCAGAGCCCGTCTTTGATGCTGACAGACTATGACTGATGAAAGAGATAAATCTCTTCACTGGAGCTTGGAGAATAGAACTGCGCCTAGACTGACTCAAACATTTGGTTGCAGCAAAATAAAGAAAGAAAAAAAGACAGAGGTATAGTTTAGAGAGCTTTACTTACCTAACCATCTCATCAGCTGTATCAACACTGCAAATGTCCTGCCGTTTAAACTTAAGACTAGACTCACTGTGTGCAGTGAGGACAGAGACCAACAGTTCCATGTGAATGACCACTAATGGCACCTGAAGTGCGTGTTCTCTTTGTGTAAAGAGAAAGGCCTTCTCTGGATGTTTTGGGATTATGGAGGACAGGCAAGATTTAACACAGGTTTCAGGGCACAGATATCTTTTTGCTTCACTTTCTGCAAACCTGAATCACTACTTGTTTTCCATCAGAAGTCTGGACCATAAAACACAAACTCAACAGTGCTCCCCAAGGCTATAACGCACCTCTTCAGTCAGCTCTGTGTCTGGCTGTCCTATCATAGAGCAGATCAGAGGCAGCTGAAAGTCAACCTGGAACAACAGCTCAGGCCCTTGTCTGATTTCATAAAGAGTGTCACAGGCCACATAGGCATCGTGCAAGGGCATTCAGACCAGAAATACTGCAGGACTTTACCGAGGTAAGAGACTGAAACAAAAAGTTGTGTTTTTCTTTGATATCACAGATGCTGTACTGCAAAAACTAGAAATAATGAACACATGGAATGGGGTGAACCAATGCTAGTGCATCTGACAAAAAAAACAGACATCTCAAGAGCTATGTATGGAGACTTAGATCATCAGAGACAAAGAAATAACCAAAAAGCAGTATGCAAATTAGGGCTGGGCCATATTATACCGTTCACGGTAATACCGGTATAATGTTAGGCAACGATAGGAAAATGAAATATCGCGATAGAATGGGAGTAAAACGCGCATGCGCAGTGCCTTTGTTTTCATACGCACATGGCTGATTGTTGAGTGAAACAGATGAACCAGAATTGGTTTGTAAAAATGGTGCAACTTCCGTGATGTGGAACTGGTTTGGTGTTTGTCCGTCAGATACACAACAAAGCACATTTTTTTGCAGAACATGCAAGCGGCCGTTGTCATTGTCATATTTGTCGGACTAAGATGCTCTTAAATCTGGGAGTAATCTGGGTCCTAAACTCCGTATGCTTCAGGTCAAACAACACTGCAGCATCACTTAGAGTTAAAAACTGTCTAAATTCTTTCATCTTTAATAAAACGATCAGCATTGCTGCTTTACCAGGTGTAACTATAAAGTTTAACTTCCAGGCATCCATGAAAACAAAAGTTATTACATTTAACGGAGTTAGAAGTTAGCAGGAAGCTAGCGGAAGTTAGCTCGCTAGTTTCGCTAGTTACCTAAGCATGATATTGCATGTTCTGACTGAGAGATTTCTGAAAAAAATCAAACGTACAGCTCTGCTATCACTTCCAACATAAATGAAGACAGGAAACTAAACAGCAGTGACGTTTGTAGGGTTACTGAAGTTGGGCTAGCTGGTATATAATGATGTGCTACGTGATCGCTAGCGACACAGCTATGTTAGCATAACATAAACAGTGAAGCTGGAGGACGAACACTAACACTTTTCCACTTATAAAAGTTAACGTTAAGGTTCCTGATAGTTAGAGACAAATGCAATCGCATGGCAGGATGCTGTAAACGGACCAAACTTCAGTCAGGAGAACAACTGAGATAATCCATCCACAATACGAGGTTAGTCATTAATATACTGCAACAACATGGGAATAGAGCAGCTGCCAGAGAATTCAACATTAATGAATCAATGGTACAGAAGTGGAGGAAGCAAGAAGAATGAGTTTAATAAAGTTTGATTTATCTGACTGCTTTGTTTCGCTTAATGTGCCTTATAATCCCGTGCACCTTATGGTCCGAAAAATGCGTACTGCACACTGCAGTTTAATGTTGCAAAGCACCTATTTTTAACTTCAGTGGATATTATATATGGTTATGCTCAGGATATGTCAGCCCATTTCTACTGGAAATGCCTTTTGGTTAAACTTTCAGCAAGGAATTTGCATTTGCACTGTTACATTTTTATAAAGCTTTAATGTACATAAAAACCAGCTTCTTGTTTAAGTGAAAATAAATGGAAGGTTGTCTTTTTGCGCTAGTAATGTTGTGGAGTTGTATTTTGTCTCGCATCAATTATATCGTCGGTTATATCGTTATCGCAAATTTTCAAATGTATATCGTGATAAATATTTTTGGCCATATCGCCCTGCTCTAATGCAAATAGTATTGCACCTCAAATGCACAGAAGCAGCTCAAATTCAGGCATCGAGATCTGGATTTTAAAAAAAAACCCCCAAAAAAACCAATGAATTTCTCAACTTTATATTAACAACATATCGTTAAAATGTTCTAATGTGAACAATTTGGGAACATATCATTTATGGAAGTGGTATAGACTGGGGGTGCACATAAGTGGTCCACAGGTGCGCATTTGCTGTCAAAATAAAAGACGCGCACCAAATAAGAAGTTGCAACGCGCGTTTGCATACATATAAAAGGCACTGTTTTTGTCCGCTAAAGTGGGATTTTCACGGCATATTCTGCACCACATCTCTGTGTGTTCATCATTGGTTTGAAGCCAGCTCACCTCCTGCAACCATACACGCTTCTTTTGCAGAATGGACTCCTTCTGACATTTCTTTGGAGGTGGAGGAACACCAAAGTAATTGCTTAAAGGAGCTTGCTTCTTTGACATCTTTAAGAGTTCTAAACAAATGTCTGTCCTCTAGGGCTGCCACAAACGATTATTTTGATAGTCGACTAGTCACTGATTATTTATGCGATTAGTCGACTAATCAGATCATCATCCACTGGACGTAAAACTACAGCTTATTGCACCAGCAGCATCTGCTCTTATATAACTATCGTTAGCTTACAGCTTTAAGCTTTTAAGGTGCTAACTAAAAATAAAGACAAGATGATAGTTTATTCAATTTTAATGAAATTTGCAGATTGTTTCGGTAAAGTTTAATAAACTCCTTGCTATCTAAAATATAACAGGACACCGGAGTATATTCTCCAGCATCTCACACTTCTGATAATCAGCTGTCTGCTTGACGTTTATTCAGCTGTGTAAAAACTATAACTTTAATCTCAGCCAAACCGATTTACTCAGGAACAAATAAAATACAAAAAAAAAAAAAAAAAAGCCAAACAACAACATTTTTAATTTATCTAAGTGACTCATATATATTTAACCTGAGTCGCGAAAGACGGCGGTGAGTTTGAAAACAATTTGCCGGGAGTCCGGTGTTCTCACGGCGCTAGTGACCTAGCCCCCGGCTAGCTATCGAGCTAGTGGGTAACAGACGTCTCCGAAAACGTCGGAGCGCTTTTGAAAATATGTGGTGTCCTGATAAACTGAGCCGATATTTGAGGTTTACACAGCTACATTCTCGCCTGAAAATATGTTAAACGTTTATTTTGTGACCCAGAAAGAATAATAAGAGTAATATTAAAACTAACTAGCTACCGCCATTGTTGGAAACTAAGCTGGGCCGCGCTATGAATTCTGGGACACAGCTGCTTCTTCTTCTTCGGGGTTTAACGGCAGCTGGCATCCTTGTACATGCTGTGCTGCCATCTTCTGTTTCAGTCCGTTATTACACTCTTAAATCCTGCTATTATTCCTGCGTCTTTTGCGATCTTACAAAGCTTCAAACGACACGTCGACTATTAAATCAGTCGTCGACGATTTTGATAGTCGACGTAATCGTGACTAGTCGACAAATCGTGGCAGCCCTACTGTCCTCCTCCAGAAAATCTTATGTACGCAAATATACGTTGCAACTTCTTATCTGGTGCGCGTCTTTAATTTTGACAGCGAATGCGCACCTGCTGACCACTTATGTGCATCCCTGGGTATAGAGACCTGCACATCAAAACAACTCCAGCACAATGGCCAACAAACAACAGGTCAGTTCGTCCATCTGTCATTTCATGTCTCAAAAAAAGAGAACTCTACGAACAATTTTTGGATATATGCGATCAATATTTCAATCACTAAAAACAGCAAGGTCCTTCCAGAGTAGAGCAGGGCGATATGACCAAAAATATTTATCACGATATGCATTTGAAAATTTGCGATAATGATATAACTGACGATATAATTGACACTAGACAAAATACTTTACAACTCCACAACTTTATTAGTGTAAAGCCCCCCACCATCAATGTATTTTCACTTAAACGAGCAGCTGTTTTTATCTGCATTAAAGTTATATAAAAATTTAACAGCACAAATGCAAATTCCTTGCTGACAGTTTAACCAAAAGGCATTTCCAGTGGAAACTGGCCGACATATCCTCAGCATAACCATGTATAATATCCACAAAACTTAAAAAAAGGTTATACACACACACACACACACACACACAATACGGTAATATTATCACTCCCCCAGGCTCCTGCCTACGATAGCCGTAATGCTCCGACAATCCATCAAGCGGTGCGGCTTTGTAGCTTAGCAAAGTCGTACTAAAACATTTGACAGATTTTCGAGCGCCGTGTACCACATAAAATCGTTTCGAGGTCAGTAAACACAACCAGAACTCATACATAGGGCACACGGGATTATAAGGGGCACTGTCGATTTTCAGAAAAATCAAAGGATTGATTTTAAGTGTGCTGTATTTTCCAAAAAACACGGTAATAACGACGGCCCGCTAGCATGCGCTACCAAAAATAGTGCTTTGTTGTGTATCTGACGGACAAACGCTAAACCAGTTCCACACCACTGAAGTTGCAGCATTTTTACAAACCAATTCTGGTTCATCCATTTCATTCACCGATCCGCTTTCGCCCTTCTCATTCTCCGTCGCCGGCACGCTTTTTCCACCATGTGCATATGAAAACAAAGGCACTGCACATGTGCGTTTTACCCATATTCTATCGCGATATTTCATTTTCTTATCGTTGCCCAACATTATACCGGTATTACCATGAACGGCCTCTGGAATATGGCCCAGCACTATTCCAGAGGGCCACTTATTTACATACGTCTTGTGGATAATCACTCCACTTACACTAGAACCGTTATGGCTAAGCCAACATTAGGTAGGTACTTTACATAGATTCATGTGAGGTTATTTTCAGGATCACTGCAGAGAGAATAGCAGAGCAGTAGAGACAAATGGTAAATGGTCTGTATATAAGCAGTAATATTAGACTAACTACCCTATGTTGTAAATCTAATTAAACCTTATTTTCAGTTGTCCCCAAAATATTCTTGCAGCTTTAGATGATCCACCATTCACGAAGAAGGAGGGTTCATAAGGGTGGGTTAGCTTTTAGCTGCAATACTGCAGGGAGCTGTGATCAAACTAAATGGCAAGTCATTAGTACATTTAACTGAAAGTACTAAGTACTATGATTAAGCATCATGTATATAAATATTTTTTAAATCAAAGCCACAATTAGATGAGCCTCTTCACTTAGTAACCTAATATAGTTTTACCTGTTCAACAGACATCTGCTCACGTACATCCACAAATTCCACACTGTACAAAGTTCAGGAAAAGGGTAAAAAAAAAAAAACAACAAACTCTGTCACCCTCTCACCCACTGTGTCTGCTGTTTCGTCTGTGGCACATAGGGCTGCCACGATTAGTCGACTAGTCACGATTACGTCGACTATCAAAATCGTCGACGACTAATTTAATAGTCGACGCGTCGTTTGAAGCTTTGTAAGATCCCAAAAGACGCAGGAATTAGTAGGATTTAAGAGTGTAATAACGGACTGAAACAGAAGATGGCAGCACTGCATGTACAAGGATGCCAACTGCCGTTAAACCCCGAAGAAGAAGAAGCTCTGTCCCAGAATTCATAGCGCGGCCCAGCCCAGTTTCCAACAATGGCGGCAGCTAGTTAGTTTTAATGTTACTCTTATTATTCTTTCTGGGTCACAAAATAAACGTTTAACATATTTTCAGGCGAGAATGTAGCTGTGTAAACCTCAAATATCTGCTCAGTTTATCAAGACACCACATATTTTCAAAAGCGCTCCGACGTTTTCGGAGACATCTGTTACCCACTAGCTCGATAGCGAGCCGGGGGCGAGGCTCACTAGCGCCGTGAGAACACCGGACTCCCGGCAGATCGTTTTCAAACCCACTGCCGTCTTTCGCTACTCAGGTTAAATATATATAAGTCACTTAGATAACTTAAAATGTTATTGTTTGGCTTTTTTTAGTATTTTATTTGTTCCTGAGTAAATCGGTTTGGCTGAGATTAAAGTTATAGTTCTTACACAGCTGAATAAACGTCAAGCAGACAGCTGATTATCAGAAGTGTGAGATGCTGGAAAATTTACTCCGGTGTCCCGTTATATTTTAGATAGCAAGGAGTTGATTAAACTTCACCGAAACAATCTGCAGATTTCATTAAAATTTAATAAACTATCATCTTGTCTTTATTTTTAGTTAGCACAGACCTTAAACACTTAAAGCTGTAAGCTAATGATAGTTATATAAGAGCAGATGCTGCTGGTGCAATAAGCTGTAGTTTTACGTCCAATGGATGATGATCTGATTAGTCGACTAATCGCAAAAATAATCGGTGACTAGTCGACTATCAAAATAATCGTTTGTGGCAGCCCTAGTGGCACACAATTACTGTTTCACGGGTGGATAAAGCCACAGTAATTGAATGTTACATTAAATTGCAACCCACCCTACCCTGATTCCCAGTCACAGCCACCAATCCTTAATGACTTTTCTGGTGGAAACCCTGGAATAACTATCTGCAACCACCATTTTGCCGAAACACACCTGATAAAAAAAAAAAAAACAATTAAAAAAAAAATTGGCTTGTACTGAAATAAAGTCTTGCTTTGCCCTTGAGGTGGGGGTCCCCATATGGACGTAACATCACATGTAAACCATTAATAGCATCTGAAGGGTGCCTGGTGTTGATGATAAACCCGTGGTTATATCGAGTTTGAGATAAACAATATGAAGCAACAGCAGCTCAGCAGAACAGCCCGGGTTCAGCCTGCAGTATGTCAAAGGATCAGGTATCAGGCCTTATTGTAATATTTTAACTAATTAGATTCAGTCATCTGCTCCTCTATGCGCAAACACTGGAGGGGAAACCTGATACTGGAGGGTGTGGGTAGACAGCTGTGGGGAGGGAGGATGGGCCAAGGGGAGGAGAGAGAAAAAGAGATGCACACCGCACATCTCCTCTTCAAAAACATCTACATTATTGATAAAGGCTGGTTTCTGCAGGGAGGGACCAGAGCACAGCGATCCTACACATCTCCAGCACGAGCCACCAATGCATACACCATCATTTGAAGCTTTATTTAAAAAATAAATGAATAAATAAAAAAATATAAACACCACATACACTCATGCTTCAGCATGGAAGAACGGAGGAAAAATAAACAGAATAAGTGGGTGAATAAGGAAGCAGGGAGTTGGGACAAACTGCTTCTTTAGAAAACATAAGAAGGAGAGTCTGTTGGAGGGCTGTGAAGGGTGGATACCAGCTGAACAACAAACCAGCTATATAAAAGCCTGATTTCAAAAGAAAGAAGAGGAGTGAGGGGAGGGGGAGAAGGGCTGCAATGAGAAGGCAGCAGCAGCAGCAGCACTCGTGACACAGTTAGCGACAGCGCTTGTTTGTTCGGCACAGCCATGCCGCGGCAAGCTCAGCTCACACGCTCGCACGCTCAGCTCCCTTCACTACGGCTCCACTGCTGTTGTCAAGGTAACAAGCTCTCTGGACTGAGGGAAAAAAATCCTCACATTCAAAATACATCTTTTCAAATGCTGGACTCGAGATGTGTTGCATGTGTTCTCAATATACAGCTAGGGCATATACAGGGTGGTCTTCAGAAAAAGAATGCTTCTCGTTTTACTGTAAAAACCGATCATTTCCAGTGAGCCTTTTATCTAATATAGACAGAATTAAAATGAAGGACCGCAATGAAAGCACTATAGCTGTGAAATTCACATTTCAGAGGTGCTTTTTAAAAATTAAAATAGAATCCAAGGTCTCATCACGAGAGCAAAGATTACGGCAGAGGACAATCTTATCTCACTAGGTGAAACATCCACGGGATTTCAACTGGTTAATCATCACAGGGATCCATATAAACAAAGGAGAAAAATAAAAGAGCATGCAACTTGTGCTCATATGTTACAAGTGTGGGTGTGAGAAAAGTAGACTGAGCAAGATTTGTCCAATCTAAAGCTAAAAATAGCCACTTTTTGCAGTCAGAATGAATACTAAACATTACTAGAGTTCAGTAGTTAAAGACATGAAAATGAGGAGCAAGGAAAGTCTTATGTTCCTAATAATTTCTTAATATACAGCTGCCAAAATCATAACAACATTGCAAACAGGTGCTGTAGGGAGTCATGGTCACATACATCCATTTCACACAGTGACGGATTTCAAATACGTTAAATCCAAAACACGTTTTCTTCTAAGAACCCTTGCTATATTTTGCAATATAAACCTGCACATCGGTGTCAACATGGTGTAGGCTGGAGTGGGTGGATTTGCTGGCCTGCCACTGTCCTATTTTACAGCAGAGGCACTGGTTGATGCTCCAGAAAAAACTGCCAAAAACAGCAGTGCCTTTCAGACCCATTCTCTCCATCAGTACATTCCAACTACGCTACACTTGTTTCTTCTCTTCCTTTCTTCATATCATGTGATTGATATGGAATGCCATTTAAAAGGGGGTTTTCATAGGACCAACTTCCTTAAGCTTAAAATTTCAGACACACACACACACACACACACACACACACACACAGGATCCTTCTATTGCAAACACATACAATAAGATCACATTACACATCACACTAAATCTATAGTCTGTAATATGAAAACCAGCATTTTACTATTTGTTCATCTGAAATATTTTTGTTCCATTTATTAGAAATGGCTTTTCCTCACTTAAAGCTATAGGCTAGTTTAACACAAATATTTCCTGCTCGCCTTTTTCAAAAGACGCACAAAGCCGAAAATTGCACTGCAATGTCTGATGGACTACACACACTGCTGTCTGCAAACATACTAAACTAAAAGAGCTAAGATATGGGACTGCAAAATGAAAAATGTATTTATTGTGCCGCTCGTGTTAAACAATAGGATTGTAGAGTAGGAAAAGGCCAGCCATGGTGTTCACTGATGCAGTTTACACAAAAAAAAAAAAAAAAAAAATGTTTAAACCGAGAAAGCTTGCTCAGCCATTAAGCCTCGCACACAACCTGAGCATTTCCACAGTTCTGCCATTTGTCATTTTCTGTTGCCATGGTTTCAGTGAAAGACAGAGCTCTATGAATATTGGAAATGGAGGAGTAGCAGCACATGGTACATAAACACCCGCACATGCTCTAACACCACAGAACGAGTCAACTGTGCTGGTTCTAAAAGCCTGCAGCCATCCGCTCACCCACACATTTCTTAGCCAGTAAAAAAGCAGGCATTTAATAAATATCTCCAGCTGACACACATTGTCTCAACACATACACTAAATCAAATATCCAGCTACAAAGCCAGCTTGCCAGTTCTACACACGGTTATTAAATGGATTTCTTTAAACGCACAGTCTGTTCTCCATAAAACAGCATGCCTCTCTAGAAGATGCAGATAACATGATAAGAACAATTATTGGACAGTACAGAACTGCAGCATTGATTGCAGCATTGATGTGTGATAGAATTATTATTATTATCCACATAGCTGACATGAGCCATTGTCAAATGCACTAAAACCTACACATTAACTGACAACAGAGTAGGGCTGGGCGATATGACCCAAAATTCATATCTCGATATTTTTTAGCTGGGTGGCGATTTAAGATATATATCTCGATATTTTTTTAAAGCCATAAGTTAAGAACAAAAAGAGTTCTTAGTCACACTGTGTCCCAGATGTCACACAGGCATTTTTATTTACATACAGCATAGATTTACATGAAGAAATTACTCAAAAATAAATTATCAGCATTTATTAAATAATCATGCTCCATAAATAAAAGAAAACAATGTTGTTTTTGTGCATAACAAAAAGCTCATAATTGTGCAGTCAAAATGTAAACTAACAGATGCTGAGCATAATAACAAAGACAGATTTCACAGCTGCTCTGTTCCCAACTTCTACTGCGTGACTGACACCCTTGAGTTTGAAATCCGCTTCGTAACCATGTCTCTTAACAGGTGCCATTTATGGTCCTTATACACACACAATACGGTAATATTACGTCGAAGCACAGTACGTATCACTCTGCGAGGCTCCAGACTACGGTAGCCGTAATGCTCCGACAATCAATGAAGCGCTGCAGGTCCGTAGCTTACCAAAGTCGTAAAAATTTTTTTGACAGATTGCTGAGCGCCGTGTACCACCTAAGATCGGTTCGCGGTCAGTAAGCACAACCAGAATTCATGCATAAGGCGCGCTGTCAACTTTTGAGAAAATGAAAGGATTTTAGGCCGTGCAGCCCCTGTGGGCTGCATGTCGTTAGCGTGGTTAGCTCGTTAGCGCGGTTAGCTCGCTAACACGTTGACGCCATCCAGCCCCACAACTCGCTAACGGAGATTTGCCGTGTCCATCTGGTCGCTGCCTGCAGGTGAAGCTATGGGGGAGGGGGAGTTGTATTCAGTGAAGGAGACGCGAGGCCGAGTAACGTTGCGTAGAGACAAAAGTGGACGAAAGAGAGGCAAACTTGTGGCTCCACAAGTATAATTATAACGTAACATAGACTATATCGATATAAAGGATATTGTCATATCTTATATCTCGTATGAAAATATATTGATATTTTTAAAAAACTCGATATATCGCCCAGCCCTACAACAGAGCATGTAAAAATGCCAATGTCCATAGAGGTTTTATATCGGGATATGAGATTTTGGTCATATCGCACAGCCCTAGATGGCCGCATCCTATGTGAAAGTGCCTTAAGATAACATCAGGCTTGACTTAAACGCAAAAGCCTGTAGCAAATAAAGACATCCAAAAAATACGCAAGAACTAAATTTGTATTTATTAGAAAAATAATACATCAGAACACAGTCAAAAGTCAAAACAACTCTACAAGTCATAGTCATCAAGTACTTACACAGACACACAAACAAAATTGTGGAGCTAAAATACTGCAATAGTGAGATTAAGGGGTGTATCAAAAAGAATCATCCCATTTAGAAGTGCTTTAATTCTGCAGCCTTTCATCAGATATATGTGCTAGTAGAAAGAAGGGATTTCTGAGTTTGACAGTATGTAGCATAACAGCATTGGCTACATAGACTCCAAACATGCTTGAAAATGTAGTAAAAGAGTCTGAATATCGTATGGACATACCGAGTACATACAAAGGGCCACAGCATATGTGAATGCTGTAAGTTTTGTAAGTTAAACTTTATAATTAGACATGTATTTTAAAATGTACAGCAATTCTCTACATCTTTTACTTAACAAACAAAACATACACATTATATTAAAACTATACTATTAATAAAAGCTTCCCAATTAGTACTAAAAGCATCTGCCTATTAAAATATCTGACTGAAGAGACTAAGAGAAGCCAAGGCATCATCGCTGGAGCTTTTTATTCATGACCCCTTTGACGTTCCCACAGTTTGCAGTTAACTAAAAAACTTTTGCAAACATAGAAATAAAAGTTGGTGAAGCAGGAACGAAATATCTCTAATCTGCTGCCTCTTTGCTGTTAGCTTCCTCTATGCTTCATTAGCCCTCCCATGAGCTGCATCTGACATGTGACGAAGTAAACAAGGAACGACATAGAACTTGAGTCAACAGACTGGCCCACATTACTGGCAATACCCAGTCAGATTTTTGAATCAGGATTAGACCAACCAACATGCATTTCAACGAATGCCTAGTAACCCAGGTTATTGTAAGTTAGAAGATGAACACTCATCATGGAGCATTTTCAGTATTAGATATCAGATTAGGTCTGATAGGAAGCATCTCCTGTTGTGTGCTACATGTGAGTGAAACAAGAATCATGAGTGAAAACAGGTATGAAGACACGTCCTAGTTTATATACTGGTAAGAGTAACCGCACAAAACCACACAATTCACAAGAAGCCATTTCAGACTTTCAACATGTTCTGATGAGTTTACTGGCAGCATCCCTATGCAGCCACACACAAACACTGTGTTTCTCTTAGATTTCCCATTTTGTTCCCATTAGGAAGCTGTCTAAGCACCAACACACAGTGTGTATGTGTTAAAGCAGGGAAACTACTGGAAAGCGTGGAAGAAACAGCTACATTAGTCTCTGGCTATATATGCTTCTGTTAAGCAAATACTACCCTCTAAAGATCTGTCACTGAAGCTAAAAATGCTATGACAACACGCAGTATCCCGATAAAGGATATAGATCATGAACACATACACCCCACGAGCATTGTGTATTTTTTTTTCCTTCTCTTACTCCTAAGATGCAAGAAGACAAATTGCACATGAGGTTGCTGCAGAGCACTTTAATCTCATGGATGAAAACCAAGCTACTAACTCTCTCCACTCTTTCTGTGGAAGTATGACTGCCATGCACTCACTAGAGCAGAAAAACACAGCAGTTTGGATAGTGGCCATTTAATACTCAAAAAAAATACTATTAATACATCACCAAGAGAACAGCAACGGCAGTATTACAACACAGCATTTTATTTATCAAGGTGCACTTGTACGCGAGTGAAAATTGTTCCCCTCACTTCACACAAATCTTTCTACCTAAAGCTCCCTATATGAAGCAAAGGTAATTGATTTTAAGAAAACAAGACACATACTCATCCTGTAGAAATATAAAAGTCAAGAAATGCAGAAACCTTTAACTGCTCTTGGGCAACTCTTTATACTTACATTCTGATTATATTATGCTCAGTAAAAATGAAACAGTCAGCTTTACCCTAAGTTTTATATAGTGCCTATGCTTCGACATCGAAATCCACCAGCCTTTTGACTTGCATTCCTGTAAATTAATCCTGTTGGTGTGTGCTTATAATTTACTATCGACTGTTGTCATGGTAGGAAACAAGGCAAACAGTTAGGTTCAACGCCCTTAGCCTCCTGCACACAGTGCTTCCTGAGGAACCAAGGCTACTGCATAGAGGTGGAGATGGGGGAGGAGACTGTCAGAGAGAGGGTAGATGAGCATGTGAGGATGCAGTGTGCAAGCATATTTCTGGGCTCTGAAATGCGAAGGAAATGGTGGCTGAGGCAAAGTGGAAGCTGGAGAGAGGGGAGAGAACAGAGGGCTGGGATGTGGAAAGCAAGAGGACATGAGTGGAGTCGAGCCAAATGTGTGAGAGAGCAGCATAACAGCGCACAGCGGGGCTGAGTTCAGCAGACAATATCATCTATCCAGGAATCACAGAGGGCAATATGATGAAATTAAACAGATATGTTGCACGTGAGTATGACAAGCATGCATTTGTGGCAAATGGCTACATGAAGAGCATATCCATACAAGTACAAATCAACAATCGAATTGAGGAAAATTACGTTACGCTGGCATGGCAAAGGAGGCAAGCAAGACATTAAACCTTTATTTATTCTGAAGGACCAAAACCCCAGAGAAGCGACCATAAAAAAGAAAAAAAAAAAGAAAACACTCACTAGCTTTAAAATGAATTTACTATGCTTTTCATTATTTTCTGTCATTATTTACATGCAATTAAATTGCCATTGTCAAATAGTAAGGTGTGTGTATGTACAAGTTATAAATAATAAATCTCATGGTTTAGACTAATCTAAACCCTTACTTTCAGAGTTTCTCTTTCTACTCTTTGATTTAATACCAGTAAGACAGGATATCCCTAATGACAAAAGCACACAGCTCTCTCTAAGCACAGCAGCTCCATCCATTCACTGTTCAAACCTTTTGTTTGCAAGGTGCAACCAATCAGAAGATAGACAGCTTAAAGGAAGCTAATATGTTTTGTTTCAGACAAAGGATGAACAGAGGACCTCTACCTTTAAGCATGATTTTGAACAACGAAGTATGCAAAGCTAGATTCCAAAAATAAAAATATGCCGCAGGATATTGATATTGATAAGTTTATTTTTTATATCCTTCTGCAAACACTCTTTTAACATATATAACAACGTCTAATGATCCCAAAAGCTTACCGGTTATAATGACACTCTGAAGTATCAATAGTTTCTGACAAAAATTGCAGGAAATTAAACAGGCACTTTAAAATAGAAGCACATTAGAAGTTCTGGAGATTTAAAGATTTAAGATTTAAAAACAATTAAGGGTTTGGCATCAATATCAAAGCCTTGAGAGCTCGCTTGCTAAATAAAAAAACAAACAAAAAAAAAAACAACATATTTTGCTACATGTCTTAGAGGTGCTTGTTGGAGGATGAATGTAATGGGGGGGGGGGGGGGGGGGGGGGGGGGGGGGGGGGGGGGGTTGCAGTTCAAAATCCCACAAAACTGTGCTGTGCTCACAAAACAAATGTAAACAGAATCCTGAAAGATAATTATGCATCGGAAAATGAGGCAATAGGTTTTAGAATTATATTAAAGGGAGAAGCAACACGATCGCACACATGCACAATTTCTAGTACAAGTGCTGAAACTTTAAAGCACTAATGTGGTCCTCCTCCAACACCTTTCTCTAAAAAAAAAAAAAACTGTACATTCAAAACAGACTAAGCTCTGATTGTGGGTGAAAACTGGCTTTGCATAAGTAATGAGGAGGAATAAAAGACTGCCCTACATCCACACCAGAGATTACACTGCTAGCTGCCGTTTCTATAAAAAGATTCAATGCAGGGAGTATGAGTGACACAGTCACACACACACACACACACACACACACACACACACGGTAGTATATTTATAGGACAGAAGGTTTTAGCATAAAAAAAAAAAAAAAAAAGGATCAGTCTCTGGTTAACTGCAGTCATCCAATCACAGATCTGCGACTGTTTCAGGCTTTGGAAGACAAACACAGCGAATGCTGGAAAGATTAATGGCTGCTCCAGACCAACTTCAAATGCCTTATACATTTCCTGTTCTCCTGTTTTCCACTTCTCATTTAGACTGCTTCCTTTTTGGGCAAAAAACAAACATCTATGAAGTATCACAGTGTGTGACACAGAAATACAATGCGGACGTACAAGCCCAGTCTGAGAGCCAAACACATGTTAGCCTGTAGCTTTAAGAAACTGCTCTGAGCTGCCACATATTCAGCAGGGAAAGTCCCTGTTGCAGGCTGACTGAGATGATGTGATTTTCCATTGCTTGATGACAGCTGGGTTAAACACATTAGCTACTGGTTTCAGGGAATTTTTTTGTTAGCCCCAAAAGATAATTCCCTCTACACTTAAAATGTTGAAATAAAAAAATGAATCAGATTTGTTATGTACTTCAGTATAATTGACTTTTGTTTAGAATATGTTAAAAATGTAAACCCCCTAAAAGTGCACAGCTTTATGTCAATCAGGTTACAAATATATGTTCCATAATATTTTTGTGCTCTGTGTCTGCAGCATAATAGGCAATCATATTAACTACAGTAACCAGTCACCCCTTCCCCCCAAAGGGACATTTTAAGGCAGGAAAACCCCTTGCTACTTAATTCACTACTGGAGAATGAGCAACAGTTTCAGTTTTTTGGCCAAACTGCAGGGCATTAATGTCAGGATTGGCTGATAACAGAGAAATGGGATTTGGGGGAATTTGAGTTTATGTTAAATGAAACTCAGTACATAAGCAACTATATCACGTGGATTAAAATTTGCTCTTTGTTGTGACCATTACGGTGCATCCTACTTTTGCAAATAGGACTTGAGATACTTCTACAACTTGAGTGGACTGTGTTTGACTAAAATACTCTGGAAAGGTTGTCTAGATATCTAGAGTTTATGGCATATGTCAGGCTAAGAATGAAGCCATGAGGTTGAGAGAAATGTTCCTGTGAGACTGGGTGGTCTCAACATACAGATCTCAGGAAGGATTAAAATATATTCTGCAGCACTTGAAGAGCGGTGCGCAGCAGCCTCAATCATTTTCAAATGGAAGCAGTTTTGAACCACCTACAGTCACCCTAAATCTGTCCTACAGACCAAATAATTAATCAAGGACAAAAGGCCTTTGTCAAACATTTAAAAAAAAAAATGTACCAGTTCAACAAAGTCACAATAAAGGTTTTACCGAACAGGAAATGTCCACAAAATGTTCTAAATTTGGTCTCGGGTGTAAAATTAGCAGAGTACCTTAAATAGGGATAAGTAACTCTTTTGTAAATAACAGAACCATTGTACAAATGCATATAATTTATTCATTTGAATAATCGTGAGTAGGTCTCTCCCCAATAAATGTGCAGTTAAACATATATGAAAGGCCAATGATGTATATTTATTAGAGGATGTTACAGTGCGCTGTGAGAAAGAGTTCAGGCTTTCATCTGTGTTTTTTTCATGCTTCAGACTGAAAAGCCTGCAGTTTTTGATGCAATGCTACGGCCAGTCTAAGCATGGCTTTAACACATTCCCCCAATATCCTTCAACAGTGTCACATGCACAACTACGAGGACATCCAAGTTATCCTGGAAAGCTAGAGGAACTGACACAGTGTTGACACAGTGGCCTCATTTGTCTGAACTACAGTTTATGTCTGAAGCCCCTAATGAATAATGGACCAGGCCTCTTCTACCAATAGAGCAATGACCTCCATTACAGCAAGCCAGAAACAAGAACTTGAAACTTCATGGCCCATGCAGGATCCATAAATAAGCTTTGACAAAGTATGTCACACAACTGAAGGCAATTACCAAAAAAAACCCCAAAACAAAACATGAAGAAGGCAAAGTACAACAACATTAACAATAGGTGAAGAGAAGAGTAACATGTAACATGGACAGTGTCGAGAATCACAAGCTCTTTATAGAAACCAGGCTGATTGTAAAGACAGAAAACAGCAGAGTTGTGAAAATGCTTGTACTAGTCAAAAAGGGTGCTCAGACCCTTTGTGTTACATATACTACCCCGCAGCATTGGGGGTAGGGGCGGGGGATAATGGATGCATGTATACGAGCAGATCTTGTCTCTCTGGTATTTAGGTTTGCCTTTACTTTTCATTCACATCCCACAGCCGCAGAGGCCCATCTCCCTGCAGCCATCCCCTCCCCCCTTCCTGTTGTTGCATTTCAATGTAAATGGGCGCATGAATGGCTGCAGCTGGCCCATCAAAAGGCCAGCACTGCTCCTGCGAAAGGGTCTCTGTGATTGAGATTCAGCCAGGCCACCCCACTCTACCCTCCCCCACTCAGCACATTGTCCTAACCCCCTTACCCAAGTCTAAGCTTATAGCTTAGTCCCAAAATAAAGAGGGCACTACAGGACAGCAGAAAGCTGATATAGCTGTGGGCCTCTGAGCATAATTGTTGTCAGAATGAAACCATTTCTCAACTCGGCAATAAAACCAAAACATATTTTATTTTATCAGAAGATGACAAAGGTAAGTAACAGACAAAAAACAAGATCACTGCAGAGAACAGAAAGGAACAGACCCAAAATGTCTTTCATATAGAGTGCTTACAATCAGTGTGGCATGATTCTTCTATTAATATGTCATGTAGAAAGAGAAGGCTGTCAACACAACTTTGAACACTGATGGGAATTTGCACAGCAAATCCAAATAGTTTCTCTCCTCTTCTCTGTTCCACTGTGCTTACACTGGTATATTGCAAGCTCAGCAGTACAGTGGTGTATTATACGTTTCTAAGTATGAAAGGTTCCACTTTGGTCTGGGTAACATAACTCTTGAGAAGGTCCACATTAGGCTTCGTGCAGACGGCTGCATGCCTGCCAATTTGCTATGACCACACTGGCTTGTCTATGCAGAAGCCACCAACTTCCAAGTGTACATCTGTACAGAAGAACCACATTACAGGCAGCACCAACGGCTCTGACAAATCATCTTTAAAACAGTGATTTACACAAAAGCCATTTAAAGAGCTAATGGCATTCACAAAAGCCTCTGACTGAGAAAACACAGCTTTTCAGAGGGTTTAAAACCACAAATGCATCATTTAAGCTCTGGAAGGACATGGAAAAGCCATTTAAAATAATCTGTAAATTAGAAGGGAGAAACATAGAAGGTGAGAGATCAGATAAGCACCCTGTCATGTCTTTTCCCCATGTGTCAGAGACAATCTGAACAGACCAGGACAGCGGTGCCCAGAGGGACGCATCACACAGACTGTCTGCGCCATTAGCTTAGAGACCTGGCTGACTAACCTCAGGACATTTCCAACCCCACATATGGATAATACATCATTCCATGCAGTCTACTGCTCATCCGTACACTCAAACACCAACTGTTGTCTCCAGATTTACAACACCCCTAATTCATGCCTGCCCAGATTGAAGAATGCAGCCATTTGCCTAATAGTGTTACCAATTCAGACACTTTCAGTTTGAATGGACAAATGAGATGAAGCTTTTTATAGCCAAGACTTTCAACTATTAATTATTCCTTAAGACACACGTGGAGTCATATGAAGAATGTGAACAGTAGCATATCTAGAAAAACATAAAAATGAAACTATGAAGACATGCTCGTACAAACATTAGGTTTACTTTGTACCTGAGCCTCTTTGGAGTCAATCAGAATGGAACTAAAAGTGTGACTAAACATTGGCCTACGCACCTACAGATATCTTAGCTAGAAGGCAAACTATCCAAGGGCATAGGTCAGCTCACGCCATACGGCATTTATGACCTCTAAATAAATCGAACCCTGGAGTATACTACTGTGTGATAAAAGTTTTGACATTTTCTGCATGTCTAAAAATTATAATTTAGCATATCAATAGGTTTCCCTGGAAAATAAGAGTGAAAAATATTCCATTTTCAAGCTTCGATCAGAAAGATCAAAAGCCAAGTCTGTGGGGGAAAAAAAAAAAACATTTCTGGAGAAGTAGTAGCATGCCAGAGTAGAAAACCTTTCCCCTTTGATGTGCAGAGACTCAGGGAAGAGAAAATATTATCAAAAGTGCTGCAGCGGAAGGCTAGCAAGTAAGCAGAATCTAACACGAGTTAAAGACTCCATCAACCATCAGGACCTTCTAAAACCTGAAACGAGGCTCTACAGTCCCTGAGGGAAACAGCAGCATTGGGGCCCGCCATTTTGTTCCATTTCGCTTCGAGGACAGAGGAGGGGGCAAAGGACTAGACTGAATTTCAAAGGGCTTCCGATGCCATTTGAGTATCCACTGAGATTGTACTGTTAGAACAGAGCAGCTATAAAAGATTTACACAACTCAAACAGGGAGGAAGAGAAAAAAACTAAACATGAAGAAAGGGGGGGGCAGACAGGCAGATGCAAGAAATAGGAGTAGCCATGCTTGTTTACCTAAAAGGACCACACTCTCAGTACAAGAGGGGGAGGGGAGACGCTGCATTGACAGAAGGCAGGCAGAGTGAGTGCTCGAGTTGCAGCTAAAGGCTTCTTTTCTCTCTTACGACCAACACAACTGTTTTATCCTTCCATTTCAGCTAAAGATGGATCTGCAAAGAGTACTGCAACACTGCGCCAGGCACCTTTGAATTGCATTATTATATAACACATGAGAGCAGAAAACACACGACCACTCTTTTTTTCCCCTCGATGCTGCACACATAAATGTTGGCAACGGTGTAAATATCACAACATTTTTTTAAGACAACCCCTTACATAAACAAATGTGAAATTTAGCCATATATTCTATTGAAATAACAGTCATACACCACTTTCTTCAAAAAATAGAATCAGCGCCACAAACTTATACTGCTGTACACAACATAATCCTATAAATTTAAAGTGTACTATAATCACTCTACCCAAAACTATAGGTCAAATTTTGTCAAATGTTCAAAAAAATAAAAATAAAACACAACACACACACACAAAACCCCCTACAACCCCCCCCCCCCCCCAAAAAAAAAACAAAAACAAAAAACCCAATAAAAAAATTAAAAAAAAGCACGGTATACACACACAATTAATTTCAATAAGTACATGTTCAGTACAGCTTCTCTAAAAAGACAAAACTGAAATTGAGCAGTTAAATAGATTTGCAGGGTCAATTAGTAAACACGCACAATAACAACCTGCAAACCACCGCAGTCATTTAAAGGAATATAGTAAAGCATGTTGCTGAATAGTTATTAGTACTCAGTCATATTTTTAAGCATAAGGGCTACTGAACAACTGTCGCTGCATTTTACCTTTACTTAGCTTGAGTTTTCTTGATAACTAAGCATAATTCATTATTCTGTACTTCTGACGGGTTATCACTTGATTTGCTAACAATAATAGCCTGGTTGTCTGTCCTGTGCAACAGCTACTGTCAAGCCAGCCAAACAGAGCAATCAAGCAGGTCTTGTTCTCTTCCTTGCCATTCTGTTGTTTGTGCATAATACATCGACTTGTTCACCTTCATACCAGCTTTTCATCATTAACAAAAAACAACAAAAAACAAAACAAAACAAAGGTAGTCCATCTTTGAATGAGACAGAAGACTGAAGAGGAAAAACAGAGCACTAAGGTTTACAACATGCTTAACAGCTGGCCGATATCCGTACACCTCAGAGGTTGAGTAAGGTTGCATCGACACTAATCTCTGTCCAGACAAGTGTTTAAGCAAAGTTTCAGATAATCTCTGTCTACACAAACTGCCCGTGAACACACAACACACGATTAATCGCAAACACTGTGCATGAGTGTTTTTATAAATCAGGTAACACACAAATTTAAGGCAATCGTGCTGTCAGAACACAACATGAGCTTCCGAAGCAACTAGGGACGTAGTAATTTGGAGCAGGTATTGGTCAAAACCAGACCAAAAAAGCTGAGATAGATATTCATGTTCATGCAACATTCTTGTCAGCAGTGGTGGATAAGCTGCTAGCATGGGGGAAGGTAAAAGCTTTGTCACTTTCAAGATGGTATGCCAGCAGCAACTCTTTATGTTTGCATTGTTGTTTGATATAACCGCACTATTCAAGTGCGCTGCAATGACTGAAAAGTGAAGATGATGTTGATGTATAGGCTGTTGGCGTCTCTCACTCATTATGCTCTTTGTGTGATACTTGTTAAAAAAGATGTTTTTACAATTATGATAAAATAACATGGAATTAATTCACTTCACTCTTCTCCTGCCAACATGCATCCTGAGTATGTTGTGCAAGTTTGTGTTACATTATTGTGCGAGGTGCATTCACAGAAACTCACTAACAGAACTATAAAAAGCACAATATCCTAAATACACACTCGTCTTAAATGTTAGATACTGTAGGTTTTGTTTTTGCTTTTGTCACTGTGTTATTTATTATTTTACAAATAAATACCAAATGAATAAATGTATTCTTGGATGTATTTATCTGGTACATTTTATACTGATACCCTGTGAAACATAAAAGATCAATTACCAGTCTGTTCCCCACAATGAAGACCACGGCTTACTATTTAACTCTTCAAATCAGCAGATGCTCTAAGCCAATGTTTTAGTGTCATACTGGAAAGAAAGAAGTTGAACTGGTGCATGCCTAATGGAAATAATGGTAGTGACAGTATTATTATTAACAATGTGAAAAGTAACCACACCAAGAAGATAAAGCTATTAAATGTGTATGTATGAGATGGCTTAAGTTTAAATGGCCTGTATTTATATAGCGCTTTACTAGTCCCTAAGGACCCCAAAGCGCTTTACACATCCAGTCATCCACCCATTCACACACACATTCGCACACTGGTGATGGCAAGCTACATTGTAGCCACAGCCACCCTGAGGCGCACTGACAGAGGCGAGGCTGCCGGACACTGGCGCCACCGGGCCCTCTGACCACCACCAGTAGGCAACAGGTGAAGTGTTTTGCCCAAGGACACAACGACCAAGACTGTCCAAGCCGGGGCTCGAACTGGCAACCTTCCGATTACAAGGCGAACTCCTAACTCTTGAGCCACGATCGCCCGGTTAACTTAAATTTGTAATTGACAGTAGGGCTGCACAATTTTGCATAAAATGAGAATCACGATTTTTTGGCTTAGAATTGAGATCACGATTCTCTCACGATTTTCTTTTCTAGTATAAATATTTATTGCACTTATTAACTCCACATCAACTTCGTAACAGTTGAGACTGAACATAAAAACAATAAATAAACCTAAAAACAACAAATGTCTCACGTTTTGTTGTTGTACTGCTTGAAATTCTGTCTCCACCGTTGCTCGACACTGTGTGTATAGAGCAGGTAGTGCAACAATAGAAAAATAGTTGCGGGACGGCACAGTGTAGCATTTGTCGAGGGTGTTGATCATTTTCCTAAATCCCTGGTTTTGCACAGTGTTGATGGGAGCCATATGTTTGGTCAGGTGATAAGTGATAGCCTCCGTAATTTCTTTGTGCCTGCGGGAGTTCGACGTGTATAGGGAAGCGCTGTAAGGTTCCCGTTATTGATGTTTGGGTGGTTGACCGGGACGGATTTTCTCCTGTCACTTTCTCGTCATCCCTGACGTGCTCTCCGTTGTTTTTTCCCCTGCTAATTTTAGCATCACACGGCACAGCTTCTGTATCACGTGGTATAAGGCTCCGCCCTTGTCATTTGTTGAGCAGGAAGAGTGAGCGCTTGTTTTCATGCAGATTACGTCCCGGATCAAAATGCGGTACAATCATCGTCGTCGTCTTTTTTAAAAAAAATTTATCGTTGTCATTTGGAAATGAGATCGCACATAAGTATGAATCGAGATTTTCTAATAATTAATCGTGCAGCCCTAATTGACAGGATCAGAGACATGGCACGCAAACGTTCATGACTCTATAGGAGAATTCTGTAACAGGAAAAGAGCCAATCAGCATCCAAGCTGGAAATCACATGAGCCAATTCCAGTTGATAAACTTGCAGTTACGCACAGCAGATTTACAAGTGTCAGCTATGTGTTGGAGGCCACATCTACTCATCGTAAAGATATAACAGAGTGCCCTTATCACTTGATCAATTAAATCTGTAACCAGAAAGAATCAAGGCATGTGGTTCAAGTGTTCTAATGGGATTAGCCAGAGATGCTGACTGAGAAACTGCATACAGTCAGCATCACAACATACACATACAAGTACATGCATATCTTACGCGAGGGGGAAAAAAGGAACAGCTCTTCAATTCTTATTTTAGAGTGAATTGAAATCTGTATGAGCAGGGGATTCTGTACATTCTGATTTTGTTCCAGTGACTACTGAAAATAAGAGCTCAGACTTGTTCTACAATTATAAAAAGGGGCATCGAAATAACTGCCCAAATTTGTTAACAAGATGGCTGTTGAGTGGCTAGAATTGCTTCTAGGATGACTTTGATAAATCGCTGTCAGAAGGGAAGGTGCTCATCTGTGGTGGCCTTTTCACAAGTTTAAGTATCTGTCTGTCCAGACCAAAACACAAGCCCAGAGTTTTAAAACTGGGTCAGCAGAAAGCTCCATTTTATTGGTCCCAAAACGCCACAGTAATGAGAATGCTAGTGGAAAACAAGCAACAACCTAGGGCTTAAAATGAAAATGGATTAGTGGGGATGGACACACAGGCAAAATTATTTTCTACATTTTGGGGGACCCTTGAGATTATTCTCAGACATGAAAACTACTCTTGGGCAGCAGAAGAGCAAAATCACAGAAGTCAGCCTGCCTGAATCCAGGCTCATAACTTATCAAAGCCCAGCAAAACTCCACTTCCTGTTACAGTGAGAGTATATGTCTTGTTTCCTTGGTAGCAATTTTAGAAACAGAGGCATCAGTAAGGGGAACCAGACGGGACATGCAATTCAGCTGAATTCAACCAGGATGGCAGTTATCACTAATATCTTTGAACAAAAAATTCAAATACAAATCAAATGTACAAATCAAAGTTCACAAGGAAACAAAGGAGAACATACACAAAACTGACAAAGTCACTGAATGATGGTCTGCCTATGCTCCAAGGCAAAAACATATACACATACATTTCTTAAAGGCACGAGAAGTGCAATAGTGTCTCAATGAAATGGGCAGTGAGGCTCATACATGGATCAGACGTGCAACTAGAGCTGGGCGATAGAACGATAACGATATGTATCGCGATATAACTTTTACTCGATAGAGAAATTAAACTATCGCGATAGACCTCGCCGCTCTTGTCCTCTTAAAAAAAAAAAAAAAAAAAAAAAAAAGGTCAGCCAATCCAAATTAAGTAGCGCAGAGCCAAACCAATCACAGCCGCAGCGTCACGTCGTGTGACTTGTTACGTACAGCACAAGTGCCAAGCCGCACATGTGTATTTGTTTGGGAAGCAGCCAGCCACCGTACAGCCCGGGTAATGGAGGAAATGAGTGTGCCGACTAGGGAAATCAACCGAGCGTGACCGAAGGTTACCGAAGAGAAAACAGATGATGGTTCCAATGCCGGAGAGATTGTCGAACGGAAGAGCCATAGAAGTTCCGTAGTGTGAAGGTATTTCGGCTATTTCAAGTCTGACAAAAAACAGAGTAGCGTGCACTGTAAATTGTGCCGAAAGCAAGTCTGGAAATACAATAAACTGGTGCATGCGTCACACTGTGCGCCACGTTATTGTTTCGGTGAAATGAATTTCTACAATACTGTTACTGTTAATTCTACTCTCTGCAGTGTTTAAATGCTTACATATACACACAGTTACTGTCCCTCCACACATACGACTCGGTTCTGCTTCTATGCCCCAGCTTTGTTTACTTTTTCCCACCGAGGCTTCTAGACTTCTGATTGGCCAACATTTCTGCACGGTTAGGAATCTAGCGCCACCTGCTGCTTTGGCATGTTCATAGCAGCGTTTTCCTTCATTTCTGCCTTTATGTGTGGACGGGATTCTTTTTTAAAACGAAAACGGAAAATCTCCGTTTTAAAAAAATACCCGTGTACGTGTGAACGTAGCCTCAGTCTCTGACTGGAAGCGCTAATTCGTCATTCGGCTTTTGTCAGACTAAAGTAACTGTTAAAACTGTTTGAAAAGCTAAGCTATACAACAAGGAGAGATTGAGAATTTCCTTTTAGTTCTCAGTTTATTTGATTTTGACAAAAGTTAGTCAGTTTTGTCTGTTCTTCTGTAAAACAAACTAAGATTTATTTTTAGAATTAATATTTTGTTTCTAAGTGGAATTGACAATTTAGTCTGTTTCGTTTGTTCTATTTTGAAACAAACGCTTTAGCGGCTGCCTTTTGTGTAGTTTGCAATATTTGCCTTTATTTATCTGAAAAAGTCTCATGTTCCTTAAGTACATCTACCCTGCTGAACTTCATCCATCCATTCGCGGCCGCTTAATGGATGAACTTATTATGGGAAATAAATATTTAAATAAAAACAAGCTGCTGATTAGGGCTGGGCCATATTATACCGTTCACGGTAATACCGGTATAATGTTAGGCAACGATAGGAAAATGAAATATCACGATAGAATGGGAGTAAAGCGCGCATGCGCAGTGCCTTTGTTTTCATACGTACATGGCCAATTGTTGAGTGAAACAGATGAACCAGAATTGGTTTGTAAAAATGGTGCAACTTCCGTGATGTGGAACTGGTTTGGTGTTTGTCCGTCAGATACACAACAAAGCACATTTTTTTGCAGAACATGCAAGCGGCCGTCGTTATTGTCGTATTTGTCGGACTAAGATGCTCTTAAATCTGGGAGTAATCTGGGTCCTAAACTCTGCATGCTTCAGGTCAAACAACACTGCAGCATCACCGAGAGTTAACTGTCTAAATTCTTTCATCTTTAATAAAACGATCAGCATTGCTGCTTTACCAGGTGTAACTATGAAGTTTAACTTCCAGGCATCCATGAAAACAAAAGTTATTACATTTAACGGAGTTAGAAGTTAGCAGGAAGCTAGCGGAAGTTAGCTCGCTAGTTTCGCTAGTTACCTTTCTTTCTCAGCAGGTGATCCAGGTGATCGATATATGCATTTTTTTTCTTTTTTTTTTTTCTGCTCATTCCGTTGGTTTTTGTTTTTTGCCCTTCTCCCCAGTCCCTCTTCTCAGCTGTTTCTCTTTCCCTCTTTCTTTCTCCCCTTCTTTCCCCCAGTCAAGTCTGTCCCGTATTCAGTAAGTGAAAATAAAATAAACAATAAAAGGTGAATCAAATGGACCATTACGGCAAGGCTGGGATGGTCAATTTGGTAAAGTAAATCCGTTGGGCATCTTTCTTTGCCTTTAGACAACAATTCTGATGGCAAAAGAGCCAAACGGGACAGGCAAAAAAAAAAAAAAAAAAGTTATTACATTTAACGGAGTTAGAAGTTAGCAGGAAGCTAGCGGAAGTTAGCTCGCTAGTTTCGCTAGTTACCTAAGCATGATATTGCATGTTCTGACTGAGAGATTTCTGAAAAAATTCAAACGTACAGCTCTGCTATCACTTCCAACATAAATGAAGACAGGAAACTAAACAGCAGTGACGTTTGTAGGGTTACTGAAGTTGGGCTAGCTGGTATACAATGATGTGCTACGTGATCGCTAGCGACACAGCTATGTTAGCATAACATAAACAGTGAATCTGGAGGACGAACACTAACACTTTTCCACTTATAAAAGTTAACGTTCCTGATGGTTCGAGACAAATGCAATCGCATGGCAGGATGCTGTAAACAGACCAAACTTCAGTCAGGAGAACAACTGAGATAATCCATCCACAATACGAGGTTAGTCATTAATATACTGCAACAACATGGGAATAGAACAGCTGCCAGAGAATTCAACATTAATGAATCAATGGTACAGAAGTGGAGGAAACTTGAATAAAGTTTGATTTATCTGACTGCTTTGTTTCGCTTAATGTGCCTTATAATCCCGTGCACCTTATGGTCCGAAAAATGCGTACTGCACACTGCAGTTTAATGTTGCAAAGCACCTCTTTTTAACTTCAGTGGATATTATACATGGTTATGCTCAGGATATGTCAGCCCATTTCTACTGGAAATGCCTTTTGGTTAAACTTTCAGCAAGGAATTTGCATTTGCACTGTTACATTTTTATAAAGCTTTAATGTACATAAAAACCAGCTTCTTGTTTAAGTGAAAATAAATGGAAGGTTGTCTTTTTGCGCTAGTAATGTTGTGGAGTTGTATTTTGTCTCTCATCAATTATATCGTCAGTTATATCGTTATCGCAAATTTTCAAATATATATCGTGATAAATATTTTTGGCCATATCGCCCTGCTCTACTGCTGATTATTTCACATTTTACTTGTGAGCAACGGCACATTTAAATCTTACAAATATAGTTATTTGGCTTATATCGTGATAGATATCGTTATCGCCTGAAATGAAAAAAACATATCGTGATATGAAAAAATCTTATATCGCCCAGCTCTACGTGCAACGTGACCAAAAATCCAACATGTTAGCAAAGTATGACTCATTCAACATTCACTTTACCAGCTCTGCACTCCGTGTAGAGCTGGTAAAGTGCTGCTCAAGAGAAATGTTAACTAGGGTTAGTTAATTGAATCAGCTACTTAAATCCAACATTTTCAACTGCACTTTCTGTCATTGCGTCTTTTACAATAAAGTAAGCATTCATGATATGACAGAAATGGTATGGAAGAAATAGTCTGGAGTGTATTGTGCGTACTCTGAAGGATGGCAATGCTTCAGAGGGTAAAAGCAATCGCTTGTGTTAACTGCCTTTGTGGAAACAACGCAGCTGGCAGTTTGTTCTAACTCTTCTTTTCAATCGTACCCTCATCTTTTGACCCTTAGTCTATGTCCATTGGGGTGCCACTTCAGTAACACTGTTAACTGGATTTTCATTAACAGTTTTCTGTAATAATTTTGCATTTTATCTCGCCAAGCGCTCCTAATGTGCTAGTGTGTATAGTTGCAGTAGCCCAAACAATAGCACATGAGTTGCTGCTCGCTGCACATCCTATGCTCTGTGTGTCAACCTAACCTGATGTGGACGTAACTCTATTTCAGCCACATGACTGGTTCAGCATTGTCCCTGGCTTTTCATGTTGTCCGTGATTTCTATTGCTCGTATTTCAATGATCTTTATCGCCCAGATCTACTGGAGACCAAATTTGTTTACATTTCTGCTAAGGCACAAATTTCACACATAAATCCTGCACATCACCATCTTCATGTGGACATGAACAGTCTGTGCTGTAACAGCAAAGGAACTGAGGCTTTAACTATAGCACAGACAAACAGAACCTACGCAAGCTCAAGGGAGACAGAGATATGCATCACTGCCTCTGCAGTGTAGTCAACATGAACGCCCCAACAAGCTTCAACACTCAGTATCTTGGTATAAAACACCACCAACGGCACTGCAGTGTTTTCCTCAGCACTGGTACTGCACCAAAGTGGCAAGCTTCTCCTCCATATTCAATTTCCTCAAACCCCACCATGTTGTGTCTTTCCTTCATATTTTTTAAAGGAGGTGGGAAGGGGGGTGTTCCACTGAACCGACACTGCCAATTTAGATAGTTATCCATTCATACAGTTAGGCTCCAAACTGTATGCAAGCACGTAGTGATAAAATCCGGGCAGCCTGTGGACCCGCAATGCATAAACAAATCCTCTTCACTGGTTTCAGCTTTGACTATGTCTTTCATTGCTTTGTTTACACACAGGGTTGTACAAATCCAAAGCATATCCAAATGCATAAGAGCTAGAGAATTAAGACGCTAACCTAACTGGAAAAGCTGGAAGACCAGTATTGCGTTAGGTCACCAGCTAAACGAGCAATGCTACTGTGCCTTTTGAAAATAGGTCAACATTTGGATGTTACTGGTGCACTCTCTTGAGTAATGTCATGTTAATTATTGTCTGGGATATAAAGGTGCCCCTTAGTCTTAAAGCATAAATATACAAATAAGCCAATTATTAGCCTAAAGACCGCGGACAGTTTACATCAAACCACCTTTGCTTGCAAAAACCTTTCAAAAACACACGCACAGCGCTACTCTGTTAGTAATGCCACACGTGGGCATGGGGTACCAATGTTTGCAGTATTGGCTGCTGACTAAGATATTTAGACTTAATTTTAAAGAGTCAACACATTGACAATCACATCAAGCTCAAAAAATGATTCACCACAACTAAATAAATTTTGCTTCAGAGTGTAGACGATTTCTCAATGTGTATCTAAGAGAAGGGATTCCTTCTTTCAAACTCGGATCACTTGGGAGGGGGGATGAAGAGGATAACCCCTCAATAAAGCTGCACTTGAGAAGTAATTCTTAATATTTTAAGAGGAAAAAAACAAAAGTACATGTAGTTCAATGGCGATACAATGTCAAAGCGCTGGTTAAAAAGAGTAAATGCACGAAAACATTGCACATTCACACCATAATAACGGGTTAATCTCGGGGACAGCAGGAGTCAGTTTGTTGTTGTTGCCATGTTAGCTTTGCAGGGAGAGTAAAAGCACACCTACCTCTGTCTGATTCCCACAATTTCAACCAGTTACTGAATCTTTAACGTTTAGTCTACGCCGTGGTGTTTTCCGCCGATGCTGGATGGTCCCATTTGTCGCCGTCGGTTCACTATACACTGCTCCGGAGACATCCGCATAAATTTGCGACGACCATCGCAGCTCATTCGAGTCGAGGCTAGCGCTAGCTTGTTAAAATCGTGTAGACCAACAAACAGACGTCCACAGAAAAAACACTAAAATATCCACGAGAATTCGTTTACAGCGTTGCTATTTCATCTTCTCCAAAAACTACGGACCTTTAACGGTCCACCTATGTAGCTCGAGGCTAGCTTGGGTAAATATAAGCCATCAAAAGATGTTATTTTTGTTTCGCTTTAATCCTCTCCGCCAAACCATTCGAGCGGTTTTCGAGCGGCCTTAGCATACAGTGTGCGGGGACGCTCGGCACGGAAACGAGTCGCGGATGAAACGCGAGCTCTGATTGGCTACGATGCTGTAGGCGGATACCTTTGCAGTGCACTTTGAAAACGACGCCATTTTGGATCAGCCCAACCACCCTATCCACCCTTCTGTCCAAGCTTGAGACGTGCCCCAACGTGGCGGCCCATGTGTCACAGTTTCAAACGCCTGAGACAACGCTCCATTATATAGTTGGAGGACCACGAAAAGGAAATGGAGTACGGGCGTTGGGTGCACTCGTTTTTCTGTCTTTATAAAAACGCATTGCCAGCTCGCGTGGTACATGTTCCTAGACACGTTTACGCCGGTTGGCTCGCATCAGTAAGTGGAAGCACTTGTTTATGACAAAATAGTTCAGACAGACTTTGTCGCGCAGGCGCACAGACATTCGCGAGTTCGTGTTGTCTGACCCTGATGTGAGCTATTTTGCGACACTTATTGAGAGGGGGGGGGAATCCCTGTGATAATTAAACACCTGCAGCTTCACATAATTACCTACAGGACCTCGGTGTGTGCCTCTATGCACACTGCTATTCTATAACCAATCCGTTTAAGTCCATTTACCACTCATTTAGTACGAGAGCAGTAGTTATCCCCTCTAAGTCTTTTTAGCTTAGCTATACTGACCTTCCTGATACCATTGGGCCTGGTAACCCGCAAGAAAAAATTCTGTATCATCATAAGTCATAGTAGTTATACATACATCATACTCGCTGGCATGTTTTTTAGTATTTAAGGATTTATTAATGAATGTAAAATAATTTAAACAACACTATCGGCGGTTTGGGGTTGATACTTTGAAATTGTAAATGATTATCCTTGTGAAAAACGCTCTGGAAAACTTTTTATTATAATTCTTAAGATATGCATGTTTCACGGCCTTTTATATGTCTAATGACGTGATCTAAGTGCAGCTTTCGGCTGATGAGTCTGTGAAGAAACCGGAGCGTGCTGGTGAACAAACCTGACAGACCCGTGGTTAAACTGATACGTGAACGGATGATACGAATGCTCCTATTGGCCGAAAGGAAAACTCCAAACTCTCATTGGGTCACTTTTATGCCATTCAATCAGACCTGTACATACAGTTCCATACAGTCTGCGTTTCTACGACATTGTTTTCATTATCCACAAAGCCTTTCTTCTTTCTTCTTTCTTGACTGAAGCTTATTCACATTAATAATACCGGGTATTATTATTATTATTATTATTATTATTATTATTATTATTATTATTATTATTATTATTATTATTAAACTGGACCGAAACACAAAAGCACCCTGCTCTCAATCTAACCCCACGTAACCAACATTGTCTGTTTTCATATGCATTCATTTTGCTAAATCGCACCGTACCAAAACAGCTCAATCATCTTAACCAACAGCGCTCTCTGGTGGACCAGTGATACATCTTTGACTGAAAAATCAAGTAAACAAACACCCACAACGCTTTACTGCAGGCTTCACGGGAAGCAGTAAATTTGCTAATTTAAACCGTTTACATACATTACACACATTTTTCTTTTTTTAATTCTTTGAAAATTGCGGTTAATTTCGCAACAATAAAGAGGGGGGTAAAGGTAACTGTACTCTCTGATGTGTCGTAAATGTGCTGCTTTAAAGCTGTTTTGCGTAAATCCTGCGCAAACATATGCGCAGCTTGCAGGTCCTTAAAGATCGACAAAGAAAGGTTAAAGTTCAAAGTTCGACTTCCGAGATGCGTTTAACTGTATTATTTAGCATTCTGCACATACTGAACACACAATGTATCTCTAACGAGGATTATTAAATAATGAAATCCGATTTTTTTTTTTTTAAATTAAATAGTCTTTGTGAGTTTCTCGCGCCGAAGTAGGTCCCCGCAGGGCTGCCGTCTTTGCCCGGCTGAGCGGTTGAATAACAACGAGCTCGAGCTCCAAACCGAGCTCTAAACCTCCGAGGAGACGGAGACAGCTATGTCGGTGCATTAGCTCCGTTAAATGTTCGCTTTCGACTAACGACAGCCACTATGTCAGCTTTGTTGTTGCAGCAAAGTGCTGGTGTTTGTCGCAAATACAGCAGAGGTTTATTGTGGACGCTGCTGAAGCGAAACTGTTATGTATTGGAGAGCAAGCCATTATCCAGCCGCGGTGTTCAAAATGTCCCATCTAGGTGTGATCACGTGAGGAAGACGCTTCTTACAAAGTCAGAGCGGACTCTTACAGATCAGCAGCAACAGAAACTCATACAGGTAAGAGTGAAGTAACTAATAGGATGAGTGGCCATGGATGGCCACTTCATTCGGAGGAAAGGTGGTTTAAATGACTGACGGTTGTTGATGCCAGACAGGAGTATTTCAGAAAATGCTGTTCTGCAGGGGGGTTTCTTCTTGTTTACCGAGAATGGTCCAAAAAAGAGGAAATATCCGGTGACCTATGGTTCTCTGGATTAAAATGCCTTGTTGATGCGAGAGGTCAGAGGAGAATTCCCAGATTGCTTTGAGCAGAAGAGCATCTCTGAGCAGCTGAACTTTGAAGCAGATGGGCTATAGCAGCAGAAGACCACTCCTGTCAGATAAGAACAGAAAACTGAGTCTAAATTTCACACAGGTTCATCAAAATTGGACAATAGAAGATTGGAAAAACATTGCGTGGTCTGTTGAGTTGATTTCTTCTGTCACATTCAGATGGCATGGCCAGAATTTGGCATAAACAACACGAGAGCATGAATCCATCCTGATCCGTCCATGACTCAGCTGTGTTGCTATCATGTCGATCGGGACCAAAATCTCAGAGAAATTTGTCCAGCACCTTATTGGATCGATGTCACAAAGGATTAAGGCAGGTCTGAGGACGAGGTGTACCTAAAGAAATGGCCAAGAAATATCTTTTTAGCAGAAGGCTCAACATGATTGATTTTTCAACACTTGATCTATAAGTAATTTTATCTCCCAAAACAGTGCTAATAGCTTTTTTGGCATCAACTGAGGTTGATATCTAATAATAAAATAATCAGAAGTATCCATGGCTCTAGTCAAATTTCCTTCTCACATGTCATTCTAACTTCATGTAAGAAAATATTAATCTCTCTGCACTGTTGTTACTGAGATTTACTTCACATATATGGTATAGTTTTATTATAATGATTTAACTTGTTAAATTTGAAAGTGTCAAATATGATCGCCTTAATCACTTGTCTAGCGTGGAAAGAAAAGCGTCTGGAATTTTTCAAGTTTCTTCAAGGAAACTTAAAAAAAGTCCAGAGGCTTTTCTCCTTAGACTATGATGACCTGGATGACTGAGAACCGTCACAGATGCCTTAATAACTTATTTTTATTCTACTCTGGAAAGTCTTCAGTTTGAGATTGTGACATTGTCTGTTGTTTTTCCTTAAGTTGTAAACACATTTGTTGATAATAAATTTACACACTTTTGATTTAACTAGGTTTTCTAGTTCTGATTTTGATTCTGATTTCTTTCCACCTTTTTTCTCCAATATTCCCATAACAGAGTCTTCTCCACAGACCTTTGGGGCCTAGCTTGGTGGGACTTAGAAAAGAGCTAATTAGGAACAACCTGCTCAGGAACCCTGTTGGTTTGGCAAATTTACTCGGTAAATACTTAGTTTACCTTCATAAGTTGTTTAAAAATTCACTTATAGCTGCTTTAAATTAAACTGTTTGATTTCAGGGGCAACAAATCTCTTCAGTACATCTCAGTCTAATCAAAACAAAGATAAAAAGAATGGGCCAAAGGGGAAGACGCCAGAGGAAGATGAAGGTAAGCGATGCATATTTTTTTGCTACTTGATGCAACTGATAAATACCTGCACCACACCTGGTTTCTTTGTCACGTCATTTACTTTATTTTATTTTTTATTTTCGGCCTCACCTTTCAGAGGAGAAGAAACGTCGTGAACAGGAGGATCAGATGTACCGGGAACGCCTGCGAACCCTCTTCATCATAGCGCTCATCATGAGCCTGCTGAACTCCATTAACACCAGTGGCGGTAACATCTCTTGGAACGACTTTGTGAACGAGATGCTTGCCAAGGGGGAGGTGTCACGTGTGCAGGTCGTTCCCGAGAGTGACATTGTGGAAATATACCTTCATCCCGGAGCAGTCATCTTCGGAAGGCCTGTATGTTGTACATGATTTTCTGCACGCACGCACACACACACACACACACACACACACACACACACACACACACACACACACACACACACACACACTTAACACACTCAAAGTAGTGCAGGAGACCCTCATGCTTAATTCTAATTTCCTGCTACGTCTCATGCTTTGCAGAGGCTGGCGCTTATGTACAGAATGCAGGTTGCCAACATTGACAAGTTCGAGGAGAAGCTGAGAGCTGCCGAGGAGGAGCTGAATATTGACAGCAAGGACAGAATACCAGTGTCCTACAAGCGCACTGGATTTTTTGGGAAGTAAGAAAACAACTCTTATCAGAGCAGACATTCTAAGAAATCGTTTATGAGGTGCCTTCCTAATCTTTTCTGAGGATTAAGAAATAATTCAAGGCACTGCTAAAATCATACAGAGCAGATACGACAACAAAAACAAAATTATGGCTTATTTTGCTTTTCATAAAAACATAAGTTCAGCAGTATTCATTTATTTATTTATTTATTTTCTCCTCATGAATGCCTGTGTGCCAGAAACATGTTGGGAGTTTTTTGTTGTGAAAATAAATTTTAAATTTAAATTTTATTTTGAAAAGAAAATGCCTTGGAGTTTTTTTTTTCGTTTTTTTTCTTTTTCATATTTTATGCTACGTGTATCCCTGCCAAACAGCACTTCCAGTAGAAGTTGTTTGAATCCAAGAAGCGCTTCTTTTCAAATCCATTTGAACTTCATTATTGTTTCTTAGACTATGGGCGTATGCATGCAATCAATGTGGTCATAAATGTTAATATTTGAACTACAGGTTTGTCGTAATTTCAAGTTAAAAACAGCCTTTTTCCTCCCTCTATTCTTGTTTCAGTGCAGTCTATGCTCTGGGCATGGCTGCGATCGGTGTGGCGATTCTCTGGTATATCTTTCGACTTGCTGGCATGGGTGGCAGAGATGGCGGCTTCAGTGCTTTTGTAAATGAAACACATTTTAGCAAACTGACATCTATGTTGTTTGTTCTGTGGACTAACTCCACATTCCAACTTGCCTAACAGAATCAGCTGAAGATGGCCAAGTTCACCATCGTGGATGGGAAGTCGGGTAAAGGTGTGAGCTTCAAAGATGTGGCAGGCATGCATGAGGCTAAATTGGAAGTAAAGGAATTTGTTGACTACCTCAAGGTAAGAAACGTACTCAAAAGTTAAAATATGTTCATTTTGCACAAGTGAAGCACATTAAATATTTGAGATTTAATTAAGAAAGCCTTGATCAACTGAATCCTCAAACCTCCTCCTCTGCGGCTTAATACTCACAGCACTAGCTTTACCTTTTCATAGAGTCCTGAACGATACCTCCAGCTTGGCGCCAAGGTGCCCAAGGGTGCATTGTTGCTTGGCCCTCCAGGATGTGGGAAGACCCTGCTTGCTAAGGCTGTAGCTACGGAAGCCCAGGTGCCGTTTCTGGCTATGGCTGGCTCTGAGTTTGTGGAGGTCATTGGAGGTATGGACACACAGCATGAGCATCAACATGATGCTAATATTCACTGTGTGAGTTGATGATGTTGTTTATGATCATCATATAGATATAGTATTGGGTTTTACTGTAGTGAAAGCTATCTGATTTACTTGAGCCTGTAAGAGCGAGTGCCCTATTTTTTATATGTATATGCGCTGTAACAGTGATACATAAAAAATCCCAACAATCACATGACCAGCTGTGAACAAGCACTTTGCGACAGTCCCCTTTTTCAGGAGGAAACCTCCAGCAGAACCAGATCATGTACAGCGATGTGTTTGTTTGTAGGCCTGGGTGCTGCTCGGGTCAGGAGTTTATTCAAGGAGGCTCGCACTCGAGCACCCTGCATCGTCTACATCGATGAGATCGATGCTGTGGGAAAGAAGCGCTCCACCAACATGTCAGGTTTCTCCAACACTGAGGAGGAGCAGACTCTCAACCAGCTGCTAGTAGAGATGGATGGTGAGTAAAACATCTGGTTTTAGAGCAGCCCATTCGCTTTTCAGGCAGAATACTAACCTCCTCTTCTTTTGCAGGCATGGGAACAACAGACCATGTCATTGTTCTTGCTTCCACTAACAGAGCAGATATTTTGGATAATGCTCTAATGAGACCAGGCAGACTGGACAGACACATCTTTATAGATCTGCCAACACTGCAGGTATCATTGGGTATCTTCCAAATGGGTATCCTTGTCATTTGTTGCTGAGCATTTAATAACAACTTAACCTTGCTGCTGTGCAGGAGATTTGGATTGGTTTGTTTCATTTCGATTGTTTTCCAGGAGAGGAAGGAGATCTTTGAGCAGCATCTGAAGATCTTGAAGCTGACTCAGCCAGCGAATTTCTACTCCCTGCGTCTGGCAGAGCTCACCCCAGGCTTCAGTGGTACGTGCACATTTATGGTTCTCCTTAGGGATGGGGATCAAGAACCAAAAAACTGTCCAGTCAATCGTAATCATCAAGCTTGTTAGCTTATCTTCTGTGTAGGCTTGCTCAGACAACAAATCAGGAATCAATAAAATAATCAGTATTGGTTTAATAAGTAGACTCCCTCTTGGCATTGGTATCATTTAAAGAGCATCATTCCTAGTCCTAACTGAAGTCTATGAACATCTTTGGGCATACTAAAGTACTGGTCTATCTGCCTCCATGAAGAAAGAGAAGTTCTAAATCAAAAAGGATAAAACATCTCAACACTGCTGATGTTGAAGTGTTATTCTAACATTTGTTATCTCATGGTGTCTCTGCAGGTGCAGACATTGCAAACATTTGTAACGAAGCTGCTCTGCATGCTGCCAGAGAAGGGTACAAATCCATCGATACCTTTAACTTTGAGTATGCGGTGGAGAGAGTTATAGCAGGTACAATAATGCACACGCTAAGTTCTGGGAAATAAATATTTCTCATGTGTCGGTGGCAAAATCTGACAAATGTGTGTCATCAGGAAGCGTAAAGAAGAGTAAGATCCTGTCTAAAGAGGAGCAGAGGGTCATTGCCTTCCATGAGTCTGGACATGCCTTAGTGGGATGGCTCCTTGAGCACACAGAAGCAGTTATGAAGGTACTTGAAATGTGACGCATTCTATATAAGTAAATCTTTCCAGATCTAATTGTCATGTTTAGCTTTAATCAGATAAGTCCAAAGTGTTCCACAGAGCGTGTTGAGAGTAGGGTTTCATTTCAGAGGAGCACTTGTTTCTCCACTTCACCACTGATAAGTGTTTTGGCAGTTTATACAGATGCCTGGATTATTCATAATCCTGGGTCTCTCTTCAGTTGCTCCTTTTCTGCCTCTTATACCATTTGCTGTATTAGACTTTCACACATCTGTGTATAAAAACCCAAATGGATATGCCGCATGTCCCACACAAGACACAACTATGAACAAGGACTGCGGAGGTTATATGTTGATCTAGAAAAGCATACAGTTTAATAGGCTATGATACAAATGTAAATACTCTAAAAAGGCAACAGTGCAATTGGTTAACCCTTAATCTGTACAATTCACCTTTTTATAAACCTTTCATAAACTGACAGATCATGTGATGTGTTTCAGGTTTCCATTGCTCCACGTACAAACGCAGCTCTAGGATTTGCCCAGATCTTACCCCGTGACCAGTATCTCTTCACCAAGGAGCAGCTGTTTGAGCGGATGTGTATGGCTCTAGGAGGAAGAGCTGCTGAAGCAATCACCTTTAACAAGGTTACTACAGGTACCCTGCAACTAATCTTCACACGAATCAGCTGCAATGTTAAAACCACCTGCTTGATATCGTTAAGGTTCTCTTTTTCTGACACTAAACCAGCTCTGGCCTGTTGGAGCTTACAGTCAGGCCTTCTTTGCAGGTGTCCTGTGGGGTCTGCTCCAGGGTAATTTTAGAGGATCTTTTGGGTCTTGTGGGAGGCTAACCCAGCTATCATAGGCTACGTTCACACTGCAGGTCTTAATGCTCAATTCCGATTTTTTGATCAAATCCGATTTTTTTTGGTCTGCTCGTTCACACTACAAATAAAATGCGACAGCAAACGCACTGTAGTGTGAACGCTTAAAGCGGCCCGCATGCGCAAAAGAAGACGTCACACACAACGCGCTCTGTTTAGACCCAGACCAAACAGTATTGTTTGACTGATGGCCCTTAATATAAAGACTTCGGACTTTACATTTCCCAATTTTTGCTTTAAGTTATTTTGTTATTCACATAATAATGTAAATAACCTAATAATTATCCTTATTGCTGTTTTAGAGGAGCGGTGCTTCAAAGGATAGTTGCAGATTTCTGTCAGAATCTGCAGATTATACAGTACAAATAAAATGTTCACATTTCTCCAACGTTGTCTTCCCAACAGTTTCACTGACATCTACACTGGATGGCCAGGAAGCGTTCGCGATGTCTTCTCTGGAGCTGATAATTGGCGTCTGTCTTGTTTCAGTGACGTAAAAGACGGATTTAATGCGACATGACCGATCAAACAGCAGTCGCTTTCTGAAACATCAGACATGTATCGGATTCAGTACCACATACAAAAGTGACCCAGATCGGATTTGAAAATATCGGATTTGTGCCGTTCACACTGTCACACCATGATCGCATATGGGTCGCATAGGGTCAAAAAAAATTAGATTTGATGCGCTTTCGCCTGCAGTGTGAACGTAGCCATAGGGTGAAACTGGTTGGCACTCTGTTGTAGGATCTGTGTTTCAAGGTTGTTCCTGTACACCTGGATATTCTTACCAAGCAGTTTTTGTGGTGTAGAGAGGTCCATTGTCCTCCTGGAGTAGACTGTTATCATCAGGGGGAAATGTTGCTATTGGTGTTTTGTGTGATTAGTCTCCAACTGTGACAAACTAACACACAGAAGAAAGCCAGGATCCAAGGTCAGAGAGCAAATTGTTACATTAACATGACTGATGATTTACACCCATGTTTATGGTTTCTATTTCCTGTAATCACAACCTACCAGTGAACACTTCTTTTTTTTTTTTGGTCATACTGCTTACTTTAAATACATTTTCTATTATCAGTCAAATATCTAATTGCTGGGCAGCCAAATAAATATTCTCCCTTTTGGCAAGTTTGGTTAAACCTGAAAGATGTGGGAGTGGGCTTTAATTAAATTTAAACATTAAGCGTCTTTTTTTCTGTGTCCCCAGGAGCTCAAGATGACTTGCGCAAGGTGACGCGTGTGGCCTACTCCATGGTGAAGCAGTACGGCATGTGCGACAGTGTCGGGCAGGTCTCGTTCCCAGAAACAGAAGAGCAAGGTGCCATTGGGCGCCGTCCTTTCAGCCAGGGCCTGCAGCAGCAGATGGACCATGTGGGTTCAAAAATCGGATTAGTCCTCTGTTCTCAGATTAGCACTGTGAATGTTGAAGTAATAAGCTAATATTATTATGCTAAAGTATACATTTGTAGCTCTTGCAGCTGTTAGAGTATGTACGGGACATTTTCTGAAGGTTTGGACGCTTTGCTACAAGCATCCTATTAAAAATAATATTTTTTTTATAATCATAATATTTCTCAGTTTTAATGTTATTTGTATTCATTCAAATGTAATCTTAAAAGCAGTTGCAAATCATTGACATTTGTTTTAAAAGTGAATTGGTAAATTTGAATACATCTTTCTGTATTTGCAGGAGGCTAAGATAATGATAGCTCGTGCATACAGACAAACGGAGAAGCTGCTCCTGGACAACAGAGACAAACTAACACTGGTCGGTTGTTTTCTTCTTTATGCGTTTTAATCATGTGAGGCCAATTCTTCTGTATTGCCTTTAAAAACTCGCTGGGTCTGTCTTTCCAGTTGGCCAATGCGCTGCTTGAGCGTGAAGTCGTGAACTACGATGACATTGAAGCCTTGCTGGGTCCACCACCCCATGGGCCCAAGAAGATGATCCTCCCACAGAGCTGGGTGGAGGCAGAGAGGGACAAACAAGACACAGGAGAAGACGAGCCTCAGCCGCCTCCACCCCACAAGCAGACAGACGAGGACATGAACCCTCAGCTGGTGTGATCTTCGAAATGTACAGCGTATTTAGTCCCTTCTTTAGTGCTTTATATTTCTAACAGTGAAAGTTTATAAAAAACTCTGCAGTCCGTGCAAACTTTCGTGCAAATGAACATTTGCAGTTGTCTCCACTTAGCTAATGTGTGTGATAATCTGCAACTTTCAGAATGAATATTTTTGGGGAATTCCATCATTTCTCTCGTGTGCTTGCTGCCGAGACATATGATTATGCAATGGTGACAATAAAAACAAGTGTTTTTAAACAGGATTACAAACAAATACAAGTGCTAACAGTTGAGAAAAAGCCTCTGAACAGTATTTACTTTGTGCACTTAGCAGGTTTATGCCAACATAGGTGTTGATGGCTCCAGTAGATGTGATCTTTTTAATTTAAAAAATATAATAAATCATTTTCAGGGTTAGCTTCAGATATTTCTTTGGAAAATCTGTGTTATTTTAGATGGCAGAAGTGAAGCTGCTTGAGCATTTGTAACTGGAGTTTTTCTTTACTGAAATAATCTGTACTGTTAGGTCACATGCACAAAATATATTGGCACTGATGTTTGTGACTGGGGTTTTAAAAACTCATCAAGGTGTGCATTAGTCTGTAGTGAGCTGCAGTTAGACCGCTTAGACCTGAAACAGAGGCGGTGAGGAATAACTGTTCTGAGGAAACCACATTCTGCATTTTGTAAAACACCTTTAAAGCTGAGATTTCAAAATGTATGTCATGCTGGTGATGAAGCAGCAGATTTTCCACCACACACTTTGGTCTTTCTCTCATCTTGAATCAGTAATTAAGTAGGAACAGATTAGAAGGTGTTTCTTTTTTGAGAAATGATGTTTGTCAGGGACTGCACGTTGGTTTTATTGCTAGAAGTGAATATAAAGCTCCAAAGAATGGTTTTGCCAAATATTTAAATAAAGTTTTATTTAAACATTGTGTTGTTCTTTGTGGAACATCTAATATTAATGGTATGTATTGATGATGATAATGATAATAATAATAATGATGATAATAATGACAAGAAACACAGTAAAAAGGTTCTGGTTTATTCATTAGACACGGGTAGAATCGTGCATATATGCATATATGTAAAAAAAATCTTCACTTCCAAAAAGAGTAATTACAGAATATTTTATGGTTCAGTATGTTTGTTGACATGGCTTCCAAAAAGATTAACAGATGCTGGAATGAAGGATCAGTCACCAAAAAAGGCAAATTTAATATGCAAGAAAATTAGTCTTATAAAATAATCATGTATACAAAAACAAGAACATATTTAAAATCTCAGGCTTGTATGAGTCATTACTGAGCCATCCAAGAATGAGAGCAAACAACGCCAGACATGAACGCACATTTTAACACATTTTTTGCCCTGTAGCATGCACACCTCGTTTCCTCGTGACTGATCCTTTCAACTCAAATTTCTCACTGTCTCACTTTCTTTTCCTGAGCTAACCACAAAACTTAGCAGTGAGCCCTTTTGTCAGTGTGTCCACTAAAACACGAGGCACATTAGATCTAAGGCCTGTGCTTTTACAGCATTCGTTTTACCTGGACACACTTTAAATCTTGCTCTGGACATTTCAAATGTGCCCAGAAAGAAAAAAACAAACAAACCTCCAAAGGCATGATCTGTGTCCTGAACTGCTTGTCAATCACACAGGCATCCTTTCTGTGGCATACTGTTCACCCTAACGCGGGTCATACATGTTGGCAAGTTTCTTAAAGCGTGGTCCCCAGTCATTAAGGTAGTCGTAATCCTGATCTCCATCAGAGCTACCCGAAGCAATAGAGCTGAGGCTTCCTGCAAGAGAGCCATCTCCTTCATAGTCATATATGAGGGCGGTGTCGTATGGAGGCACATTTGGATCATGGTCAGCAGCTTCCAGGCCCTGAGGAAAGAAAATGTTTCTTAGCTGATTAGGTTAAATAAAAAAAGGCTATGGGAATGCTGTTTAACCTGTAAATGGGAGATGTATATAGCTGGGCATCATCTGCATAGAAGTGCAGTGTTTTCTAATAATAGTGCCTAAACGTAAAATATAAATAGTATTGGTGCTATTACAGAACCCTGTGTGACAAAGACTTCCCCTTTACGTGCTCAAATTGGAATCTATTAGATGGATACAGCTCAAACCACTGCAGGACATTTCATTTAATACCAACAGTGTGTTCTAATCTCTGCTGTAAATGATCGTGTCAACAGTGTAAAATGATGCACTGAGGTCTAACGAAACAAGCACAGAAATGGGGCCAATGTCAGAGTCCATAAGATCATTTGTCACCTTCAGTAGTGATGCACTGTAAATCCTGGTTTAAACTCTTTAAATAAACCATTCCTCTGCAGATGATCATGTAGTCGTTTTACAACTACGCTTTCAAGAATGTTTGAAATAGCAGCATAGTTGGAGATTAGTTGGTTTATAATCAGCTACTATAGTTAAGCCAAGTAAAGGCTTTTTAAGTAGTGGTTTATTTACAGACACTTTAAAGCCTGCAGATTTCAATTCAGTTTTATGTATATAGCACCAATTGAGTACGACAGTTACCTCAAGACACTTTATATTGTTTGATAAAGACCCTACAATAATAGACAAAACCCCCAACAATCAGACGACCCCCTATAAGCAAGCCCTTGGCAATTAGTGACAAAAAAGTAAGACGTCCTAGCTAACCCTGTCAAACCTCTCGAATTTGTTGTTTTCTCTTTCAGATGAGCAGCAATATCCAGCGTCTGCATTGTGTTGGCACATGACAGTGAAGAAAACAATAAAGAAGGAAGCACTTAAAATTTCATTACAGCACTTTCAGACAGATATCTGCTGTACTGAAATTGTTTTTCCAGTGTAATCCATTAGTGTAAAATTAAATGTTATTAAGAAATGGTCAGACAATAAAGGGTTTTGGGGGAAAAGCATTAGCCTTAAGCAGAGATGAGAAGCAGGAACACTCTCAAAGAAAAAAACATAACTATAAAGTAGATAATAATCATCTACTTTAAACTTGAAACTTACTTTAAAACTCATGAAATTCACCCTTGAGTGTATGAGTCTTTCTGTGCTATGGGCATGCCTTTATGATTACACATGTAAACATAAGAAAACACAATCCAGATTTAGTTGTGCTGTGTTTGGTTGTCGTTTAGAATACCTGTTAGTAACTTCATTAGTAAGAGTTTTGAAATCTAATGATGCATGTTTTATTTTATGTAGATTTGGATTGAGTTTTTGCTTCAAGAGCAAGTTTTTCTTTTATTTATTGTGTTAAATAAATAAATGGTAGGAGCCTCTCACGTCATTAATGTAGTCCTCGATGTCAGTAGGATCTGCAGGAGGCCTCCGTGGGTAGGTGGGCGATGGAAGGTTATGTGGGGCGTCCTTTCTAAGGGGCTGCTTCCCTCGAGGAGGAATTCCAGACCCTGGGTAAAAGGACCCCGGGGTGGGGGGTGCATCATGGGGATTCCACAGCAGGTCAATATTAAAGGCGTTCTGCATTGTGAGAGAAAGAAGTCAGACACACTCAAACCATCAGTTACAATGAAATATTATTAACATTCAATTACATTACAAAGAGTAAGACTGTCTTCTGTACACGTGCCACTGTTTACATGGTCTCCCAACCTGTGTTTTAGCCTTACCTCATCCTCCTCGCCTCCACCTTGCTCATCATAGTTGAAGACATTGTCACGTATGTCGTCTTCAGATTCCCCGATGAGCAGTCCTGTTCCTTTCTTGATGTGGTGGCGTCTTCCACAGGCGGTCACAGCAACAGCCAGGAGGAGAAGCACTGCAAAAATGAATGTATTAATGTTTATCTGATTATTCATTATCGGTGTTTTTTGTATCTACTTTTTTTCTTACATTTTGCTTCAAACATAAATGGTCAGTTAACTAATCTAATTATTGCAGCTTTATTTTGTTAATGCATGCTGGGATTTGGATACATGTTTTGCCTGTTATTCTCATGGCTGGATCATAAGTCTTTGCGATTATGTGTGCACTAAACTGCATGCAAAGCAAGTCACTTATTGCAGGTTTTAACCTATTGTGGCAAACTTTTTCACTAAAGCAGCAATATGGATATGGATTATTTTGCACGAATAACCCATCCATCTTGCTAAATCTTTTTGCTTTAAACATTAATTGAAAGGCTGAAATTACTTACACAGCAGGAGTGCAGTGCTCGCCGCAATGATAATGAGTGCGATGAAGTTGATTCCCACACTGGAGCCTAAGATTGCCCCTGCCTCAGACTTGCAGTCTCTGAAGGAGTCACAGAGACAAACAGTGACATTGACCTGAGCCTCAGCACTCAGAGCTGGGCTGCCGGAGTCCGATACCTGCACCATGACAGCATAGTCTCTGAACTCCAGGTCTACAAGCGGCTGAAGCATGGCATGAGTATCTAAAAAAAAAAAGAAAATTTAAAAAGAAAATGAGAGGAAATAATATTTGCAAGCTCCTAAGTGAACGACCATTAATTCTGCTTCTTGTTGCTCTTTACCATTTACTTGAGTGATGGTCCAGTTGGCTGACAGATCGTCAGGTATTTGAAAGAGGAAGGGTGCAGCTTGCGGAGGAAGGTCTTCATCTACAGCAGTCAGAAGCAAACCTTTACGTGACCTGCTGCCGCCTCTGCATACAAAGCCAGTCAGGGGGAAAACCTGAGGAGGGAAGTCATTCGTCTCTTTGAGTGTAATCGCCACTGTAGCAGTGGCTGAAACACCACCAGCATCTATGCAAGAAAAGATAAATACACAATGTGTAAATCAATAGCAAAACAACAAAATGAATCAGCTTTGAATGTACATTGATTTTTTTTTTATGCTAAAAGTCTAGAATGAGTAGACGTGCTGACCTATAACCTTCACAGCAGCAGTGTAGATACTGTTTTTCACATGTGGAGATCTCATGTTAAACTTCCTCTTTGCTGTAATGTCTCCTGTATCTCTGTTGATGTCCAGCCAACTCTCAGGATCTCTGCTAATCTCATACCTATCATACAGACAGCAGAGGAAATTACCCCGTGGTCGCATATTTATTTATTTATTTTAGGAAATAGGAAAACATCTCTTGTTTCACTGCCATATCATACCTCAGATCAGAATTATCAGGGTCAAAGGCAATATTGTTTTTCAGTAATGTGCCAGGTTTCACAGACTCGAGGACCTCAATCTGTATGGGCTCCTCTCTGAAACGTGGGGCTTCATTCTCATTCACAACGATGACCGTAACTGTGGCAGAGCTCAAAGTCAGCCTGGAAGCCTTGCTGCTCGGAGGATTAAGATTTTCCACGCTCAAAAGAAGGCGGTATTCGCTCTGCGCTTCATAATCCAGGGGCTGCAATACAGAACAGGAGAGACTTAAAGTATAAATGAACTAAAACAACAAATTCAGTCATCTCATGTAATCTGAAACAGGATTTAACATCTGATTGGAAACACAGGCCTATATTTACAAAGTATGTTTTTTAAGAAAAATGAAAAACACACACAAATGTACGTGAATGTAGCAAATTCAAATTAAAACTCATATGTGGAAAATTAATATGAATTTTTCCTTTAATTTGTCAGAAGGTTCAGCAAATATATTAAATTTTCTGGAAATTATTTCATGATTCAGGCTTTAAAGCAGGGGTGTCAACATAAGGCCCGGGGGCCAGAATCAGTCTGGCAACACTCCAGTCTGACCCACTGAAAGGCTTCAGAAAATGTGGAGGAATGCATAGATTTTCAATTTTTTCCCCTGTAGACCTCTCCATCACCATTCACAGCATAGGAAAGTAAACTAAAAGATAAACAATTAAATGACGGAAAAGTTCCTGTTTTAAACCATCAACTGGAATTACATCTCTGCTTTAAAGTGGATCTGAGCACAATGTAGTTTGAATACAATCCACTAGATGGTGGTGTTTGATAGAGTATGACGGTCTCAATGGCCATGTAGATTTAAAGGGTGATGTCAGTTGTTTATGTCAGTATTTTTGAGCATGCGATTTACATTACCTGGAGCAATGCAAATAGATCTCTACAATCCAGAATTGATTTATGGTTAATATCTTCTCCATGTTTACATTTTGTTTCAGAATCTTCTCATGATTTTGCTCCATTAACTGATCACAAATTGATCACAATTCACTTAGTTGGCAATAAACAAAGTCAAAGTAAACGACGTGGTTTTTGGAAGCTAAATAATAATTTATTGAATGATGATACATTTTGTAGTATAGTGGAAAAAACGGCAGATCAGATATTCGGGGATACCAATATGAATCACACACTAAAATGGGAATTTTTCAAATTCAAGGTAACGGAAGCAGCAATAAGGCGAAGCAAAGAAATTAAAAAAAGACATGACACTAAAGAAATCAGTATTATGAATGAATTAAACATATTAATGAAGAAAGATGCTCTATCAGATGATGAAGAAATTAAATTGAAAAGACTAAAGGAATAAATAGATAATGCATATATTAACATGGCTAAAGGGGCTTTTATAAGGTCCAAAGCAAAATGGCTAGAACTAGGTGAAAGAAATTCTAGTTACTTTTTTGCTCTTGAGAAACGAAACCAAAGAAGAAACAATATATCTGCTCTTAAGATTGATAATAACATAACCACTAATTATTTAGATATCTCAAAACATGTTGGTTCATTCTACAAATATATATACAAATCAAATTGTAATATCAATGATTGTGATAGATTTATCGAGTCAGTTAAAAATTTTGCACCAACTATCTCAGAAATAAAATCAGAAATTTCAGAGGCAATTCGATCAATGAAAAAGGGCAAATTTCCAGGTAATGATGGTTTGTCAGTGGAATTTTATTTACAGTTCTGGGATATCATTGTTGATCCTTTATTAGAATTATTTAAGGAATGCCTTGATGGAAAAGAAATGTCCACAAGCATGAAACAGGGTATTATAACTTTAATTCCTAAACCTGATAAAGATCTTCTTGTTATAGAAAATTGGAGACCTATCACTCTTTTGAACATAGATTATAAGATTATCTCATTGGTCTATGCCAAAAAATTAAAGAAAAATCTTGATGAGATCATAGCTGAAACGCAAACCGGATTTATGACCAACCGCCATATCAGTTCAAACATAAGGCTTATTTTTGACCTATTAGACTACTCTGACAATATAGATGATGATTCCCTTATTGTGTTTCTTGATTTTTATAAAGCTTTCGATACGGTAGAACATTATTTCTTATTTAAAGCACTCAAAACCTTTGGTTTTGGTCCAAACTTTGTGTCAACTATCGAAATGTTTTATAAAAATATTGACAGTTGTGTTATACTATATCCAAATACTACTAAAAGATTTCCAGTCATGAGATCTGTTCGCCAGGGTTGCCCAATTTCACTCTTTTTATTTTTGATTGCGGCTGAACCACTTTCATTACACATTTTAAATATCCCAGTCATTAAAGGTTTATCTATTTTTGGTAAAGAAATCAGAGTGACCCAACTAGCAGACGACACCGTTTTATTCTTAAAAAACAAAGATCAGATTGAAAATGCTATTTCATTAATAAATGATTTCTCAATTGCCTCTGGTTTAAAACTAAATAAATCTAAATGTGAAATTTTAAGTTTGTACCAATCAAATGTCAAATCCTTATACAATATTCCTGTCAAAAACTGTGTTAGATACCTTGGTATTCATGTCTGTAAGAATGACACAGAGCGTCAACAACTCAACTTTTCTCCCAGGATGGAAAAACTAAAACTATACTGAACTGATGGCTCCAAAGAGACCTATCAATTTTTGGTAGAATCCTTTTGACTTAAGCTGAAGGTGTTTCCAGATTTGTGTATCCAGCCCTTTCCCTTAATGTGTATGATTCCACATGTAAAAATGTTAATAACTTATTTGTTAACTTTGTATGGAAGAATAAGCACCATCATCTAAAACAATCGTTGCTTTGTGGACCTAAAGATAAAGGTGGTTTTGACCTTCTGGACTTCATGGATCTGAACTATACATTTAAGGTGAAATGGGTAAAAGAATGCTTAAAATCTCCTGGATCATTATGGCATTTCATTCCACATAACATTTTTAGAAATGTTGGAGGTTTACACTTCCTATTGTCTTGTAATTACAGTATATCAAAGTTACCAGTTAAAATGTCTGCATTTTATCAACAGGCATTGTTGGCTTGGAAATTATGTTATTCACATAACTTTTCTCCACATAGATCTATTATCTGGAATAATGAATGTATTACTAAGAGGAACAAATCACTATATTTGCAGAATTGGATTGATAAAAATATAATATATTTAAAAGACTTATTTGACTCTGAAGGCCAGCTACTTAGTTACAATGACTTTATTACAGAAAAAACATTCCCTATCAAATTTAAAGATTTTAGCTCTGTAATAAAGTCCGTTCCCAGCGGACTGACTGAGTTGATGAAAAGCTACAAAAAACAGAACACACCACATGCATCCGTTAACAGTCTTTATATAAATGGTATTGATTTCTTAAGCAAGAAATGCACCAATAAACATATTAGAGAATGTTTGTATAATGCGAAGAAAATAACTCCAAGAGGGAAGTTTTTTTGGAATGCTAGTTTTGATAATATCACCTGGGATAAAGCGTGGCTTGTTCCTTTTAGATTTTGTATTACAAACAAAGTTAGAGAATTACATTTGAAAATATTACATAACATATATTCATCCAACACGTATGTTTCAAGATTCTGTGACATTGATAGAAAATGTACCTTTTGTAAAACTGAACTTGAAAGTGTTACTCATTTGTTTTATGGCTGTTCATATAGTGCTACATTTTGGAGAGAGCTTGAAAATTATATACTGTGCAAGACAACATACGAAATCAAAATTGAAGGGAAGAACATTATCACTTATTTTGAAACTAAAGGGAAAAAAAATGTGCCATTGTCAATCTTTATATCTTATTAGGGAAATTCCATATACATAAATGTCAATTTCAAGACTCAACCCCATCATTTAATTTGTTTTTGATTGAAATTGAATATTACTTAAACTCTCTTAAATTAACTTCCAATAAAAAAGGTTTATCATTGATTGAAATTCATTCAGAAATGTTTAACGAATGAGCTGTCACAACTTTCAAGTACAAAGTTGTTATGAAGTCTGTCACATCCCCCCCCCCCCCTTTTTTTTCTTTTCTTTTTTTCTCCTTTACTTATTTATCCTTCTTATTTCATTGTACTGTATATTGTTACTCTTATTTGCCTTGTATGTCTACTGTACAAACTGAACTGGAATGACTGACTGTTCGCTTTATAATTTCAATAAAGTTTGAAAAAAAAAAGCATGCGATTTACAACAATCCTGGACACCAGAAAGATCTTCTTGTCTTGTCATGTCATTTTTTTCTATTATTGCTATTTTTCTATTCTATTACAGCTATTGCTGTATAAATTATTAATGATTAAATTATCAAATTTATGTAAGTCCCCAACTTTTACCTGTTTAATAATGTTCAATATTTAATAAAGAACCACATTGTTGTCCCTGTTTCTGTGAATGCTTTGGAAACATTCCCTCCCCCTCCCCGGCTTTACCTTCACCACTGTGAGGACCCCCTGGTTGGTGATGGGATCAGTATGGACAGCAAAGTTTCCTCTGTAGTCATTTGAAATGAAGTATCTGGCCTTCCAGTTTTTCGTTCCAGTATCGTCTCTGTCTGTCACATTCACTCGTCCGAGCTCGTAGTCGTTCCTGTTCTCCACCGCTGTCATGTTGTACTACACGCGCCACAAACAGAAAAGAAATCACCGATCGTGATAACAAATTGAAGTGACAGGTTAGATCCTAAAATTACGGAAAGTATTTTCCTGAGACTTCTGAGACTTACTGAGTCAGGGCTGAACTGCGGTGCGTGGTTGTTGATGTCAGAAACATGTATGATTGCCACACCTTCACTTGTTAGTCCCATGCCCCCCATATCAGCCACCTGTAGTTTTAACCTGAATTCTTTCACCACCTACGGGACGCAATACAGCACGTTAGTGAAATAAAAGCATTATGATGCTCTGCAAAAGCCCTCCTCCTGTTTACCTCTCTGTCCAGGCCTACATCTCTTGTGTAGATGGCACCTGTCTTGTTGTTGATGCCAAACATGATCTTGGTAATGGCGTTGGGAGGAATGCTCTCCTGGTCAATGATGGAGTAGCTCAGAACAGCGTTTTCTGTCATTGGGTCGTCTACATCTGTGGCTGTCACTGTCATTACCGATGTGCCTGTCGTGAATGATTGAGAGCTCAGGTCAGCGGGACAGATCTCATAAAGTCCCTCAAAAGATCCATCAGAGTGGATCACGGATGTGTGGCGTTGGTGCTGAGACTGCAGGACTTCATTGAGAAAATGTCCAACGTTACAAAACGCCGTGCCTTTAAAATGGACTATTAGGTGAAAAAAATAGTTTGCTTGTTATTATCTAAATGGGTCATATATGTGTGTACCTGGGACTGAGAACTCAGAGACAGTGCCCACAAACGGGCTGTGAGGGAAGACAGGTCTATTGTCATTCTGATCCAGCACTAATATCTCTATGGTGGTCGGATTCTCCAGTCGCTCTCCACTGGGGGACAACGCGAAGGCTTTAAGCTACACACACACACACACACACAATACAAATACAACAGAAAATGTGTTAGAATCAAATATCACTGTGCTTGCCACAAACATCCAACTATGGAAGCATGATCGGCAGAGCTAAGTTGAAAATTGAACTTGAATTGAACTTATTTTCTCAGAAGTTTTAAATTTTGACTTATACATGGTTGGTTTTTTTTCCAGTGGCAGAAACAATCTTCCATATCCAGCAATCCCCTCAAGGTGTCTTTAGACTTTTACATTATCTGAACACAACATGTGTTGGCAGAAAGAAAAGAGCAGGATGTTTGGGTCAGGGTTACATCACAAGTCATATGATCTCAAACATTCAGAAGTCCTTCCCGAGATGCTCATAAAGATCCCTGGAAAGCTGACCTCTGGCTTTGCTTTGTTTTGCTTTTTCCTGTCTGCTTTAAGGCAGAAACATGCTCTGGAACACACGGGAGCTCTTAAACAGCACGTTGTAGCTTGTGTAAGTTAACACTTCTGGCGACCTGTGCTTTAAAACTTAACTCCCATAAACGCAGTCTTACCGTGAAGTTGCTGTACTTCTCTCTGTCCAGTGGCTGCTTGCTCCTGATCACCCCTGTCTTGTCATCAATCTCAAACAGGTTCTTGGGCTCCTGGTCAACCCCCTGTCCCTCTAACTTGTAGATTACCTCACCGGTGAAGATTTTGTCAGATTTGATCTGGACAGAAAGATTAGAGAAAGCTGATGATCATCAAAAACTTCAAATGAGTCACTTTGTGGACAATTAGGGCTGTGAGACTAATCAATACAACAAGTTTGTATTTTTTTTATGTAATAATTTTTCTATAAAATGGCTATTTCTCAGTGTAAGGTATGATTTGTACATTTAGGTCATGGGAAGTCTGCAACAACGGCTCTATGTTGTGTGTAATATGTTTGAATGAAATTTACAGTCAGTGTTGTTCAATATTAAAGAAATCAACTTAATAGGATTCAGTCCTCACTAATTAACACAATTAGCGTGGACTTAGTCTTTAGAAGGAAGTCACCAAACTCTTTATTTACTGCACCTGCAAAAGTTAGCACCTTGTTGGGAAATCTGTACAAAGCCTATGAGTGTGCAGTGCCCCTCAGTTTCTCAGATGTCATTATGCCTGGTTTCAAAACAATAAGCAAATGTCTTCATGAATGAAGCTTATATATAAATTCAGTCAAGAAGCTCTGTATTCCCTCATCTGCATTGCATTGCTGGATGTGGTGGGGGCTCCTAGTCTCTTTTTTACTCCCCCCCCTGCTTTTCCCACGGTGTCGTCATCACCCTGGCCCAATCATTTTCTTGTCTGCCTTTTGCAAGCCAGTCAGCCTCAGTCCCATGTGCTTTAAACCTCACTCTCATCCGTGCAACCCCCATCCTCCCCCAATCCACCGCTTCCGTGCCAGATAGAGATTCTCGTTCAAATCTCCACCTGCTTCGCCTCTGCTAACACCAGTGTCTGGACTCTGGAGGGTTCTGGTCTACTTCCTAACACGGCACTGCTTTGCTATGTTCACTTCTGATCATCAAAAAGTTTATTACTCAGACTTTATATTTCAATAAATCACAAATCATGTTCAGTTCTTCAAATGCTCTCTCCTTATTGAACTGGACTTTACCACCCAATGCGTGATGCCACCATGGTTACTACCTGGATGTTTTATATTCAGTGTATAATTAGTAAAAATAGATTTTTTTTATATGGAATATGGATTTATATTTATTAATGACCATGCCAAATAGGCCTGTAACAAAAACCTGAAAAGCGGTCTGGTGCTTGATTTTGCATGAAAACCACAGACCTGGCGACCCATGAGAGAAGATGAAGAAGAAAAAGAAGAAGACGAATGCAGTGATGAATCGATGTGAAAAGTTTTAATTTGGCATTTACCTGGACAAGGTCTTCAGGAATCTGCTTGCTATTCTCTGACACTCTGATTGGAGGAATGATCCAGTCCCTCTTTACTCTGATCAGCCCTTTGCCTCTACTTCTCCATGGGTGAAGGACCTGAGGATGCAACTCTTTCTCACTATGGTGAGGTTCTGCAGAGCTCCACACCTGGAGGAGGGAAAAAAAATTACAGCATGAAACTCACTGGAAAATGAAGTTAGACATTAACCACACACACACACACACACACACACACACACACACACACACACACACACACACACACACACACACACACACACACTGCTTCCTACTACTGAGCTGTAATGGAGTTATAATGTGCAGCAGTCAGATCACATGTAAGTCACCTTCATGGAATACACACATTATATCATTACATTTGCAGCTGTTTAAATCAATGTTGAGAGTCTTCCTCAGAGCTCTAACGCTCCCTGTGGCCTGATGGAATGGCAGCGTAGAGCCGAGGCCATCTGTGATGTGGAGTTTGTGGGATTGTCTGGGGGCTGAAGGGGAGCAGGGCCGCAGATTCAGGTTACACCCACTAACATGTCATCATCCTTTGATCTGGGTGCAAATTCATCTCAGGACGAGGAAACAAAAACAGTCCTGCTCATTTCACAGGCTCTCCTTCAGCACATTGCTCGTCCTGATTGTGTACGCCCCAAAACACCCACACACACATTACATGCGAGCAGCCCACTCACACAACAGCTGTCGACTATGGATTTAGATCCTGTGCTTTCCCACCCGCATTCCTGCTCACACTCACAAATTCCCCTTTATGCTCAGCTCTGCACCTGACCGGGAGTTTGGGGTCACCTTACGGATCTGTTCGGCTGTAGGAATTCCACAGACACGCTCATATACATGATTTCCCCCCCACTCATATATGCACACACATAGAGACTGACATACATGCATGTGCAGAGACCAAACACCCATTTACCCATTACACATTTCCGTAAGTTGCTTCCTGCTTCTCTTTGGGATTTGACTGTTCTCAGGATTACTCCTCATATGTTTAAGAGCTCAGAGGCTCGACCCACAAGACCAGAAATAAAGGCAGATCTATCAGCTATGCAAAAGGCTTTCTCATATATCTCTCTTTGCATTTACACACATGCAGTACATGTCTAACTATTAATTGTTAACCTATTTCATGAAAGTTTTATAGGGTGCGTAAATATGCTGAGTAATGGATAAAGAAAATTGTAAATATTTTTTAAACGGGCTGTGAGCCCATCCTGTCTCTAGGGTGAGTGATCTGCTATACTGATCCTCTGGTATGCTGCTGGGACAGTGAATGGAGGAATGGCAGCCACTGCTGGCATCTGCAGGTCGAGTCAGAGGGCAGGCTAATCTTAGACCGTTCTATATTCCCAACGCCTGGATACCTATTTAACTTTTTGTAGCCATCAACATCTACACACTGGCAAAGATGTTTACATTCAGATTCCAGCAGTGCGTGTCACCCACACCAAATCGCTTTGATAGTTATCTCCTTTCATACTAAAGACTTCCGATATATGAACTCACAAACTTCTACAGGCATAGCACACATACTGCATTGTTGGTTAATCTTAAAATCAACAACAGCTGCATCACAGTTGCTCCCCTCCTCTCCAAATACAGAACTTTCTAATTTTGTCTGAATTGGTCACATTTAAGAATGCACACACGGCCAGCTGCAGTGAAGTCAGTAACAATGCAAGTTCATGCAGCTGAAAAACTTTGCAGAGCTCATCTCGTCTGCTTTATTTAAAAGACTGAAAACAGGTTTGTTGGACAAAGAAACGATTTTTGTAGCTTTTCCTCTGTCAGGAACCTGCTTACTTTTCTCTAACACTCCACTATGGTGGTGGTCTGCGTGCAAACCCAGTATATTTTAAATAAAGCAAGAAATATGTGATTGAAGTGGAGACTTCCAGCTTTGATTCAAGGGGTTTGAATTTATTCATCAACCATCCACTTTCTTCCCCTTAAATGCAAAAACTGAAGAGAATGCACTCTCAGGAAGAGCATGCAAACGGCACAAAGAAAAGCCTTGACCAGATGAATGAACTTAGTAACTGTGTAGGAGAGGGTTATCAAAGATAAGGCCTAAGGGCCAAAATTGTCCTGCCAAAGACTCCAATCTGGCCTGCTGGATAGTAGTGGAAAATGTGAAGGAGGACTTTTAACTGTACTTTTAACAAGTTTTACAACTTTTCCAGCTGATAAAAATCTTCTCCATGGCCTTTTACACTAAACCAAAGTAATTAAGGTAAACTTTTTAGTTACTTAAATACCTATAGTATTAGAAGTACAGTTAGTATGTTAGTTAAGCTTCTTGACTGACAGAAAGGGGCGTGTCAGTGGGCCGACCCACTGAAGATCTAAGTTGGCTGTAGGTGGCCCATGATGTAAATGAGTAGGACTTACAGCCATTTTAATACCGTATCTTCCATTTCTCTATCAGAGGCTTGAAATTTTTAAATATGAGGCCCATAGATGAGATGTGTAAGTAACGCATGTCATAGGCTAAAAAAAAAAACCCCAACAACAACAAAAAAACCCCAAAAACAAATCTATAGAAAAAGCGACTGATTCATTCTTTTAAAAAAATGAATGCACTCAGAAGCTCAGCAACACAAAAACGCCGGACAAATCAGAGAAGACAGTTAAAGTGGATGATGATGGGGTTATTTCCATGGTGAAGAAAACACCATCACAACATCAGCAACAAGAGGTTTTCAAACATGAACCCCTGATAACAAATCGACATTTAACTTTTTCTTTCTTTGTTTCTCTTTTTAAACACTCTGAATCACTGACTTGTCCCATTGCTTCAACTTAAGATGAGGCTGTGTTTTGGAAGACAGTGTCTCCATCAGCACTGTTAAAATGCTTTTACCAGACCGAAATGCGGCAGCACCAAAGTGTCGTGTTACCAATTAGACCGGCGAGTGCCTCTCCTGACAGGCTGAGCGACGACACCACACACAGATTAACTGTTTTTAGAGGCTTTTCCCAGATACTTTTACAGTTTGGCCTTTCACCTCGGACCCTCACAGGACCACGGACGCCTCGTTTGGGGACGACGTGCCTTCACAGCAAGAACCATTAAGCACTCTAAGGAGTCTTTAACAGGTTCGAGAAAGTTTGACTCTAACTCACTGATGCCGGCTTCGGAGAAAAAAGCATACCATCACACTGTGAAGAGTACTGAAATACTGTGAAGCAAGAGATGGATATGTGTTATGTTGCATGTGGTAAGTTCCACTGGGGGAAAATCTATTAGGTTTTCTGTTGCACATAATGTTTTCTAAGTGATGTAATTTGCAGTAAAAACGAACTTTCTTAAATTACTTTAATACTTACTTAGTATTAAAAGAAAAGATACGCAGACACATATCTGTTCCATCCAAACACAATGTCAGGCATGCATACCAGCAATTCATCATGAGGCGATTACTGTAAAACTACTGCCACTATTGTCAACCCTGCAAATGCACTCAATCTGAGACATTCCGTCACAGAGCCCTCTGAGCTGTCCACCTTCCAAGTACTGTTACTGTTACAAATGCATTATTTGTTGGACATGAACCACTGTTACAAAAAAGGCAATGGAAATGTATGCCACAGGTTGCAAAACAATGTTTTTTCACACAATATGGGAGTCATCTGAAATATTCTGTAAAGTAGAGACACAAGTTACAAGGTGTAAAATAGTGAAGGATAACAGGGAGAGATTAAAAGCAAAAGTAAGGCTTTGTAGTATTTAAAATGACATTATATTGATGAAGTCTTGTCCCTGACAATTCACCATGTCTGTAGTGAAGTCAGCACCTCTGTTTATCCTTGCACCAAATCTCTATCAGCCTGAGTATCTTCTTTCTGCATGCATTTGTGTAACAGTCGCACAAATAGCTCAAGAAAACACTGAGTGTTTGAGAAGCCATGCCTGCAGCATACCAGGGAGTCCCCCCGGCTGCAGGCTAGAGGTCACACAGGTGTCCCTCAGGTCACTTCTGTTACCGGACCTCAAGCACAGACTCTCGACCGCTCAGCCACCAGCAGTACTGATCCCACAGCTCCACTCTTTGCTAAGTCATGATTGCCTGACATGGGCATATATACCCTATTTATGGTGGCACAACAAGTGTGCCTCCCCCTTAGAACAGATGTCTGAGCTTTAGGAATGCAATGCAAGGCTGTAAAATTCAGCTAAAAGTAGATTTGTTAGGGGCAAAAATAAGCATGGAGTTACTAAATAATAAAATTAAACAACGTGATCTGTGAAGTGTTGGGTTATATTAAAGTGGCCAGTACAATTATTGTACTGGCCACTTTACAATCATCCACACAGAACTTCACACTCAGACTGCAGGCTTACTTGTGGTTCCTAAGATAAAAGTAGAATAGGAGGCAGCGCTTTCAGCCGTGGACCCAGCTCCCAGGTTGGATTCAGGAGATTCAGGAAACAGACACCCTCTCTACTTTTAAGATTAGACTTAAAACTTTCCACTCTGATAAAGCTTATAGTTAAGGCTCGATCAGATGACCAAGAATCCTCCCTGAGTTATGCTGCATCAGGTCCAGGCTGCTAGGAACCACTCTGCATTTAATCATTAGTTATTAATAATCTCAGGCTCGACCACAGCATGTCTTTGTCCCGTGATCCTCCTCTCATCCCCAAAAAATCATGGCAGATGGCTGCCCCTCCCTGAGCCTGGTTCTGCAGGAGGTTATTCCTGTTAAAAGGGAGTTTTTCCTTCCCACTGTTGCCAATCCTTGCTCATAGGGGGTTGCGTGATCACAGTCTTTACCTTTAATATAAAGCACCTTGAGGCCTTTAGTAAAGAAAATGCATTGTACAAATCCTATTAACTGGAATATATAAAACAACAAAAACAGTCTATTCATCCTCAAGACCTCTTAGACTCATTGGAGGTGGAAGCATCACTGTAAGCTTATACTGTTGGGAAATATGTGATTAAAACCTACTTAGTGGAAATTTAAAGTTTCCAGGAATAAAAAAACATTATGCAAGATAAAAGTCTTGGGCTTGAATTATTCACAATATAACAGCCACTAAATTCAGGAACATCAAAACAAGGAAACTCAAAGTAATAATTCTCATGAACAAGAAGTTATGACAGTATTTAACAAACTACTCAGCAGTTTTCAAGAAATGCTGCATGCGTCCAAGTCATTTGGATGTCCTTTTAACATCTCTGTATGTGTTAATTTACGATTTCACCAGGGATACAAATGGTCCATGGTAGAAACCCATCATAGCACTGCTGCTGAGTTATTCTTGAGGGTGCGTGAGTATATGTATGACCTCTAAATTACCAACTGTCACCACACGGCTTTCCACGTCTCAGTCTGTAAGAAAGAGGCAACACAAAGAAAAGGAAATTGACTTTACTGCTTAGCTGAATCTTTTTTTTATGAAATTGAAGCTGTATTTTGTACCCTTTGCTCTTTCTGAAACTCTAGCTAGCGCAAACAGCCTGCAGGTATCCACACCCAGCAGGACCTGTGATTCAGACCCTCTGACTGATTGTTTCCGATGAGTGAGACCTCAGCGCCAGCTGGCCAGCCGCTCCACACTCTTGATTTGTACCCGATTTCATGGTCCAGATGCGACGCACTCCTCTTTCCGCAAGGGGGGATTACAGAGCGGGACAAATGGCATCACATATGCATCTGGGAACAGCTGTGGCTGTTGCCCTCTCTTCGCCACAGCGTACCCAAAGCAGGCACCAACACTCGAGTTCAAACAGCTTACTGAAAAATTAAAACACAACTGAAAGCTATCAGGTGACACTAGTGAAAGCCTTTGGAGTGGCCTGACAACCGCTGATGGTTCAATTAATTTTACTCTGATTATTTATGTAGCAGAGACCTTAACAAATTTCTTTCACTTGTGAAGTGTACACAGAAGAGAAACAATGCCCAAAATGTTTGTGCATTTGCCCAGCGTGTCCATCTGTAACGTCTTAGGACCGCTGGCTGGGATTACTTTGAACACATTTCTTTTTCATTCAGATTGAAGATTTGGAGTAAGTTGTTTATATGCTATGTGTGTTAATTCGGTCTGTTGTATACACGTGGTGAGTTGCTAAAATAGAACCGTTTGGCATGAGCAAAAATAATGAATACAAGATGCATTTGTCCTCCTTCCTTCCTTTTATTTTACACCTTTGACTCATTCATCCTAGAAGATGGATGTCTGTTCAGCTCAATCGCTGCTGTAAGATTTGTATTAAAAGATTTTGTATTAAAAACAAGCTGTCTCCGGAAAACTGCCTAAACTTTGAAGCAGGTATTTGTGGAAAGGGCAGAAGTGTGTGTCCAATCACACATTTGCATTTTTACAGCCCTTTTTATAGGTTTTATGCACAGACAGGCAGACATACTCAGGGAGAACGCAGCTAAAGAGTAATCAGTTTGATTTGTTTACGTACTTCTCTTCTGATTGGTTTATGGAACGGTTTACTCCACACATGGGCTTTGCATCAGTTTCATCTTGTTTGCTTTGGTTGAAGGGTTCATGCGGTACATTTCTATTGTGTTTGGGCATTTAAACCAATCTCAATCAAAAATCAGTCATTACAGCAGTGCAGAAGAATAATATACTTAGAGTTTCTAGACTCCAAGCTCATCGCTCCCCAAAAGTATGATACAAATACAAATTAGGGATTGATGAGGAAACAACTCCCTAGAGTTTTGAAGTGGATGCTGGGCTGGTGTAGAGGTCTACACAGGAAGCGGCAGCCAGAACAGAAATCTGTATCTGCAATCTTCTTAAACGTTTTACTGAACTGGATTGGTGACATGAGGAGATTGTGACACGTATGAAGGCTTTGGTCCAGCGTTGGAAGCTGCATGGCAAACCACAACATATATCAAATCCGAAATAAGGCAACAGGTATTTGGGAAGTTCTCATATGTGAACAACAATTGCTTACGTTGTAATTGGACCAATACTTATATAGCACCTTTCTACTTAACTCAAAGGAAATTCTACCAAAAGTCGAATTCACTCACTCACACAGTACAGTCCAAAGTCATGAGGTTAGGGCTACTGGTCATTCTAAATTGGCCATTGGTGCGAATGTGTCTCTGTGTTAGCCCTGCGTCATACTGGCAACCAGTCCAGGGTGTACCCTGCCTCTGGGCTATGGTAGATAGGACAGGCTCCAGCCCCCCCGTGACCATGGTAAGGATAAGCTGAAGACCATGAAAGAATGATTTTAGCATTGGACACCGACCACTGTACCTACCATAAATCTGCTGCTCCATGTGTGCTAATAGACAGTTTTCAGAAGAGCCATAAATGATTGCTTTTTTTTTAGGTTATATTGTATTATATGGATGTTTTACTCTCACTCTGGGACTTGTAACACCTCCAGCGTTTGAAGGAGCAATGTGATCCCCTATCACCCTCTACACTCAGAGCCTAAGCAGCTGTCTGATATCAGACCTGAGGACTGGGATCCTGAACTGTAAAGGTCACTTCAGTGTTTACTGAGCTTTCAAATCATTTACAGGATTATTTATGTGCATATGAAGAGTTATAAATAAAATGGTTACTGATGTCCTGTGACAAAATAGCTTCCTCTGTAGCCGGTGTCAGTGATTTATCACACGCGTGACCAAAAGAGACAATGTATATTATCTCATTATTATTAGTTACCGAATACCCAAATGATCCGAGCAGCAGATCAGAGAAACCGGCGGAAAACATGCGAACCGTTCATTTTGATAGCTTTATAGGATCAGCCACATTTATAGTGAATTATAAAACATCATGGCAAGACTTCCCTCACGAAACCTGGGCTGCATTACTACTCCAAACAGAGAAGAGGACTGATGGTGGTTGGAAGGGCTGTGGGCAATAAGTCAGTTTACATTGTCCTCCATTATAGATTTCATAATGGTGTCTGCTGACAGGGGCTACTAATGATGCCATGAGCCCTCTGTACACATCTGGAGTCTCCTGTTCCTCAAAACACTCCATCATCCTCCTCAGACTTGGATGTAATGTTTATATCAGGCCCGATCTCTGATTGCAGAGCCGGTGAATGGTGCGTCTATTGATGAAAATGAGTTACTGCTTGGCCAAGGACACGTTTCAGGTAAAAACATAAACTGTATATTTAAAGAGCAGAGCAGCTAAAGGTCGTCCTCTAAACAAGAGCACGAGCAGGAAGCAGAGAGGTTCTTGGAAGCTGGCCCAGTGTAGATCCGTACAGATTCACATGGTCACAGCCAGTCTGATACATGCGTTCAGTTACTTCTCGCTGATATTTTTATAGCATGCAGAAAGTGGAGCACATGTACTCCCTCCAATAGCTCAGGCACCTGTGCACTGAGTTTAATATTCACCTCTCAGCATCTGCTACAAAACTGCTATAAGTCAGTGCGACCAGTTTGGATGTTTTAAAAACTGGCTGCCTTTTTAATCAACTACACACACACACACACGCACGCACGCACACACACACACACACACACACGTAGCCTAAAGCTCCAATAAATCATGAAAGTTTGTTCATCTCAGTCAACAGGTGGTATGAGGAGACAAAGATTTTTTCTTACCCGACAAACCAACGTAGCGAGCGCGCACACCATCAACATCCGGACCGCCATCCTCAATTCCTACACTCAGAAACTCAGCACAGACAGATCTCTGATGACTGAAAAATCTGAGGGTCCACACAAAGAACCGGGCTGCTGAGCGGCTCCCCTGAACAAAACAGGCCTGACTCTCCAACCCTGAAACCCGTCCCTCTCTTCCCTTCTCTCCAACCGCTCTCAGACTGTCTCTCTCTCCCCCTTTTCCTCTCACAGCATCTGTCTCTCACAGCTCCACCCTGTCCATAGCTGGGGTATGTCTCACAGTCATGGAGTTAGAATTTCAGAAGCAGGCCTCCCATGTATCCCAGCACATGTGCTGTCACTCACAAGTCCAGTGAGAGAGAGAGGGGGAGAGGGAGAGAGAGCCAGGGCAGCTGTTAGCGGTGCAGACAGACACTGTGTCTTCACCAGTGAATGAGTTTTAAACACTTCAGAGACACAAAGCAAAAGAAGTGAATGAAAGAAAGACCAGACGGGATGTAAAACAATTAAAAATGCATTATTAGTTCTGTTGCATTAAACTGCAGAACTAATCGCTATGTTGATTCTTTTTAAGCTGATTTCTCCTCTAAAAGTCTTTTTAGTGATTACAGCTTGGAAAAGAGTGAGTCTATAGGAGAGAGAAAGTTGAACCATTTCCAGTTAATCAATCTAATGTAATACCTGCAAATCCACACCTCAATTTTATAAAGCAAGGGTGTCAAACATAAGGCTCGGGGGCCAGAATCAGCATGCCAAAGACTCCAATCTGGCCCACTGGAAGGTTTTGGAAAACGTGAAGGAGGGCTGAGATTTTTAACTATAGCTTTTCCTACTGATGAAGACCTCCTCCACTGCCATTCACGCAACACCAGTGTAATTAAGCAATAGATAAACAATTAAATGGCAAATGTTTTTCCATGAACTACCATAGAAATGTCTCCACAGTAAAAAACAAACAAACAAATAAATAAATCTATTAAAAAAACAATTTTATAATTAAAATAACCGAGGCACACTGTTAAAAGTGCACTCCTTTTTCTTATGCTCAGATATTTCAGGGATTAAATGAGACCTTAAGCTTCTTTACACTGACAGGATAGAGGAGTTTCATTAGTCTTGCACACTTCAGGTCAAAGTGGGCCGGATGTGGCCCACAGTGTAAAATAAAACCGCTATAAAGGGCAAGTGAAAAGATGACTTTAGTGGAGGATTTCTTCAGAATGTAAAAAGTGTTTTCTAAAGAAGAAAAAAAAAAAAAAAAAAATGATGTCTGTCTGTCCATTTACTTTTCAGCCTCTTAAAATGGAATTAAAACTGACTGTAACTACAGAGGAGAAAATATCATGTTAAACCTCCTGAATTAAAGCTGAAAATCTGCACTTCAAAAAAAAAAAAAAAAAAAAAAAAAAAAAGAATGTAAAAAGTGTTGTCATATGTGTGCAGTGATATAGCATCTGGAAAAACTGTGATGGACACTGCGGAGCTATGACAGCACCAGCGCTGCGTGCGGGCAGACCGCACCTTAATGAGCTCATGAGGAGGCATTACATGGATGATGATGCCGTAAAGATTTCAGGCTCTCAACTGCTCAACAGCTCCGACTCAAATATTGTTTCAACACCAGTATTGCTCCACTTACAAATACGTCAAAAAACAAACTCTGCATGTCCTCCTTCACTTCCTGTCTTCCTCTTTTCCTTCTGCCTGGCAGCTGTCCGATATATCCACCATCCCTCCTCTGTACATGTCAAAACCATCTCAGCCTTGCCTCTAACTTCATCCCCTAATTGCTCTACCTGAGTTGTCCCTCTGATATACCCATTAATCTTGTCCACCCACTAACGCTTAAAAATATCACATAACTCTTAAAAGCTTGGCTCATTTTTCAAAAAAGTATCTCACAGGGCAGATTGAGCAATTTATATATTGCTTTCCAGAGCCAGGTTTTGGCAATAATAAACACACACGCACAAATGTTGCATTCATAAACATTTATAACTATTTATGTTAGAAGATGAGCTGTTTAAAACTGAAGACAATTCGCTGCTTTGCGGTTCAGTACAAAGATCGCGTCTGATATGTGCAGCGTTTTTTGTGGAACTTCTTCAGCTGAAGAGGTTTCGATTGTGGATAAAATGAAATACTTTCGCAGTTTGTCGGGCTTCAAACTCTAAACTGGTGCTACAGCATCACATGTCTCATGCCAGCAAGCAAGGATCACTCCATTGTAACAGTCAGACAGTATTACTGCATTAACTCATACACTTGTTACATCAGGACATCTCTAAAGACAAACTGCTGAAGAAATCCCAGAGAGCTGAATAAAGCCCATTATTTAGATGGTGTGTAACACATTTCTCAGCACCCACGATACGCATTTTACTGTTAATCTGTAGTACTGAAATATAAAATTGCGCTTTTAAATAACTGCAGATTCAAGCTGTTTAGAATTGTAACTACCTTCAGGCAGAGCAGGTGAGCTACTTTCAACCTTTAACTGGTTGTATTGACTTTAGCCTTAAAGCGAGCAGCAAGATAGCAATGTCGTATTAACCTGATATAAATCACTACATGAAAACAAAGAGGTGTTATTCTAAATATTCTACACACATATATTCTTTCAGACTGTTTTCTTTACATTCACAGCAAATAGTTACACCAAAGAAAATGTCTTAAGTACAAAAAAGCCTGGATGATCTCTAATTTCCATATCAATCTAATAGAGCTCTTCACTCTCAGACTGCGGGCTTACTTGTGAATCCTAGAGTATTTAAAAGTAGAATGGGAGGCAGAGCCTTCAGCTTCAGCTCCCAGTTTGGACTCAGGAGACAGACACCCTCTCTACTTGTGAGATCAGGCTTTAAACATTCCTTTCTTCTACAGCTTGTAGTTAAGTGCTTGCTCCAAGGGGCTTGTTTGATTGTTGGGGTTTTCGTTCATATTATTGTAGCGTCTTTATCTTACAATATAAAGCACCTTGAGGTGACTGTTGTTATGATTCAGTGCTTTATAAATAAAACTGAACTGAATTGATGATTTGGATAAAAATATGCATAATCACACACCCATGGTGGTAAATTATATCAGCAGGTTACTATCATTTTTCCTGTGTAAAAGTAAATACACAAAAACCAGCAGTTCATCTAAATGCTCTCCATGCTTGATGGTAAACCCTTGATGACTTCACTGACTGCTGCATAAACAGAGGTAAATATTTTAGCAGCGTCTCCACTGACAGCACCACACGTCTCTTTCATTCTTCTCTAAGCCTCTCTTTCTATCAAAGCAGAAGACAAAAAAACTGCGAGGCTCTCTGGGTGATATCGTTTCTGTCATTTTAAGTGCGACTGAAATGCTGCAAAGTGTGTTCCAGCCGACCGTGTTGGCCTTAAGAAGGGGCTATTGTCGTTCAGGGTGGAGGCGTGGAGGGAGAATTGAGAGTGAGAAAGTTTATGGGATGGCTCAATGGGGATAATGGAGTATTTGCAACCCTCTCAGCAAGTTTGTTCACAGGTCAAAGGTCGACACGGATCTTTGGAAAGCAAACAGCTTCGGACCACAACGACTGCTCCTTCGACACAAAGACTGCTTTACTCAAAATCGAAATTGAAGACAAACTCGGACATCGAGCGTGGGTAAAATGAAAAAACGGGTTATGAATGCAGAGCCACACTTGCGACAGAGATACTGTTGATACCACAGCCATGAAACTCTCATGCTAGAAAGTAGAGCAGTGAAATAACCGAGTGAATTGGCAGGCTGTGTGTGCTGAGTGGGTGTCTGCATGCTTTCATGTGTCACTGTGTTCATGAATATGTGTGTGTGAGAGAGGGGTCTTGTATAAAGGGGCGATTTTACAGCACCTGTCTCTGTCATTTCATCCAGAGGCAGTTGGCAGGAGCCACCCTGATGTTTCACTTCCTTCACTTCCCCTGCCCCCCACACACGCTTACAGCAAGCGTTCATAAGAGAAATTTCAGGTATAGAAGACAAACGCTCATCTCTCAGGTAGCTTAGATCGATGTTTTGTGTACAAGAGCGATTCTTATGAATGACAGCAGAAGTGGTGCTAAAGTTTAAGAGTTGAACCAATTGTAGCAATTTTCAGATTCAGATACAGTTTGCTGCTGCTGCCCACTGTTGGCACAAATAACTGTTCACATTGAAATGCAAAGATCAGTAACTTATTAGTATTTTTTATTTTTTTAAAGTTGTACCATTTTTACACATCATAATCTGTTATAAAATAATACTTTACCTTGAATGGAAAGGCTTTGGAGAAATTACAAGGTACTTAATTTTCTGAGTTTAGGCGCTCAGTTAACAAATTAAAAGCAGACATTCTATGAAATCATTTATTCGGGACTCAAAGGAATGGACAAGTTGTTCATGGTGATGGCGTCTTTGCCTTTGTGAAGTGATGTCAAAATAAATCAATATAAATATATATCAGACCAAGCAGAAGACATTATTAGCTTCAAAGGCTTGTTCGCACAGGATCCCACTGAGGTGATAATAGCAAAGAAGACCTGTGGTGCTCTTGAAGCTGGAGTCAGGTCACGATACAATATTTTGGGAGCACGCAGGTGGCTAGGAGCCCCACTGATCAGGAAATAAGAACCCAACCTGGTACTGCTTGGCTCACCTGGCAGACAGTAACACCATTAACACTGGGATTTCCAGGCTTCTACCGTTCTACCTTTAAAAGCCAGAGAGCAGTCAAATGCTGGAAGTGGAAGCTAAATTGGCTAGTCATTCATATGTATATTAGGTCGTTACCTAGGAATTCTGGAGGGAGGGGAGTGGGGGTGAGTGATTGAGGGGGTGGGGGAGTGGAGTGTTTCAGTTTGCCATCTTAGGGAGAAATCAACACATGTCCTTTGTATGTCCTTTGTTGCTGACATTTATTGATGAAAACAGTACAAAAAACCAACCATTTGTACACATATTTACAAATAATGATAAAAAGTGAGTGAGTACATTTCAACATTTTCAGCAATCACTCACAATCCTGGCACTGCCACGGTATCTGTCGTCTGCATTTACCACATGTGTACCTGTAGCAGTGAACACATCGCACAGTGGCCTGATTTTTTTTGCATCTGTGTTTGACCTGACACGTGGCCCTTTTTCCAGGGCTCGGTGTGGAGGGTTGTGTCCGAAGCAACTGATCTTTTCTTGCCTTCTTCGCAGCTACATGAGAGCGAGCCAACTCCCTTGCAAGCTCCACCAGGAAGTCCACCCGTCTTTCCTTCGTCCCGGTGCATGCTTGATACAGCACATGTGCATTCAGTGCTGCCATGTCAATCATGTTATAAAACACGGCGACTGGCCAGCGCCGTGTTCCTTTGCGGACAGTGTACTCCCGAACCATCTGGTCCATCACATCCACGCCACACTTTGTTTTGTTGTAAAGGGTGACAGTGTTTGGCTTCCTTTTGGTAGTGTTATCAGTCTGAACCACGCTGTGCATGCTGCTAAGAATATAGACTGTCTTCTTCCGTTTGGCCGCATACGCCGTCAGCGTGGCAGCAGAGGTTGAAAACACCTAAGAAATAAGATAAATTGTTATTTCCATAGCCCTTTTACACACAATGAAACACATAAACATAGAACCACAAAAGACCTGCAACATACCTGAGTGGTGAATTCATTGCGATCTGTCTGTCTAGTGGATTGAGGAATTTCCCTGCGAATCTTGTTGACTGTGCCGAGGATGGTGGTTTTCCGTCCAAGAAGTTTTTGCGCAAGTGAAAGCGATGTGAAGAAATTGTCCGTGGTAACATTTCTGCCCTTGTCTAGGAATGGTTCCATCAGCCTCATTACTACATTTTCAGAAAGTCTCTCCCCAGTGGGACGATTGGGGTCCTTGCCAAGATATGGGAAGACATTGCAAATGTACTTGGATTTTAGATCCCAAACTTGTCCGGTTTACTTGCAATATACTGCAGGAAACAGCACCGAGTCTTTGATGGGAAAAGCTGTTCATCAACGGTGATATGTAGACCAGGGTTGTAGCACGTGATGCAGTTGGTGACAAATGATCCCCACACACTGGAAATTGCAGCGAACTTATCAGTCTTTGCTCGATCACTGCGGGTGGACTTGTCATCAAAGCGTAGGTGTTGCATGATGTCTTGGAAGCGGTTTCGTGCCATAGTTCCAATTATCTGTGGGTTTCCCAGGTTTGCTGACCAGCAGTCATTTACCGATGGAACCCTGTAAACCCCCCGCAAGATGACAATTGCAATAAATGCCATTAGTTCAGGGAGGTCCATGAACCAATGAACATGCTCCGTTTGCTGTGCATGTTGAATAGTCCATTCTTGAATGCTATGAAGCATGTCAAGAGTGATGAAACACAGGAAGCTCTGAAGGCGACTCGAGATACTTCTCCTGGCCTTAGCCGTTGGCTCTCCATCTGCAGCGTACAGTTCTATTGGGGTGAAAGGGAGACGGGTCCCCACATGTTCTTCACGCCACACTGTGCCATCTTTCGCTGTCTCAGTCCCCAAACAAGCTCTCTTTTTCGGTGGAGAAGCAGTCTCCTCATCTGCAGTGTGATGTCACAGTACCCCGCTAAGCGGGGTACTGTGACATCTGTGATTGGTGTGTGATTGGTGCACAATCATCTCTATGATTGTGCACCAATCAGAGCACTGGGTGTTTTTTGTACTGGGTATATATATGACACAATCTCACTGCACTTAGCCTAACCCTTCATTGCCCTGAAGAATTCTGTGGTGTACGGACCTCCTCTCCAAGGAAAGAAAATGCAGAGAAGACTCACTACTCAGCAGGCGTTGGAAATGATCCTGACGGAAGTCGACCCTTGTGACTCGGGGATGGAGAAGACCTAGAAGTTCAGCCGGATTCGGACTCAGAGCTGTCTGATCAGTCTTCCGGTTAGTTTCATTTCATGTTATTTCCTTTTTCATTTCAAACAAGTAAGTGGATGTAGTTAGTAAGTTTGTTTGACCTTCCCATTGCTCACAATTTGAATTTGTTCACACTGCAGATGAGGAGACTGCTTCTCCACCGAAAAAGAGAGCTTGTTTGGGGACTGAGACAGCGAAAGATGGCACAGTGTGGCGTGAAGAACATGTGGGGACCTGTCTCCCTTTCACCCCAATAGAACCGTACACTGCAGATGGAGAGCCAATGGCTAAGGCCAGGAGAAGTATCTCGAGTCGCCTTCAGAGCTTCCTGTGTTTCATCACTCTTGACATGCTTCATAGCATTCAAGAATGGACTATTCAACATGCACAGCAAACGGAGCATGTTCATTGGTTCATGGACCTCCCTGAACTAATGGCATTTATTGCAATTGTCATCTTGCGGGGGGTTTACAGGGTTCCATCGGTAAATGACTGCTGGTCAGCAAACCTGGGAAACCCACAGATAATTGGAACTATGGCACGAAACCGCTTCCAAGACATCATGCAACACCTACGCTTTGATGACAAGTCCACCCGCTGTGATCGAGCAAAGACTGATAAGTTCGCTGCAATTTCCAGTGTGTGGGGATCATTTGTCACCAACTGCATCACGTGCTACAACCCTGGTCTACATATCACCGTTGATGAACAGCTTTTCCCATCAAAGACTCGGTGCTGTTTCCTGCAGTATATTGCAAGTAAACCGGACAAGTTTGGGATCTAAAATCCAAGTACATTTGCAATGTCTTCCCATATCTTGGCAAGGACCCCAATCGTCCCACTGGGGAGAGACTTTCTGAAAATGTAGTAATGAGGCTGATGGAACCATTCCTAGACAAGGGCAGAAATGTTACCACGGACAATTTCTTCACATCGCTTTCACTTGCGCAAAAACTTCTTGGACGGAAAACCACCATCCTCGGCACAGTCAACAAGATTCGCAGGGAAATTCCTCAATCCACTAGACAGACAGATCGCAATGAATTCACCACTCAGGTATGTTGCAGGTCTTTTGTGGTTCTATGTTTATGTGTTTCATTGTGTGTAAAAGGGCTATGGAAATAACAATTTATCTTATTTCTTAGGTGTTTTCAACCTCTGCTGCCACGCTGACGGCGTATGCGGCCAAACGGAAGAAGACAGTCTATATTCTTAGCAGCATGCACAGCGTGGTTCAGACTGATAACACTACCAAAAGGAAGCCAAACACTGTCACCCTTTACAACAAAACAAAGTGTGGCGTGGATGTGATGGACCAGATGGTTCGGGAGTACACTGTCCGCAAAGGAACACGGCGCTGGCCAGTCGCCGTGTTTTATAACATGATTGACATGGCAGCACTGAATGCACATGTGCTGTATCAAGCATGCACCGGGACGAAGGAAAGACGGGTGGACTTCCTGGTGGAGCTTGCAAGGGAGTTGGCTCGCTCTCATGTAGCTGCGAAGAAGGCAAGAAAAGATCAGTTGCTTCGGACACAACCCTCCACACCGAGCCCTGGAAAAAGGGCCACGTGTCAGGTCAAACACAGATGCAAAAAAAATCAGGCCACTGTGCGATGTGTTCACTGCTACAGGTACACATGTGGTAAATGCAGACGACAGATACCGTGGCAGTGCCAGGATTGTGAGTGATTGCTGAAAATGTTGAAATGTACTCACTCACTTTTTATCATTATTTGTAAATATGTGTACAAATGGTTGGTTTTTTGTACTGTTTTCATCAATAAATGTCAGCAACAAAGGACATACAAAGGACATGTGTTGATTTCTCCCTAAGATGGCAAACTGAAACACTCCACTCCCCCACCCCCTCAATCACTCACCCCCACTCCCCTCCCTCCAGAATTCCTAGGTAACGACCTAATATAGATATGAATGACTCCAGCATTTGACTGACTGCTCTCCGGCTTTTAAAGGTAGAAACGCAAAATGATGACTCCGCGGGGGTCTAAGGTAGAAAACCAAAATGACTGCTCTCCGGGGGTCTAAGTGTTTTAATAATGAATATTGGAAGGAGGCATATGAAGCCTGTTCTTGGTTTTCACACTACATCGTGGATGTCAGTGACATGCATTGTAGCGAAACATTTGCACAGTTTGATGGTTTCTGGTCTTCTGTAGTTGCCATAGAGATGTTGTTTCAGTTGTGTGTTTTCATTTTGAGCTTTTTAAGGTGAAAATCTTTAACTTTGAATTTCATTTTTGTGGCTTTGGAAGACTGGCTGCTTTTTTCTTTGTTTTAAGTCTCGTCTGAATTATTTAGGCATAAAAAAAGCAACTAACTTAAGGGATGAAACAGTGATGTGTACACAGATAACAGACAATGTAGCAAAGAACCAGTTTTATCTTTAGACATTCTTTTACTTGCAGCCTGTTGCAAACTCAACATTTGTTCCCATTTTTTCAGTCAAATCTAAGAAAAATGCCAAAGGTGGCACAGTTTGACAAACACAAAATAATATTTTTTTCCACCAAAAAGATGATTTTCAAAGAGGAATGTTGGCAAATATTTGAGGAAACTGGACAAATAGAGGATAAAAAAACAAACAAGCATAAACACATTGGCTGGAACATGCAAAAGTACCGTCAGATTACCGTCCACTAACACTATCTGGAAAACAGGCTTCATTTTTCACCATGACTATGATCACAAACCATCAAGAAACCTGGAAAACTATTCCTGAAGACTACTCAAAGGAAATGACAAGAAAGCTTGCCTGAGAGAGTTTCTGCCCTATCTATTCCCATGTGTGTCAACAAACTGCTGCATCTATTTTTCATTTTTCAAGGAAAATATAAAGAAGGGTGCCTCAAAACTTTTGCACAGCACTGTAAACCCAGCACTGATAATCCACTGGTCAATTTTAGTTTCCTAATTTTGTTCAACCATGACAAAAATGTGAACACTCCCTCTACAGAGAAGCTAAGTACTTGTTACTATAATGTGGGGGCTTGTATTATAATCAGGATCATCTGGCTTCTTTGCCTTCTCGACGGGAAATCAATTCCAAAGCCAAGAAAGCCTCTAAGTAAGCAGCCAATTAAGCCAAAAGCCCTAACACTTTTAAAATTGCCTTGCAAAGCACTAATATAATTTCTGCATGTATAATGTAGAAGTGCCACCTTCACTGTGAGTCACTGATCAGCCAACAAAACATTTACAAAGATTGCAGTTTTTCAAAAAAGTTGGAGATTAGATTAAAAAAAACAAACTTATGGCACATTTTACCCATTAGAATAATTTTAAAGCAAAACAAAAAAACAAAAAAAAACAACAACAACCCCAGAAGCATATTATATTTCTGCACTTACAAAAATACATACTCTTCCTACTGACAAATGACAAGTTAAATGGCAAACAAAGATCAAATGTATCAGTAAGGTTTTGGACCACCATGAGCCACAGCTTCAGTGTGCCTTTACCCTGATCTTCAGGTCCTTACAACAACACTGCAGAGAAGTTATTTGTTACTGTGTCTTTTTTTAAATCTTTATACAGCACGTTGGCCAACATTTTGTTGTATTAAATGTGCTATATAAATAAAGTAAAGTAAAGTAAAGTAAAGATATTTCACAATTTACACTGCCATAGGAGCTCTGCTGCCCTAATATTGACCTGCTTGTGCTCTATGGATGGAGACATTGTCATCTTGGCAGTGACCGCCCCTATGAGGATGCAAATGGTTCATCCTCAGATAAAAATGATCTTTTTGAATACCTTTAAACTGATTCACAGTGACCCTTCCCTTTGAGGGGACAAGTGAACCCAAACCATGCAAGTAAAATGAGTCCCTACAGCATAAGAGAGCAACCAGAGTGTAGTGTGAAGGCCACGCAGGTGAAAAAAAAAGCCAAAAAAAAGTGGAAAATCATATATTCATATAAAAACGCCAATCTGTAAATAAGTGCCTGTTGAGCTCTCTAAATTTCTCCACCTTTGTCATCCATCTACATATCGTGCTTGACCAGCTAAATATGTCTTATTTCGCTTTATGGGCTTATTTTCTCCTTTGTGCATAAGTGTTTTGACTCTGCACGCCTGTAGAGGGCAGTGTTGCATCACATAATCAGTGAACTGGAGAGACGAGGTAGGACACTTGAGATAGTTAAGATCTGTCTGAAAAACAGAACAAATAACGACCCTGGGGATGGAGAGCAAACTATAAAGCTGAAAAAAAAAACAGCAGCCTCACATTGTGCAGCTTGAATGCAAAGTGCAGTCTACTAATCAAAATAACACAATCACGGGCACAAAAGCCTTGTAAGATGCGCATCTGTACACTAAAATAATAACGGCATTAAAGTGGGCTCGTCACCTTGCTTGCTGCTCTGAAAATACATCTGCATCCAAACTCTTTATAAATCTGTAAATTCTCCATCAGTGCAGACAATATGTGTGACTCAAAAGCTTCAAACGGCACAATATATAACATCTGCAAAGGCAGCAGTGAAAGAGGAGAGCGCATGAGAGCATTAGGTGTTTGGGTTACTGCAGCTCTGCCTTCGCACCAGTCAACCTCCACCAGGGCAGGTTGCCAATTAGAGGCAACATATATGACACACTTGACTCCCCCGCTTGAACCATGGCTGGAGATAATAGGCCTCTTCCTGCAGCTCAATCGATGACATACTGTCCCAGGGTGGATGTCTGCCTCACTGTACACATATTACAGCCAACACATATGTGCTCGCTGTCTTCCTCACCTCTTCTCCTCTTACGTGCTAGAGAGTAAAATGTCAGCTTTGTGTTTCCTACACAGAAAAATACAAGCAGCACACAGACAAAGGCTATCCTGTCCTATGCTTTTTTTTTTTTTTTACCAATGACTTCCAACTAGAAAAACGGACCCTTATTATCCATTACTTGTCTAGTTTACTCCACACGACAGATCCTGGCTTAAAAACATCACGGCAGTGGATATCTGTTGTGCAGATTTGTGCGAGTTTGATCTCAGTAGCTGTGTCTCAACATTATAGTTTCTGACTTGAATCTTGGTTTGTTTTTTAGACTTTTTTTTCACTACAGAGCTGGCCAAACAAAAGCATAAACACTGCATCGCTCTGTAGCGATATTATTATTACCATTATTATTATTTGGGGGGTAGTCCTCTGTAATTTTGCATGTATGCACTAACAGGACTAATGGGGATGGGGGTGTCTGAGATTCAATGCTGCTTTCAGTGCTGCCAGGGGGAGGAAGGATGGGGAGAAGCAGTTGAGGAGTGGAGGGGGAGAGGAAAAAGGCTTCTGCATGGTGTTTTGGATGGAGGGGTAGAAGCAAGGAGAGGGGGTGGATGTGTATGGATGCGAGGGTGGGAAGTGGCTGGCAGTTGTGTGTGTGTGTGTGTGTGTGAGAGCCTAGTCTGCCTCCATCAACTGTCAAGAGTTCTGGATGTCAGGCCTACTCGAGGCTTCTGGTCCTCCCTCTCTCTCTCTCTGTCCCTCCCTCTCTTCCCTGGCAATGTCATTTTGTCAGCACACATATGCTTGTCTGCAGTAGAGTGGGGGTTGTTGGGTTGGGTGGAGGAGACATAGGCACATGGGCAGCCTCCGTCTTTTTCCTGTCGCCGTTGACACTTGACTTCTTGCTTGTGTGCCGCTGCTGACGGTGTTCCCTTTAACCCCTTCAGCTCCCTCCCGTCCTCGCTCCCCTCTCTGGGCTGCTGAATTCAGATTTACTCTCAGGGGGCTTTTACTTAAGCACGACTTCCTGTCCCTGCTGGTCTCTTTTTACTTAATGTTACAATGCACTTTGTGGCCTCTGTAATTTGGGCAGCAGGGTAATGGTTTGAGGACGGAGACTTCAGAGAATTTATATCCAACAGTGATACTGTTCTGCAGAAGTGTTGTTAACTCAGTTTTTTTAGACTGCTCACTGTTCAGTGCTTTTAACTTCCCAAGCAAAACTCACCTGGCTTCAGTATTTTTTTTATTTTTTTCAAATCATGATGGAGACAAAAAAATCTGGACAAAGGATTTTTTTGGCGTCCGCAAGGAGCGTTTTTGAGTAAACGCTCCTTGACTTTTCAAAGCAAATAATCCAAAAGGCACCGCTGAGAGTTAAAAGGGCTCGATGTTCTTTTAACTAAAGAAAAAAGACAAAAAAAATCAGTGTAGTTGTTCTCCCACGTGTTGCACTCAAGTGTAGTTCCAAGGATCCATTAAAAAAACACATAAATGAAGATGAAATACCAGTGAGAAATGCTGGTGAAGTTAAGCTAACTGACATTTAACAGTCACTCTGTGGCTAAGCTGTCTGTAATGTTAGTGCTAGGGTTAATACATTTTACAATAAAATAATGTCAGTAAGTGAACTCCAGCACCCGCAATGCCTGATGGCAGTACTTACTGTAGGAGTCATCATAATGCAGGTAGGAGAAGGTGAGTATGTCTGCGGTGACCCCATCCAAAACATGAGACCAGTAATGGTAAGCAACACATGTGTTAAACAGTCATAATGTTGAGCTTAATTCCATTAATGAATCTTGGCTGGTTTAGCATTTCTGAAGCATTAAAACAGTGATTGTCTGAAGACTCCAGTGTACACAGCAATGTTTTAAATGCTGATCCTAACGGTGTGCTGTCCCTGATTATTGCTAATAATGGCTGAAACTGTATCATAGTATCGCAGGGCCTTTACGTTATCAGCTAACAATTGGGAGCACTGTCCATCTTTCCGGATAGCAAGAGTTGGGATGGAGGAGTTTTTGATGCAATGAGGCTAAGCTACTTCTTTAAGAAGTTTATGTTAGCATTGCTCTGAGAGGTTGGTCCACTGAATGCCCATTATCAGGTGTTGTGAGTCCATGGTACAGGGTTTAGAGAAGATCATCTTTACTAAGCTTTAACTGATAGCTTACCACCATCACTTCTTCACAGTTCCACCGGGGGTCTCCTTCCTGACCGTGACGAATAGCTGTGACCACCCTCTGTAGCACGTACTGGACACGCAGCTGAACACTTTATCCAACATCTTTGCTATAGGCTCAGCTGCTTTTTATTGTAGCCCACATGTGTCTGTACTCTGCATTCTTATTATTGCTTTGATTTTTAACATAACTGCACAGTTTTGTATAATTTTGCAGCTTTGACGAATGAGTTTTGTGTCTGTGGAGCCTTTTAACATCCAAGCAAAGACAACAGATGAGAAACAGTTACAATTTCTGCACTGATCAATCTGAACTGTCCCTGAAAATATAATACTGTAATAAAGCAGCCTCTCTTCTCTTTTGAATTCTGTCAGCTTTAAAAAAAAGAATTTTTTTTTATTTCTTTATTCCTTTTTCAGATCAGAAACCACTGGGAATGTGTACCGAGGAGCAAGCGAGGCATATGAAAACAGCAGTCAGGCGTTTAAATCTATATGGGTAACAGTGCTCTCGCCCCAGTGACCTGGCCTTGGCACCTGCCACAAGGGGCTTTGAGACTACCTGTCAATCAAATCCAGCCTCTCCCTCCTCCCCCTTTCTTAGGAGTCATGGCGCACATCTTAGCTAACTCATTACATCGCATCCCTCCATCTCTGACCCCCAGTTTACCACACAAAGATGATATCTTTATACGAGCCCACTGGAGCACACTGCCTCCTCGTCTCAGCATGCATGTTGCATGTTAACCATAAATGCCATGTACCATATGCCTGCAAGATATGATTATTATGCTGTAGAGCATTCAGCTGCAGTTTGTAGCCGTGGTTCCTGAGATGCAGCCCCATCTGAAGATGTCTAGTCTGTAGGATAATGACTTAGAACGCTTCAATCAGGTAGAGGTCAAGTCTGACATTAAAGACGTGCAGACGGCTTTTGAAAAGAGTGATTCGTATAAATTTTTTTAAAATTAGAGCGCTGTGGTTCCTTAAGTGCTTCTAGAAACCAGAAAAATGTCAGCCAGAGAGACATTTTCTAATTAATGTTAATATTTTGCCTTAGCAATAATATGCATGATTCATGAAATGTGATCAATGGCATGAAGCTTTCATGAGCAGCTCTTGCGTGCATCAACATTAAACTTTCACTCTCACACCTGCACACGAGCAAAGAAAACACAAATGTGCTGAACGAAACCCATCTCTGCCAGCACTGACACAAACACACGAGCTGACTGCATGTGCTCTCCCTCTCTCTCACACACACACACACACACACACACACACACACACACACACACACACACACACACACACACACACACACACACACACACACCTCCTGGCTATGAGTACCCTTGCCCCAAGTGCTCCCTTGTTGCAGTCTCCATAGCAGGCAGGGAGACTGTCTGAGTGCTTTATGTTTGCTGTAACACAGAATCATCACCGACAGAGCCATTGATTTGTCAACAACATAGTGAGACACTGTAGATGGATAATGGCCCATCTTGTGCTGCACTTTTCTGGACAGCTAAGAAGCATCTGTTGTTGTATTTTTTTTTCTTCCTCCTCCCTGTTAAATCTCCCTCTGTCCGCCCACACTAACACAAACACAGACACATCCGTGCAGTTTGAAAACAATAAAAGAAAAGCGATGTGTCTTGCTCAGCTACTAAATAGCTGTCTGGTTTGTGTCTCCTGAGGTGGCTGCACATCAGTGGCTGGCCCATCTATCAGGCCAATGCACGGCCCTCAAACCTCCAGGTATAAAGATGATAAATACCCCCACCTCTGGAAAAGGGCAGGGGGTGGGGGGGTGGGGGAGACGGACGGATGGATGTGGAAAGAGAGAGGCGGTTACAGATATCGAAATGGAGTGACTGAGGGAGGAGTTAGAGAGCTATTTGGTGCAGCTCACGACACTAACACTGACTCTGTTAAACAACAGGAAGCAACTGACCTGACAAAATGCTGCTGATTACACATGTAAACTGGGAAGAATTTCAAATAAAATTTCAAAATAAATTAAGTGAAATTACAAATCAGAATTGTGTAAAACATAGTGTAGTGTCTCAGCAATGTAAAGTGCTTTGAGTACAGCTACAACCAAAGCATATTTATTCAACTACAGACAAAAAGAACACATACAGTTATACTGCCATATCACATCATTCACACTACCACTGGTATAAATTTTTATGGGATATAAAACGGTTACATCACCATAACATTGCTATAGCAATGTCATCCATTCAAGTTCCCTAGTGAACACAATGAGAGGAGCCTGGGCATGTCTGAGAGCGAGAGCCGTGTGTCAGCCTACAAATACTGGTATCGATCGGATATCAAGAAAATGCAGGGGCAGATACCAGTACTGGTACTTACCCTATAAAGGCAACTCATGTATTGGGAGCAATGTGTCATGACTGATTAACAATCATTAATTTGCAAGTTCTGACCACATTTAAATGATCATTGTGATTTCTATTTTCCACAATAACTGGTTAATACAACATAGTGCATGTTTGAATTAGAATTTTTTCGTTACAAAATAATATAAATTTAACAGAATTCAGAGCTACAGGATAGACCCGCAGGATCGCACTAGTTTTGATTTAATAACAATACCAGCGTTGGTATTGATACTATGAATAATTCCATTGGTCCACCCAACAAAGACAACCAACATAGCACAGCACTCACATGCTTATTTTATCACTTGATCTAAATATAAACACAGTTAAGTAGAACCAGGCTGTGAAGGAGGAAATACTAGCAGCTGGCAACCCAAACGTGAACAAATGACCCCCACCGAACATCGATGGAGGACTTGCTAGCTGAGCTCCAATGAAGGAAGAGCAAATGGATGGATGGTGGTAAAGGTGGGCCATAAGGAGATGGTTAGAAAGCTGTTCAAGATAAAACATCCCAGATGGAAAATGTTTGTGACAAGTTTGTGCAGGCTGCTGAAGACTTACATATCTACGTTAGTATTACCTTAGAGTTTTAATCATTTATGTTATACTTTTACTTAAATTTTAGGGAACACTGCCCATTCCTATTCATTTTGTGCTTTGTCACTGAATATAATGCTGTGTCATTACTATTACTGCACTGTAATGGTGGCACCTTGTTACTAGAGATGGACCAATCCGATATTACTTATCGGTATCGGTCCGATACTGACGTAAATTACTGGATCAGATATCGGAGGGAAATAAAAAATGTAATCCGATCCATTAAATATCAAAAAAGCACCTCACAAAACTCGGCTCATAACGGTAGCACGTCAGCAGTATGCATCATGTGATAGAGTGGCTGTGCGTATTTGTAGCCTCGCTAGCAATCCGGCATTTCATCTCCGAGGAAGTTATCCCAGAGAGAAGTAAAGCAAGTGTGTAAGTCCATCTCTGAATGTTTGTAAAGCATTCCCACGTTAAGCTTTGAAGAAAGCTTAACGTGAAACTGATGAAAATGAAACTGATCAATGATCAGCTGATCGGCTTTTCTGTCGCGAGTCCGTTTCTCTTGTTTGTTTATCGCCCACTTCGCGCCAGAAAGAGGAAACCAGCGGCTGAACAACAGTAGCACGTTTAAGCTTGATAAGCTGTTGTTAGAATGTATTTATTATTACTTTCTACACCAGGATCTTTTTCTACGTAGCTGAGTTTAGCCAGGGGGGCCGATAGGGCATTAACAGTGGAAAGGGGGCACAAAGACATACTTTTCTTTCTTATTCTCATTTAAAATGTCTAGCTTTTAATAAATATTTATTTGAATCTTACACCCAAAGTTTTAATCTGATGTAAAATGTATAGAAGTCCATTACTGTATATAGTAACTATTAAGTCTAATATACCCTAGTAAGCTATAGTACGTTTTCCTTTGGGAAGGTACCATCTGTGCAGTCTGTAATTCTGTTGAAGAAAGATGTTGAATCTGTTTAATTATTCTTCAAAATTAATTGATTTCTGTGCATTTTTTTCCACACTGCATCAAATTAAAGTTGATTACGTCGGTGGTTCCCACACTTTTTTTTGCTGGGAGTTTTAGAACCCTATTAGTTAGGTTGCTTACTCTTTAAAATACCAGAATAGGGAGGATGGAGTAGGTTTAAGTTTATTAGAACGATCAGTGTTGCTGAACTATGAAATATTTTGGGTGCAGTGTATTTTTTGCATACAGGTATAACAGAATAGCTTTAGTGTTTTGTTTTGTTTTTTAACTTGAGTATGAACTTATACAAAAAGCAGCAAGATATTAAAAGTTTAATTGATTAAAAAACACACTATCGGATTCATATCGGTATCGGCAGATATCGAAATTTATGATATCGGTATCGGACATAAAAAAGTGGTATCGTGCCATCTCTACTTGTTACAGGAGATTTAGACTTCAAATTAGGAAGTGTTACATCTGTGACAGCAGCTCATTAGAGAAGAAGGATGGAAAACGCTCATCGTTTACTTATATTTATAAATAATGCTGCCTGCAAGCTGCAAGCATCAGTGAAACATCAAGTATTTTTAAAGTATACAGGCAGAAATATCTTTATCACAAATTTTCTTGAAATATCTTACACTATATTGCTCACCCATAATAATATTATATTTAGCAGTTACAGCCTGTGACTCAGTAGTAACTTCCTGTTTTTAGAGCTGACTTTGTTTTTACTCTCTTCAACAGAGCAGTGCCACAAATACTTGAACCAGTGAACATTTAAGGTTGGTTTTCATTTAGTCAATCACTAGTTTGAAGCTAGCTGGTAGTTTGCAAGAACTTAAGAAAGCCTTTGCAAACAAACCTAGTGGTGGATTTATGAATATATGGTACAAACCTTCCAGGCTCCCTACGCTCATTCTCCATTCCCTCCACTGTTTGATTAAACAGTACTAACCCCCCCCCCCCCCCCCCCCCCCCCTTATCTGAGCTGTCGCTGCATGAAGGAGCTATCTGCTGTGTGACTGGCAGACTGCTGCCTGCTGCCTCTGATAGCATTCCACTTTGGTTAGGTAAATAGGAACTTAACTGAACTGAGACAGTTTAAACAGTCTAAATGTAAGGAGATTAAAACTGGTCAAACAGTGGTTGAGCATGGGGATGCATCACAGCTAGTAATGCAGTGCCGCGAGAATGGGAAACACACGTGCGGGCTTGCGTGTGGCACACACACACAGACACACACACACGCGTATTTCAAAAAGTCAAAGAGAAAGACACAAGCACCAGAGACGGTCAGGCAAAGGCACACAAAGCAAGAGGCCACACAGAAGCAGCCCGTAGTTGTTTTTCGATGCCTTGGTGCCCTCTGACCTACAAAATCACGCTCCATGCTTGCAAATTCTTGCACACAAACAGATACAAATGGCACGAGGCAGGCAAAGCCGGATAGACCTGGGGACAAGTTTCCGCCTGAGTGCCCTCATTTCCAAGCCCTGCCCTGCCCTGCTCTGCCCATAGGCCTTTCCAGACTGGCCAGTCGAGTGAGCGACCTACCCTGAGCATAACACTGTGTGGCAGGGGGGACCTAAAGACAGATGTTCCCTGCCACTGGCATGGTGCTGAAAAGGGGACAGCATCCCATGGGGACACAGTATATATGTGTGTCTTTGATAGCAGAGGGAGAGGAAGATGGAGAAAGAAACTGAATGGTTGGATGGCGATGTCGGGAGGAAGGAGGAGGAGCAGCGCTGGGTGGGTTGCGAAGGTGTCGAGGGGGGGGAGGGGGGGTGCTTGTAAAAGGAGAAATAAATCAACTCAAAGCCATTGGTGGCAAACGGCTGCTGCAGTGTCATTAGGAATCCTGTCACGCAGCAGCTCCTCTGAGCAGTCAGCAGACGCAGGTTGACAGCAGGCCAAAGAGGAATTTTAATTTTACCCCCTGTCTCACAACTCCAGCCTCACATACATTTTCTAACTATTGACCCACCCTGTCAATAGTACCCTTCAAACTCATCAACCACTTGCATCCTTGCATTAAATGTGCTCGCAATATTACAATTGCAGCCTGTACATTTCAGTTACAGATCAAACTTGATTCACACAAAACTTCAGGATCGATATTTGTCAGATATTGATACACGCACACATAATTTACCTGATTAGTTCTACCTAATCTAGTATTTCTGGTGGGCATGACACCTGACACAGAACTTGTGTTAGTTTATTGTTTTTCTCACTTTGCCTCAGCCATTTATCTATGGCCGTTCAACACTTCTCAAAAACGACCCTGACATGGTGCACGTTTCTTTCTTCAGATTTGAAATGTAAGAGTTAACCGAGTAACATAATGAAACTGTCAGCAATGTGATGCTGTAGCAACTGAAGAAAGCACATTTTTAAACTAGAAAAAACTGAAACAATGAGCCCTTTCACCAAAAACATTCTCACACAAATAATTCAAAGTATTAAGACTGAGGTGAAATGTTACATTACGTTACAGTTACATCATACACCAATGAGGTGCGACCACTTACCTACCCATATGGAAAAGATATATATAAATCTTATAAAGTTTGTATCTGTCTTGTGTGAAACTTGTATGAAAAGCATATAAGAGTGAAAACAGATATAAGATCCCTTGGAAAATTATATAATGAAACTTGTATGTTTTGGACACTTACTAAAACAATGTATGAAAGTAATGTGAAAGTGGCCACTTTCATGAGTAAATCATGTAAGCCTTATATGATTTACTCATGAAAGTGGCCACTTTCATGAGTAATCACATATAAGTTTTTACTATTTCTTTTCCATATGGGTAGTATTGTGTTGGTCACCCTTTTGCTTGGACTTCACTAGACCCCCAAGGTGTGCTGTGGTATCTGGCACAAAAGACCTTTGCAACAGATCCTTTAAGTCCTCTATGACGTCTAGCGCATCCCACAGATGCTCGATTTGATTGAGATCGGGGGAATTTGGAGGCCAGGTCAAGATCTCAAACTTGCTGTTGTGCTCCTCAAACCACTTATGAACCATTTTGGTTTTGTGGCAGGACACATTATCATACTGAAAGAGACCCCAGCCATTAGGGAATACTGTTTCCATGAAAGGGTCTGCATGTTCTGCAACAACACTTAGGTAGGTGGTATGTGGCAAAGCAACATCCACGTGGATAGCAAGACTCAAACAGAATATTTGATGGATGTCAAACTCACGTTACATCACGAGCCGTGTTACGCCCACTTTGATGTTAAGTGAACTGTATCAAAGAAACTCCCCTTTCTGTCAGTCTAAGGAAGTTAAAAGTCCAAAATTCATGCCCTCTTTCATATTTACCATCTGATTAGAATCCTTGCCGGGCCAATTCTGACCCCCGGGACTTGTGTTTGACATCCCTGCTATAGTGCATCCTGGTGCCAGGTGTTCCACAGGTAAGCGCTACACCTGCACCAAGCAGGCCATCCCCGTGATGTAAAAGAAAACATGATCTATCAGATCAGGCCACCTTCTTCCATTGCTCCGTGGTGCAGTTCTGACGCTCACCTGCCCATTACTGGCAATTTCGCAACAATGGGCTGAAGCCTGACTAGTCTGCAGCCATGTAGCACCAGACCTGACATTTGCTATGCACTCAGTATTCTGACACCGTTCAATCACAACCGGCAAAATTCACCTTAAGGTTTTCTGCAGTTTGAGCTACAGCAGCTAGTCTTTTGGATCAGACCACACAAGTCAGCCTTCACTCCCCACGTGCATCAGTGAGAAATTCGTGGGTCGCGAACGAAACGGCTCTTAGAGCTGGATCTTTGAAGTGAACGACGCGAGCCGGCTCCTTATCGCGAGCCGTGGGGGTTTTTTTTTCTTTCTCTCACCCTCTCTCTCTCGCACTTTTTTCCCACTTCACTCCGCATGCGAGCCTTGTGCTTTGCACTGGGAAGAGGGGGGAGAGGCGGTAGTTACAGTCACAGTAGCACAGGAACAGAGCGGGAGGGAGAGACAGAGAAAGAGAGCCAGGGACAACAACGTCACATTAGAAAGGTATAGTAATCATCCACAACTATTTTCAGTTGCAGATGATAAAGGATTCAGAAAGTTTATTCATGCAGGTCCATATGACAGAGAATGTGCATCTTCTTTTTGTTTTCATATTTTAATTTATATTTAATTTTGGTTTGCAGTGTTTTGTGTTGTTTCACTTTAAATTTGTTTAAAAGGAAAAAGCTGAAAATGTAAATATTTAAAAGTTGAAATGTGAATAGTTGGTTTTTGTATTATATGATTTATTTATTACAGTTTCTGTGGAGTGAATAAATAAAAGTATATTTACGGTACCCTAGAGACAAAGCACGTAAAAACTCCAAAACACGTAAAAACTCCAAAACACGTAAAAACTCCAAAACACTATTTTGTTTTAGGCTAGGCGCAGTGTTGAGCTTTTGTTACCTAGGGGCCCACAAGCCAGCAAGTACCAAGTTTGTACGTGCTTTGTCTCTTGGGGCCACCGCATATATTTATATATAAACATATATAAATAAAACCACTTTTTGTTTTACATTAGTAATTCCTTTTGTGCATAATTTTAAATCATTGTTAATAATAAATTAATTAAAGCAACAAAACAACCTGAAGAGCCGGTTCAAACCCGAAAGAGCCGGCTCTTTTTAGTGAGCCGAGCCGAAAGAGCCGGTTCTCTAAAAAGAGCCGGAAATCCCATCACTAGTGAGAAAAAAAACAACAACAGCAATAGAATAATATTAAACACAAAGTGAACCCGTCTTCCTTCATTAAATAGGTTCTTTTAGATGTTAAGGAGGAATTGACTTAACCAGGCTGGCGGAGAATGAAGACAACCGGACACCTGCAGCAGATGGGGAATCAGTGAACTTTTATTGAGACAGAGACAATCTCTCAACACAGCTCACATCAGGAGATTCCTCCTATTTGCTGTGAGGATGGGTATATATTCTCTAAAACTTACAGGAGGGGGTTGTGAGGAAAGTGCTGCATTAGCAGAAAAACAACTCCATAAAAGGAAAGCGGCCTTGGGTGTTCTAGTCTCTTCGCTTGCAGATATCTTGCACCTGCAGGATGAGGCGATCGCTTCTTATCGCTCTCAAGGCCAAAGTCGTGAGCACACATTTTTATTACACAGTTGCACAGTAACTTTAAAGCTGAACAATATTTAAAGCTGAATAATGTTTGATCGGATTATATTTTCTTCAAATCCCCCTTTTGACCCATCTTAAATGGGTCAACACACAAAAATAAGTAACATTCAAAGGAACACAGAGACGTGTCGAAGCCTGGCTCGAAAAACTCCTCGGGTCTTATCATTTGTCTTTATCTGTCATTGCAGATGAGGAGAAAAGAGTCCAGGCACCACCCTGCCCAGGGGTCGGCTGCAAGCAGTCTCGGTTCCCGATGAAAGCAGTAACAGCTGTCCTGCACAAAAGGATACAACGAGTCAGTGCAACCAGGGTAGTGACACAAAATTAACAGTTCCTGTAACTCAGCAACCAAAAAGCATAAGTAATGATAAAAATGTGGAGAGTACAGAGTATACTATAATAATGAGAGATATAAACGTGAAAATGTGAAAGAATAAATCAACCGTAAAATAAACCCAGAACGGTAACTGCTAAGGACATTCAAAAGTGAATATGGTAAAACGTGAGGAAGGGGTGTGGAAAAAAAACAATTTATATCCAGTGGTGGGAGTACACATTCGCTCAGGCTTAAGTCCGGAGACCCTGAGAACATCGCTTAACCCTCACAACCCGACCAGACACAGTTCAACCAGATATATCCTTCAAGAGGAAGTGGGTGAGGGAAACAATTAATAACAAGCCTAAGACAAAACACCACAGAGAAACAACCATTCTAGAAGCATTTAAACAAGAGAAAGACGATAATGTTCGTCACCCTCACGATCAGAGTTTTCATCATCCGTTGGCGAGGAGGTCAAGGCCAGATCCTTTAGGGTAAAAATTAAGCCTGAAAGATCCGGTTTTTTTGCTATTCTGAGCATATTTTGGTTTCTCCAGTGCAAAGCCTGACCCCTAGAGTGCTTGGACCAATCGAGGTCCGTTTCTGACACTAAACTGGACCACTTCCACTGATGCCAACCTCCCAGGGTTATATACCACACTGAGGAGGAGAGATGTACTGCAAGGTTAAAAAGATCCCCCCCTTGGTCTTTGGTGACGGGAGTGACTGGGAAGCTAGCGAAATCTATTTCAACTACCCAACTTTTATTGTTGGGGACACAGAGAGTAATCATTCTAGTCGTACTTGGGGTACAGGAGGTAACCGTGTCTCGTTTCTTTCTAAATCGATCGGGCGTGGGCAAAACTGGAGAGGAAGTGGTGGGCAAGACCCTAGGGGCTACATTTGTCAGATTGGGACTGTCAGAAAGGGGCGAAGCTTTTGAACTTGAAGGTGTCAGAAGTGTCGGGGGCCCTTCACAGATCAGGAGTATGCCAATGGGAATGAGACCCAGGGCCAGGAAGCAAACAAAGACGCAACATCTTTGCCTGCCTGTCATTTCAGGGGGAAAGGGCCAAGACATGTTTACTTAGCTTGGGTGTCTTCTAATAGAGGATGATGGGGCAGAGAAAGGTGGTCCAGTTCCCCCCACCTCGCCAAGGGCGTGTTCTAGGAGTTAAAGAGCAACAAAAAGTATCAGTGACCCAACTTTAAATGAGCTTTCAGCGGTTAAAACTATTGCAATGTAAAATGTAAATCTTAAAAACTCAAGCCAATATAAAAGCAAAGTCATAAAAGATGTTAAAAATAGAAAAATAAAAATGTTTAGTTCAGTATGAAGAACACCCCCTTTTGTAACCAGCCGGCTTGTAGGTTGAGTTTTGGCTCCCTCAAGTGGTTGGTGATGCTGTTGCAGCTCCTTCTGACAGGTCCTTCTGCACCTCTCTCAAGGTTCTTCCTGGTTCGGTGGCAGCAGCGCACTGTGTGTAATGAAACCAGGTGTCACCTTTCCCTTCGAGCCTGACAGCGTGGGAGGTCCGCTCTGTTATGCGGTAAGGGCCTGTCCAGCGAGGCTCAGCCCACTTTCTCTTTGTGACTTTCAGGAGGACGTAGTCCATTCCAGGTGTAGCCGCCTCTTTCAGCTCTTGCTGGTTTCTTTCAGCGACCTGTGAGGAATACTGGGCAACAAAACTGCGGAGCATGTTATAATATGTCCTCGGATCGAGGTCTGAATCAGCTTCATCCGACATTAACAGGCGAGAGGAGGGGCCAGGAAAAGGCCTGCCATGCTCCAACTCAAATGGAGTGTAACCAGAGGTTTGATTTACTGAGCATCTTATGGACATTAATGCAAGAGGCAATGCCTTAACCCAATCTAATTTGGTCTGTGCACAGATTTTAGCCAATTTAGTTTTTAGAGTTTGATTCATCCTTTCCACTTTCCCCTGGGACTGGGGGTGGTAAACTGAGCCAAACTTATGTTTCAAACCTAATGCGGCTTCAACCCTCTGCAGATCGTGGTTCCTGAAATGTGAACCATTGTCCGACCTTATGACCTCGGGAAACCCATGCTGTGGTATATAATGATTAATCAGACACTTCACCACAGTTCTACTGTTTTCACTTGCTGTCGGCCAGGCTTCTGGCCAACCTGAAAATGCATCCACAGCCACCAGCAGGTACCTGTAACTACCTACTCTGTCCACCATGTCTGTGTAATCAATGATTATTTCTTTCCCTGGGCAAAGTGGGATGGGGAAGTACCCTGCTATTGGCTTGAAGGCGGGCTTGATTCCAAATTGGTTGCACTCCTTACAGGTTTTAACCATGTATTTTGTCATGTCTTTTAGATAAGGGTGCCACCAGGCGGCTAAGTTCCTCATCATTTGTGCAGGTCCCACATGCCCCACTCCATGTGCCTCTTCCATTGCTGTCTGTCTGACCCCTGGCGGTAGAATGGGCCTTCCATCTGGGCCACGCCAAACATCTGTGTTTGTGGCCCCTCTTGTTACCCATAATGATTTTTCCTGGGGGCTGGCTTTGTCCTGTAACTCTCTGATTGTGGCTAGGCCTAGTTGTATGGGTGGTCTTTCTGGAGGGGGTGTGGCTTCTGGGTCCATTACCATAATCAGGGAGGGTAAGTAACCAGCTGTCTGCTTAGCTACTAAGTCGGCCTGTTTGTTACCTAATGCCACTAAGTCTAGTCCGGCACTGTGTCCTTTGCATTTTACCACTGCCACCTTAACAGGTAACAACAGTGCTTCCGCTAATTCCCTCATTTCTATCTCATGTTTAATAGGCTTTCCGCTGGCTGTCAAAAAACCAGCTCTTAGCCACTGCTTGAGCTCCACATGCACTGCTCCCACAGCATAAGCTGAATCACTGTATATATTCACTTTCTGTCCCTTTCCCATCCTTAAGGCTTCAATCACCGCTCTCAGTTCAGCTCTCTGTGCAGACTGTTGTCCTGTCAACTGCTCTGCCTTCACTGTTTTCCATCTCATGTCTGTCTGTTCCACTATTGCCCATGCAGCCTTCAACATTCCACTTTCAGTTCTGAAACAACATCCATCTGTGAACCAATCTTTTTCTGCATCCATTAGAGGTTCTGCCTGCAAATCTGGCCTGATTTTCTCCTGTACCTGCACAACCTCTTCACACATATGTGGTTCCCCCGATCCCATGTGATCAGCCATGTTTATGCCTTCATGTGAGTAGGTGATGTGTGGTGCTTCCAAAATGGTACTGAGGCGTCTCTGCCTGAGTGAAGTGAGTGTGAAGGCCTGTGAGGAGACGTAGGCCACCACACTGTGTGATGTCAAAATTTTTAGTGGGTGGTTCATCACTATGTGTGCTGTTTTCTGAATGATTTTTGCAAGTCCAGAAACGTGTTGTGTGCACGGTGGGTGGCGTTTTTCAGTGTTGTCAAGCATTACGCTTACATATGTCAACACTTTTCTCTCTCCCCCTTTTTTCTGGAACAGGATACCATTGATATGGGTTCCAGTTCCAGAAACATCAAGATGAAAAGGCAAAGCATAATCTGGCACAGCAAGGTCAGAGGCGACAGAAAGCTGTTGTTTTAAATTTATAAACGCCTGTTCTGTTTCTGTAGTCCATGAGAGGGGAGCAGAGAGGTTTCTCATGCCTTGTTCATTTACCAAAGCGCGCAAAGGGGAAGTAAGGCCAACATAGTCTGGGACATAGGTCCTGCTGTAACCAGTCAGGCCCAAAAATGACAACATGTCTTTTACAGTTAGAGGTTTTGGATGGTGCAAAATGGAGTTCCTGTGTTCTGGGGACAAGGAAATACCGGACTGTGAGACCATGCGGCCTAGAAAAGAAACCTGTTTTCTTGCAATCTGTAGTTTGTTTTTGCTCACTTTAAAACCTGTGTTGGCCAGGTGGTGAAGTACCACTCTGGTGGCCTCCAAACAGATGTCAGCCGTGGGGGCAGACAGCAAAAGGTCATCCACATATTGTATTAACATACAGTCAGATGGTAGTGGGCTGGTTTGTAAAAGTTCTTTCAAACACTGATTAAACAGTCCTGGGGAGAGGGCAAATCCCTGTGGTAAGCGAGTGTAACGCCATTGTCGGCCTCTAAATGTAAATGAGAAAATGTCACGCAGTGACTCACGAAGTGGGAGGCAGAAAAAGGCATTAGCCAAGTCAATGCAGGTGAACCAGGCATGAGATGGTGGGAGGTTGGTCAAGGCAACATAAGGATTAGGCACAGGCAAAGTAGGAGTGCCAAGTAAGGCATTAATCCTTCTCAAATCATGTGCCATTCTGAACTTCCCCGTGCCTTTTTTCTCAACGGGTAGGATGGGCGTGTTCCACTTAGAGCAGGAGGGCTCCAAGACACCGGCAGTGACCAAACCAGAAATTGTTTCTGCAATCCCAGCCTCAGCCTCCGGTCTGTGTGGGTACTGAGGCTGCCACAAAGGGGTAGCAGATGACAGTTGAAAAGAGACTGGCTCCACATCAACTAAACCTACATCTGTGGGTCCATGGGACCACAAACAATCTGGAAGAGAGTCGAGTAAAGGCGCAGCATCACAGTGGTCTGTGTGTTCTCTGCCATGTGACCCGCTGACCACTCTATGTTGCAGTGTTGAGGAATTAAAGCAATCATTTAAAATTTGGTATGTCTTGGTAGATGGAGAAAACAAAACCTGTGGGAGTTTTGTAGGTGTCCAGTCAGTGGCCGCAAGGGAACGTTTAACCATTCCACCCAGCTCCTTAGCCTGGTGTCCAGGATGTAAGGCCAGTGACACATGGGGAGCTGCCTCATCAGACATCATGTACCACTGTAATTGATCTGTTGTAAAAGTAACCGCTGCTGCCACTCCCTCCGGTGCCGCAAAAATGCACGACATGTTCAGAGACCAAGCCCGCCCCTCACACTGCTCTTGGAACATGTGCTGGTACCAGGTGGTGTCATGCCTGTCATAAAACAGTGTAACATGAGGTGGGTCAGGGGGAGGGACATAAGGATGTAGGAGTGAGAGCCACGGCCGCCATTGCTGAAAAGCAGTACAAACTCCTGGTTCAGCAGGTGTTTCAACTTCCAATAATGCCCAGTAGATGTCAGCAGAGTCCGCCAAACAGGAGGAGGGTTGCAGCAGAAACTGACCACCTCCCTCTGGCCCATCAGAGCAGGGAAGTACAACCCCAGTAGGGAGAGTCACAGTTAGGCCTTGTGAAGAGCAGAGTATTGTGGCTCCTAATTTAATCAACAAGTCTCTTCCCAGTAAATTCACAGGAGCCTGTTTTGAACACACATAGCTGTGTAACAAAGTCTGATCTCCAACCGTTGTGGGGAGGGGCACGGTGTAAGGCAGAGTTTTAGGTTCCCCAGATATGCCCACCACTGTAATCACTGTGTCAGTAAGTCTTTCACGAGCAACATCCTTAATGGTGGAGTACGTAGCTCCAGTGTCCACTAAAAAGCTGCTTCTTCTTCTATCTACAGTTATGGACAGCATAGGGTCCGCCGTTGTCCCTTCACCGTCCTGGGCAGTCTGTGGGGTGTCCTATAGCTGGGGACCACCCTCGTAGTACTCCCACCCCATCACAGGCATCTGTGGGGCCGGGGGCACTTCAACTAAAGCACCACGAGGTCCACCTCTGTGGCCAGGATGCTGATAGGGCCCACCACGGGCTCCCCTGCCTCTTCCAGCAGCCGGGTTCAAAGGGCACGCTTTAGCCCAGTGTCCAGGTTGTCCACACCGGAAACAAACATACATCTGGCCTCCCCTACCACCTCCCATCTGACCCCTTCCCCTGAAACCACCTCTGTTTCCTCCAAATGGGGAACCTCTCTGCCCATAAGGGGCCGGGGAGTGATAAGCACCATACTGGGGGGGCTGTGGATCAGTTGGCCATGGGTTCGGATACAAATCAGGGGCAACTGGACCAGGAGGGGGAGCCGCAGCGGCCACAAGCTGCTTTTTAGGCTTGTCACCTTTTCCACCCAGGTCGTTTTTAGCTTTCTGCAGCTGAACCTTCAACAGTTGCAACTGTAAATCTTCGACGCTCTCCGCTTTATCATCAGACTTAATCTGCACTTTGTTAAGATTAAAAATCAAATGTTTCTTCCAGATTGCAAAGTCACAGTCCTGCAAATCAGGATTATCCTCCATTTTCTGGCTTACTGACTCCGGAATGCCCCTCAGCACCGCCCTTCTAAACCACATGCTCTGTGAACAAGTCCTACTGGGGTGATGACCTGTATGGTTCACCCAGTCTTCAACAGCCTGATTTAGATAATGGGTGGGATTTTGCTTTCCCTCCCATTTAAATTTCTGTAAGGTGCCTTGATTTTTGGGTGGGAATTGTTTGCGCAGGGCCGGTCCAATAAACCTCAAGGCCTGCATCAGTGGCACCTCGTTCTCATGCATGGTAGTACCCGCATTTTGTTCCAGGTCCGCTGCCTGAGATCGGGATGTGCACCTAGTTATAATAGCTCTAAAATCTCCCAGTGCGAGGTCCTGTCCAGCTGTGTATTTATCCAAACCAGCCAACCAGGCATTCCCTCCCTCCATTATGTCAGGGAGTTTGTCCACTAGGGCCTGGACATCTCCGAATGAATAAGGTTGATACACTGGTGTACGTTGCGCTTTAGTCTGGACCAGGGGAAACATGCCTGGAGGCTGAGGCACAGGGCCCTTAGATCTAGTCTGATATCCTAAACTGGGAGAGGTAGAGAGGGGTGTATTGTTAAGGTCACTGAGTTCATCATCAGTATCCTCAGTTTTTCCCCCGCCTGGTGGGGTAGCAGTGTCAGCAAAAACGTGGGCTAAACTCATCTGTGTTTCCGGATCCTGACGGCCCACCAAAGACATGGTAACTGTGACATTTGGTGAAGTGCCAGGCTCAGTTTTTGCAGTAGCGGTCAGATCTCCCTTAACAGCGACAGGAGTGCTGGCAAAGGGGTTGGACCGGGAAAGGGGGGCTGACGCAACACGATTATTCACCTGGACCACTGACCTATGTTCATTTAAGCAGCTGCGTAATGCTGCTTCTAGATCAGTTAATTGTTGTTCAGTGGGTTCCTGTCTGTTCATTCGAACCGCAAATGGTGCGCTCGCAAATGGGTCAGTTAGGCCCTCAGATCCGGTTCCAGAACAATGGGACATAGAGGAGGGGGCTCTACTACTAGCTGAGGATGTCGCCGACAGAGAGGAGCTTCCTGGGCAAAAATGCTTGGTATCTATGGGAGTTGGAGCTACGGGCGGTTCTTCTCCAATAGTCATTATTCCACCAGAGATATTAAGTACCGGATATATGCCTGCTGAGGGAGGAGTTGAGGCAGAATAGGGAGGTGGCTGAGACCTATTTTTCTTCATGTGTGGTTTTGCAGTTTCCCATAAACACACCCAGTGATTAAATTTAACTTTGCGGCCTGCGTGCTTATCTGCTTCCTTTCTGTGTCTCACCCCGCTCATCACACCTGCACCTGCTGCTGCTGAGTTGGCTTCTTCCTCTTTCTCTTTTGCCTGCATAGCCTTATTCTGCCAAATTATTCCCCAATTACCACTACTCCCCTCGTCCTTTCCCTTTTCTTTCATTAACCTTTCAGCTGTTTTCCTCAATGACTCTTTCTGCTTTTTTGCTTCTTTAGGCTGGTGTGTGGAGTTGATGACTGTCTCAACACATGTTAATTGTTCTCCCAATGTGCTAAGAATAACACCGGGACCCCAACCATCATCATTAGTTTCTCGATCTAATTCTCCATCCATTTTACTGTCAATGGAGGAGTGTTCTTTTATTGATTTTAAAGGAGAATTTGGGCCAGCTGGGTTTCTGCCTCTGTTAGGCACTAACAGCTGGGGCGCTGCTTTAAAGGTGAGTCAGCACTGAAATATCCCTTCAGGTGTTACCAAGCTTCTACCAAACCGGAGTCTGGCGGGTAACCTTGCCTAGAGCTTCCTGATAGGGGTGCTAGTTGGTTGTCACCTTGTTCACACGTCTCATTCACACTTCATACATTACCTGCAGTCACTCATTACCCTCCTTATGTATGTAATAAATGTGTAAAAAAAAAATTCTATGTGTGGTGTATTATTTTAACCAAAAGAGGAACCTAGTTCCTTTAATTGTGTAATCTGTGAACAACGGAGAACCAAACTGTCCTGCCCAGTGTTCCACAGCAAGCATTCAGCGTGTATTTATGTGTGTCCAATATCAAACAGAACATCAAAACATTTAAAACACTAAAATCATCGGGGTTTTAAGAAGAGATCCGTTTTCTCCTATTGATCAAAGGGACCCCTCCTTTGGACTCCAACCAGTACTTCTCCTTTTTAAGTTTTAGAGGATCTTTTCTAATAAAGTCCTCTGGGCCTTCCTAACCCTTCTGTAGTTTAGAGAATATTACTAAAAAATATTCTCAAGGCCTTTAACCTTTTAATTTGTTTAGAAAGGCGTTACTAATAAACCCTTTCAAGGTCCCAGACCTGCACTGAGGTATTTATCCGACACCGGAGAGCAACCCGTCGGCTGCAACCGTGGTCAGACCTCAGTTCACTCTTATCTTTATTCACTTATTCACTTATTTCTTATTCACTTATTTCTTATTCACTTGTCTGATTCTCAACAAGCCTTAAGTAAGCCAGACAATTTTGGTTATGAATTACTAGGAGTTTGGACACTAAGTATTTTTATAATGTTCAATATAGCAGAAATAAAAGGTCTGCTTACCTTGTTTTTGTGTGCACACAGCTTTTGTCCAAACTCCGTTCACTCAGACCACGGCCGATGTCCTCCCATCCGTTCCAGTTGACCTGGAGCGGATCCTGTTCCGTGACGCCAATTGAAGGATATAAAAAAAACAACAACAGCAATAGAATAATATTAAACACAAAGTGAACCCGTCTTCCTTCATTAAATAGGTTCTTTTAGATGTTAAGGAGGAATTGACTTAACCAGGCTGGCGGAGAATGAAGACAACCGGACACCTGCAGCAGATGGGGAATCAGTGAACTTTTATTGAGACAGAGACAATCTCTCAACACAGCTCACATCAGGAGATTCCTCCTATTTGCTGTGAGGATGGGTATATATTCTCTAAAACTTACAGGAGGGGGTTGTGAGGAAAGTGCTGCATTAGCAGAAAAACAACTCCATAAAAGGAAAGCGGCCTTGGGTGTTCTAGTCTCTTCGCTTGCAGATATCTTGCACCTGCAGGATGAGGCGATCGCTTCTTATCGCTCTCAAGGCCAAAGTCGTGAGCACACATTTTTATTACACAGTTGCACAGTAACTTTAAAGCTGAACAATATTTAAAGCTGAATAATGTTTGATCGGATTATATTTTCTTCACCCACAAGCAGGTGCCATGACTAAGAGATCATTAGCGTTATTCACTTCACCTGTCAGTGGTCATAATGTCGTGCCTGATTGGTGTATTATGCCATTCAGCTATTCATCAACTTTTTTCCGCATACACATGGAGAAAAAAGACATCCCAAAGAAACAGTATATGACATAAGTAGAACAGACCCATTAGTGATATGATACAAATCAGTGTTAGGAGAAGACAAGCGGCACAAACACACAGAGATGTTGTGTTTCTAGCGACGTGCAGATATCAGGAAGTAGTAATAATGCTACTGGAGCAGAGCAGGGCAGAGTAATGCTGCACATTTCTCCTCTTCTCCCATCTCAGCTGCCACTTTAATGAGCAGACAAAATGGCCTCTGCTGAATAATTAATATGTGGGTCCATTAACACGACATTAGAATGCATTCTATCTCTTATTGATTTTCTCCTGTCTTTTTTTTTGGAAAACTTTTACTCCATCCGTAGACCACTCTGCGTCCAGCACTGGCGAGACTGAAATATTGCTGCTGCTGTTTAAATGTCAGCTTTGTAATTACACATGGAGCCACGAGCTGGGCAATCCCACCGCCTGAGGGCCGCTGATTTATAGTCAGGCGCTGATGGCAACAACACAGACAAAATGCATTCACATCCTTACACACATCAAACGTAACTCGTCTCACACGCCTTTTTTATTTACCGTACAGAGTTAATCTGTTATAGTAAAAATGTAGTGAGTGCAGACCGTGCACTGCTCTGTTTTTAGGGGAAAAATTAACAAACCTAAACTGTTAATCTAGAAATTTTGCTCCAACAATGTGAACAAACACTGACTGCATCAATCTACCAATTATGTAAAACCTACAGTTATTACAAATGCCATATTTTCCGCACTATAAGCCGCACTTAAAATCCTTAAATTTTCTCAAAAATTGACAGTGTGCCTTATAATCCAGTGCACCTTATGTATGAATTCTGGTTGTACTGACCTCAAACCGATTTTATGTTGTACACGGTGCTCAAAGATCCGTCAAAAAATGTTTTAGTTCGACTTTGGTAAGCTACGAAGCTGCACCGCTTGATGGATTGTCGGAGCATTGCAGCTACTGTAGTCAGGAGCCTCGCGGAGTAATCTGGGTCCAAAACTCTGTCAAACGAACACTGAGGCATCACTGAGAGTTAAAAACTGTCTAAATTCTTTCATCTTTAATAAAATGATCAGCATTGCTGCTTTATCAGGTGTAACAATTAAGTTTAACATCCAGGCATCCATGAAAACAGAATTTATTACATTTAACAAAGTTAGAAGTTAGCAGGAAGTTAGCTTGCTAGTTTCCACCTAAATATATATAGCATGTTCTGACTGAGAGATTTCTGAAAAATTCAAACGTACAGCTCTGCTATCACTTCCAACATAAATGAAGACAGAAAACTAAACAGCAGTGAAAGTTAACGTGAGGGTTCCCGATGGTTGGGGACAAATGCAATTGCATGGCAGGATGCTGTGAATGGACCAAACTTCAGTCAGGAGAACAACTGAGATAATCCATCTACAATACGAGGTTAGTCATTCATATACTGCAACAACATGGGAATAGAGCAGCTGCCAGAGAATCCAGCATTAATGAATCAATGGTACAGAAGTGGAGGAAGCAAGAAGAATGAGTTGAGTAAAATTGGACTTACCTGACTGTTTTGTTTCGCTTAATGTGCCTTGTAATCAGTATACGGTAATAAAAATATAGCCTACACTTCATGGACAAAAAGCCATATCTTTGAATTCAGGTCTTTATTCAGTCCAGAAAAAGGTGAAAAAATGGGCTCACTGAATTTAAGTGCAGTACTATAAAAGGATGCCACTATTCCTACAAGTCACTTAGTGAAATTTCTCCCCTCCTAGTTATTCCACGGTCACCTGTAAGTGGTACTATTGCAGTGTGGAAGCGACATAATCACCAGGAGTCCATAAAAGTCACCAAACTTTTCACACTCCCAGAAGGATAACTCCTCCTGAAACTGTTGCCATTAAGTTTGACTTGACAAAATAATGAAGAACATTTGCAAGGGGAGTAAGTGGAGACAGGAGGGGGCCCCTCAAGGAAGTTAAGTCTCTTCTACAATAGTTTACAATAGTTTGTCAGGCCTCAGGGGGCTTCAGACTGGCCCGGGGCCCCAAACAGTTGCCTGCCTTGCCTGGTGCCAAGTGGCTCAGCCTGTAGGTGTAGTGTCTGAGCGCCTCAGTGCTCAGCGCTGTATGGAACTGTGTTACTTCATCTCATTTATAAACAACAACCTTGAAACTAAAACAATCTTTAACAGAACATTTGAGTTTGAACTGCAAAAAACAAGAAAAGAAAGTAATAAGTAATGTCTGGTTGTTGCTCCAAAGTCTGTATATACTCTATGGCAGTATTCAGAATCAGAATACTTTGTTATTAATAATAGTTAGAATTATATAATTGTTAACATATAGGGAATTTCACTTACAATATAGACATGAAAGGTAGAAAATGTAAACTCTCTATTTAAAAAAAAAGTAAAACCAAGGCAATCAAAGTGAAATGTTAAATTAAAGTTAAATATACCAAAGTTAAAGCTATGTACTGTACAGACAAGATATTACAGGTGATAATGATGCCTTTACAAGTGCACAAACTGTCACTGCTAATCATTTATTTTGTCGAGTTATGTTGTTATTGACACACAGGAAAACAGCCCAGTGTTATTTCTATTTAAGGTACATTTCACCTGAGCTGTGTGTCATGGAAATGTGTGAGGAAACACCAGAGCAAATGCTCGTTAAAAAAATGCCTGCCCGCATTGTGTTTACACACCATTAGTGCTGAGACAATAAATCAATCAATTGATCCACTAATCAAGAGAAAATGAGCTCACATCTTACGTCAATGATTAGTGTTTAAAATCCTCCACGAAGCACTAAATTTATTGATTTGCTGTTTGCTATTTTGGATTTAATCCTATGGAATTTCCACTGTGGCTAAAGGGGAAAAAGAGCAATGTGCAAAGGAAAGCTTGTGATAAAAAGCCTTAATATGAGGAATTTTACAGAATGAAAAGTTAATAAATCTAGAAGCAATCAAGAGTGTAACTGATAATAAAAATGATCGTTGCAGGCCTGCACACTTTAATCTTTACCACTACATCGATTCACAAACTGATAAGAGCGTCACTTCTCTGCTCAGTGTCTTCTGGGAACGGGCGTCTGCTCTTTTTGCTCAGTGGCCTAACACACTCTAGTGGCACGCGGGACACCCTGGTTCAATACACCCTCCCTTATGCACTCCGCCCATCAGTCAGATTCTAGGCACAGATACCTGCTGGGAAAACCAATCTATATCTGGATGAATGGAGGAGGAGAGGCAAGGCCAGATCAATGTACAGATATTGATAAACGCAGCCATGCAAGGAGACTATACTCCTTCTGAACTCATTCACTCTCTCTCTCGCTCTCTCCCTGTGAAAAGATTAGGAATCGAAATGAACTGCTGAGTAAGGTTTGCGGGTGTATTTGTGTGTGTAGATGACAAAAGAGACACTGTAGCGTGCTGGCAGATACTACAGATAGAGCAGGGAGGGAGAGGATAGGAGAGAAAGGGAGTCGAGATACATAGAAGAGACACAGATTACCACCACAGAGCTCAGTAATGGTGTGTAAGGGCAGCACGTCAATAAAAAAATACCTCCCGTTGCAGCGCGGTGGACTGCTGCCGCAGCCTGTACGGCACGACACCTGCTGACTCCCTGATCTACCTCAAATTACAATGATGCCCTCACACTGAGCTTCTGTGAACTACAACATCCACTGGCTGTATCAAACACACAGATAGATACCCAACATTCATATCCACGGACACATGCATAAAATCCCACATGCGGCTGCAATGCTGATTTCATTCAGAGGTTCAGCATCAGGGTCTGATCCCCCTCCTGCGATGCCCTGTTGGGGTGGTGATTTTTATATATATATATTTTTCCAAATCTCCTTCCCCTCCCTCTCTTCAAAGAGACGAGGCTTGACATCCAGGTGTTTTATAGTATTTGTGGCTCTGATCATCCATCAAGGCGATCGATCACTCTCCCAGCAGCTTTTATTAATGATCTTGTCAGCCAGCCCGCTCTCGGGTGCAGCCGCTTGTCCAGAATGATAGATCATTAGCTAGTCTGCCTGCTATTTATTCTCTCATGACCTTGTCTCTCTCCATTGTTGAGTGGGCCGAGTTATGAGCGCCAGAACATAATTCACTATTGATTCTGTATTTTTTTCTTTTTTCTTTTTTTTTTTTAACCAAAAAAAGTTTTTTTGTTTAAAGCAAAAAAGTGGTGAAGCAATCTACACACAAATATTCACTCCAAAACAAGCTGCTAATATCTACATGCTAACACATTACTGGTAAAGTTAAGATGTGTCAAAATGTGTTTAGTTAACTAAGCTAGCTGGGCACATAGAGTACAAATACAGTGGGGCAAAAAAGTATTTAGTCAGCCACCGATTGTGCAAGTTCCCCCACTTAAAATGATGACAGAGGTCAGTAATTTGCACCAGAGGTACACTTCAACTGTGAGAGACAGAATGTGAAAAAAAAATCCATGAATTCACATGGTAGGATTTGTAAAGAATTTATTCGTAAATTAGGGTGGAAAATAAGTATTTGGTCACCTCAAACAAGGAAAATCTCTGGCTCTCACAGACCTGTAACGTCTTCTGTAAGAAGCTTTTCTGTCCCCCACTCGTTACCTGTATGAATGGCACCTGTTTGAACTCATCATCTGTATAAAATACACCTGTCCACAGCCTCAAACAGTCAGACTCCAAACTCCGCCATGGCCAAGACCAAAGAGCTTTTGAAGGACACCAGGAAAAGTATTGTAGACCTGCACCAGACTGGGAAGAGTGAATCTACAATAGGCAAGCAGCTTGGTGTGAAAAAATCAACTGTGGGAGCAATCATCAGAAAATGGAAGACATACAAGACCACTGATAATCTCCCTCGATCTGGGGCTCCACGCAAGATCTCATCCCGTGGGGTCAAAATGATCATGAGAACGGTGAGCAAAGATCCCAGAACCACACGGGGGGACCTGGTGAATGACCTGCAGAGAGCTGGGACCAAAGTAACAAAGGTCACCATCAGTAACACACTACAACGGCAGGGAATCAAATCCCGCAGTGCCAGACGTGTTCCGCTGCTGAAGCCAGTGCATGTCCAGGCCCGTCTGAAGTTTGCCAGAGAGCACATGGATGATACAGCAGAGGATTGGGAGAATGTCATGTGGTCAGATGATACCAAAGTAGAACTTCTTGGTATAAACTCAACTCGTCGTGTTTGGAGGAAGAAGAATACTGAGTTGCATCCCAAGAACACCATACCTACTGTGAAGCATGGGGGTGGAAACATCATGCTATGGGGCTGTTTTTCTGCCAAGGGGACAGGACGACTGATCCGTGTTAAGGACAGAATGAATGGGGCCATGTATGGTGAGATTTTGAGCCAAAACCTCCTTCCATCAGTGAGAACTTTGAAGATGAAACGAGGCTGGGTCTTCCAACATGACAATGATCCAAAACACACCGCCCGGGCAACAAAGGAGTGGCTCCGTAAGAAGCATTTGAAAGTCCTGGAGTGGCCTAGCCAGTCTCCAGACCTCAACCCCATAGAAAATCTGTGGCGGGAGTTGAAAGTCCGTGTTGCTCGGCGACAGCCCCAAAACATCACTGCTCTCGAGAAGATCTGCATGGAGGAATGGGCCAAAATACCAGCTACTGTGTGTGCAAACCTGGTAAAGACCTATAGTAAACGTTTGACCTCTGTTATTGCCAACAAAGGTTATGTTACAAAGTATTGAGTTGTATTTTTGTTATTGACCAAATACTTATTTTCCACCCTGATTTACGAATAAATTCTTTACAAATCCTACCATGTGGATTCATGGATTTTTTTTTCACATTCTGTCTCTCACAGTTGAAGTGTACCTCTGGTGCAAATTACTGACCTCTGTCATCATTTTAAGTGGGGGAACTTGCACAATCGGTGGCTGACTAAATACTTTTTTGCCCCACTGTAAGGCTGAAGTTAGTTGATTGGATAAATCATTTTTTGGGGTACTGCGTTTGGAATTTGTTTCAATAAATAAAAAAAAACAATTTCTGAATTGTGTTGTTCTTTCTTCCTTTTGTTGTCTTGACTTTAGAAACATACAAAGACAATGACAGAGATTCTGATCATGTATGAGCAAAAAGTTTTACAGGACTCTATGCAAGACTGTGAAAAACTGAGTTCATCTCATGAACTTGTAGAACCACCTTTAGCAGCAATAACAAGAAGTATATGTAACTGTATGTGTATGAGTCTTTACAATGTTTCTTTTTTTTATCATTGAGGTTTGTTTATCCACATCATTTGAATCACACTGAGGTCATTGCATTGACCTTGACCATGCTGTTAGAGATTTGCTGCTGTGCTTGGGATATTTGTCCTGTTGTATGACCCAGGTTAGGCCAAGCTTAGGTTTTCTCCAAAACGTGGCATTGTGCATCACGACCGACTATCTCCACTACCAGAAGTCTTGTGGTCTGGTCAAATGTAACATTATAAACCTAAGCTATACTGCTATTGTTGATTGTTGATTCAATGACTGCAAGGTGCCCAGTTCTGGAGGCTGCAAAACACATCATACTTGTTTAGTTATTTTCTAATTGCACCATCATTAACTTTTATATTTAGCATGCTAACTAAAGTCTGCAGAGACTGAGTTATAGCTCTTTTTTGCAGTTTCTCTGAGCATTGCGTAGTCTGACTTTAGGGTATGTTTGGTGGGATGTTCACTCCTTGGAAGATTGGCATCTATCTTGACTGTTTTCTACTTATAGAATGACAGAATTCAAATTGTTTGGAAATTGCCTAAAAACTTTTACCAGAAGGATGAGCAGCAACAACTGTTTCGCTAAGATCATTGCTCATCACACACCTTCCATCCATCCATTCCCTTCTGCTTATCCTTTTCAGGGATGCGGGGGGCGCTGGAGCCTATCCCAGCTGTCATAGGGCGAGAGGCAGGGTACACCCTGGACAGGTCGCCAGTCTGTTGCAGGACTAACACAGAGACAGACAACCATTTGCACTCACATTCACTCCCGCATTCACACCTATGGGCAATTTAGATTAATCAATTAACCTATCCCCACAAACTGCATGTTTTTGGACGGTGGGAGGAAGCCGGGGTACCCGGAGGGAACCCACGCAAGCACAGGGAGAACATGCAAACTCCACACAGAAAGACCCCGGCCTAATGGTGGAATGGAACTCAGGACCTTCTTGCTGGCCTAAAAACCTTTACCAGACGGATGAGCAGCAACAACTGTTTCGCTAAGATCATTGCTCATCACACCTGACCAGCAAAAATCCCCAAACTTCTAGTTTTATAGAGGTGCTCACACTTGGTAATGATAATTTAATCAAGTGTATTTGATTAGCAGCACCTGACTGCTGCTTACCCTCTTAATTCATATGGAAGTTGTAAAGATGTACTTAGTTTTTCTACTTCTACATTAGTAAATATAGTGCAGTGGAGATCTGGCACTGTATAGGCGGTGTTAATTAGACAACTGTGTTGTGGAGCCCATGCTAGGTAAGCTAGCTGACCTTCACATGCACCTCAACATTACTGGTTTGTTACCCTGACCATTTATTACAGTTATCCCTACCTGTTTGTTTATGTAGAGAAGAGTTCACTTGGCTTTTCATATTTATGTGGTATAAATAATTCAAAACAGGTGGTTTTGTGTTCATTTAACCAGAAGAGTGTGAGCTTGAGGGAGCTGTGCACATGGGCTATCGCTACACCTGACTATTGCTGGTGGTTGGAGGTGGCCAGCTGGAACATTAACATATTTCTCTTCATCTGGAAAGAATGAGTTTGTGGACATAACTTGATGGAAATCCTTCTTTTGAGGAGTAAGGCCTGTTTCAGAGGAGGGGATTTGTCTTGATGGTGGGAGAATCAGAAAATCAGCTCCCCTGGTTCTTCACAAATTACAGTCTACTAAATAGTTGTTGGGATAATTCAGTCAATGACGTGATGGGCAGACAATCCCTTGAGTCACGCTGCCAGTATGGCTGAAAACATGTTGTGGAACATCACAGTGAGACTTAAGATAATTAACAGATAGTAACGAGGGGCAGAGAAGAATAGAAAGGAAGTGACTGTAACGGAATAAGAAAGAGGGGGGGAAAGGGCAGCAGAGAAAAGGGCAAAGAGAAAACAGCAAGTTGGCAGGAGTTTCACAGGAGCAAAGCCCGAGGCCGAGCCAGTGAGGTGTAAGTAGCTTCAGAATAAACATGAGCTCCATGTAAACAACAACCTGCCACTACAAGCGTCGGCTACGCACCCACACAGGCCTGGTGGGGTTCTGGATTCACTGATGTGTGTTTTCATGTGTGTGTAGCGAACACTTGGGTGTCCCTGGGGCTGAAAGCCTTGCCTGTCATCCTCCCATCACTCGTCTCTCTACCCACTTACATCCATAAGCCTGTCATGTTGATCAAGTAGCCGCAGGCCCAGAGCCTTTTGTGACTGTCAAAAGTGTGCACGTGAATGTTTGACTGTATAATTATAACCCGATTTTCAGTCTGTGTCTGCAGCGTACAGAACAGAAGAGCAGCGAATTAAACAAAAAAAAAAAAAACACTTTACCTTGAATTCAGAGGCTATTGTGTTTGTGTGACTCACTGCTTCAGTCTGACCTGTTTATTATGCAGTCAGAGTTGAGAGAGAAGAAGGAGGAACTTCTTTCTCCTCCAGATTTATTCATGATGAATGGCTTTCATGTTCAGAGCAGCATGGCGGCTGAGACTTCTATGGAGTCGGAGTGAGAGAGGATATGTGTCAAAGTAGGATACCATGTGCACAATCCTCAAAGTACACAGAGCGCATCTTGGATACAACTTTTGTTTTTTCAATAGGAAGAGGGCCATGTGACACAAACAAAACCACCGCTAATGGTCTGACACTAACCCACATTGGATGGATCCCTCCAAGACTGTTGGAACAACAAAAGTGATGGTTTGGTGTGGTATATGGGGTACAACGATAGTGGGTCCATTCTTCATCAATGGAAACATCAAGGCCACTGGATATTTGAAATTGCTACATGATGATGTGTTTCCCTCTTTATGCACTGAAGTTGGCACGTTCCCTCAAGATGGTGCACCACCACATTATGGGTGCCAGGTCCGAGCATTCCTAGATGAACAGTTTCCTGGAAAGTGGATTGGTCGTCGTGGGCCAGTTGAATGGCCCCCAAGGTCTCCCGATCTGACCCCCTTAGACTTTTATCTTTGGGGTCATCTGAAGGCAATTGTCTATGGTGTGAAGATACGAGATGTGCAGCACCTGAAACTACGGATACTGGATGCCTGTGCTGGCATTTCTCCTGCGGTGTTGCTATCAGTGTGTGAAGAGTGGGAGAAGAGGGTTGCATTGACAATCCAACACAATGGGCAGCACATTGAACACATTTTATAAGTGTAAATAACTCATGAATAACTCATGAAAGAATAAAGTTACGTTGAAACCAAGGAAAGGAAATGTCTAGAGATCGTGACTTAAATAACAAAAAGACTGGAGGTGGCAGAGTTGAAGATGTTAAGACTTTCATAACAAGTGGACAAGATTGGCAAGACTAGAAATGAATACATCAGAGGGACAAAGTTTGAGAGGTAAGGCTGAGATGGTTTGGACATGTGTAAATAAGGGATAGTGGATATATTGGACAATATATTGCTGGTAGAAGAGAAGACCAAAGGGTTTGTGGATGCTGTGAAGCAGGACATGCAGAGAGTTGGTGTGACGGAGGACGACGCTCAAGATAGGGTGAGATGAAGGCAGATCTGCTGTTTCTAACAAATTACAGTGGAGTAAATCAGCAGTGATGTGCTGGAGCTGCACTCTGTTTTGATAAAAACTAACTTAGCACCTCTATGAATGAAAACAGTTTAATTCCCTCTTAAAAGGTGAGATGATGGAGAGCAGTTGATGTTGACCTGCTATAGCATAGTATGGCTTTAATTCTGGAAAAAGAAAAGCTTTGTCACTTTTAATTTGAAAGTCTCAATATACATGATTATGTTTTTTGATTTGGTTTAGAAGACACAGCTGATTGCTTAAAGGTCTCCATCCACCCTGAAGTGAAGCTAACACTGTCTGCCATCAACGAGACCCATGCTGGGATAGGTTTCTGAAAGGCAAGCACAGAAAATGACGCAGTGATTCAATCATTTGGCATTTGATTAGCGTACCTGATGCAATAAGAAAAGTTCATATTAATAGGAAAAGGAAGCTAAATATGCAGATAAGTTTACATAAAAAAGTCAAACTGTGAAAAAAAAGGGTACAATCAGCATAACATGAACTCTGTGTTAGCTTCTTTGTACCATCACCTTTGCCACAAACACTGTTTGTATCTCAAATACACAAACGGTCTCATTGGTGTCCCCCATAACCCACCCTCCAGGACCCTGGGGCCCAATAAGCAGCCATCTGCAGACAACCTCTTCCACCACGCTCTGGCAAACATGGGCGAGTGCGTGCGTGTTTGTGTGTGTGAGAGAGAGAGGCAAAAAGGGGAGGTAGAGACAGTTCAAGGGCACGAGTACTCCATCAAGTTGAGTCCAGGGAATAGCCACCACCTTCCCTGGCCCCTCCCGTGTGTGCACCAGGTGAGCACCGAGACCTGTCCTTGGTGCTCGCCTGAATACACACAGTACGGTGCACTGATTACTTCACACCACACGCGCTCTTCAGTTTGAATTTGACCCTCTGCTGCTTCGCTGCAGCCTCCGTGTGGCAGCCCCAGTCTTCTTGCCCGTGGCCCCAGCTGACTCCCGGCTCTGGCGTGGGTGGTTGGGTGGGGTGGCGTGGGGATTTGGGGGCACTGAAGCTGTCCTCTGGTGCTCTTGCAGCCCTGCCTGCTCATCCATCCTAGCCTGCCAGCCCACAGATCGATAGCTCTGCTCTCTTAATCAGGTCTCTGGTGACTGTGGGCGGACGAGTGCGTGTGTGCGTGTGTTTCTGTGTGTGGACAGGTGGTTGTATCAGCTGGGGGCTGCACTTGTATTTCTTTCTATCTTCAGTCCTCTGACTCTTCACCATGACTGTTTATCTCAACCGTATCGCCTTGGCTTATTCTCCTCGTTGCTTATTGCCCCGGCCGTATCACTTACTTCATGCCCTTTGCTGACTTTATTTTTTGCATATTAATTTCTTTCACCCTCATTTTCACAGCTGTTGTTAGAAATCCAATCACTGTGACAGTCCTGCATCGTATTTTTGTCTTCTTTCCCTGGCTTTACTTACATCTCTTCACACGCTCTCTGCACACTCTGGCGGCACGCCAGGGTTCATCCGAGAAGAGTCTCACAGTCGAGTCGGTCCCGGTACCACTGCAATTTGTCGTAACTCGTGATGAAGACAGAAGAGGTTAGACATTGTAGGAATGGAGATGAGAACCGATGAGAGGTGAGAAGAGCGAGCGGAGCGAGAGGGTTAGTCAGATGGAGTGCGGGGCATCCAGCTGTGGTGTTGTGCCTTGCTAGAGAATCCGCCTTCAGGCTCTCATTGCACCTGCATAGCCACAGCTGCACAGACACAGTGTAACACTCTTTGGGGGGAAAAAAACTTCCAAAACACTTTTTAATTAAAAATTTCCAAAACTTTTTAATTTTCATATGAAAACTGTTATTCCAAGTGCATCAGTGTGTTTACAAAACTAAATCAACCCAACAGTGTTCATCGTCTTTCTCCTGATTTACCACCGCACCGGATTTCATTTTGTTTAGTGCAGGTTTAATTAACCATGATCCTTGATTCTGGTTACACCACTCTACCACAAAAAGCTGTCATTGTGCATTCTCTGATCACACCATTTTCACTAATCAAACATCAGAATATTTCAATAAGAGCACATTTACCAAACGCTGCTTCTGGGTTTGAGCATTTTTTTAGTGGAGCATTTGAAAATCCTGGTCATCACGATCCATGCACACCACAGCTAGCTGTTCCCCTCTCATTAATGCAGATTGAAGAGCGGACCCCTCAGTTTCGCTGGGTGCAAAACACTTCACAAAGTGTTTGAAATTTCATATTTATTTTTTGTTTTCCAAGAGCTGCCACAAACATTTGCAACCGATTCCCTTTTTTTTTTTTTAGCTCTAAAAAGGTCCTCTACGAACCTTTCATTGTGGGAAAGTAGCATAATTTGAAAGCACACTCACAATGGAAGTGTTTGGTTTTTTTATATGATAAGTACTTCAGTAGAAGACAAAGGGTCTTCTTTTTGATTCCTGAAGACAAGAAGTTCCCTCAAGTTTGAATCAAATCTTTTGGACCTAAGTCATGACCTGGAAAACAGCAAACATGTACAGAAACACTGTTTATACCACACCTTTTTGAAGCTAATATGGCTAATTTTGTGTCACTAACACTGTGTCTCCTTGCAGAGGTTCTGTTCAATACTGCCCTAAACAAATATCAGACTGATGATTTCCACAGTTTTCCAATGTCACAGAAGAGTAAAAAGTGGTAGACAGTAAACATGTTTGCCCAGTGACTGAACGATGGTACTACTTGCTCACTGCAACTACTTGCATTTAATTAGTTACAGATTGCAATGTGACTCCACAGGCGACCTCCTAATGGGAGGAAACCTGTCTCCCAGCAATCATAGACTGACTACACTCACTCTCAGAGAGATTGGCAAATAATTAATAACAGGGTGAAAACGTATTGCAATCAATCTGCATCAGTTTCCACCAATGGGCACAAACTCTTTGTACTGGGGACTTGAGTCGCCTGGTTGCGAGCTGGCTGTATTCTGGTTACATAGTTAAATCACCGTAGCAACAACTACTTTGTGGAGGAATTTCTGTTTCAAACCTGCGAGGTTCTGCTTGGACTGAACGTAAGAAGTTAATGTGAATTTCTGTGATCTGGCTTTCTGTGTTTGAAGACAGCAATGTATTTACCATTTTTCCTGATACATCTGATTTTTGCATTTATTTGCCAACTTGACCCCATTCACTCGCAAACTGTGAAACTGGCTGTCTCCTTTTTATTTGCCATTTTATCAGTCTTGATGCACCAATGTTGTTTTGAAGATGGCAGCTGATCGCAAGTGGTTACATACCTGTTCAAGGTCACGAGGTCACAAGTTCATTGCACACAGTCGCAAAACCTTTGATTATGATGTGCCCTCCGCTGTGTATTACATTTTACATATAAATTATATTTATAGTGTATTTATAGTTGCGAATAAGTTTCCTCAAATGTTAGCTTCCACGATGTTCCATGATGTCTTCATCTACTTTTCTGCCTCCTCTCTGTCTACCTGTGTGCAGAGAAACAGCCGTGTTTCTCTCTGCTGATGTACACCTGCAGTTCTTTATCCAGGCACCTGTATGTTGTCATGCAACTTTTCCAGTCATGAAAAGAATAGTCGCAGGAGGTCCTTCTTGTTGACCTTGCCCATCTGATTCCTCGGCATCTCCTCTACCACCACCAGGCCTGTAGGTATGGTGTAGGGTGCCATGTGCTCCCTGCAATAAACACCACTGTTAATATGGATGCACACACAAATACGCAACAACAACAACAACAAAAAAAGAAAAAAGAAAAAACAGCAAACAACTGCAAAACAAAGGCTAGCCCTGTGGCGGAGTAGTCGAGATAAGGAAACGTCCTTCATACGTTCATACACTCTGCTGTTCTTCTCCCTTAATATCCCCAATTCGCCTTCCAGACACAGACAATCCCCCTTCGTACAAAAACAATATAATCACTGCAAGATGAAATAAAAAAATAAAAATAAACAAATAATAAAAAGGGAAAACAGAAGGCTGTGATAATTAAAAGTGTTTTATTTTTTTCCGTTTTGAATGCCTGGTTGTTACGTCAAGTCTTGAAGCCCGGAGCTTTTTTTATTATCTTCTAACCTAGTTTGTTTGTTTGTGCGGACGTGCGCGTGCTTTGGTGTGCAATCCAGTTGTGCGTGTGTGCGAGCATAATGACTGATATGACCGCCATCAAACACTCCTTTCAGCAGATGTCCGCGTGTTTCTGACTGAGTGAGTGAAGTGTGAATATATACGCATACGTACACGTCTCTGTAACGGGGGCTTGCGTGCTTGTGTCGCCGATTTCTCCAGGGCAATGTGTTCCTGTGTGTCTGCGTGCACGGGTGCGCGCGCACAAGCCTGAGCGTTCGAGGCGGTGTGAGGCAGTGAGGGTGAGACAGAGATTCAGACTGACAGCTGAAGCCAGGGCACTGAAGAGTGAGCATCCATCTACTTGTTTATGTCTCATTTTATCTCTTTCTCGCTCTCCCCTACACCCAGGCCTCAGCAGAGGGCTGTGTGCTGGAACTGTCTGTCTCCTGGGAGGACCCCTGGCTGCAAACACTGTGTGTGTGTGTGTGTGTGTGTGTGTGTGTGTGTGTGTGTGTGTGTTAACCTGAGTCACAGGCAGTAGTTGTAATCTACCATACTGGACCAGCAGGCGATAGCAGTGGGATCTAACATCCATACACCATATGGAGCTCACAGCAGTACACACACTCACACACACACTGCGCTCTACAAGAATTCAGTGATGTAAATAAATGACACTGGTGGGTTGTAGAAAGTGTGGAGGACAAAAACAGATGGTTGGAAAGTGAAGAAAAGGGTGTAAAAGAGAGTGAGAGCAGATTTTTTATGAAAACAGACTGGAGGAGTTAAAAAAAAAGACTGTTTGTGTCACTGCAATGTGGAGGGTGAATGTCACCAGTAACCGTCTCTAGCAGACAAAATAAACTCAGCTGACATTTAGGAAGCGAGGTGAAAAAAAACAAACTGTTAGGTAGCAGGACAAAGTCCTCTGTAATAATCATTTGTTTGCTTCCCCCACATCTTCTTCTTCTTTTTCATCTCCCTCATTAGTCCATCTATGGCCTTTCTTTCTCTCACATCCTTTGCTATTGATCTGGGGACTTGAAGGCCAGTCACTGGGGATGTGTGTGCTGCTCAGAGACCCACACAGTCTGAATTAGGTGCCTCCATTTGGTCCACTAAACTACATAAAATTGAACTAGTAGTTTAGCTTTCAGTTCTAAAGGCTTACAAGTCAAGACATAACGAAAAAAAATCCAGCCCTTTCCAGGTCCTGAAATTAGGCAATGACAATGTCAGATGAAGAACAAAACATGACATATTACACCATGTCATTATTTATTTAGCAAAAACAAAGTGCAATAACCTGAAGCAATGGTTTTCTGTATGAATTTATCAGCCTCTCACATTATTGTGGGAGAACTCATAGCCCTCATCTTTACAATGCTGCTTCAGTTTATTGAGGTCAGTGAGCGTTCATTCATGCACAGCTCTCTTAAGTTCCCACCCCAGTATTTAAACCAGGGCGAAGCATGGACGTTGGACCATTGCAATGCTTTCTTTGATCTTTTCAGTCATTCTGTTGCAGATTTGCTGCTGAGCCCGGATCCCTGTCCTGTTGCATGACTCAGGATGGGCCAAGCTGTCAGACAGATGGCCTCACATTTGACTCTAGCAGACTTTCATGGTTGACTCAGTGCCATACTTGTTGAGTTTGCTCCTAATTGTACTGTCATGAACGTTAACATTTAACATGCTAACCGTTCTTCTTTTTTTAGTTTAGGAGTGATTCAAGCAGCTCAATTCTTTTCTCTATTTAAATGAAGGATTTTTTACCTTTACTGCCACACAAATGCATAACACTGACTACCTCAGCTGAGAAGGCCTGATTAGGAGGATTTTATTGCTACAATGTTACTTTTTGTTTTATATTTTATATATTTTTTATTTGAACTATTTATTCAAAGCAGCTTTATAAAACTAGATTTATTCAGTGGGTAGTTTTATTTTAGATCAATTACTTCTAGTATGAAGTAATAGGTTAATTGCAAAGCTATGCCTTCAAAGTAGTTTCCCCAGCACTGAGCAGAACTGACAAAGAGCTGTGAAGATTGTCCTTTTAAATCAGCTTAAGAAGACTTAACAAAAACATGGTCCTGTAATAATAATGGGATACGATGCTCTTTTTGGAGTTTGTTTTTGTGGATTCAGGATGATGGATTAGTTGTAAGTTATTCAGGTCACAATCTCCACTGGTGGTATGAGCTTGGAGTCCCCCTGGGCTGCAAAGCACTTTTAAAGGTGGCAGGTGGTCCAGTGGCTAGTGGTGTTACATCTCTGTTTTTTCAAAAGCAACACTTTGCTTAAAGAAAAATCAAAGCTTTGCTGTTTAAAGTCCAACACCAGTTGAAACACCAGTTTAAAGCAATAAATCCATTGTTAACTCGGGGTTGCTGGGGTTCTCTCTGTAATACTGCAGTGTCTTTGTGTTACAATATCATTCACAATGCAAAGTCCCTGTTTTAATAAAGTCTGCTTCCACTTGGACGTGTTTATCTGGTGAACAGAGTCCATTCCTGCAAAAGCAGAGCCACCTTAAACTTTTCTGACAGTTCACATATTTGCCTGAAAGAAAATACAGCATGCATTTTCACGCAGTGTGGATGTTAATATCAGCATAGCCTGATAGAATAGTACAGGTTCATGCAAAAATGTGGAAAATATCCCTATATTTAGCCTGTCAACAGCAATGTATTTGCTGGATATCAAAATAAAAGCAGGTATACACACAGTGACGTTCACCCTGTGACAGCTGAGATAGGCTCCAGTCCCCCCCCCCGTGACCTGAATTGAATAAGTGGGTAAGAGAGTGGATGGATTTTATGCACATAATGCTTACTTTTGTCTGCCTAACATGTTTGATTTGGCCGACTCTTTAAACCGGATGCCTTCTTGACTCAAGCTCAAAGGTGTCAGTATCTCCTCACCGGAGCTTGCTCACTTGCTAGGTGAATAAACCACAACACCAGTTGGTATGTGCATAATAAGAGACAAAATTAATTAGAAAGCTCCAAAAACAGTGCACAAAGCAAAGGTTATTCAGCTGAAAGTCACAGTACCTTGCCCAGGTCTTCAATTCTGGCAAAGTCATGCTCTTGCCCCTCTTCAGCTGCACTACAGCAGTGACTTTTTGACCCCACGTGGCATCTGGGGCTCCAATCACAGCAACATCTACAAGGTTAAATATGACAAAAAATCAGACAAGCTGCAGGTAAAATTCAGCTACTCCTTTATTTTTGTCTTTCTCTACAGCAAAAGGACACCAAACTCATTTTTGATGAGTTACCTTCAGCACATAACTGCTGGATATTAACAGTGATCAAATGGTTGAGGTGCTGGTTCAGGGCTTTAATTACATGTGTCTTACAGCGGTGACATTACTTCATTCCACTTACCCGTGATGTCTGGATGAGCCAGAAGGTGACGCTCCACATCGAGTGCGCTGATCTTGTAGCCACCACTCTTGATGATGTCGACACTGGTGCGACCCATGATCCAATATACGCCGTCTTTATACACAGCGGTGTCTCCTAGAATACAGACAGGCCCATACAAGAAAGACAATGTGATGTAAGGGAAACAGGGAAAAATACAGTCATAATTTTCTGGAACACCATTTTTATAACAAGAAGTTATTAAGCCCAATTACAATATATATACCTAAAAACAAGGCTGATAATGAACTCAATTAAAAAAATTAAGTAATATTTTTTTATAGCTAAGAATAGGGAATGTAGGGTATGTAAACTTGTATCTGTGTGTAAGAGAGCGTGTGTGTTTGAGACACAAAGTCAGATAACAGTGGATGGATGAGTGTTTAAGTTGCCCCATCCTCCAGACATACATCCTCCACAGACCCACGCACACTCATGCATAAGTTTCTGGGGGACAGGTGTGGGGGAAGGCGAGTACAGTATGTGGGATGAGGGGCGCAGCTGCGCTCGTGTATGACGAGCTGGGGAAATGGGTCAGTATGGATCAGTGGGGAGAGATTAGGGAGAGAAAAATGGACGGAGGAGGGAAGGAGAGGAAGCCTGAAAATAAGGATCAGGAATATATTCTTTAGCAGAATTACATTGGGGCTGTCCACAGCTGAAACAGAGAGTGGACGCAAGTGTGTGAGACACTGTGATGAAGTGATGCATAGCAGTTAAGTTTGGATGAATAGGTTAAAAGGTCAGCGAAGGTCAGGGACTGTTCAAATATGCAAAGTGAACCTTTACGTCTTAAAGCCAGCTGTGATGTTAGAAAATCTGACTCTTTTTCACACATTTACTATGACAACTTTTCACATCTTCCAGTTATCATCATGCTCAGCTGGGTTTTTTCTCTATCCAGGAAGTTGGTAGGTGGAGTTGGGAAGCTTGTTTGCATGAACCAGCAAGATCTGGGCTGAGCAGAGAGCAAAGTGCATACAGGACTGCCATCTGGGTTATTTCTCTCTCTCCTTGGGCTCCTGGCCTCTTTTCCTCGTCTGTCTTTGGTTTGCTCTTCCAAACCAAAGACACAAAGACCCATGTATACACTCAGCCCTCCATTAAACACACTACTGGCTGACGTGACTACTTGAATATCTCATAATTTCAAAACTGCCCCTGTGGAGTTTCTAAGCAAACAGAAACTCTGGGAATTTTCTACTTTCTGCCAAGAAACAGTCCTCTCAGTAAATGCTCTGTAAAAATGCTACACTCTTGATTTTATTCGTATTTTTTCTATTAGCATATTCATTAGTGTGTTTTAGAGGTGCTTATAAACAGATTTAGCACTTTGTCCTGAGGATGTCATGAGCTCAGATTTTCACTACATAATTATTATGACCAAAAGAATTCTCTATAAGGACATTATTATGATGGCCATAGAAATCTTTAATTTACTTTTCATGTGTTTAGTGTCCTAGTCACACTTGGCTGGGAACACCTTGGCAACTACCAGGGTTGGTATGGAAAAAACTATAGTTTCCATCTGGTTGGCAAGTGGTTGCTGGCAGTTGTTGTGAAACCAATTTCAAACGCCTCAGTCACACAGGGCTTGGTCAGCGAACCCTCCAACATCCACAGGTTGTTAGGGAAGAATCTACAGGTACATTTGATCACAAAGAGGTAATACAGCCATGCCTTGAAAACCTGCATGTGATTGCTTTTTTGCATATACTACGATATACCCGCTACACATGTGTCTTTCCGGTGTACTCTGCACCCGAGACTTAGGAAAAACACAACTTGGACACCAGTCATTCAGTCTCCACAGCATCTGTGTACACAGCTTGCAAGTTAGTATAAACCTATCCTTAAGATGCCACACAAATTACATATGATGTTACTGCACATGATATCACACGTTAGCCTTTCCTTTTGTTCCTGTTAAAGTAACTGGTTGCTGGCTGGAGCTTCATATTGATTAAAATTGTGTCAGCAGTTTAACTCTCAGTAAAAAAGTGCACAAAGCAAAATCCTTAAAGGCATGGTTGGACGTTTATTCCCCAAAATGCTGAACAATTCTGAGGGACATAGTTGCACTTGTAAGCTTTACACAGCACCCCTCAGCATTGCAAAAAACCTCAGTGTTGCTCAGTTAAGAACATTTAAGGTAAAGCTGTGCGTGTTTGCAGACTGTAGCTGAAAAATATGGAGTCAATAAAAGAAAGCAACTGCACCTGCCTCACCTGGAATCAGCAGCATTGTAGGAGAGGGATTACATTTTGATGGTGGTCTGTTTTTACTGCCATCTTCCACCTGTCCTCTATTCCATCATTTAGTCTGTACTGCTAACCCCATATCCCTCCATCCGTCTTACCTATACGTCCATGTTTTCAGCTTCTCCAGCTCCAGTGCCACACAAACACAAACAAACTATGTTTTCTTACGTTTTCAATTCTATTTTTATGCTTCATTTTTTTTCCAACTACCTCTCAAACATCTCTCATCACATCTTCTGTTTCCTTCTCTCCACCTCTCTTCCTGTCTCCTCTTCCCCCCTCTTGCCTCTCCACCTCAGCATCAATAGAGGGCCCATCTGTTCCCATATATCATGCACTTCATTTCAGTTTATTAGCTGGGATAAATCATAAATATTTCATTATACATCACGGGCGGCTGTCGCCTGCACACCGACAATTTATCACCGCTGCCCTCTCTGCCGGCTTGCCACGGCGGCTATAAGCTTTCCAGTCTATTAAACAAGATTGATACAGTGTGTAAATTTAGATATTGGGAATTTCTTCACAGACCACTGCTCCGCACTGATAGGCCAGGGTAACAGGAGGGAGGAAAGGGAGGATGGAGGGAGAGGGGGAGAAAGTAGAGAGGCGAGCAGAGGAGCTGGTTTGGTGTTAACACCACTATCAGGGTAGTTACAGTTCCCCCTCTTTAAGATGAGGGGCAAAAGAAGAAGAAAAAAATGATTTGGTTTCAGCCATGTAGCTCTCTCATCTTATGCAAACAGATATGGAGAAATGAGCAGTTTACGTGCACACTGATAAACTGTTTGTGTATCCTGCGTGGGCGTGTGTGTGCGCGCAAATTGAAACAGATAAAAACATACAATAAAATCAGTACATCTAGCTGTAGCGTCAAGCTGCATTAACGAAGCAAACGCTGACAAAAGGGTTTGAAAAGGAACGCTCAGACAACATAGTTGAATTGAGTTTGAAGTACTTATACAGGACTCTTTGACCTTGTCTCTTTGAGGGGAAGGAAGTAACGAGGGATAGAACAACATGTTTGGAGAGACGCACAAGTGGGAATAGCGATTGGAGAACACAGACTGATAAAAGAGGAAAGAAGGGCGGGAGCGGGATTGTTGGGAACTGTGTTACTAGGACGTACATTTACACACACAAATATACACACATGCGTACTGTATGTACTCACACACAACACATGCGTACGCACACACACGCACACACACGCACACAATCACTACTTCAGGCATCAGAGACTCTCCGCCATTATGTGTTATGGCGTCTGAGGCAGATATGGCCGAATGGCTTTCCTAATTAAAACGATAAGAAGCCTAATTGCACTGGGCTTTCATCTCATTCTGAGGCATTAAAGAAAGTGAAGGCACACAGTGTGAAAAAAAGAAATAAAAATAGATCAAGAATTTAACTGAGGATGGAGGGTCAGAGGAAACTTCCACAGTGTCTTTCAGAAAACCAGGAAAATGACATTAGAGGGGTTCGCAGAAGCAGAAAAGAAAACATCAAATTATTTCAAACCAATAACAAGAAAAACAGCATCGTGAGGAGAGGTGAGCTACGAGCAGCTGCAATATTTCCAACTATTTAACCAAGATTACAGTAAAGCAGAAATTGCCTTTGGAAGGTGACTCATTTATTTTAACAAAAATGAATCGCTTTCACTCTTGCTGTGATATTTTTGCAGAATAAAAAATAAGCTTTTGTCGGTGATATCCTTGACGCAGGAAAACCAAACATATTATACTGAACAAACTGTAGGAAAAAAAGTGGAGAAATGAAGGGAAACTGTATAGTTAAAACAAAAGCTGGTGTATGTTTTTGATGGTATGATACAGTTGACAGAGCTGATATACACTGTATGGACAGGCTGGGGTTGGTCGGGGCCCCTTAGTTCAGTCACACAGGCCTGCAGTTGCTAGGGAAAAATGTGTAATCTGAGATTGGCTGGCAAGTGTTTCCTGGAGACTGCTCGCTGTTCCCAGGTGATTGGCTGCAAAGTGGGTATTACACCAAAAACAGAGAAAGTTTTTGTCTTCAGAGTAAAAGTTGTGCCTCACCACTACAACCAACACATGCCAAAAGCTGCAACTTTCACTTTGAAGGCAAGCATTCTCACACTTTTCAGACTCTCACTACCACGCACGATGTGGTAATGAAACTGAGACCAGTTGGTATCTTCCATGCAAACTGCAGGTGATCATGTGCTACCGAACAAAGCAGTTTCAAAGCACAGTTTCACTAATAAACCGCAGTAATCAGAGATTCACTGACATCTGTTTAGACCTTTATGAATGATCTCACAGAGCTGCCACTTACAAACCTGTTAGGGAATTCACATTTTTCTGTTGTGGTCGCCAACAGGTCTTACCTGACGCCTTACCACGATATTCGAAACAATTCTGTGTATCTAACTTCATGAGAACAGTTTACCCTTCTCTGTCTCAGTATGACTGTTGGTGTGTTCCTAAAAAAAGCTGGAAGTTGGAATTTCTGAGTTCTCAGTCAGAGCTGAAATCTGGAATTCCCCTTCGACTCGGATTTCCCACCAGGAAAGTCGGAAAAGACCCAGCAACCCCGAGTTAACAATCCAAGATGGCGGCACTGAACAGCCATAAAACTATAAAACTGCTCATCTGCACTGCCAGCGTTGTGTATTTATGACTGCCTAAATAAGCAATAAACAGCGCACTGACCAGCCTCCATCCATAATGTGCTGCAGCAGTTTTTAAATTAAAAGTATAAAAAGAAACAAGTATTATGATCCTATTTTTATATAGGATTATATAATCCTACTTTTACTTCTTTTTTCTGGAACATGCTAAATTGGGAGTGGTGTCACTCCCGAGTTATTTGGAATTTGGAACACAGTGTGTGCCCCAGTGCACAAAGCAAAATCCTTAAAGGCATGGTTGGATGAGTGTGGTGGTGAAGATGAACTTTACTGCCCCACACAGACTCTTGTGCAACTGCACCGAACATCTTTGGAAGGGGCTAGAATGGCGAATGCAAGCCAGGCCATCGTGAAAATTTCAAAAAAATCCAGCAGGATGGTGTCCCAGAATTGCGAAGCTGTTACAGATCGAAGAGGAGGAGGGGGGTCACATCCAAATTTGCCTATGAATGTAGATTGGGATGCCATAAAAGCTGCTGTAGGTGGCTAAATATTTTTTGTATGTTGTTATAGTTCAAGAAAGACAAAGGGCACATTCACGAGGACATGTAGTTATGTTTCACTAAAAATGAAGTTAATGCAGTTTACTCAGCCTGGAGCTTAAATTTTGGTCCAGGAAGGACAGGAAAGGCCCTCCTGCACAGGGTTGTTGTCTCAACCCATCGAACAAACTGTTTGCCTCTCTTGCAGAGTACCCACTCAACAAACACTCAGTGATGACAGGGAAGCAGAAAAGGGGCTCCACACTCATCTTCCTTACATCAGGAAATGTGACAAGATTCAACAGTCTCTTCTATTTTTAAAACTTGTCCTAAATTATTATTAATCCCCCTCATCGATGCTGCCTGTGCCTTAAAAATGATGCACTTGTATTACGCCCATTTTTTCCACACAACAATCCAGAACGACACAAAGACACACAGACAAAGTCTAGACGTGTTACTTTTCTAAGACAAAAAACGTGCAAAAGAAAAGGTCAGAGTGTGACATATGACAAAGGCCAACACTGCAGAAACAGTTCAGTCTGCTGCCACTAGCTTCACTGCGAGAGGTGCCGGGGAATGAAAGAATGAAAGAGAGAGACAACTAAAATTTCACAAAAACAGTTTCTGTAGAGGTGACAGAAGTCATCTCTTAGCTTGCCAGCACCTTCTAGCACCATAAGAGATTTCTGCTGCTACGGGAACACACAGAAATAAGTGTTTGCAATTCAGTGTGGTTTGAGTGCGACCTTGATCTAAGTACCATGCACTTGTGTTTGTGTGCATGCCCCACTCAACCCTGGAGATGTGGCTGGCATTTCACTTCCTGTAAAGTGTACACTTTCAGTGATAAGATGAAAATGTGTTCACATTCACATTTGAGCCCATTCTGGCTTGTAGTTTATGCTTTAAAAAAAGTATAAAAACACAACAACAACAGAACGTGAACCTTGGGAAGGGTATGGGATAAATAAATAAATCTTATAGACATTCACACTCTCAAACAGCCTGAGCTTCTGGCTGATAGGGGCTTACTTGTAAACATAATACTGACTTCAACATTAAAAACTTTAGTCATGTTAAATATGAACATCCAAGTCATAAATGGATGGACACGGTCAGCAGCGATACTCAGGCACACTGTGGCATTTAAATGACGCTCAAATGCCGAGCCTATCATCTGAATGTCAAAGCAGACAGACTCATCAGAAAAAGGAAAATCTTTTCCAGTCTTCTGTTGTCCAATTATTGGTTTCTTTGTGCAAATTGTACTCTTAGTTTCCTGTTTTTCTGCTGCTCTGTTTTAAGGTTCAGAGGTGCTCTTCTTCATACCTTGGCAGCAACAACTCGTTATTTGAGTTATGGTTTTGTTCCTATCAGCTTGAAGAAATCTTGGCAGTAATTCCAGATTTAAGCAAAATATAGAAGTGAACCGTTGGGATAGTTAATGCTGTAAGTGACATGAACTCAGATTCAAGTCTGATGTTTAAGGTGATAAGAATACTTACATTTCACCTCGATGTCCTCATGGCTGAAAATTCCACATGCTGTAAAGGTGACGTCTTTAGCTGCCCTCTCTTTGACCTTCTATCTTCACTATTTACAGCCACCAATAGCCACTAGACAGGCTGCTCTGTAGGTGTTACACCTAATTAATTTTAATTGAGTGCCTTCAATCTACAGCATAGTCCCATCCTCTGTATATCTTCTGAATACACCAATGTAGGTGGATGCAAACTTAAAAAACAAAACAAAACAAAAAACAGATATAAAATTTCAAAAAAAGACTCCAAAACTCAGAAGTGTTTTTCCTTCTGACATTTTTTTGTAGAGCTGTTATTTGACAGACATAGAGTGTTTATACATGCCTCTACATGAGCATCGCTGAAGTGCTGAACATGAGCCTGACGAGGAGACGCTTCTCCTCTGCGGGAAGGTACAAGTGGAGTCAGGGTCTTTCAACCCATTCAGCACAACCTAAACTCTCACACTGCGGGTCAAAACTAAGCACCCTCCATCACCGTGGAGAGGAGAGCCTTATCTGCACAAGATGAGACAGGTCTAAATGTGTCATGCCTCTTCAGAGAGTGACTGTAAACACTTAGCATATATGAATATTAATGTTCCACATTAAAGCCCCAATGCCTAGATGGAAGTCTTAATGAGGATAAATAACAGACAGCCAAGCACCGAAATCTCAGCTCTGACATTATTTATCATCCTTAACTTTTGTCACAGCTCCTTTTTTAGTAATTAATATCATACAAGAAAGCACTTTGCACTTGGATGAGTGATCTAATTTGTTTAATATAATGCAATTAAAAGAGCTTGAATTGCTTTATGTTAATGTTACTGATTATATTCCTGGCTGGACTGCCTTTCTCAAAGAAGATAACAGGCTGAAGCTGAGGATTGATGTCTGTCTCAGATCTGCCACGTTCATCAAGGAAATTTAACCGCTGTTTACAAGCATCCACACTCCACAGAGTCACACAAATCTAGTCTCATTCAAGACACAGTTTTGCCTTTGCCACTTTGGATTCATACCAACTCTTGCCTTTTTGCCTTTCCCTGGAACAGACAGGTGAACGAGGTAAGAAAAAGAATCAGGAGGGAACTTTAAAAATATTTTATGCATCTTCAGTTTACCAAAAACCCCAGAAAAAAACCCATCCTGTACACGATATGGTGTTTATTTACCTGCAACTAGTATTAATAAAACAATGGCCAACATGCGTCGACGTCTCAGCTGTAAAGCTGCACGGATGGCTGTTTGATCGAAGTGCTGCGGGGAGCGGGGCGTTGGATGAATCCCGTAGGGAGCACTGACATTGGAGTTAGGAGGACACGATGTAACTTGGGGTGAAATATGACATTGGGAACACAGAGAGGGATGGAGGCAGGGAAGAGGAGAGAACAGCTGGAAGCAAAAGACCAATGCACAAATGACTAGTGAAGGCTCTGCAGGATATGAGCCACACTCCTGTTTGTCTGTCTGCTGAAAATTTCCCCCGCAGATCTAAAGCTCACCTTTAAAGCTGAGGTTACATCTCTCTTGGTTGCACACAAGCACACACAAACACACACGCACACCCATACTCAATCAAATGTGTCCTAACACTCATGTTTGGTGAAATGAGATTCTGAAAAATGAAGCCCTGCATCATAATACAAATATGGTAGATGCCAAAAAAAACCCAACCAAGTCCAAATTCATATTTTAACCACATTTGCAGCTTTTAAAAGAGCCATTTACCTCACATTAAAACCATATTTCAAGCAATTTCGCATTAATGTTGCCAAATGAAAGACCAGACATCATGAAAGGATTGAGAGGCAGTAACACAACAGGACCATCATGAAAGACAGCCTCTCTCAAACCCTCCCCCCCGATGTTTCTGCAGTTATTCTTCAGCTGCTAATTTTGAGGTGGAAAATCTTTGCTGCAAAAAGTGGAACCTGCTGATGGCAGACTTGGAAAATCTCCAAGTAATCCAGTCTTGTGAACAAAAACAGCTTTGATAAACTGAATGTTTCAGCTCCTCAGAAATCACAGTGAAATAAACAAAGACGTGCTGGACTGAATGATCAGCTTGCTATATGGTGGGTCAAAGTCACTAAAACATATCAATAACAGAATAGACTGATTTATTCATTCAACCATTCATCTCTTCATGCCTGTCTTTAAGGGGGACACCAAGGTGTTCCCAAGCCAGCTGAGAGATACAATCTTTGCAGCATGTCCTGGGACTGCCCCGGGATTTCTTCCCAGCAGGATATGCCTGAAATACCTCACCTACAAAGCATCCTAGTCAGATACCTGAGACACCTTAATTGTCTCCTTTCCTTTTGTGGAGGCGCTACACTGAGTCCCTCCCGCATGACAAAGCTCCTGACCCAATCTATAAGGGAGAGCCCAGACACCTTTTAGATTAAATTCCTTTCCACCGTTTGTATCTGCGGTCTTGTTCTTTTGGTCACTACTCAGAGCTCGTATCCAGATCACCGCAACAGGCTGGTACATCACCCATGTTACTACAGATGCCACACCAATCTGTCAGTTAAATTCTTGCTTCGTGGATGTCTCACTTGTCAACAAGACCCTATGACGCTCTTCCACTGAGGCATCAACTCATCCCCAACCCCGAGTGGGCATGCCACACTTTTCCAGTGTGTCAGCCAAGACAGCCCCACAGCATCCAGAGCCTGAAGAAACCTAAATCTCATCCAGCCCAGGGGCTCAGTCAACAGGTTATTTTTTTTTAATTTGATGTTTTTATTTTACTACTTGGGTTAGATATGGCAGCTGACTAGTTTGCGTGTTTGTTTTCTGTCACAATGTTTAAAACGATTCATACAAAAATCTGTTTTTGTATCTCTGAAAAGCTGCTGGGAGCTCATGAAAGTTGCCCTAATAAACACCTTTCACACAGTTATGTAATTAAATAATTTAACCTCTCTGGGGCTAATAGTCAGATTCCAGGCTCAGTTTTATCCCAACTGCTCTCTGCAGCACAGCCAAACTTCTTATTAGTGAAATAAAAAATTCAAAAACAGCTAATGCTTAAGCTTCTCTTTCTTCCCATGAGTTCTGACTAATTTATGCATTCATAAATTACTCTTGGAGGAGTTCTGGGTTTTGTTTGTTGGCATCAACTAACGACTAACGAGCAAATCTGAAGCAACGCCTTCAGTCTCTCTTCTCACTGCTTCCATTGCCTTGCTGTATCTATATGTGTACAATAAATGGAACAACAAACGCTCTTACAGGCTTACTGGGTCAAGATGAGCTTTCTTTTTAGCTCTGGACAGCAGACAGACTGTATTGTAGAGCACAAAAGGAGGGCTAAAAAAAAGTGAGAAGGGATCAATGTGCTCAGAGATGTTTGTGAAGATGAGTGGAAAGAGAGAACGCTTAGGTGACAGCTTCCCTATCGAGCTGTCAATCACGCTACACAGCACCTGTTAACTCTGGAGAAGACACCTTTGGCCAGCTGAGAACCTATTGATCTAAACTCCCACTCGTTCTCTGCTTCTCAGATTTCACATTTCTTTTCCCATCTCTCTTTGCTTTTGTCAGTCTCCCCTGTTAGCATTGTTTTTGCAAAGTTCAAACAGAATTTTTTTAAAGACATTTTCTCCTCTTGCACAAAGCAATTGTGGCTAATCTAAAAAGTGCATTTTTTCATTATGAATATTGAGGGCTGGTGTGCGTATTTTTCCTAACAGTCTTCCTAATGAGATACATTTAATCTAAAAATAATGAACCCAACAAAACACTGTACATTAACTCTATTGCCTTTCGACCTACACGACGTCTAATGCAAAGTTATTATCATTTTCTATTTTCTTATTCATTTTTATTACATTTTCAGTTCAGGTTCAGTTAGCTGCCAGAGTGGATTTTCGTTTTTGTTTGAAAAATATTGAATTTTTTACAAGTTTTTATTAGTTTAGGCATGAAGGCTTTCACACACCGGACGTGTAAAAGTAGCGTGCACATTTCATTTGCAAGAAAATTTCACAGGATGAAATAAAACATCTGGATTTCTGTTCCTGTTTTTGTCTGCAGCAGATTATTCAGATCGCGTCTTCTAAAATTTGCCATTTGCAATCCACTTTAAAAGTTTGTACATCCACGTTTTTACAGCCCAACTCCATAAAGAAAATCTTGGTAAGAAATTTTGGTTAGCAGCCACCTTTTCCCCCAACCAGGCAGTTAAATCCCAGAGCATATAGAAAAAGTGAGATACAGAAGGCCGCAAGAGATCAGCCCACTGTTAGCAAGCGAAAGATGGAGCGTGAGATTGAAACTGTGAAAGAAAAAAGTTGCTGTGTGAAACGTGGAGCAGGTGTAAGAGTAAAAAAGGAGACAGTGTGAGAAATGAGTTAAGAAGCTGGGAAGGAAGATGAAGTGCACAAGGTCTTCATCAAATTTTTGGACTTTGTCTTTCCCCCTTCTCCCTGCCTGCATGTGTATGACCTCATACCTGCTCAGTAAACCCACATCTTGGATATAGTTTTACTTACTAAAAATTCATATTTCAAAGTTTTCTATTATTGATATTTCAAATGTTCCAAAAGAAAACAAATAAACACAAGACAGAGTAACACTATTATAAGTTTATGTTTTTATGTCACTTTGGTGTGTTAAATAAATTCCTCAGTACTAAAGAGAAGAACAGAAAAGAAGCAATCATTTCGATGTAAACAGACAAAATGTTACTGTCCAACATTTTAAATGCACATCTCTTAATGACTGATGAGGGGATTCATATCGATTCAATAAATATTCACCTAAGTCGAGCAGGCACCAGGATAAAATGGCAAGCCTGTTTCAATCTAAAGCTCATAATAAACCTACCAGTATTTAATTCCCAGTAATAAACACAAATCTATAATGTTTTAATTGTTTGACTTGTTTTAATATTGCAGATTTCAATCAGCTCTGGAACCACAAAATGCTTCAAAGGCATTTGTCATGCATGCAGGAGGGCTGCCAAATAGGGCTGGGCCATATCGTACCGTTCACGGTAATACTGGTATAATGTTGGGCAACGATAAGAAAATGAAATATCGCGATAGAATATGGGTAAAACGCACATGCGCAGTGCCTTTGTTTTCATACGCACATGGCGAAAAAGCATGACAGTGACGGAGAATGAGAAGGGCGAAAGTGGATCTTTGAATGAAACGGATGAACCAGAATTGGTTTGTAAAAATGCTGCAACTTCAGTGGTGTGGAACTGGTTTAGCTTTCGTCCGTCAGATACACAACAAAGCACTATTTTTGGTAGCGCATGCTAGCGGGCCGTCGTTATTACCGTGTTTTCTGGAAAATACGGCACACTTAAAATCAATCCTTTGATTTTTCTGAAACCGACAGTGCCCCTTATAATCCCGTGTGCCTTATGTATGAATTCTGGTTGTGTTTACTGACCTCGAAACGATTTTATGTGGTACACGGCGCTCGAAAATCTGTCAAATTTTTTAGTACGACTTTGCTAAGCTACGAAGCCAAACCGCTTGATGGATTGTCAGAGCATTACGACTACTGTAGGCAGGAGCCTGGCGGAGTGATACGTACTGTGCTTCAACATAATATTACTGTATTGTGTGTGTGTATAACCTCTTTTTAAGTTTTGTGGATGTTATACATGGTTATACTGAGGATATGTCAGCCAGTTTCCACTGGAAATGCCTTTTGGTTAAACTGTCAGCAAGGAATTTGCATTTGTGCTGTTAAATTTTTATATAACTTTAATGCAGATAAAAAACAGCTGCTCGTTTAAGTGAAAATAGGTTGATTTTTTTTTTTTTGCATTAATAAAGTTGTGGAGTTTTAAAGTATTTTGTCTAGTCTCAATTATATCGTCAGTTATATCGTTATTGCAAATTTTCAAATGCATATCATGATAAATATTTTGGTCATATTGCCCTGCTCTACTGCCTAAGACCTGTGAACACACTGATTGGTAAAATCTGGATTTTTTTTTTTAAAAATGTACTTGAGTTTATTCTCGAGCTGAGTTAAAACACAAAGAAAGCAAAACAATGTGAATTTCCGACACAGTTGCTCCTGTTTGAATCATCGATTCACCGGAGAATTGAAGAAAATCTGAATTTGAAATTTGAAGGAAAAAAAGCTGCATGTGTGTTGAAACTGGCATCAGCGAACACAGGCAGGGCAGGTAAGGTGTTTGATAGCTTCCAACAGAGTAGTCCACAGTGTGTGTGTGGCTTGAGGGACTGGTCTGTGGGGAGCTGATTGCACAGGCTCTCATTATGTGGCCAGTGGCTGTAATGGAGTGTGACAGCAACGTGCTGTGCTCTGGATCTCTGTCCTTCCAGCCTGCAAAGCCAATTAAACACACTCTGCCTTGCCCTGCTTCGTTCTCCATCACTCACTCCTTCCTTGCTGTTCCCCACTCCCGCCTCCACCACCATCGGCAGCTCCCGATCGCTACCTTCTTGGTCCCCAGAGTCAGCTTTGCAGCTGACTCTTTCTAACCCCCTCCAACACATCTCCAAGCTCAATACTTCAAGCTCCTTCCCAAATCTTTTGCTTCCTCCTCTTATTTCCTGTGGTCTACATGACAATTCAAAGCTCTGATTGCTTCTGCCCTTCTTCCTGCACTCCTCAGCCCCCCCCCTCAAAACTAACCGAATGCCTGCCTGGGCTAGAGAGAGGAACATCCTCTGATGACAGCTTCCCTCTATGCTACCACACACACACACACACACACACACACACACACACACACACACAGAGCAATAGTTGGTTCTTCAGGACCTGGAGCAGTCACAACCACTTAGGAGGAAAAATGCCCTGCAGCACCAAAAACACACATAGTCCATTTATCACTCCCTCATAGTTCCCCAAAATGTGCGCGCGCACACACACACTGTCTGAATGTGTGACTATGTGTGTGCTTCCAGCATTGGACTCCTGGTTTTTAAGTGTTTAAAATCATGTCATCGTGCCCCGAAAGTACAGTGTGCAACACTGATGAAAAAAATCTTATGACATCTTTCATCTCCTGTGAATCCCTCTGACAGTACAAACCATAAATGGTAGTGAAATGCACTCGCTATGCATGCATACTGCTGAGGAAGATGAGGGTTTGGTACCTGTCTTGAACCAGCCATCCTCAGTGAAAGACTCTCTGGTCTCCTGAGGTTTGTTAAAGTACTCTTTAAAAACAGATGGCCCTCGAACCAGAAGCTCCCCCTCTTTCCCCTCCAGACCAGGTCGTACCTGATGCATATACATGGAAAGAAAGGAAGAAATCAGGATAAATACATCACCGTGCTTAACAGCTGGTATGAGATGTTAGTCCTGATATACTGTGTTCGTTTTATATACTATCATTAAAAATCTACACTGATTTTGTTTATCCAAAGGACATTTTCCCAGAAGTCTTATGATTTTCTTGGATATAACATAAGCTGTGCCGCCATGTTCTTTTTAAAGAAAAGTGGCTTTCTCCTGGCAATCCTTCCAAGCAAACGACACTTGTTCAGTCTTTTCCTAATATTACTGACATGAACTTTAACATTTAACATGCTAAGTCAGGCCTGCAAAGTCTGAGATGTACTTTTTCTTTATCCGTCATACAGTCTGACCTTGGGGTCTCACACTTGTTGGTCATCAGTTATTCAAGTGCATTTCATTAGCAACAGGAACAGGATTGCATTGAGTCTGATGCTAAACCTTTGTTTTCACATGATTTTACCTGATGACACCTATATATATTGAACTTATGGATTACCTGAGTCTCTTTGTGAGTGCCTTCCACAATGGTTGTATTAATTGTGTTATTCATAACAATCCGAACTTCCACACCAGGCAGCGGCAACCCAACAGCTCCTGTCAAACACAAAGAAAGCCCATGAACACAGAGAGAAGAGAATACACTTTGTCGAAGCAGAATGGGATGATTTTTGGCCTTTACAGAAGTGGAACACATATTCTGGCAATAATCAGTGAAAAAGCCATCAAAAGCATTCAGTGAGAGATTTTTAACACAAGAGTCATCTTCTCCAAGACAGCATTAGCCTCCATCTGCAGGCCAAAACTGGCCACTGGCTTGCTGAGCTTGTAAAACACTAAACTGAAAGCCATTCGTCTCAGTCACCACAAACCAGCTTACACGGACAGTAATGGGGATTTCTGGGCAATGCCTGATGCAGCCGTTTGCACAAACTTCAAGTAAACGTCAAGTAATAGAACTGTTTTTAGGTGTTTGTTTGCACTTTCAACCTGTTTCTGAAGCCTCCAAAAAAACAAACAAAGAAGAAACAAGGACTCAAGGGTACAGCAGGATTCAGTCCTTCAGTCTAATTTACTGCTGAGCACTTGACATGTTTTATTAATAAAGCACAGCAGCATGAAATGTTATAACTGAGCTGACAAGTATTAAAATACAGTAAGAAGTCTGTGTTAAAAAATCCAGTGTTCATAACTGTGAGGTGCAGTAACGTTTTAGAGAAAACTGTTACTAAAAAAAGGATTTCCACATTTCCTGACATCACCTGCTGTCTCCACAAACTGTGTGCAAGTGACACCTGGCGAGTTAAATAATTAAAGCACAAAAAAAATTCTCATTGGTCTTCTGTGTGCATTAATATTTGCACCTATATTTTATTTTATAGCCTGGTTTAGCTGGAGGTTTCTTCCTGCTAAAAGGGAGTTTTTCCTTCCCACTGTGGCCAAGTACTTGGGTGTTGTGTGATTTTTGTGGTTTCTCTGGATTATTGTCGGGTCTTCGCCTTACAAAAGGAAGTTCCTTGAGGCAACTGTTGTTGTGATTTAGTGTTACATAAATAAATGAAATAAACTGAATATTTTATATCATTTTGCAGACTAACATTTGCCCAATAAAAAGACCGTCAGGTTTTGAAGGATTCTATCAATTTTTATACAAACGGGCTTTTAATTAATTTTAACTTGTATGTCTGATCTTATTGTAAAGCACTTTGTGATTTTTATCTGTGAAATGTGCTATATAAATAAATTTTACTTACTTACTTACTATCAATTCAAACTGTATGAACTTTGGCTTGGAAAAAGTCACACCAACCCACACTTTGCAATCCGTCTCCCACCAAGGGCAATTATAATACTGAAAAAGTACACCATTTGAACCTATTAAATGTAATCACATTACTGCAGCGGTATCTAATAATAGCATCTAAATGTTGGGCATCAGGAGAAAAATCCTGTAAAAATTAATTCCTTATCTCAAGATCCTTTTTGTCCTTGAAAATGCAAGTGAAGTAACTCTGTACTTCTTACACAGGTAGAATGAGAATCCTACTACATCCTATTTATCATCACTTCATTCATTTTCTAACTACTTATCCGATTTATGGTCATCGGGAATAGTGTATTAAAATAACAGTTTTCAGATGCTAGCACGATTACCCTTAATTCACTAAAACTGAAAATGGATCCTTTTGATTGATAAAAAAGGCTGGGGTGTGAGAGCTTTTGTTTTGGCTTTTTAAGGTGGGGAAAAAGCTATGAACAACTGCTTTTATAAGACTGCCGTATCTACACTTTCTCTGTGAAAATACAGGGAAAAAAGCCTGAAAAGTGGGACAAAAAAAGAATCAAAGAGATGAAAGGGGCAGCAGCGTGAGATAATAATAAGATGGGGGGAAAAAATGAGGATGATCTCATATGTTTACATCTCAGGACGGGCAATATGACCTAGAAAGACACTCAGCTTTGTTAATATGAAGAGCTCCAAAAGTGTAAGCACCACAGCAAAATCAGGATAGTTACATGGCCTAAATACAGGAGAGAATTACTAATGAAACTGCTGCCAATAAGTTGTATTAAGAGCTGAAATGTCATCTGTTTAGCTGCTGTGGGGCGGGGGGGTGAGAAAGAGAAGAAGGTGAGAGTGAAAGAGAGATACCACTCCACTGCTCTTCTGAGAGTGTTTCCTGTGGTTGCTATTGATCCATTTTAACCTACTTAAAAGGCAAGATAGGAACACGCCGACTCAAACAGGCGCAGCCTCGTGCCTACATGTGCTCACACCGTCACACACACACACACACACACACACACACACACACACACACACACACACACACACACACACACACACACACACACACACACACACACACACACACAGGCAGACATACACATACACTTACACAAATGCTGAGAGGAAACATCAATAAAAACGCAGGCCTCTTGAAGCCATTCTTAATAATCACCTGAGAGGAGTCGAACGCAGCCTGCTCGGTTCATGCCAAACATTCAGTGAGCAACAAACAAAACAATACCCTGACAAAACAGGCAGGCAGAGGATTACCAAATCCACTTGCAAGCTAATTAGCTCTCCCTTTAAGAGGAAGTGTTGTCTGGGGAACAGGAAAGGAAGAAGACGGTGGAAGAGAAAGAGAGGGAAAGAGAGAGAGAGAGAGACAGAGGAAGAGGGGATGACAGGAGAAGATGGCAACCGCCACTACTCTGACCTCATTTCCAGACCTTGCTTTTGTTTTTGCGTGTGTGAGGGAGGTGTAGTTGGGATCATGGGGTTTTACCTGACATCACGCCAGAGACAACTACCTTTGATTAAAGCACAACGCGTGAAGTTGAAGTACTCACTCAAACTGATGAGGGAGGGTCGAGCAACATCAGAGGTTTTTGGATTATATGTGAAGTAGAACAAAATTTTTGAGAGCATTTTCAAAGTGTAGTATAAACCGGGAACACTGGCTCAATTAAGCAAGGTTTGCTTTTTAAATTATTATTATTTTATGTCGTTCTGTTAAACCACACTGCCTTTCTATGTTTCCAGGATAAAGATTTCTAATATATATGTGTATACTTTTAACATAGAGTGGCAGAAATCAGTGATTGCAAGTTTGTTGATTGATAATCATACGTTACCAAATTGTAAACAGCAATGTCAACTCAATGTAGAGCTTAATTACTACACACAGGGAAAAAAAGACAATTACCCTCTTTCCTACAAATCTGAGACATTCGTTTTAGAAGAGAACAACATCCACAGTCACAAAGGCAACCTTGGTTGACTGCCAACCAATCAAATATTCATCATCAATGAAACTGTGACTGACAGACACACTGATGGCAGTATGCTTGGCTAGTTGTGCTGTGCAGTATCTCAGTATTTGGTACCAAAAGATAAATGCACCAAATGACAAACTGATCGAGGGTTGGCCTGATTTAAAAAGAGAGCAGAAAACGCTGCCATTGGTTTGTCATTAAGGGTTTTCAAGAAAGATGCTGATAATCAGATGCCAAACCGATCTTTAAGAGGTTATCTGTATGGCCTCATTTCCTGCCATTGCTTCAGCAGCTGGTTTGTAACCTGACCATATTCTGCTTGGAAGAGCACCAAGACATGCATTTTATTATCAAGTTAGTATTTTGACACCTGAGGTTTCACAACTTTATCGTTATGCAAAGGGATAAAGGAGTTTTAAAAAAAAAAAACATACGCAGCTGGCGCCCAAACTATACATGTATCCGGTACTGACTTTGACATTCTAGACAGGTTTTTAGAAGATAATTGAGAATACAGATTTTTGGATGAAGCTAAAATTGTGTAATGCAAGTTTATCTAGCTGAGTGGCTCCAACCATTGTTTACAGGACTCTGCAACAGTGACACGTGGCAGATAAGAAGATAGTGGTGCAAAGTTAAGCAACGTGCAACGAGTTGCTGACTTGTTTGTGAAATACTTTGCCGGAAAGTTAACTAATGATCCCATGACTTCCCTTTTTAAGATAAGTAACACACATACACATGTAAAAAAAAAATTTCTTTCTTTACTCATATGTGTGTAAGGTGTGAGAGTACAAGTGCATCCACTTAGTTCAACCTGGGACGCGTGGGCCCTTGAGAGGGTTGGACAGCGCCATGCCGATCTCAGTCATGCCGTAGCGTTCGAGGAGTGTGTGCCCGGTAATCTCCTCCCAGCGCTGCAGAGTGGGAAGCGGGAGAGCAGCCGAGCCTGAAACCATCAGCCTGGAGAGAAAGGGACAGGCATGAGGGACACACGCCAAAAAACACATCTGCAGTTTATATTTTGCCTGAAAAACCTGTGTGAAACATGTAAATTATCTAATTGTTTGCTAATTAGAAACATCAATTTTTGTGCATCTTCTTACACGTCTCCAAGGACCTGATTTGTGAGAGTCAGTAAGCATAGGGTTGTGCCTTACAGTATTCTAGAAACTGCAGACTGTTTATGAAAAATATACAGAATGCAGCATGGGAGAGATGATTGGCAGCACAAAGGAAGCAAAATAAAAACACAGATGCCACACACACTTGTAAAAGAAACTGTGGCAGTGAAAATTATTAAGAAGCAAAACATGTACTGGAAATGTGGTGTGACATTAATACACCATCCACAAAGGTCAAAAGATTATCAGGTAGCAAGAAAACATAATAATGTAATAATAATGCATGCCACGAGTGCATACACACAGAAAGGTGACAAACAAATTACAAATGAAAAGAACTACAAGTGTCTCAGGGCCAAAATAAACTTTTAAAAACAGGCTTAATGCTTCTTGGGACTGACTTTGCTTCAGGTTTGAACACTTCAACACTTCTGGGGAGGAGCGCAGTCTGACACGCACGTCAACCACACCTTCATGTGGTTTTCAGCTCGGTAAAAGGAGCAAAGATGGCAAGAGAGGTGAGTTGGACAGGTACATGTTGTTGCTCCAAAAGCAGCTGAAATTGTTAACTGTGGTTTGATGCATAGATCATGTTTAGACACCTCCGCGGTCAACAGCTGCAGCTGCATCAGTCATTGTTACACAGAACTTGCTGAGGTAGTTGAAGCACTGAAAAACTTCAATTTGTCTCACAAATGAACTTTATTTTCCAATTTTGCTTTTTTGTCTTCTTTGAATGTGAACCGAAAACACTGCCAGGATAGGGTGATGGTCAATGGGCCCAATTGCTAATCACTAACGCATCTGTCAGTTAGCTGAGCTACTAACATACAGATGTTTGGAGCCCAGAGACTGGCTTACAGCCAAACTCAAACGTTTGTGCTGTCATATCCTGCTCTGTCAGGTAAAGTCAAGGCTTCAAGTTGAAGGAGTTTCACCAAAAATACTCTCCATCAAAGTCATCTGGACATAAATAAATACTAACAGGAATGATGAAGAGCCCAAAATGAATGAACTCCATAGCAACATTAAATTTCCTCTTTAAATTGCCTAAAGCATCCAACTATTGGGTGATTAAAAAAGATGATAATCTCCCAACTGATGACAAAATGCATTAATATTAACTTTAATTAAGCTCTATACATCCCTGTGAAAAGGACATTTAGGAAACACTGCATAAAAACCCTGCATTAAACCATTCAGTGCTACATTATAGTTGCTCTGTTCTTAACCATTTTGCCACCAATCAATATGTACTCATACATACATGGAAGTATTCACAAATACAGCTACTTGTGAGTAAAATCTTGTGGCACAGATTCCACAACCAGTACCTTATTCTCTCTTTGCAGACTGCTTTGACAAAGTCCTTCACATGAGGCTGTGTGAAGTGCTGATCATAGTACTGGATCAGCTTAGAGTAAATAGTTGGCACGGCCATGAACACATTAACCATGGGAGCCTTGGAGCTCAACAGCATCTCCCACACCTGTGGGGGGAGAGAGGGAGAGAGATAAGCACAACACATAACTGAAGAAGGAAGGAGGAGGAGGAGAGATAAGGAAAATAAAAGCAGTATATCTAACAGTGGGGCATTGCAGACTAAATTATTAAATCCAGATTCATTCCATTAGTTTTAGAGGGGAAAAAAAGTGACATTTTTTCATTTATTTGATGTAAATGGCAGAATAAAGTCCAGACAGCAGCCTCATATTAAACCTGTCAACATAATGCAGGAAAAAGACAAGCAAAAAATGCCCAGATTTCTAAAAGGTCAGGAGGAAGAAAATAGCCGGCTGCCCCGGACTGGAGCGGTATTGCCGGTCAATTAAAAGACCTCGTGTGCAGCTACTTTTGACAAATGTGCTTTTCGACTGCCACAAAAGGAGCCACTCCCATCCTCAGCTGCGTCAGACGTGCCGCCTTCAACAGCGGCGGGCACTAATGGACGCAAACATGCGTCGCCAACTACATGCACATCTAAACATACTGTATGAAAATCACATAAACTCACCTGTTCAAGGACAAAGTCATTTTACACACCCGGCCCCGCCCACTCAACCTCATTCCTCACACACGCTCACACATTGCAGTAGACGGCAGAAGGATAGGACGACAGCATGAATTAAATGAAGGTGAACGACGGCTTCTCTAAGTCACTCCCCCCGCACCACAGCCCACCACCAGTGCCCCCCTCCAAGCTGTCTCCTCTCAGGCTACTCGATCTCACTTCTTCTTCATTCATTCTGCCTCTATTTTCCAAGTGCTCCGCTTTCACTCTACTTTCATCTCTGACCCCACATCCTCCCTTCATCCCCCCCCCCCCCTCGTCTCTCACCCCCCTATCTCACATTCACTTACCTTCTCTCTCCATTTCGTAATTTCCTGCTTCACTGCCTCTGCAGTCTCTCTCTCTCTCAGACACATACACACCTAGACACATACTCACACACAGAAAAATGCACTCTGTCCCATCATTGCGCTCACCTGAAGTAACACCACATCCTTCTTAATGTGCCAGCAATTTCTAAACTCTTCCTTCCACTTCTCTTTTGTGTGACCCTCACATCACAGACTCACCCAATCTATTATCTACTAAACTATCTTCCAATCACTTCCTCTGGCTCTAATAAAAACACAAGTCAAACACACAGACAAATACAGCTAAGATGATTAAGATATGCCAACAGTACAATTTAATCAAATCCCAATCCAGTCTCCCAGAGTAGCGTTACAGGCCGATCTAAAAATTGCAAGTAACCTGCGGTTCACGCGAAGAGATACAGAATAAAAGTTTGAAGAGAGAAAAGGATGATTAGCTGAGCGTGCCCTGACCATACTGGGTGGTGTCTATCAAGTGCAGTGAAGCGCTCCCACCAAGCCCACTCTAGGCGGGAGAGGAAGGCAATTTATGTCCGTCAAAGAGCTGGCCTCCACCTAGGGGACAGGATGCGGTGAGAACCGAGAGCTATGGCCTGCATCCTAAACAACTTCATGTGCCCTGCACTCAACGTAAGACCCGAAAACAGTTCTTCCCGAGAAGGCCCGATTGTTGAATGTCAATGTGCCAGTAGTGCTGATTCCTAAAAACTGTCAGGTAAGTTCACTCAGCTCGTCTGTCTCAGTAAAGAACATGTCTTTCAGTTTTAAAGTTTTACGTACTGGGAAAACATTTAAAATAATCTGGTCCTTAGTGGATCTAAAAATTGGGTAAATAAAACCTCAGATGAGCAACAATATGTGATCTTCCACTGTTTCATTTAATAAAAAAAAAAAAAACGAAACCAAACAGCAGAATCAGTGTGTGAAAAACTAAGCACAGCCTTACAAAACCACAGGAATTAAGAGCGTAAGTAGCAGCCAGATGCTGCTAATCAAATGCACTTGATTAAGCAGAAATTTTGGTAGCTTGCTGGTCTGGAGCATTCAGGTGTGTGTTAACACAATGCCAAGGTGGGAAGACATCAGCAGTGATCTTAGAGAAGCAACTGCATCGTGTTTTAATGTTCGAGCATTTCACTGACCTTACAGTGGAATAGACCTTGTTTTAATAGTCAAGTCATTAACATAGTAGTATCAGCTATGTAGTTAGCTAAGTTTTTAATTAGTGTTTGCAGGTTCCTACAAACAGACAGCTTTTTTATATTCCTCGTGGATAATAGCTTCAGCTGTAGGCAGATTACCACAGTCCTTGACAGCAGTGTCACATTATCGGTGTCGTAAATGCTTCATGTGAAGCAGAGGTGAAAAACATCAGTGTTCAGGTTGCCAGTGTGTCTGAATTAGCAGATAATAAAAGTTCCTGCTATTGACGTTGATAAGTAGTATCAGTTCTTATATAAGACTTATCCTAATAGTTGACTCTTCCTAGAGAAGGCTGACTGTAACAGAGAGCAACCAGCTATACAGAGTGGCATATGGATTCTTACAGCCAAACACTTTCAAAATGCTTTATCTGTCTGAACTAGACAACTGGTGTATGAAACATTATTTTTAAAATGTCAATTTCACTTTGAATTACAGAACAGGCAGTTGTGAGTATTTCCAAGCAGCATTCCCATCAATCAGGCTACTTAAAAAAATGCCCTTGCCTGTTAGAATTTAAAAATTGATGCCTTAGCCATCCCTCTTGAGGAAAAACAATGACAGTAATATTACATTTGAGTAGTTGCTGTGATGAAGCAGTCAATAAGAAATCAAATAAATTAAAAAAAGAAAAAAAATCCGAGCAACGCTGTTTGAAACCCAGGAACGCTATCTGCTCCCGTCAGTCTAATACAGTACACTTGAAAAAGACTTATCTGTGATTTACTTGATCACAATTCCTGCACTGAAAATTCCCGACACTATCTCCAGGCAAAATCAGAAGAAAAAGAAATCAATGCTGGCCTCTGCTGCCTAGGGTACCCTTCAGAGATCTTAGGGGATAGAAGACGATCGATCACTTCATCAATGTACTGTAACTTCAGGAGGAGGAGTATAAAGGCTCTTTTTTTTCTCTGAAGATGAGAGAAGGGGTTTTGTGGTTTGGCACACAAGGTCAGGGATAACAGTTGAATACTGATAGCTATATTAGTCTAGCAATACCCATGTTGACAGATACACATTTTCTTTAAGGTCGTTTCTTTTTCATTCACCTTAAGTGTCATGAAGTGGTAGACTTCCTGACGTACAAACAAAGAGAGCAAAAAACAGAAAGGCACACACACACATACATTAAAAATTGTGCATTTACACTTCAATACAGCTACACTTATATACACACACGTAGCACCCTATCTTCCCCTCCCTTCTCAGGGCCAAACAAGCACTATCATCCTTCAATGTCAGCTCATCGATTGATCTGCTGCTTAAGTCCCTGCCGTGTGTCGGCATTGGTCAGATACAAAGCCACACAGGGCAATTCATCACTGAGCCCCAAACACTTAGTTTTGACAGTGTGAGAGGGGGAAAGAGAGGGAGATGCAGACGGAGAGGAGATGAAGCGAGAAGAGAGGAGCAAGAACAAAAGAGCAAAGGGAAAGGGAAGCACCAACTGAGAAAGAGGGATTCATGTGGAAAGAGGTAATGGTCTTTTTTAATCCATCAGGGTTGTCTGCAGAAGACCTCTCAATCTGAAAACTGTCTTTGCCTTATGATTAAGTTAGATGGAACCCTAAAAAAAGCCACTTTTGTTCACGGGGGATAATAAAAGACACTGTGTACTGTGCCGAGAGACAGAAGAAGAAGAAGAGTGCATCTCTGACCTTCTGAGGATGGAATTCGGGAAGCATGACACAGGTGGCGCCCACCCAGAGTGGGCACAGCAGCTTGTTAATGACGCCATGAACGTGGTGGAGAGGCAAGGTGTGCAGGATGACATCATCTCTGGACCACGCCCATTCTGAAACCAGACACTGGACCTGAGGGGTGGGCCGGAGTGGGTTGTTAAGATGTCATATTGTCTTTACAATAAATTACCTCAGTCAGCTTTCACTGCTACAGACATTTGTTACAATGATCTCCCCTAAGCTGTCGTTTGGTGCACTTCCAGATGGCAAAATTGATTTTTGTAACTTATTTGAATTCTTCCCCATTGTCACAGTGCGCTATATGAGAGGAGACCAACAACAGCGAGGTTCAAATGAAAGGTTTTATCCTCAGCATACATGTTGCTGTTAGTAACAGGAGTATCAGGATCCCTGTTTTAACAACCTTGATCTTGATCCCTTTTATTGTATTTGTTTTGTTTACTGCATTAAAATTGGGAAAAATAACTTTTAAAAAGGCATTTTATTAAAAATAACATATAATTACGTGTCTGATTTACTGTATTTTTTGTGATGTTGTTTACTTGCTGAACTTTTGGCACCCAGCTAATTTCCACCTGTGCACGTATGAGGTCCGACAAAGTCAAGAGATCCCTGTGAAACTGGTTACAGCCAAAAAGCACAATAATACTAAAAATCATTATAACCTAACCCCACTCCACTCCACTGAGGTGGCTGCTGGTGTAGAAATCTGTAAACACCTCATCAACAGTAATTTCTCCCTCTGTGCTGGGCAAACAAAACACAAAAAAGAACAACATATTCTAAAGTTTATCATCGATGCTCTGCTGCTCTTAATTAAGGGGTAGCTTAAACATCAGTGCAAGTCCAACATATACAGTTAGGTCCATAAGTTCTTTGACACTGACACAATTTTATAATTTTTGTCTATTCACATCGCCACAGATGACCACAAATGAGACTGAAGTGCAGATTTTCATCTTTAAATGTAATGCAATCCCCCATTTTCAGTGACTCAAATATAAGTGGACAAACAGACATAACACCGCTGTTGAGCTTTATTAATATTAAATTCTGAAAAAAGGAAAAGCATCTAGTTTTTTAGTCTATTAACTTTACTATAAAAATGATTAGTACTTTACACTTTCCATAATTCTCTTTTTAGTTTGATTTGCTCAAAAAATTTCATTTGAACAAATCTTTTTCTTATATGATGCTTCAACGCTGAAAGGCAAAAACATTTCCTACAATCACTCTAGTAATGAAACCATCAGACTAAGGACCTGCTTAGCATTACATGGAAATGGCCACGGTCATGTAAACAATACACACACATAATTTTTAAACTATGCCACCAATAAAAGTATTATTATTTATTAATTTTGTTAAAATGTTTCAAGGTCTAAACTTTGTGAAACCAGGACTTAAATATAGGTAAAAAAAAACCCCATCTAACTTCATATTCAGCTTATCTATTATTGGTTATATTGACACAAATCTCAGTGAGAACATCACAAAACTAACACATGCAGATCTATAAACTGTATCTATGATTTTCTTCTTAAATTAAAGAACTGTTTAGACACCCCCAGGAGACATATTCCCTGATTAGCATCACCCTCGTTTTTTCCCCACTGTGCTTCCTGAATAATCACTAATTTATGCCATTAAAGATCTCCTGAAGTTTTTCTGTGCAATTTTAAGTGAAACTGACCTACATGCCTGGCAGTGTGGAAAATTAAATCACTCTAAAAGGAGGCAGAACTTCACTTGAATCTGGTCGGTCTGGAAAACTGAGTGAGTGAATAATTAAGTGAGTCTGTCTGGTTTTTTGTTTTTTTATTTTTTGAGAGGTAACGTCAGGTTTTTTTGAAAAAAAAAATGCCTGCAGTGAATGTGATCACTACGGTGCGCTGTGTCCAACATATTGTGCATAATGGTATTTAAAGAGATGAGCATCATGAACAGCGTCAGAGTACTAAATGTCATCAGGGCAAAAAACAAAAGACGTCTCCTGGTCGTACATGGCTGCTGGCTTGTGTTATGACTCTTTGAATCATTAAATTAATTCTGACATTTGTGTACATGAGCATCACCAACATGCATGTAGAACACTGAATCTGGTTGCCTGTACAAAATAACGTAAACAGAAATTTACCTTCACGTCTCCCCCCCTCACAGGAACTTTAATTTTCTATGAAGTCACATTGATGGCCAAAAACATCAAATGATTTAAACAGATGCACTTCTGTAGTTTAATGCCAAACAAAATTATTCGTCAGGCCTTCCGTCAAATTTATTTTTTTCCCAATAAATGAAGCTTAATTAACCTTTTCTTTGTTTAAAATTTTCAGTTGTATAAATAAAACTGACTTTACAAAAGAAAAAATGTAAACAGAAATCCAGCAAAAACCTTCATTCCTTATAAAAATAATCTTTCCAAGCAACAATTATGAAATCTTACAATAAGATAGGACTTATTTTTTATTGAATACTGTTATTAAGGACTGTTATTAAGAAATAAAACCTAAACATTTAATAAATAACTGACATAAACTGATTTTAGTTGTACATTCACATAGCTTACAGCAAACCATGAATGCACTGTTAAAAGGTCTAATTTAAGAGACCCATAACCCTATGATAAAAAAAAAGAAAAGCTAATAGCTTAATTTACTTTGGCTCCAGTGTAATTAATAGACATAATTTACCATTGCTTGGACGCTGCCGTGTGTATGCAGAACCCCTTTGGGTCGCCCTGTTGTTCCACTGGTGTAGATGATCATAGCTGGTAGATCAGCCCAGTCTGTGATGGCTGTCTCCTTCTCCTGTGCGTCTTCCTCACTTAAAGCATCCAGGTCAGAAGTAGGGGGCAGCTTCAGACACGGCAGCCCGAGCTTCTGTGCCAGAGGTTCGAGGGTTTCAGTGTAGGGGTCCGCTGCCAGCAGCAGCGAAGTCTGGGAATCAGAAATGATGTACTCCAGTTCTGCCGGTGGGTGTTTTCGGTAGAGTGGCACCGCCGTCCCACCACTCATCCAAGTGGCCCACTGTGCTACTGTATAGGAGGCATCATTAGCACACAGGAAGGAGACGCGTTTTCCTTCCAGACCTCCAAAGTCTGAGTTCAGAGCTGTACCGATTCTATTTGCAAGACCTAAACTGCGGCAGTACAGCTGCTTGTAGCTGTGGCTACCACTGCTGTCTATGACTGCAAGCTTTTCTCCATACACTGGAGCTCTGGCAAACACCGGCTTCTGGTTTAGCCTTGATGAAGGTGCTGTAGTCCAGCTATGAGCCTTTCTCAGACCTGCCTGTCTTAAAATCCATTGCCCTGGCTCCAATGGACAATAAGTTAAGGAAAAGGCAGGTTTCCAGTGAGGCAAAGTCCACTTCAAATAGTGGCAAGTAGCGGTTATACATCCTGGCAGCATGTTTGACTTTTAGTTGTTTATACGCTCCACAGTTAGAAGCTCATTACGGCTCCATCATCAGTATCTTACATCTGCTCATAGTGAATATCTGTGGGTTGAAGTGAAAAACATTTGCGCTTAGTTTGATGAAGCAACACACAAAGTCATAAAGCCAATTAACTTTGATCACCAGGGATTCTTTCTGTGACAATTAACCATCTGATTAACCACTAGTTTTGGGTTTTTGTAGATCTGCTGGTTGATGGTTACGAATACAAAGCAAGCGCACTGATGTGGTCAGCTTGATAAAATAAATAACTGTTTAATTAAGGAACAAAGAAGATGATCTGGTTCCACCAGTGTTTGAATTTTTCATATATTATTTCCAAAATAATTACAGGAATCACTCAGAGATACAGACAGTCACTGGCTGAATTACATCAGTACTACTGAGCACCGTTTCACTCAGTGCCAAAGTTTGGTAGCAGAACACATCTGGGATAGAGGAAGAAAGGGAGTGAGACCACGTGGCATCACTCAAAAAACACACAGGACTTTAGCACATCTGTCACCAGCGTATAAGAAATTGAACCCGTGAATGATGATAATGAAATTTTTAGTGAGACATCGACATTTTCTACAGTTCATTAATTAGGCAGTTGGATCGGTTGTTGTCAGAGAAACGGGCCTTCTTTCACTGTGTTGGCTGACATTTTAACGTGGCATTTTTACACTGGCTGCACTGAGATTTCTTATCAGCCTGGTATTTACAGTAAACAAGCACGCTGTGTTAGATAGTGTGTCTGCAACCTTAGTATCTAAGCATAGACAATGCTATTTAATATTGCAGCGTGCAAGAACTGTGACAGTGACAGCCTCAGACACTATCAGACAGTTTCAAATGGTGTTGGTTTGACGTGTAAAATGTTGTGAATAAATAAAAAAATGCTTTAACTGAGAAGTTTTGACCCATTTTGTGAGATACATTTTTGAATGTATTATTTCAAAATAAGTAGAGTCCTGAAAAACACGCTGTGAAACCGCAGACACTGGGCAATTTCAAATACCTGAGGCTAGTAACACAACCACTCTTATAAAAAAGCTCTGAATGACTTTTGACCTGAGGCCTTTAATCCTCAGGGACTTGTACTGGGACACCACTCAGAGCTTTCTGACAGGTTGCTTCACCACATGGTAGAGCAGTAACAGCAGGGACTATAACATCCAAGAAAGGGTGGTGGCAATGCAAAAAATATAACTCATAAAGGATCAATCTCATTCACACAGCAGTCTGAGACAAACACACAATGAACATTAACCTTTGTACTCTATATAGTTAATGGTTTATGGGTCAATCCATGTCAGCTGACCAAATACTTTAAACTACAAGAATATACACTCTGGGATCATGAATGCTGCCTGAACATATGAATTAAACTAATGTTAAACTAAACATATGACTCTTTCTAAAAATTATTTATGGGAAGGGGGGCTGAACACCACCACAAGTTTTAGACTACAAGACAAACGCCTTTCTAGATTTTTTTAGGTGGTTTTATATTTTTGGAATATCACAATAACTTGTTTTTTTGTCATAAAAACAAGAAAACATGACGAAAAATATATTATTATTAAACAGGCAATACAAAACCAATTCATGTTTTCCTATGAGCCAAGTCAGAGAAATTATGGAACATTCACACACTAAAACGACTTTTTTCTTTTAAGGAATGCAAATAAATAACAACTACAACTGGAATTAAAAATAAAAATATTTTTTTCTATAAAACTATGGTTGAGAATTCATCAACAATAATGACATATTAGCATAAAGAACTGATTTTGATTTGATCTTTAAGAAATTATGATTTGAATAGTTTCATGGTACAGAGTACACCTCATATGTGGAAATCAGTGTTCCCAATTTCAAGGCCTGGGTGTTTTATATTGACCTTTGCTACAGATTTCCCGTCACAGTAGCGGATATTTACCCGAATACTTAAAATTACTCAAGGAATTCTCTAGATGCATCTATTTGAAATGGCTCCAACTGATAGAAAGAAAAAGCTTGAAAATGCCCCTGACTTCAACAGAAATGACTTCTCCAGGCTGGGGATTTTTCTAAAATTCTAAAAATCGGTCAGTTAAGCTTTCACTGTTATAGTAGTTACTTAACATATATTGCGCTATTATTGTAAATTATTATTTAAATTATTTAATCAATGATTAACAACATCGTGACTCTTTAATAGCATTAACATCATTCAGTCACTTGTCGACTTAAACAGCTTTAAACAGCAACACCGTGAAGTTACAGGAGGACGGACAATGACGAGGATGACCACCGACCGAAATAACCTCTTCATCTTAACGCCACTGTGCTCAGTCCAGGTGACTCTGACCGTCTCTGACTTTCACTTTATTCAGCGAGGACAGGTGACCGGACATCAGCCATGACATGAACGGTACACCTCCGCGTTTGACGGCTACAAACACAACGATATCTCGTAAAATAACACCCAGTTTCACTGTCTACACCTTTCTCTGTTAACTATTTCACTTTCACCTTACCTACAATAATAGTCGGCATTTCTTGGAGTGAAGGACAGTGCCACAACATTAAGCGTCCGGTTTGAAACAATAGTGGTTTAAACAGTTCCCGTCTCGTAAGTACACAGCACAAAGCCAGTTTCTGCAGGGTGGTTGACACTTTAAATACGCAGCTTTAATAACCCTTGAACAATGTTTTAAATGATTTTTAATGATCTTACTTTATTAGTCTACAAAATAAAAACTTACATAAAATAAAATGACAATCACACATTCAAAGCATGTCTGGATATAGCAACGCAAAACCTATGATCTTGTCTCTGCCTATCACTGTACTGCTGCTTTAAAACTCAATTAATTTTCCTATTTTGATGATTAAAGGGGCAAAACAATAATAAGAAATGAGTTAAATATCAGGCCAACAAAAATATAGTTTCAGATAACTAAATCCTTAATTATAAACAAACTAGCATGAGCTGTGTTTTTCTGTCATCCCGTGGTTATTAACTCAGCTTGGCAGTTGTTGGCATAACCTCCACCCACTTTACTGAGGACCTGCAGATCCAGTGGAGAAGCTGCTCGCCAGAGAGGAGGACACGGGAGGGGAGAGCGGGACGTATACGCAGCCGCTCCACACAGTGCTGTGTTTTAGATCACGTGCCAGTCCCACCACGCAGTGTGCCAACTAGCTTGGCTGGCTTCATCATCACAGTGCAAGTGGGCACATTCAGCCGCCAGCTGGCAGTCGCGGGCCTCAGATAAGAGAATGGTACAGACATGGCACACGTTCAAAAAGTTTTCACTTCCCTCCCCAAACCCCCTACACTGCAAACGAGGATGGCATGTTCCTAAAAACTGGAGCCTTTGTTTCTCAGTGCTCCCCTCCACTCTCAGGAATAGTGGCAAAGACCACTCGTTCCCATTCGCAGGGAAAATGCTATTGAAGGGAATGCTATGCTACCCCAGCAACTATGTAATTTCCAGAGAATCCTTTATTTGTAGGGAATTTGGAGTCTTCAGTGTTTTTCTGACGCAGATGGCGCTGCCAGATTTTCAAAGGATTCAACTCAAAAATGACCGAATGTCATCTCTGATGTAACGAAATAAGGCGCAGAAGACCCGTGTTTTTGGATTTGTTTCCTGGAAGTTGGCCATGTCTTCGACGTGTGTTATGTGGGGACGGGAATCTGAGCCAGAGATTTATTTACAGCTACTTGTGACATGCAGGGATGGATGAACAGGGGAGGATAATAAAGACACGCTTGTCATGTAAGGACGAGACACGGCTATCGCAAGGAGTTACGGTTTTGGCTACATTGCGAAAAACGAGGGTTAGATGCAGTATATAGTAAGCAGAGGCTGGCATTCTGCTGTGGTGGCCTCCTGCCAGCGCGCCATTCAAAAAAGAACACCTTAAAGGATCTCGCCACTGATGGGCAGGATGGCCGCAAGCAGGCGCCAACTCTCATCTTGGCAAGGGACGGCATCAGAGGAAAAGAGAAAAGAGGGGACCCCCCACAGATCTGTGAGAGTGGCTGAGATGGTAACACAAACCGTGGGGAGTACCCAGGCATGTGTCAGGTTGGCATCAATGTGAGAATGTCTTGGCAAGCGTGCCGTTCTTTCCCCTCCCACCCCAGCTCACACACAAACACACTGTTGCCCTGCTTGGAACACATGGTACATCAGCAGCGGCATCTGGCCACGCTGACTCCTGGCAGCTGCGCTTCGTCTTCGCCAGTTGGGAGTCTTGGCACTGCCACTTCATCAACTACCTGTGGCTCCTCCTGGGTAAAAAAGGCGAGCGATGAATTATTCCGAGGCTGCAGCTGCAAACTTGACTTTCATCCAAGAGATTGGATGTAAACATATGACTGCCTCACGGAGCACATGCCACCCACATGCTAATGCACGGTTGACGACGTTGCTTGTGTCCTGCGCAAAGGGACATGGGTGTCCTTGCGCGATGGTGCGGTTCACTTTAAGGGAAAGTTAAAGGCTTGTGATAGAAGCAGCAGATGCAACTGGAAGCTTTTGCTTGACAAAAACAGATTTGAAAGCTTCAAAATAAGAAAAACCAAATTGAGAAAAAGACACATTTAAGAGGCAGTGACACAGCTTTCTGAAGGACATAGGAATTTGAGCTTAGGGATCTTCATACAGCGGAATCAGCATGTCTTATTGTGTTGGGAAATAGCGTTGAATAGGCAAATCGAAAAGCCAAGGATTACTCTGAAAGGAATCTCACTACCATTTTGATAATGAACAAATGGACCTTTCAACTCTACAATTACCGCCTTACATTCCAGTTCTAATGGAGGTTTTGACAACTGAGGGCATTTATCTGAGGTTTTTTGAATTCATTTCAGCTGTGACATCATGGATTGATGGCAAAGGTTAGGAAGATTACCTCCAAATGGAAGTGGAAATCTTTGGGAGATGTGATCATAAAGCCGATAGACAGTATTCCCTGATGTTAATTTGTTTAAAGCTCTGTAGTTTTTTTTAAACTCTTGTCACAAATCATATCGTCTGCTGTTTCATAGCTGAGCTGCATTTAATGCCAGCTCTTCTCCATCATTCCAGAAAGGTTTGGGGGATTTCCTGAACTCTCAATTGATTTTTCTTGCGCTGAACACCTCGTGGCAAAAACCCAAATGTTTCAGTTTATCCCAAATGTCAGCTCTTCTTCCATCCAAGGCTGTTAGTAGTGATCCAAAAAGAAGAAGAAGAAGAAAAAATTACATTGTGTTTACAACGAGCCTTGTTGAGTTTTAATGACATTATGGGCACCCAGTCAAGTTATCGATCACATATTTTTTGTTTATGTGTATACATTAGGTAAAGTGAAGGCAGGCAGAGAAGGGAAGAGACATTAAGACGGCAAAAGGCCAAATGAAACACGAGGAATTCTTGCTATCCCCTCGCTTTCTGCAGAGTTCATGTTCTTCTCTCGGCTACTCGAGAACTGCCTGACCCAATTTGAATTCAAAACTTGTTGTGTTAGTATTTTTTCATCCTTGTTTCGAGAGCAACGTTGTTGGCAAGCTGTTAAAATCTGTCAAAAGTTGAATAAATCACTCACTAGAACACACACACACACACACACACTCTCACTTTTTTTCCTGTGGGTGTTAGTCATCTGACAGTGACCCAGTGGGAGTTTTTTTCTCCATCTGTGTCAGTCTGACCCATTTTTGCCCTCGGCCACATCCAACTGTTCCATGTCCCAAACATATGTGTGGTGGCAGGGGGATAAGCGAACCATCGCCGCGCGGGACCTGCAGACACACTGCAGATATGACACTGGACCCTGCTCTCCTGTCTGTCTGCTTCCCATAGCATATGTCATCACTGCTTCTTCTGCTTCTTTTCCTCCCCTGAGTCAGACGTGTTTCATCAGATTTGATTATCTGATGACGTGAAATTAATTTGTGCCTCCTTCTTTTCTATACTGGCCTCAGTTTGTCATCCTGAGTCTGCATCTGTCTCATTAACTAATTTTTATTGAATGTGCACCTAGGGCTGGGCAATATGGCCTAAAATCCATATCACGGTATAATTTGAAGCATGTGCGGTAACGATATATATCGCGATATATTTTTTTCTTCTGTATAATGTATTTTACACACTGTAAGGCACACTTAAAATCCTTTCATTTTCTCAAAAATCGACAGTGTGCCTTATGTATGAATTCTGGTTGTGCTTACTGACCTCGAACCGATTTTATGTGCTACACAGCGCACAGAAATCTGTCAAAAAATGTTTTAGTTCGACTTTGGTAAGCTATGAAGCCGCACCGCTTGATGGATTGTCGGAGCATTACGGCTGTCAGGAGCCTCGCGGAGTAATCTGGGTCCTAAATTCTTTAATAAAATGATTAACGTTGCTGCTTTACCAGGTGTAACAATTAAGTTTAACATCCAGGCATCCATGAAAACAGAATTTATTACATTTAACAAAGTTAGAAGTTAGCAAGAAGTTAGCTCACTAGTTTCCACCTAAATATATATTGCATGTTCTGACTGAGAGATTTCTGAAAAATTCAAACGTACAGCTCTGCTATCACTTCCAACATAAATGAAGACAGAAAACTAAACAGCAGTGACTTTTGTAGGGTTACTGAAGTTGGGCTAGCTGGTATATAATGATGCTGCGCGATCGCTAGCTACACAGCTATGTTAGCATAACATTAACACAGTGAAGCTGGAGGATGAGCGCTAACTTTTTTCCACTTGATGAAAGTTAATGTGAGAGTTTCTGGTGGTTAGGGGCAAATGCAATCACATGGCAGGATGCTGTAAACGGACCGAACTTCAGTCAGGAAAACAACTGAGATAATCCATCCACAATACAAGGTTAGTCATTATTATACTGCAACAGCATGGGAATAGAGCAGCTGCGAGAGAATTCAGCATTAATGAAAAAAAAACAAAAAAACAAAACTCACAAATTTCCATAATGAGACATCGAAATCTAGCACATGCTTTGATGAGGGGTAGGGAAGTGGAGGAAGCTCAGGTTTCGGCTTTCCTCATTTTCCAAAAGTGCTTCGTCTCTTTGCTATTACTGTCGCCCAGCATAATTTGCAGATGATGTTGTTTGTAGCCGCTGCAATGCTTTTGACCAAAACAGGCGCAGCTTAATAACACCATCAACATGCGCTATCGTGGTAGAGCGGTATACTGTTGGCCAAATTTATATCGTTTCTACCGTATACCGTTTATACCGCCCACCCCTATGTGCACCTTTTATATTTCTTCTGTTTCTGTTTCTTCTGGAGTGGGCCCTTGACTTGGTGGACTGACTTCATTATCTATGCAGATTATAACATTAGCCATTTAAGGGCAAAATTGCCCAAGTAGAAGAGGAATTGTTTTTTTCCTTCAAGTTGTCCATGTTGGCAGATGAGATGGTTTCATTGCACAGAGCCAGGACTCACTGGGGACTAAGGGGTGTGAGGCACATATGGGCAAACAGGCTGCTGATGAGCTGCTTATATGAGCCTCTCATCATGGCCTTAGAGAGTGATATCTCCACCAGAGGATTTAAAGTGGCTGTGTGCGGTGGATGTGCATTGTGTGGTTTGGCACCACAACTTGGACTCATGCCTCATGGAGAGCAGATATGTTTGTCTGCATAGATGTTCTCACTCAAAATATCGAGCTCCATCCGGGGGGTGAACACTGTAGAACAGAAAAGGGAACATAAAAATGCCCGAAACTGGAATTTACACGTTCTCTGAATAACCGAGGGAGACGGTGCGGTCAAATGGACAGAATAAAGTTGATTTAACTGTAGTCTTAAGCTTACTCACCCTCTAAATAAATTCTATCTAACTTCCTGACCTACTGGCTGTAATAGGCTTTAGACTGCTCAAGAATTTTTTGATAGCTTTCCACTAATGCCTTATTGATTCTCCTCTTTCCCTTTTAACTCTCTCATATGGAAATGGAAACTATTCTGCTAGACGGACAATCAGGGCCTCGGCCTGGCTTTCTCATTCACCTCACTCCCTCTGTCCTGCATCGTCAACATTACGCTGCCTGCAAACATTCAAAGTGTTAAATCGTCTCATTCAAACAAGCGTAACATGCTGTTGTGCTGTATTACAACCAGATGTAAACTGAAATCATTTTCTCTTCAGTCACCTTTTTGATTAGAAACATGCTGATAAGGAAACTTGGATAAAAGTAGAGTTCACACCAGGAGGTGGCTGTTCGCATTGTTTCCCAAAGTCTGTAAAATGTTTGCCATGTTGATATCTGTGTGGTTTAAGTGACTGCGCAAGAGAAAGATTTCCAATACATGCTTTCCAATAGGGTTTCTTTGAATTTATTTTTCTACTTGGCAGCCATCTGTCTTGCTCCATCTCCTACAAACATGCCCATAGCACAGCATAAGCAGCTACACACACCCTCACTTGCCCTACACACATAACATAGACACAGGGAGAAACGCACACACGGAGGCTGCCAGGATGCTTGGGTGGTGTGTTGTTCTCTGGGAGACAGTGCCATATGCTGTCTAGCCTCCCAGGGAGGGCAGAGCCTGCCGCTGTACTGTGTGTCCTGACTCTTAGGGAAACCCACTGCAGTGCAACACCTCACCTACTGGTAGTCCTGAAACTCAGCCCATTTATGTGCATTCAATAGATTTTTCAACTTGAAGTCTACACAGAGACTGCAAATGTGAGATATTGAGTTAGTTTATCTCAATGACTAAATTTGTTTTATTTCTTTTAACCAAAGTAAATGTGAAGATTTTTATTTTGTTGTTAATTTTATGGAGTTTACTCAGGGGAAAATGATTTAAAACAACAAATGTACTCTTTTACAAAGTATAATGTTCCTTTTATTTATGTCATTGTGTCTTAGCGTCTCCTTTTATTAGCTGTTATAGCACTTAATGTTGTTATTTATTTTAGTCTTTTTGTGTTCAGTGCTCTGTAACTGTTTGTCTTTGAAAAGTCTACTTGTTTTTGTTACAATCTTTATGAGAAAGAAAAGAAATAACTGACACGATACATACAGAAGAAAGAGATCCACGCAGGGCAGCCTCATTAGCTTTTGTTGAAGTCTGTTTCTGATACCTGTGGAAATAATCAACGCCTTCAGATTTCTTTTATTTTAGTTATTTACTTTATATACTTGCCTTTACTTTTTTTTTTTTACACTTACAAAAACAAAACAAAGCAGGGTAAAAATTAAGAAAACTATATGGTGAGCCCACCAAAAATCTAATGTCAACCAGAATTTTTATTTGTACAATTTTTACAATTTTACAATAAAAAAGGAGTAGGTTCTGTAGAAACACACTACATGTGTGTGTCTCTATCTTGCTGGATGATAAAAAGGGCTACCAGCAGCACAGCAAACACTTCTAGGGGTAAAGAGCTGCTGAGATGGAGTCTAGACAATGACTAACCTTAAAGTGAGAGCACCTGTCAATGCCTCTGCACATCTGCAGATGAGAAGTCTTGAAAATTCATTATAGCTTGAGAGAGTTCAGTTGTGACACACAGGGTCTCTTAAAACCAATGGATTTGTGCTTTCTCCTCTTTCTGAGTGAAGGTGAGACAGATGAAATACAGATGGTAAAATCACAGAGTGCAGCACGGTGGAAAGAGTGTTTGGATACCTTTGGTCAGAAGTGGCGGTGGGTGTGTTTGTTGAAAGGGGATGCAGGAAAGAGTGGGTGTAAGAGTGCGTTTGTGCAATGACTTGAGGGGTAGGGGACGCGTGTTCAGAATTTATCTTATCTGTGTGTTCATTACTAATTTGCATTTTAGGCAGATAGCTTGGGTGCTCCACTAAATCGCAGGAAGGATTGTTAGACACGTGTGTTATTAATTTTTTCAGGGTCCCTGTGGCGTCTGTATGAATCTTAATGCTGCTGACTGGGCTGCAGCTCTATCGACTTTCTTTAAAATATGAAGAAGCTTTGCTGGAAGCGCCTGGGGTCATTAGCTGAAGAGTAGGCGCAAATCCCTCACCGAGCCTGCTCCGGCTTCGCCATGTTAAATGTGCTCTTAAAATATTCATAATCATACTCTTGCCTGCACTCACATACACACACATGCATACACGCGCGCGCACACACACACACACATACACACACACACGTATGCACACAGACAAAGCACCAGAGACATAAGGGGATCAATATTAAAATGTATTCCTGTTCTGGTGTGCGGTTAATTAGCTGCGGTTCTTTTAAACCATGAAGTTTGAGAACAGATTAACAGTATCTTTTTGTACACAAGATAATATTTACTTGTGCTCCATCTATGCAGGCATATATGAAATGCACATCAGAAGATGTTGACACATAAAAAACAAACACACACACATCTAGGGATTGAGAGTAACGTAGTTTCTATTCTCTGTATGTCCTGTACATGTGGCAGAATTGACAATAAAGCTGACTTTGACTTGACTTTGACACAGATTTGATTTTGTGTTCGCACTTCTTTCATGTAATCATATGAGAAATACGCAGTGGCTTCTGTTTCACCGAGATGCTGCTATAATTTCTATATTTGTGTGTTTCTGTATTTCAGGGTGGCTTTGCATGAAATTTGCATTAAATGCTCACAAGCTGCCATTTGATCCACTGTACTTAAACAGCAGTTTCAGTTAGTTTACTGTCTGTTCTTTCTCTTGCTTTTATTTCCATATGTTTTTATGTTAAAATGCTGGTTTGCAATAACTAGACTCAGGTATGGTTTAATTACCTGAATGAGTTTACAAACAAAATCAAAATGTGGACATTTTACAGCTTAAAAAGACTATTTTGATCATTCAGGTACAGACCTTTGAGTGTTGGAAACATACATATTAATAAAACAAAGTGCAGGTTAGAAACTGGTTTACATACCAGCATGAAATAACTGAAGTGCAGCTCTTATTGCTTCGTGTGTTCGTGAAAGTTTAACCTTGAGCTGCAGCATACTTTCCTGGATTTTAGGACAGTATTTTATTACAGTCTATATAATCACTCCATCCACTTTCTGCCTTCTGAGTTGGAAACGTGCAAATATTCATTTAGAAAAAATGAAAATGTATTAACCCGAAGTAACATAGCATGGTCCTGTTTAGGCCGGTAAATAATTCAGGTGACAGTTAGTATCAAGGGTGAGCGGCCTTCTCTGTTATGGAACCCACTCTCTGAAACGAGCTCCCCGGGGAGATCAGATCGACAAGTTCCCCGTGATCTTTTATATCTCTCCAAAAGACGTATTTTTAAAAGTCGATTTTCCAGTTTAAGCTACTTTTATGTTGTCTCCTGTTATGTTTCATCATCTCTTCTTACTGATTATTTTGAATTATTTCATGTTGCTTTTAATTTATTTGTTTTTAATTTTAAATGTGTCTATTTATTGCTTGTGCTGCTAGTTTCCCCCTCCCTATGATGTATAATTTTGAAACTTTTATTACAGTCTGTTTCATCACGTCTGTCTTTGAAAGGTGCCTCGAAAAGTTGTTATATAAATAAAACTTATAGATGTTCACATGGCATAAAGAAGAGAGGAGGTTGTTTAACTGTAGTGGTACGAGTTTCTTGAATTAATTGTGTTTTGGTATATTGTGATTTAAATATTGCTGATATTTAAAATCCTCTTTTGCTTTGTCAGCAAAAAACAGAACATGATATCAGTCGTCAGCAATCTTTTCTCTTCTTCTACACTGAATTTCATTATAACACTTGTTAAACACAGGTCATACAATAGGCGCCTGAAGTAGATGTACTTTTCTGGGACTTGACACATTTACAGGCCAATTTAATGAACACAAATAAAGAGTAAATCTACCTCTGTTAAGATCTACAGAGAAACGGGTTCCTCTGAGGTGTAAAGCAATGACCATGAATTGTAATTTTCTTCTGGTTTGAGTCCTTTTTTCCCCATCCTTTCCTGTCATGTCTCTTCTGGAGGCTCTCTAATAAAGACATAAAGTGTCCTTAAAGTACTGATAAAAGAGAACATTACTACAGGTCAGCCACACATCCTTAAAAAGCCATGACACTAAACCATGTTATTTAAACAGCTTTGACACCATAAAATTAATTCCAGGTTCCCTGCTGTCTAGTAGCTGAAAATACACATGCTAACAGTACACAGACTCTATCATTTGCCACAAAAGAACTGAACTAAGGTAAATTAGCTACTCCCAGCCTTCTATTCGCCAGTCCCCGCATTTCTCTTTCGCTCCATTTCTTGTCTGGCAAATGTTTAAAATGGCAGTAATGATTGATTAGATGATGAATAACAGTGGAATGAGGTCAGATTACTTAAAGGTTCTGTTTTAAAGCTGTGGACATTGACTGGCTTATGTGATAATTATTTTTAGCCTGGTATTAGCTATTGGACATCGAGTATGACCATTAGGGCTGCCACAAACGATTATTTTGATAGTCGACTAGTCACCGATTATTTATGCGATTAGTCGACTAATCAGATCATCATCATCATCCAAAATAAACAAAAAGTCCTTCAAAAATAAAATGCAGCAACCATCACTGGACGTAAAACTACAGCTTATTGCACCAGCAGCATCTGCTCTTATATAACTATCATTAGCTTACAGCTTTAAGCTTTTAAGGTGCTAACTAAAAATAAAGACAAGATGATAGTTTATTCAATTTTAATGAAATTTGCAGATTGTTTCGGTAAAGTTTAATAAACTCCTTGCTATCTAAAATATAACAGGACACCGGGGTATATTCTCCAGCATCTCACACTTGTGATAATCAGCTGTCTGCTTGACGTTTATTCAGCTGTGTAAAAACTATAACTTTAATCTCAGCCAAACCGATTTACTCAGGAACAAATAAAATACAAAAAAAAAAAAAAAAAAAAAAAAAAGCCAAACAACAACATTTTTAATTTATCTAAGTGACTCATATATATTTAACCTGAGTCGCGAAAGACGGCGGTGGGTTTGAAAACAATTTGCCGGGAGTCCGGTGTTCTCACGGCGCTAGTGACCTAGCCCCCGGCTAGCTATCGAGCTAGTGGGTAACAGACGTCTCCGAAAACGTCGGAGCGCTTTTGAAAATATGTGGTGTCCTGATAAACTGAGCCGATATTTGAGGTTTACACAGCTACATTCTCGCCTGAAAATATGTTAAACGTTTATTTTGTGACCCAGAAAGAATAATAAGAGTAACATTAAAACTAACTAGCTACCGCCATTGTTGGAAACTAAGCTGGGCCGCGCTATGAATTCTGGGACACAGCTGCTTCTTCTTCTTCGGGGTTTAACGGCAGCTGGCATCCTTGTACATGCTGTGCTGCCATCTTCTGTTTCAGTCCGTTATTACACTCTTAAATCCTGCTATTATTCCTGCGTCTTTTGCGATCTTACAAAGCTTCAAACGACACGTCGACTATTAAATCAGTCGTCGACGATTTTGATAGTCGACGTAATCGTGACTGGTCGACAAATCGTGGCAGCCCTAATGACCATAACATGATAGCTTTCATTAGGCGCCCTGAAACCAGCAGTAATTTATATGTGCAAACAGACATGTATGATGATGTCAATAAAAAAATGGTGCTAGTATTATTTCAGTAATAATTTGTACAGTAAAGAGATATCAGCTGTGCAAGTCATTAGCTGAATGTGACCTGCGTGGCACGTGCTATTTTTAACCCCGTTTGATTTGAACAGGGGTTAAGTTACGGCCCATCAAAGGACTCCAACATGTCCGAGACAGGTGCTGCAATGGAGATGAGATCAAAACAATCATGTTGCTACAGAAAGGCGGCACAGCTTGCTTAATTGAGGCCTGTTTGTGTGGCACGCTTCTGGACAATGGATCAGGACTGGCAGATGTATTGTGGAGAGGGGGGGAGTTGAATGACACGCACAAAGCCACTGAGAACAATACTGCAGAAATAATTGGGGAAGGCAAGTCTATGTGTGTTTGTGTGTGCGTTTGTCTAGGAAGAGACAAAAATCAGGGGACTCATAAGTCTATAAGTTACACACATTCTGTTATTTAGCAAAGTTTGAATACTGCTATTAAAATTAAATCCTATGTTTTTAAAATTACATGAGTGACACCCCTAATTTCCTTACATGTTGTTAACAAAATCCGAAATAAATGCAATGACTTATTGAAACATGTACAAACATGGAAATGCAGAATGTAGGACAAGAGCCAGTTCTAGCAAGCTTAAAAGTCAATATTTGGTATGGTACCTTTTTGGTACCTTTATCCTTCAACACAGTCTGAACTCGCTCATCATTTCTTTAAGCAGTCTTCAGGAATAGTTCTCCAGGGTTCTTGAAGGACATTCAAAGCTCTTCTTTGGATGTTGGCTTCCTTTCTGTCCTGTTCTCTGTCAAGATGATGTCACATTGCTTCAATAATGTTGAGGTCCGGACTCCAGGGAAGCCAACCCAGTACTTCTTGACAGCCACCCTTCCACTGAGACCATTTCAGATGAGACTTCAGTGAGCTGATAGATCAACTGAAGGGCGAGTCTTTTGTCAGGTCTTTGCTGGATTCTTTCTTTTTCATAAGGACATGACTTTCAGGTGCTCTTCATTAGTTTTCAGGCCTGACACTTCTTCTTTTGTCCTCCAGTTCTCCAGTTTCCTCAAATTTTTAAGTACACATTGCATACCATGCTGAGATGTGCCAGAGTTTTGGCTAATAACTCTTTGAGAATCACCTTGTTGGTGTAAAAACAACTTCATGCGCATCAAACTGCATCATCGGCGGCTTTTTTGTAGATTCAACTAAAAACGGGGGAACAAATTATTTTTCGGGACAGGCTTCAAGTAACAAAGTGGAGAAATATACAATTGAAAGTTGTTTCTCAGGTAAGAACACAACAGTGTGCAGCTGTTGTGTAATATGTAGACACAACACTTGTTAAGGTGCGTTTGTCATGCTTGAATGATTCACAGGCCATTGTTAAGTGGCTAAATAATTAAACAAATTAAAAAAATGTTCCTCTGAAAATGGTCTGAACTGAAAATTTACAAGAAAATCTGGCTACTTTGAAGGAAAATGTGAAGAAATGAGGCATGACTCAAGACTTTTTCACTGCACTTTATAGAAGAGTGCATAAAGCCTCTTTTTTAGTTGTTACCTTTATAAAGTGGTTTGATACAAAATGACAGCTACTCACTAGTGGCTGATGTGCATTATTTAGATGTGGCCGCACGTGGATGAAATACACCATTACAATGCTGCTTACACTCAGAATCATTAATATTTAACAACTTGAAAGGAACTGGTCTTTTACATGAGTCATTATAATACATTAGTTAAATTTACAGCTAATGCTTCCTCAATTTTCGTCAAATAAAGTTTGAAAGCAAGAGTTTTTAATGGACTGTTTGTACATTGTGGTGCTGCCACTTTTTCTTAAGTAGCCTGGGATGTGAATGTTTTTTTCCCACCACTTTACAGATGATAAGCATTTGTGGCTAATATATTATGAATTTGCTGTAGATTTGTGGTTTGCATGTAACCCATTAAAGTCTAAACAGATGGTGTAAGTTGCACACAGTCAAAAGTTTCTTGACAAACTGTTTTGTTAGGGTCATTTTGGAACACCCAGGGAATAAAAAAATCTGGTATTTCAATAAAAGAAAATATTAGTAAATAATGTAGCTGTCCTTGTTTTCTTTTTTGTGTCACCTCTTTGGGAGTTTTGACCACTGCTGTAGCAAACATTCGATTCAGGGACGGTGTAGCTAATGTTACACAACATTAACGAAACTCACACAAGAGGCAAATGTGTTAAAAGATTTCTTATAGTGGAATAACATTTAAACTTTCTCCAAGGAAAGGCTTAATCATGGCCTTACTCACGATCTCCCCCTTTCCAGTGGTACGTATTGATCTGTGTGTAGCTTAATGTTGGTCTTTATGGCTACACTGCGGTCAGACAAGCCAGTAGGAAAAACTACTTACTCCAGCCCACTGTTATAACTGAATCAATCCATTAGGTGAATATTGAAACTGTGGTCACTCTCCACAATGTGTAGTGATTATATATGGCTGCAAATTGAATTATTCAATATGCGATTCAGTTATGAGCAGCATGTAAAAAAAACAGATAGAGATGAATGTTTTCCTCAGGCCGCGGCGCATTACATCTATACATAAAATTGAAAATGGGGAACCATGACATTAGGCCATGAGACATAATTACAGGCCGTTCAAGAACAGTAGGGAAAGGAAATAACTGTGTGTGTGTGCTTAACAGACTGAGAAGTGTGTGTGTGCTTCTCTGGGAAAGTGACTGCTGTTTGGCTTGGCCCCCTGTCCCCTCTTCCAAAGGACTGTGAAATCAGAAATTAAACGCCTCGCCATCGTGAACCAATTCAGCCTGATACATCTTCCTCTCTTGTAATTGTTTGTTTATTGGACCTTGTTCAAAAGCAATATTGTGAAGGTCTCTGCAAACTCTAGGGGGGCAGCTTGTGTACTGGAGGGAGGTCACACCATGTCAATTAGCAAGCCTGCCTGGGCATTAAGAAAGAAAGTAACACAAAATACAAAAAGTCGCCAAAAAACCATCATTTTACATTCAGACATTTAAACATCTATATCTATTCTAACATTTTCCTCATAAGTTGTAAAGCTGCTATGACAGGAGAGGGAGAGATGACCTCACTAGCAATAACAAGCATATGAGGTGGTGGCAGCACAGTCCACATTGATACTAAATGACTACAGAGGTCATGACCAACGCGACCTTTTAACCTTTTACTTCAGTGGTCTATTGTATACTTTCATTCCAGTGCATTTGCTCTTCTTTGCTCTTTCTTTGTTCCAAATATTGAACAATACGGGGAGGGGATGAAGAACCATGGCCAGGCATAACATTTCTTTTTAAAGAGATGACAGGGAAAAGAGACATTAAAGACCTGAGCAAGAAGATACAGCAATTTAATGTTTCAAGGAAAAGAAAGAAAAGGGCTGTTGAGGTCAGAAACAGCAGGACTGTGAAGCAGAGACCGTTGTTACCCAGCACAGGAAAATTCTTCTCATCTACTGAGAATCTAATGAGTTAGATGAAATAGATGTCACAAATTAAGTTATGATTTGTTATCGTGACTGTAACAACATGAATAGATATTAATGTTTCTCCTTTGACCTACTTTATACAATTAACATATTTAAAATGTGCTTACTGACTTGTTTACTTTGAATCATTCTTGACTGTCAGTAAGAGCTGTCTGAACAACATTAGCAGATGTAGCTACTTACTTAACCTTCCAGTGTCTGGCTGTAAAAATCCTGCAAACCTAATATGAATTGAGAAACAACAAAAACACTTTTTAAATTACTAACCTCTTTTATTGCTAATACATTAACATGTAAGACATGTAGGATTATTTTATAAGATTTAAAGGCCTGGACATGTAGAATCCATGCTAATATTTTGTGCGTTAAAAATATTTTTTTTGGACTCTTAGGAATTTGCATGATTTTTTTCAAACCAAGTTCAATTTTTTTGGATCCGAATAAATCGATCTGACCAATCAGACCGCTGCACTTGGCAACAAGTGTGCTATACCTTGAAAGGTACTGAGTATACAATAATAACGGAAATAGTAAAATACTATTTTACCTCAAATACACAGTCATGTGCTGCTGGTCAGTCGGCTCTGAAATTATTTCTCTGCCTCCTCAGATGTGCGATGTGCGCTCACTCCGCAACAACAACGCAAGTTCAAACTGTTCCACTGACATCCTGAAATACGTGATAAAACTTCAACCCCTAGATCAATTCATGAAATTCTCCCTGCTGCTGAGTTCTCTTGAGAATTACACGAATCCAGAATCTCTGTTTCTTATTTTTCTTGTTCAGAAACATCAGGACAACCTCATCGTGATTTTTTTTTACAGTGCATTTTTTGAGGATACTGCGTTCGGTGTGCATATACGATACACGGCATCTTCGGATCCGACAGATTTGGAATTTCGTTTTTTTTTCCCACAAAGCCAGGTGTTTAATTAAGTTAAACAAACCTTAACTCAGTTAATCTGTAAAGTGACTCAGAATTAAAGCTATCAAACATATAGTACAATAAATAGAGTAATAGTTACTGTAAAACACAGTACCTTAACCTCCTAAGACCCAAACTCTTCCATGGCATGCATTTCTAATTTCTCTGCTAATTGGGCTGATTGGGACCTGATGAATGCAAAAACAAAGAATTACCAGATTTTTTTTGTTTTTTGTTTTACCTGATTTTTGTTTCTAAGAAAAATGAGAGCCACATATGAGGATATTCGTTTAAATTTTGATAGGACAGTGGCAGTATAATGTCCTCGTAAGTGGATATCAGGCCCTTGTAGCCACCTCGCAAAGAGCTAAAGGTTTTAGCATTTATAAACCTATAACACGCTGCAAAACAATCTTGTCTTTTTCATGTCACCGCAATAACGTTGCTTTTCTATCCACAAAAGCAAAATTATACATGATTGTATTTGACCTCATTACCCCATTGCTTGGTGGTTGCCACCACATTGCACCAGCTTCAATGATGAATAATCTATGATCGATCACGTCCATTTTCTTTATTTACTTTTTAAAATATGATTAAGTATATCAGTTTTTCAACAGCACAAACAAGCCCAACAACACTGTAGCATAGAGCATGTTCATGTTAATATGAAGTAGAAGAAAACAAAACGTCGTACCTAAAGTGCCTAAAAAAACGAACAAAACAAAACAACAAAAAACAAGTGACGGTAAATAATTTAAGTAACCTTAATTTACATAATCTATACAAACCTCACTGTTACAGTATGTTAACAAGTATTTTAACTTTAACTGCAATGTTTCAATGTTTACCTACATTTGCATTTAAAAAAAAATAGCTGTAATATGTTATATCCCAACAGATAGATGGATTGCATGGTGACAGCTGCAGGGTCTGAGAGCAGGGCCCTGTGCTTCGTACGTCGCTTACTACATCCAAGATCAAATGAAACATCCAAGACCAAATCATCGCGCTAACTCTGAGCTCGCTATTCCGGTTCCCCGAACACACCTGTTGTTGACGATTAGTATAGCTGGATGAAGTAATGTGAGATCACTGGGTGGCCCAACAGGGGCTACGCATCGATAGTAGAAACATTGATCGGCAACCCTTTGATTGGTCGGCGAAAATGTCGAAGGAGCGCGCTCGGTATTTTTCGGCAGCAGAGCAAGAACTCTTGAGTGAGGGATTTCAGGAGTTTCAGAGTTTAATTAAAACGCAAGGGAACACTGCAAAGGCTGCAAAAGCAAGGAGAGAGGGCTGGCAGAAAGTTGCTGACAAATCAAACTCGTAAGTAATTTAATAATAACAATAATAATGGAGTGGATTTATATAGCGCTTTTCAAGGCACCCAAAGCGCTTTACAATGCCACTATTCATTCACTCTCACATTCACACACTGGTGGAGGCAGCTACGGTTGTAGCCACAGCTGCCCTGGGGCAGACTGACAGAAGCCAGGCTGCCATATTGCGCCATCGGCCCCTCTGGCCAACACCAGTAGGCGGTAGGGTAGATTTATCATATCACACCATATTATCCAATATTATATTACATTATATTATATTATAATATGTTATATTATATCCCCTTTCACATTAGAGCCACAACAGGACCCACTAGAACATGGGAACAAGTAAAAGTGAAATATAAGAATATTCTACAGAATGGTAATATTTATCACTTATATTGCTTGTCGTCTCTTGGAAAGAGACCCTGGAATACTCTGTTTGTTTGTTCATAACAGCAACCAAGAAAAGGGCAGAGCAAAAAAAAAGACAGGTGGTGGTCCTGCACCCCCTCGTCAACAAGTTGGTTAAGTGAATAATACCCTCACGGGAAAATCGATATCTCTCTATGAGCACACTGTCGCGCTGAGCTAAAGGATCCTGTCTGTCCCGCAATATACGCTGAATTCTGAGGACTCTCCTTATCAATCTTGCACCTTCCGCAATGGGTTGCTCGCGTAAACGGACAGGATATGACTGCGACAGACTTCCCAAATCCACCTTCGCTTTTATAGCCGTGGTCTCTCATCTTGATTACACGAAGTAATTTACAATTACTACTCTGAAATATGAATTACATCTGTAATAATCACATACATGTAATAGAATGTTAATAGTACATTTCCCTTTTTTAGGAAATGACCTGTATGTATCTGTGTGACATCAATAAAAGGATCAAGTGCTGCATTATCTTTAGTTACATTGATGTTATTTATTTATGGTGAAACAGTGGTGGAATATCGCTGTTGCTTTCGTATGAATGACGCGGACATACCTGCGTGGCCGCGATCTAATCCTGTTTACATAAAGTAAACCTGCTCCCCAGCAGGTTTACGCTTACGGCTCTGTTGCTATGACAGCAAGTCCCGGATGGGCTTCGGGGAACCGAACGATCCAGGATCACGCGAAATCGTCAACAATCTCATCCAGCTAACTCACTTAGCGCGGTACGAAGAACAGGCCCCAGGTGCGATGGGATAGAAGAGACTAATTTAGCCATGCACTAGTGGTGCTAACAAGACCTCCACAATGTGAACACACACACCCACACAAACACACACACTCATGACATGGAACCAATCATCTGTTCTCAGCCCGGAGCACTTTCAGCTCTACTTGTATGTGTGTGTATCCAGGCACACATGCCATATGTACTTGTAGACACCTGTCAGTTGAAGGTAGAAAAGAATGGCAACATCTGATGAATAATTCAACCTAAGCAGCAAGTTCACCTGAACTTTCACAGCTTGAGTTCACAGTATGTGACATTTTCTGGACTTTTCTGTATCCTTAGACAACATTTTCTTTTTGATTCTTTGCCATAATCGTCCTGCAGACAAGATTTCTGCAGACAGTGCATTCGTTGCTTAGATTTAGTCTATTGTGAACGATTAGGTGAGCCTCAGAAAAGAAAATATTTAAAGTACTAAAATCTCTGGTGAAATACATGTGCTGATAATCTTCGTCTGTCATTCAGTGGAACTAGTACATGTGCACTGGACTTTTTTTTTTTTAAATGATGTAACCAAAAATGAAGATTTTATAAATAGAAAGTGGGCTATGATGACTTTACTATTACTAAAATGGAGGTTAATAGGTTTCAGATTGCTTCTGCAAAGCTGCACTTTTGGATGGGGAACATAGTTAGAAAGACTTAATTTGGGGTTATTTGGACATTATTTACCTAGTTAGTTATCACATTATTGAGAGTTATTTATTACTACTAGAGAATTACTACTCTTTTTGGTACTAACCTACTATGTACTGCAAGATCATAACACATGAACAACTTTTTTTACTTTCCAACAATAACTAGCAATTTGGAGGCTACTGGGGAAATTTAGTTATTTAAGTATTTATTTATTTGTTAAGCTGTTAAAATACCTCTTGTAAAGAGTAATAGACTACACATAAGTATGATAATAAGTAGCTAAATATTGTTAATCTCTGTAGGCAAATCTGAAGCTTTATTAAAGTTTTAATGCTGAATTAAAATCGCCTAATTTAGCAATGACTAATCAACCTGTTTGGGAATATTAATCATCCTGAAAACTGATAACATACAGCCATTACTTTCAAGTTCATTTAAAAACTATAGAAACGTTTTAATAATTAATACAGAATTCTGAATGCTGAAAATAAATATTAAAAACAAAAAACTAAATATAACAAAAACAGCAATTTATATGGCAACAAATCCACACAGCGAGACTCTGGGTTACTTTTTTTTATCACAAATATTCCACAGTGACACAAACTGTGTGCCAGTCAGCTGTATCATGTGTGTAGCACCCCTCTTATAATATATATTTTATTTATGATTTACAATTTAATGAAGATCATTAAAGTAACTGGTAGAGCTCTGACAGAGCGCAGCTACAGCAAATGAGAATAAAGCAAAAGCCCCTGCACACTGAATCTATATTCATTCTTCATGGCAATCTAATATCACACAATACATGCTAATGAGTTGTCATTGTTTGAAGCCTGAGCCATGGAACCGAGCTCACACTGAGCGGAGATGTGTGAGATGAGTGTGAAATCTTGTAGAGGAAACAGACAGACAGTCAAGAGTCTGAGCCCCAAGGCCTCAAGATCTCACCACAGCAGATATGCTGAACGGTGAGGAAAATGTGTTGCTGCAAACTGTGCTAGTGTGTGTGTGTGTGTGTGTGTGTGAAGGGTTAGCCTAGGATGGCAGATGTCAGACCTCTCAGCCCCACCCCGACTATGGGACCACCTGTTGGACTGAGGCCATCTGGAGGGTGGGCCGTCTCTTTCTGGTGTGATCCTGCAAGGGTCTGACCCAGCATGCTGACCAACGATAGATGATCACATGATCACACAGAACTTTCTGCATGTCTGAGTCCTTCTGTCTGTCTGTCTCCTTTATTCTCCTTTATTTCTGTTGTCTCCTTTCAGCTGAATATTTGGTGTTACTATGAAGAAAACTGAGATCAATACAACAATAATACAAATATTTTCAAGTAATTTCTTAGCAGCAAAATCGATAGTCGCCAGCTAGAAATGAAAAGCCAACAAAAGAAACCAAGAACCCATTATGTAAAAAAACAAACAAACAAAATCACAAGAAAATTAAAAGGTAAATCTCCCTCATCGCTGTCACAGGAACAACACCTGACAGGTCAGTGTTACTCATTTTAATAAAAAATAAAATAAAATGCCATATCATTTTTTTTTATCACTGCAAAGATAATAAATGATAATTCCAGAGTTTTAAATTAATTTAATCTGCACATTTTCAAGTCCAGAAAAGCAAATTTCACTAAATGTTTTCAGTGTCAGCAGAGACTAAGAATGATTTCTGCCACATTTTATTATTAAACAAAAGGTTACTTAGCACCCTCTCACACACATACACTAGTTACCTTTCTCCTAATTTCACACACTTGATGTCTCTCTCTCCATCCCTTCCTCCTCACCTGCGACTTCTCCTCACCTTTTCTGTGCTGTTTTTATCTTATTTTCCCTCTGGCTTTGTCAGTTGTCCTGCCAGCCTCACCATGCCTGACACAATTGAGATTTACATTTTAAATGCTGTCCCAGCTTTTCTTTCTTTCTTTCTTTCTTTCTTTTTTAAACTGGGGTATATAACAATATTTTCCCTTTCAGTGCATTTAATGTGAATATTGGCAGGTGGCAGATTGGTGGCCTGTGATGGACCCACTATTCGAAAGGTGCTTAGATGGCTGCACCAGCTTTAAGATCTCCATCTGTTAGCACTTTACCTCTGTTGTAACACACTATAACTGAGAAAACGTTTTTGTCCAGCAAGGAAAAAATCACCAGCATCTTTCAGCATTTAATAAACCAGCTGTGGTGCACAGTAACTCCAATAAAAAGTGTGTTTACAATACATATTCCCAACAGTCAATTTACTGTTAATGCAAGTGGTGGTGTAATTTTCACATTTGTTTTCTCCACCTTCTAGGGGCTCAATTCTTTTTATGTCAAAATTAACGCAGAGAAAATGGAAAGTTGCTCAGCATAATGAAACACCTGTTTGCAATAGTTTCTATTATTTTACCTTGGAGTTTTGACTAGGGTTGCCAACTCCCTGAAAAATAAATAAGGGACACCTCGTGGCCAGGGCCGGGCGACCCAATTGTCTTCACCATTCCCAGTGTGGTGAATTTTCTAGCTCTTTTTTTGTGTGTGAAATTATTTTTTTAACCATTTGACTTGAATTTGATTTAAGTAGATGTGTATTCTTTGTGATATGAACACATGTGAAACAAATGATCATTTAGCCATTTATTTTTAGCTCAAAATGACAACATTAACACGATAAAACAGGTCTCCTTCTTAAACAGAAGCCTGTCATGCTTAACTTTTGAGAATATAAGTAAATCTTTCTTTAAAAGAACTCTGTCCTGCTTAACTTAAAATAATAGAAAACAATAGAAAGAAAAACATTCTTGTAACAGTGCACATTTAGTGCATTTAGTACAATTGGCTTCAGTTGAGGTATTATTTCAGCTTTTCTAATGCTAATCAGCTGCTCCTGTTTGTAAACCCACTTGCTCCCATGATTACGCATCTTAACTCATCATCATTATTCATCTATGTATTACTTTTATGTATTAGTCATCTATTTGTTGTAATCATCTATTCTTGCAGTTGTTTATTACACAAAATAAATTATATTATCACACTTCTGGCCACATAGCGCTGATATTCACCGCACATGCCCATATTAACTTTTTCCAGCCAGGTGTTTTCCTTTTCCCATTCTTCCCTTTCTCTGAGGGGAACAAACATTGCTGCTCTAATGCTGGGCTTACACTGTGCGGTTTTAGGCCCATTTTGAGCCGATTTTGGCCTTCATCGTGCATCGTGTAGTATACGTGGGGTAACGAGAAGTGATTAACACCTCACGACCAGCTCCCGATCATCAATCGCTCGTGAGGGTCTCACCACAGCCGCTCACACTGCTCGCGCGCAAACACGTAAACGTCGGTGAAAAAGACGGAGCAGCACGGCTGTGCAGCGTGTGATCTGGACACAAGCGATGGAGGCACAACTTGTAGAACTTTGGAAAGCTCATCCGAGCCTTTTCGATGTGGCATCACAAAATTATCACGACCACAACAACCGTGAAAATAGTTGGATTTACACTGCTGCTCAGTCACAGCTGCCTGATAAATGTTTTTCATTAGCAATTTAGCAAAGTTGATGGTGGTGGTGTGTGTGTCTGTGTGAGTGTAAGACGGAGAGAGAGAGCGCGACAGATTTTCTGTTATAACCTTCATTTTATGGAGGCACAGTGTGAGCACTCAGGTCGCATCAGAGCATCGGGCGGTATAGTGTGAGACCTGCATCGTGACCTACCAACTGCGAGTCAATCGTGCAGTTTGAGCAGGAGCTGAATAACGTGACTGAAAAAAATCGCACAGTGTCTGCCCAGCTTTAGGTTTACTGTCGTCCGAGACTTGCACCGCAGTGTCTGCGTTTGTTTCCCTGTTGGCCATGCTTCTTGTTGTGGTCATTTGTTGTCTTCCGGTATTTTCTCCGTAAGCGACCTTTCCTCGACCAATGAGATGAGTGGTAATCTGAATTGTCATACTCGTAAGTGTGCTGTCAGCTCATTGGTCACAAAGCAGGAGAGGGGCTGGGAATTATGTTTTCAAACAAAGCGTTAATTCCATTAAAAGTTATAGACTACTTTTGATTCTCACTGTATTACGGGACAAAGTGCGTCCCTTATTAGCTCAATACGGGACGTGTACTTTTGTTTCGAAATACGGGACGATTCCGTATTTTAAGGGACGGTTGGCAACCCTAGTTTTGACGGTGTTAGTGAGTTCAGAGGCTGAAGTGTTAGTGAATATTTGTCAAAGTTATTTGTCTGATCTCAGAATAGTGTACTGGTGAACAGTGTTGGGAAGGTTACTTATTCCGTTACTCAATGTGAGTAACTTATTCTGAACACTTAATATATTGTCATGCTTTTCACAACTACATGAATGTACTATTGCTGTGTGATTTATTACTATTACTGAACTGAACATGATTATTTGCAGCTAGCAGGTTGCTAATGCTATCCATCAAGTATAACAGTCTGCAGCCTATGAGCTAACCTCAGCTAACGCCAGCTAACAATGTTAGCTCGGTGAAGAGTAGCCTTCATTAATAGCAATAAAACACACAGCAATAGTGCACTGAAGATAGTGAAGGGGCTCTAATGGGACAATGAGGTCTTTAGGATATAATGTGTTGTTATTCAAGACTTGCGTCTCCTTTTCAGTGTTATCTCCTTGTGCATTTCAGGACTGTCATCATAAACATTTCTTGCAATTTTTGTGATCAGTTGCCGGGTTGTTCACAGTGAATTCATTACCCACTGCACGAAACACAATTTCCCACAACATCTTGAGGCTTCTGCTGCCATTGTACCATATTTGCAGTGTGTGAAAATGTGTGTCTGTGTCAACAACCGTGATAGGCAAAATACTTCCACATAAAAAAACCTAGGTACTAGGTTACCATTTTCCAGAAAGTAAATTTAAAAAAAAAAGAAAGTATAATCTGTGCTGACTACCATCTGTTCTGACTGTGGTAGGATACAAAGCGATCTGCTGATTACACTGTGGGCCTAAAAGCATGAATATGATGGCAGTGTAAAGGAGGAGATCAATATAAGTGAATTAACATGCACTGACAATTTTTTTTAAATAAATTCTTACAGGGTGGACCGTTTATATGGATACACTGTAATAAAATGGGAATGGTTGGTGATATTAAAGTCCTTTTTGTGCACATTAGTATATGTGAGGGGGCAAACTCCTCAAGATGGGTGGTGACTAGGGATGGGTATCGTTTAGGTTTTATCCGATACCGGTGCCAAACCGGTACTTTTGAAACGGTGCCGGTGCTTAAACGGTGCTCAAACCGGTGCTTAAAGAATGGAGAACACAAAATTGGTCCAAAAACCTCTCATGTTCAGCTGTTTTTTTGTAAAAAGATAACAATGTTAGCCTTTTCTGCAGCTATGGGGCATATATGGTATCATTCTTGGCTGGAAGCAGTGCTTAAACAATGGAAAAAACACAAACTTTGTCCAAAAACCTCTCATGTTTAACTGTTTTCCACTTTTTCTTTGGTCATTTTAGCCTATTTGGCCAGGGTGAAGGGAGTATCTGCCATCAAACAAGAAGAAAGGCGGCATGTAGCTATGATGATGTTTGCTAGTTCACCTTACATGCATTAATGTAATAACGTGGTTAGCCTACTCAATGTAAATCACACACGAACAACATTAAGCTACTCACGCAGAGAAGAACGGCTGCTGCTGCCATCATCATCCGTCATCATTTCTGCTACACTGGCAGGGCTAGGGGCCAGGACTCTCCTCTTCGGGTTTTTGGGAGATGTTGCAAACTCCGGGTCCGATAACAGGCACCACACCCGCAGTAGATGTGCACAGTGTGAGGTCTCGCAGCAAGCTATCAAATAAGGCGCATTTCTCGGCTTTTAAAAAAAACGCTATGTGTCGCCAGGTGTTTCATCGGATTTGAGGTGTTACTTCCTTTGACAGTATCACAGTATCAGCTTAACCCTTTACAGCCGATCGGAGCGGGCACGCTCCATTTTGCGTAACTATTTTTAAATCCCGGTAGCTCTGCAACCACGTAAGCTAGCGCAATAATTTTTTTTGCATATGAAACCGGAGGAGTTGTACTTACATCTTATGCCATCAGCTTGTCCTAGGTCACAGTTTCCTTCCACATATAGCTTTGCAAAAACTGCATAAAAATCACTTGCAGCAACAAAAACATGATATTCCAGAAACACGCTTCGCCGATCCGATCAGCTGTTTGTAACACTTCCTACGTCCATCAGCGCGAACTATCACATGACCGCATGACCTGCCCGAAACCGGAAGTGACGTCATTTTGCGGAAATGTAGTTTTTTTACGATCGGGGCCTTATGAGCCTATACTTGTGTTTTAAAAAGTTATGTTTGAGTTTATGACTTTCTGTGTCGTTTCTGGGATGCTTAGGACTCATATTGCACTGCTGGAAATAGTTTATTTTGATGCATATGCTGTTATTTTGCAAATTTGCACTATAATATTTATTTTCGTTTTTCCTGCAGTGTATAAAAATTGGTGTATTTCAAAAATAAAACTATGAAGACACTCAAAATAAATTTCCTGTGGTGGGAAACTAGTTTGTGCAACTTTTTTGTATTTACAGTTTTGAGGGATGAGCCTCTTAAATTTCTCTAACTAAAAATATATGTTAAAAAAACAAAAACGATTTTCAATTTTTTTGTAGTTTATTGCACTTTTTTGCAATTTATGTAATTACTATGCACTTAATGCAGACATATTATTAAAGTTTGGGCTATAATGGTTGTATTGATGTATAGCAACTTGAAATGCTCCCAAAAATGGCTCCACAGCATGTAAAAATATAATATAAGCTCTGGCGGACTTGGTTCTATGGTAGGTCTTAAAGGGTTAAAGCACTTGTTGCAGGCTGCTGAGTTTGCATATTTTGCTGTGAAGTACAACCAGACTTTTGACCGCTTCGCCTTGGGCATTTTTAATCTGTAGCTCTGCTCTAAAAGAATGTACGTACCTGGACCCGCCTACTATCCTCGGAAACGTAAAATGATTGGCTAGAATCTAAAGTGTACAGCTCAGGAAAAAAAAAGCACCGAAATGTGCACTGCTTTTCGGTCTGGTTACTACCGTTTATGACAGAACTCATCACTGAAGAAAATCTTCTGCGTGAACTGAGGGTCCTGCTCCAATTTGTGTTTTGCCCATTCTGCAAATTCTGTGTGCCGATCTGGGTCATCCTCGTTGAGATGCTGCAGTAGCTGGAGTTTGTAAGGGTGCCATTTGTGAGTAGCCAATATCCGCCGAAGGGATGTTCGACTAATGCCACTCTCCAGTGATATGCGGTGAGTGCTATACTGTGGGCTCTTGCTGAATTCAATTCAATTCAATTTGATTTATATAGCGCCAAATCACAACGAAAGCCGCCTCAAGGCGCTTCATAGATACAGAGAAAAACCCAACAATCATATGACCCCTATGAGCAAGAACTTTGGCGACAGTGGGAAGGAAAAACTCCCTTTTAACAAATGAAGCTAGGACAGCCACTGATGTTTCTTCATTAGTGACAGTTTTCTTCCGTCCACATTTTGGCAAATCCAACACTGAACCAGTTTCACGAAACTTAGCAAGCAGTTTGGTAACTGTAGCATGGGAGATGGGTGGTCTCGTAGGGTGTCTTGCATTGAAATCTGCTGCAATGACCCGGTTACTGCGTTCATCAGATATCAACACAATTTCGATCCGCTCCTCACGTGTTAACCTCTTCGACGTGTCAATGGCTGTGAACAAAGAGAAACTTGTAAATAACTCATGAAAGAATAAAGTTACGTTGAAACCAAGCACACCATTGTTTTTCTTGTGACATTACCAATAAGTTTGATGTGTCACATGGCCCTCTTCCTATTGAAAAAACAAAAGTTGTATCCAAGATGGCCGACTTCTAAATGGCCACCATGGCCACCACCCATCTTGAGGAGTTTGCCCCCTCACATATACTAATGTGCCACAAATAGTACTTTAATATCACCAACCATTCCCATTTTATTACGGTGTAGCCATATAAATAGCCCACCCTGTATATTAAAAGGGATGGATGTGAATTTTGCTGCATAAATATATTTTGCAGTATATATATTCACCTAGAAAATGATCAAACCAAGCTTCTATTATCCAGCTATTCTCAAAGAATGCTTAAAGAAGCAGTCTGTTAGCTTATCTTAAGCAGATTCAGCATTTCGTTAAAACTGATACCCAGTTTAAATAATAACAGCAACTACTATGAGAGCACTTTATGTTCAAATACAAAACAAATTAAGGCCTTTATTTCAGTTCCTGGACTATTTCTGTCCTTACCTTTGCATCTATTCAGTGACCTATGCCATTTCAAAAGTAAACCCTAAGAAGCATTATAAAACACTGATCTAGCTTATGAGCTGGAAACAATTATGAGCTGATGCGGAAATGCCTAAAACATACATTGTGTTTAAAGGCCACCAGATGGCGATAGCTGTGGTTGCAAAATGACTTAAGCTCCTGTAGATGTCTTTCGGAAAACAGCTGACTGTCTTATCCTCTGTAAACACTTTACTGCTGTATGTTATGAGTTTTTATAAGTTATTATAAATTCATGGGCCCATTCACTTATCTTTTTTCACTTTTCTATTTTGTTAATCTTTGTCATAATGGTCGTGTCCAAATTCATGGGCTGCATCCTCCTGAGGACCCGGCCTTCGTGGTCTACGTGGGCCGGGTCCTCAGAAGGTCGGGTAGGCCGGAAGTAAACGGCTGGGGAAATTGGACGGTCTAGCCTTCTGATTAGCGTCACCGCTGTCTTGGTGGAGTTTAATAAACTCAGCCGTCTGCTCCTTGCAATCTAAAATATAACAGGACACTGGTGTAAATTCTCGACTGTCTCATACTTCTGTTTAATCAGTTTTCTATTTGACGTTTAGTCAGCTGTGTAAAAACCAAGGAGGAACCCACCCGGGGGATTAATACGTTTTATTTTATCTAATCTAATCTAATAACTTTAATCTCAGCCAAACCGATTGACTCACGAACAAACAAAACACTGAAAAAAGCCCAACAATAACATTTTTAGGTTGTCTAAGTGAATTACATATTACGTTTAACCCGAGTAGCGAAAGTCCGCGGTGATCTGAAAATGATGTGCCGGGAGTTGTGCCGTTCTCGGACGCATCAGTGACCCTCGAGCTCCCGGCTAGCTGTCGAGCTGGTGGGTAGCAGACGTCTCCGAAAACGTCGAAGCACTTTTGCAAATATGCGATATCTTGATAAACCGAGTAGATATTTGATGTTTACACAGCTACTTTCTCGCCTGAAAATATGTTAAAAGTTTATTTTGTGACCCAGAAAGATTAGTATGAGTAATTTTAAAACTTAGTAGCGGCCGCCATTGTTGGAAACTGGAGTTTGGCTGGGCCGCGCTATGAATTCTGGGATATGGTAGGCCACGAAGGACACACCCATCCTTCAAATTCGGGGAAAAGGAGGACGCATTTGTCGGCTGCATTCGGAGGAGTCTACGAATTTGGACAGCCTTCGGTGCGTCCTCAGGAGGATGCAGCCCATGAATTTGGACACGACCAATATGTTTGCAAAATGATTACCTGCAGTATGACACTCCACACTTATTGGCTAATGACTTCCTAGTCACAAGTTATCAGCCAATGGGCGGGCGGATCCACAGTCAGACCCTTAGTCACACTTACATGTGTTTTTTGCAAGATGGCAGAAATGTTCACCACAAGGCTTCAGAACCTAGCGAAAGCAATGGGTGGCGTCCCGATAGCTACATTTATCTTTTACGCTGTCTGTGGATTTTAATGGCACATTTTGCATACTCCAGACCTGCACCTAGTTCTATTAAACTTTTTGAAAATATATTTTATTACTGGCTGATTGACTGAAGTGATTTAGAAAATGGAATAATATAATGACTGTAATGATTTTAAATGATTGTAGCGAGGCTGAGGCTTTTTCAGCTTTGATAATACTATAGTCTATATATTTTTTTTTTAATCCAAAAAAAGCTATATGCAGGCCTACGTACTCATATGTTCAGTTTTATATCTTCAGCTGTATCTTTAATTGTTTAAATATTAGGATTGATTTTTAGTTTTCCCTCCTTATGAGTATAATTCCCCACTTTGTTTACCTTCTCAAGGAACTCAATGAAATTTTAACGTAACTTTAATTTAGCTAATGTTGGCACCCTTGTGGGGACTCTGTTGAGTTAAAAGCCCTTTTGGTCAAGAGGGCTTTTAATTCAGAGCCCCTGCAGTGTATGTTTGAATATCATTCACACTACTGTCAAAAATAAAACCAGATGTTAGGCTACATGAATACCTTCTGAACAATAGCAAGCCATTTGAATGAATGTTGAAAACTGCCACGGCTCTACTCTTTTTTCTCTTTCTTTTTTTTAACAGCTAATGTTTTGTAGAGTAGGTTTCAATAAGAAGTGGTGCATCCATTAGTCACATGTAAAGAGAGTTTTATTATGTGATAGGCTTGTAATTATGTGGCATACGTATTTTGATTCATTACAGGAGAGGTGACAAGCACAGCGATAACAGTCTGCATCTCTGGGCTCTGCTTTATTTATCAAAACAGTAAATCATGCCCACGTCGGATCACTCTGCAATCACAGACTATAATGTGTCACAGATATAATATGGCTGAATATGCTGATCGGGGTGAGACAGGATGTTATACGACTGAAAAAGGTTTCATATATTTTGATTCACACTGAATACTGAATCTAAGCGGGAACATTAACAGATATGCAATCATCCATTTTCCTGGGGATGTATCCAGTTCAGGATCCAACCTCAACCTAGGATAGGTTATTTCTTAAAAAACACTGCTCTTTTTTTTTTTTTCAAGGGTTTGGGCTTTTCCAGTGCCAGTATACCCAATGATTGTCAAAGTATGTACACACGTACTTAAATCTGAGACAATCCAATCATATGTCTGTGTGAACCACGCCTGCAAGCGCACTGTACATATTAGGGTATGCTTTGCATATGTCCAACTCCGCCTGTGTGTATATTGCTGCTTGTCTATTTTAGGGTCATATTTGATAAGCCCTTGAGTGATGTGGCAAGATAAAGTGACAGTTTGTCAGAAAGCGGGTCATGGGGCAGTCACTGTGGAGGCGGCCCTCTGCGCCTGTGTACCGGGTATAATTAGGCACTCATTACCATATCAGTCAATTACCAACAACCACTCTGGCTGCTTTCTCTCAGGAATCTGTCCTTCTGGACACCAGCTCCGAGAGAAGGACAGATTTTTCCTGGCTGCAGAAGTAATTATTTTTCCTGTCTTCCTCCCTCCTTCCCCTCATTATGATTGCTACTGGTAAAACAATGGCTTAGGTTTTGTTGTGTTGTGTTCCTGCGGGCACCATCTGTGGTGGTGAGGGGGAGGCACAACAATACCCGTCCATATGGTCAGGGCATCAGCAACGGGCTATCTCTGCTCATCAAGTCCTGTCATTGTCATCAGCCACTGTGCTCATACACTAGTCCATGTTCATCTGTCAGACATGCACACACACACACACATGCACACACACAGACATGGAACAAGCACAGCAAAAATACAGTGGTATACTTTTTATGAAAGAAAGATGAGGCTGGATGAGCAGCTGTCTCGTTAAAGCAAAAACAAAAAAAAATTCTGAATATTCCAATCATAGTCCTCATTATAAATGATCTTGGTCTTTATGCTGTCTTTCCTTAGATTTTAAATTTAAATTTTTTTTTTACTAAATTTTACTTCTGTGGTTTGATTTTGATAATCTTGTAATCAGTTTTTATCTGCACTAATTAAATAATTTGCCACCCTAACATCAATCCCAACCTGCAACTGCTGATTGGTGTGGGGAGCTTGGGGCTTTTGTAGACATATCCATCTGCTGTCTCGCACCTCCTAATCTGCTGCACACACACACACACACACACACACACACACACACACACACACACACACACACACACACACACACACACACACACACACACACACACACAGTGTGTGAGTGTTTCCATCCATCCATCCATTGATTTTCTTCAGCTTATCCACGTCCAGGTCAGCGTTTCCTACTACAAATAATGTAACTAATTACACATGCTTGATAATAAATCAAATATCCTTGTCAATATATATATATTTGCTCCCCCCTTTGTCTCTCTCTAACTTCAAGAAGCAATTGAGGAAGACACGACCAGAGGACAGGAAACAACTAAAGCTACATTATTTATACCCAGCTATACCCTGCAAAAATAGGTGTGTTAAAATGTTTAGATGGTGAGATATGGTTATTAGACGCAACATACCAATAAGCATGTTATAGTGAAAGACACGAGGACATGGGTTTGGAGAAAATGAATCAGATTACTTGAGAAAGATCGAAAAGTGATAGACATGCAGAGATAGAAAGTGCGGGAAGGAGGGTAAAGGAAGGACAAAGCTGAAGGCGTGTGAAAGCTGAGATAACTGGTTATCCCTGCGTCATCTCACTCTACGCTTATCTCCGTCTGCCTCTAGCTGTATCTCTCCTCATCTTGCTGTCTTCCCAAATAATAGAAACCTTGAAACAAAGCCCAGTGTGACTGCGGTTTTTAATTGGTCTTCAGAATCCATAATTAACACAGTTCCTTAATGTGCAGAACAACACACTGGCTGCCATTACTTGCGGAGTGCTCTCACATGTAACACTTTGCTGAAATTTATGAAAGCTGCATTTTGTTCTGCTCAAACGTAGGCTTAAAGATTATTTATTCAGTGCCTTTACTGATCAGACAACTATTCTAACATCCATTCTTTAAGGGGAAAATGAATTAATTAAAGTAAAGAAAGCATTAAAAAAAGAATGTAGTGGTTTCAGCAAGGAGAACAAAATGTCCAGAAGGTTTTATAAATCTTTAACTTTGGCTGGTTTGTCTTGGTGTTAAGGAGCGAGGCCCGTATGGACAGGCTAATACGCAGCAGATAACAAGGATTGGGATATCGGTTAAAGGATCAGCTGAACAATAGGCAGGGGAGCTTGCCTCTTCTCTCTGAATCTCTATTTTGCCTCTGGCATTGTGGAAGACAGGCCTATCTGCTTCAGTCCTTCTGCTCCTTCAAACTAACACTGCTCCCCATCTTGACATCTCCCTTCCTGCCTTTTCACCCTCTGTTCCTGTCCTTTTGCACTCTTTCCAATCTGTCCCCTTCACCTCCGTAGTCAATTTCAAGTCCCGCTTGCTGTTTTGGACCAATCGTCCCCCAGCTCTGTTTGCCCTCTGGTCACCTGGCTCAACACCACAGCAGAAGAGATTTCAGGCTGACAGTTTAGCCTCTGGCGAAGGGAAGACAGACTCATGGACAAAGTGGAGGGAAGAGGGGTGGGGGGGTTACATGGCCGCCTCAGTCAGTTCCAGCCCTGGGAGACAGCTGGACTCCCTCTCACCTCCTGGCTTGTGGGGGTCAGCCCTGTTACCACAGCCATAAGGACCAAGTCCTTAGAACATGACTAAAACCTATAGGACTTGGCCAAGAGAGAGGCCTTCTACCAAAGCCCAGTTTGATCAGGGATTACAGTCCCGTAGGTCACTGGAGTATGTACAAAGACTGCCATGGTGCTGTTTATAGTGGCAATAACTGATGCGACTTAATGAATACAAATGTGTAAAATCTGAAAGGAAAGCTTTGATGGTCATAAAAGATTAGAGAAATCAGAAATTAGATAGGAAAAATTGACAAAACCCAGGCAGTCAGGACCCCGTAAAACTTCTCCGCTTGATAGTATCTACTTTTTAAGACTGTAGCACAAGCTTGGCATCTCAGATTGTCTTACACATATTTCCTTTTTATCAGATTTCCTGAAAGGTGTAATTATGTCGACCCCCTTGAAATATCCCCGGCGTGTTCGCTCGTATTCGTGTGGTGCTCAGCACATATAATTTAATTTGAATTCATTACTCCCCCTCCTGTCAGTTAATATATTCATGACTTCCAATTCCCTCAGAGCTGTCCAACCACCTGGAGTGTCCTCCCTCATCTGTGTCACTACTTCCCCCTCCTCTTTCCCTCACCCTTCCTCCTCCTCCTCACCCCTCCTGGCCCTGCGGGATCCCTGGGGGCCCATGAAGGGGTGTTAGGGCCAGGGTCACAGAAGCTGGGGGGCCTGCTGTCATTAGGGTGCAGTGGAATGTGTTTGCAGGGACCAGCTGGGACCAGCCGGCTCTGTCCCGTGCCTTTTCCGTGCTGGTGCTGCTGGTGTGGGTGTGTGCGTTTACGTTATGTGTGTGGTGGCAGGGAGACAGTGACACCTGCAAATAACAATGATGAAGCGCCGTTGGTGGATACTGATGCTGCAGAAGTGGAGAAACAGACTGTGTCTCTGTTCAGTATGTGAAAAGTTGCTGTTGGGAATTCTGATTTGTGAGCTAATGTTCCTTTCTCAGATGCACAGTTGAAGTCTTAGGATTCAAAATTTTATATTAACACCCACATTTGATGCTTAAATTCAACAACAAGGCCTGAAGCATTGTTTGAGCATCATTATACTGTTGGGCTTTGTTCTAAATTTTCCATAGCGTGGAGTAGATTTTAATCAAAAATATAGATGATTATAAAGTAATAGAGTATGGGTCTTGTTTGGATGACAGTGAGGACCCTTTCATATTTCATCTGCGCCTTCTTCCTCCTCTTCTTGTCTTTCCTCCCGCTCTTTGGGAAAATGATGCATTATTTATCCCTTGCCAAAATATTACATCATTAAATAAAATGCTAACAGAGTAGTCATGTTCCTTTTCGGTTTGATGATTTCAGCTTCAAACTGCTCCGCTCCTCCTTTCATATTCTCTCTATCTTTCATGTTGCACCTTTGTACCAAGCTCTCGACCAACACTGACTGAATATGTCCCTTCTGTGCGGTAAATATTTCATGGCAGGGAGCAGCTCGAAGTTTGATCGTTGCAGGGTGCTGCTGTAGGAGTTCAAAGGAGACGGTGGGCCTTCTGACAGCCAGCCAGAACAGAGCGGAGGAGGAGGAGGAGGAGGAGAGACTGGGGTAAGACAAGAGGTGGGGTGAGAGAAGTGAGGGGAAGAGGGGAGTAAGGAAAGGAGGCACTGTTGTGTGCTCAGTTTAGATTCAGTACCACCAGTTTCCTGGACAGCTCCCTCGGTCTTCAGCAGAAATCTGTTTTTTTTTGTCTGGATATTCTGAACCGTTTAAGAAAGAGAGAGACCTAAAGAAAGACTTTAGTGCCCGTCATGAGATAAGCACGTGTGTGTGTCTGTGCATGCACGTGTTACTATATCTGCGTGTGTGTTAGAAGAAATAGAGGGGGGCTTCATTATTAATCAGAGCCCTTCCCTAAGTGTGAGAGCTGCTCACACTCCATGGCTTAATGACTGAAAATGAGCCGTAATTATGGGCTGTCAGTCCAGACCCTGGCACCCTTTATGCTCTCCCATCTCATGGGTCCATGTCCTCCCCTCTGCTTCACCACACCCAGACTGCCATCACTTACTACCATCACTTTCACATATATCAGTGTGACTTACACCTACATGATCCCCAATCGACTATTAGGCTAACCTTCCAATCTTTGCCATTCAAACTAATTTTAGGGTAAGATCTAGAGGTAAATGTAAACAGTGCTGTCTTTCTGGCCCCCGTGCACGCTCCGCGCCTTATATTAAAATGGATCAGTTGCGTTTGTGGTTAAGAAAATGGATGGTTGGATGTATTCAAAACAGGACACATGCATAACATATGTGAACTGTTTTCAGGAGGCAGGGGTTAGTAACACATCAAGGATAAATGCATGGTGGTTACCACTGCTCTCTATACATATACCTTGTGTTTTTCCTTAAATCCTTCCCCTTTCCTCCCTCTCTCTCTCTCTCTCTCTCTCTCTCTCTCTCTCTCTCACACACACATCCTCCCCTCCTCTTGCTCTGTGCACTTAAGCTCATCGTTATGCGGCGTGTGGTTTGTCAGAGCTGATGATGAATTTGTTTATGAGTGGAGAGAGCTGATTTCCCCTGAGTGGTCTTTCTCCCTCTTCCCCCCTCTCTCCCTCTCACTCTGCTTCTTTCTCTCCTTTTCTCTCTGCATCAGTCCACCCAATCAAAGAGAATCTCTTCCTCCCTCACTTCCTCTTCCAGCTCTTTCCACCTCTGCAGGGGGCTTCAGCTGTCTGACATTCAGATTTAATTTCAGACAGTCTTGAGTTGGATGAGTTACTGACCAAACAGACACGTGAAAATAATTGAGATCTCTTCTTTATTTAATAATATATATATTTTTAAAGTTTATAGTAAGAAAACCACTGGTCGAATGCTCTCAATCATTCACAGTAGTTCAGTAAATGGCATCTTTTGCCTCCTGTTGTAACAACCATAGGAGAAAACACCAAGTTGTTAGATGAATAAATTGCATGCTACATGAAGAAAAACAGACACAGTGAAAAAAAAGAAAGGAAAAACCACACACGCACGCGCGCGCGCACACACACACACACACACACACATACACACACACACACACACACACACACACACACAGTGCCCCAAAAGCTCTCATACATGAGTAATGTGTTGCTTGTTTAAGTCTTCAGCATCTCTTACAAGATGGCAAGTTTAAAAATGTAGGCATGTTGACGCTACAGACAATACAAACCATCTTGTCTGACAGGTCCCCCTCCTGGGCCTTTCAATAAAAGCATGCTGTTTGCGATCAGGATGCGTACACACATGTGCTGCAATGCATATACACATTCACTTTCACACACACGCGTACACACACTAATGTCCCTGTTGGAGGTGGTGGAATTGCCAGCTATTATCAATTAATCTTTGCTGTGTTTTTCTCTTGCAGAGAGCGCTACCATATGGTTCGCTGTCAGCCACTGCTTTTAATTTACTTCTTGCGTCTGCTGTGAAAGCAGACCAACATTCTATCTAAATTGCTGATTCGATACAGAGAGCATGCACTGTACCGAAATGTACATATAATATGAATAATACATATTTTGCATGGAATAAATTGATGAAAGTCTGAGGTTACACAACTAAAATGTATTCATATAATCCAGATATTCGTAAATTTGTTGTTTTTGTTGTTGTAAATAATTGGTTTATAATCATTAAGAGATTATTCCAGGAATTTTTAAATACAGAGGCAAGGAGCAAATGTAGAAACAGCTATAAAATTCAAAACCAAGATATGGTTACATGTAAATGTACATGTCTTCATCACGCTGTGGGAAACTTTTTGCTGGTATCGTCTCGGTCTAAGAGGTTGCTCTAAAGGGAAGAGTGACCATAATGATCATTCTCAGTGGTTAAATCTTTATATTACACTGGTGATGCTCTCTTATGAGATGACAATGTTCCCATAATAGGAATAGATAGACCCCTGAATGGTCTGATGAACATTAAAAAATAATGTTTTCTATGTACCAGAGCCTTCACAGCCACTAAGTGAACACCTATGGGACAGTTGTGACCAACATGTTATACAGAACCACCCACCATCAAGGGAATATATTTGAGAATGTATGGGGGAATATAATTGGAAGAATGAGGTTTCATCCATTTGCACTTGGAGAATTAATGCGAAGGTAGGCTACTCTACTGTCCTGAACAGAATGGAGAATTTAGACTTGCTAATACCTTAAAAGACAGCAAGGGTAGAAATTTGAGACTAAAATTTCTTGCATTATTATTACTATTATTCTTTTCCATTTAATTATCTATGTGTGATTGTGTTTCTCTGGTTTTATAGTTATCGTCTTTTGGATTTCTTTAACAGTCCCTTGCACCACTTATTCTGTATTGTATTTCTGTACACTTGAATCCTTAGTTGAGGAAAGCGAAATGGACTGAATGCACTATATAAATAAAAAGTGACTTCACTTATTGTGGCAAAAGTTCAGTACACAGACAAGACTGCATGTCTTTGGGTTGTGTTACAAAAACAGATGAAGGTTTGCGCACTGCTGGGCTACAATCCAGTCATTTCAATCTCTTTTATAACATTCTTACAAAAGGCAAGAGCAATGTGCCCAAAGAAGATTCCACATACTGAAAAGTTGCCTTTGTAAGTATGCATCTGAATAAATACTGCACTGTATTCTCTTGCCTCTACTTGACTGCTAACCAAAAGCGATTTGATCACTCGCTGCACGCTATGTTTGTGGAACTTTGGCTTCGATGAACTATGAAGAGCAACATTCACGGTAAAGTATTGAATAGTTTCTATGAAAATCCTTTCATTTAATGTGGCTTTGTGGAAAATTTTATCAAATTTACAGTTTTGTTGTTTACAGTTATACGACTCAAAATAGTTTTGACTTCGTTCTGAATAGCTCAAGGTTACACCCAACTACACTCGAGTGCCATGCACCACTCACATTTTATGAAGCGCTGACAAAACCATGGGATCACCTCTGTTGTGGAGGAAGGGTTAGGGACAGATGTTTGTCTGTGCGAAGGTCTCAGGTGGAGAAGTAAATATGTGAGTTGGAGTGATGGCAAGGTGAATATGGTGTGTGATGGATGGGGTGCGCTAATGTGGTCGCTCACCGCAGATATTATGGTCAAACAGGCAATCCATCAGTGAATACTGGACCAGAGGATTCCTCCACTCCCATCAGTCCTGCATGCTGTAGAGCAGACATGTAGTGTGCTCTCTATATGCTCTCTGAAAACCGTAATACGTCAAATGCTTTTCATGATGCATGCTACATTACATGCATCATGAAAATGTATCTAATGAAAATCCAATAGATCTGACAGTAAACTTCAGAAAAGCTTAGCGCCAATTTGTCAATGTAAGAGGAACAGGAAAGAAGTAAATAAGGCCAAATCAGAGTGTTTTATCTTCACTTGGTCGCGAGGCCAACAGCATCTAACCATGCTGATTTCATTAGTCTTCCTTTGAAAGACTGTAGCTCAGGAGGTAGAGCAGGTCATCCACAAATCCCCAGCTCCTGCAGTCTGTGCCACATAACCCGCCGAACGTGCTGGAAAAGGTTCAAAGATTTTAATGAACAAATTCAGATTAATCACAGGTGAATGTTTGTAATACTGTTCTCTATTTCGTCGTAGAGATGGGTCCATAAATCACAAGATGGTTTGGAAGGTAAGTGGTCACAGCTTTCACAGTGGGTGAAAGCTCTAATAAGTTGATACTGATTTTACTGGTGTAGTCTCAGGTAAGTTCTTACTGTGTAGTATCTCGCAGGTAAGGACATATGTGAAACATTTCAATATGTGAAAGACATATTTTTTTATCAAAAAAAAAAAAAGACTTGAAAACAAATAAAACTAAAAATTTTGTGAACTTGGATATGATACAGTAGCTTCAGTGTTCTCTTATTGGTAAAATTTTTATCACAATTTCTCTGACGAGGGTTTGATGAACATGTTTCTTGAGGCTTTAGATGTCTACAAGACAGCTGGTTTCAAAAAGTTGTCTACATTTTTGTAATACTGTACTGATTTTCCTAGATCTTGCCATTGGCATATGCCGTGTATACAATAATACTTAAAATACTGTAGCTTGCCTCCACCAGTGTGTGAATGTGAGAGTGAATGAATAGTGGAATTGTTAAGTGCTTTGGGCGCCTATAAAAGTGCTATATAAATGCAATCCATTATTAAAATAACTAAAACTAACATCAACTAATTATTTTCTAAACAATTAAAATGAACTGAAGTGAGCAAACCCACTCAGGAAACTGACTGAAACTAAACTGAGTTCAAAAGTAAAAGTGAAAAAAATAAAATACAAAGCCTATATTAAGTCTAGTACTGAATGCTTACTTGAGTGTCCTCTGGTTTAACAGGTTTGAATCCAGGTGAGTTTCTCTTCATGGGCAAGATTGGGTCAGCCAGGCTGTCACATCAAGACAAAATCAGTCAATGCAGTTCAACAATCCAGTGAGGAATGGAGAGGAAATCAGAGGTTATACACTGCAGGTGAGTGTAAGTGCAATCACTGTGGAAATCACACTCATACCTGCGACGTGGTAAGCATAGTTACCCAACACACATGCGCACACATGCTAGAGAGAGAGAGACGGTGGGTCAGGATCTGACAACACAAAAGGAACCAAGACAGCCTGCATGTTCGTGTCATTATGCAAGATACAAAACCTAAAAACTGCCCTCTGTGCATTCATGCAATAGAAAATGCCTTGTGTGAAAGGATGAACGCATCTTGTAAGCTAAAGTGGTTTCAGTCAATAGGAGAAGACGTGCTATATAAAAGCAGTGTATTCATTTGTCAGTCACTGGTCACATGTATGTGACCCAGCAAAAAGTGGAAAGTTAAAGACAAATCAAAATCTAACAAAACAATATTTAAACAAGGAGACAGAGCCTATAAGCTCCTCTCATATAGGCCAACTAGACATATGGCTACTGTAAAATATTTTCGGACATAGAAAAAGAATATTTAGTATCTGTGTGTTACTTTAAAAATGCTTTTTTTAAAGGCAGTATTTACTGTAATATACAATATATGTGCAAAATTGCTGTCCACACCTCTTAATCTTTGACTTCAGGTCTTTTTCACTGGTGTCTAAAATCAAGCACATGCCATGCAGTCTGCCTTTTCAAACATTTTTGAAAGAGTAATTCTAAAGAACTCAGTGACTTCGACTGTGGTGCTGTAATAGGAACCCACTGTTGCAACAAGTCAGTTTGTGAAATTTCTTCCCTTCTCTAAATATTCCACAATCAACTGTAAGTGGTATTATTACAAAGTGGAAGTGTTTAGAAAATACAGAAACTCAACCACAAAGAGGCAGAGGACATAAAGTTAGAATGTTGCATAAAGTTGTAAAGTGCTGAGGTGTATAGTGTGTAAACGTTGCCAGAGCTTTGCAGACTCAATAATTTCATAATTCCAAAGCTCCTCCGGCATTAACACCAAAACAAAAACTGTGAGATTCATGACATGGTTTTCCACAACCAAACAGCTCCTGAAGGTAAAATGAGGCGAGTCAGTACTCTGTACCACATAAACTTCATCAGTATTGGACAGGTGACACACAGTGTACAATAAAATATGTATATCCATAGAAAAGTTCCACAGTAAAAATGCTTTATTTGATTTCCGAATGATACGCCTACCTGAAATAAACACACTTGGAAGTACTGTCCAGCTGCCATAATAATGAAACCTTCTGAGAGGCAGCATAGCAGGCAACAGCAGCAGTGTTATTGTTAGGAAAGAGCCAAGGCAGTGAGTAGTGCTCAGGTGCTTGGTCTTGAGGGCCAATCTTCACAGGGTTGGGTCTATCTAATGAAGGGATCTCCATGATCTGGTATCCAGGACAGGGTACCCTGACCCACATTCACCAGTCCAGTGCTGACCTCTTCTCATACAGTCTTTTAGGACTAAAATCAATTACTTGGCAGGGATTTAAATACTTGCATTCTCACATCTCACATCTGGAAAACCTAATGTGGTGCAAATTACTCTTCCAATAAAAACAGCTTTATTAGCTCAAGAAACTGCACAGACAGTTCATATACCTTACCTATAATACCCCTGGTTTTAGAATAAAATGCTAAAAAAAAAAAAAAAAGTGGCAGAAGATAAATAAAAAGCTAACTGTTACATTGGGTGTAGGTTTTAATTCAACTGTCCATCTGCTGCCCATACCCACAGACAAGGAGCCAATGGAGGCAGCAGACAACACACTCTGTGGACCAGGTAGCAGAAATAGATATGAATGAGACTTCATATCACTTTTAGCATTTGTTAGTTTTACAATAAACATCACGTCGCACTTCTTCATATTTTATTTCCAAGGATCCAGACTTTCTTGTCATTTTTAAAAATGGTCTTAAGCAATAGTTCTTCAGGCTTTCTGAAGGTCTTTCAATCCAGCGAATGTCTTTGGACATTAGCTGCTTTCATTGATTTTCAGCTCAGTACTTTTTTCTTGGTTTGTTAACACACTTAACACTGACCGATGAATCATTCAAGCATAAAAAAGGCATCTAACTTAAGGAGTGAACTACCGTTGTGCCAACCTATAACAGGCAATTTAGATTGCCTGTTTTTATTGCTTTAAATTGTATCTTTCTGCAGCCTGTTGCGTTTGTTCCCATTTCTTTAGTTGAATCTATGAACAAGACACCTAAAGATAACACAGCTTCACAGGCACAACATGGAATTTTTACACAGACAACTTGATTCAGGAAGATGTGTTAGCCAATGTTTGGTTGACCAGTAAGTTTCATCATACTTTTCTGATGAAAACAAGATGATAAGTCAATTAAAAAAGTATTGCAAAAGGACAAAAAAGATTATGAAATGCACTGGCACTTTTGACAATGAACGAAAAAAAATCTGGAGGGACGGGATCCAATCAAAACCCCTTAAGCTGTGTAGAAGGGCGGGACGAGTTCCAGTCAAATCCAATCAGAAGGAATTTCTAATACACACGTTTCACATTTAATGTCATGGATATTAAGTTGCCTTGCTAACTGTGAGGAGCAATCCTCACCAGTTAGTCAACTAAATCAACTTTCAAATGTAGTCTTCTATATTCTGCAATATAGAAGGATTTAAAAGGATTTAGATCTTATGTTCAAAAGTAAACAAGGTTTTTAGACAAACAGCTCTGATGAAAACAAAAGTTTCTGTCAAAATACAGTTCATTTCAATTGTATAATTGTATAACAATTGTATAACAGCCATCATCTCAAAGTACTTCATATTGTAATGTGAAGACCCTACAATAACACAGAGAAAACCTCAACAATCAAACAACCCCCTTTGAGTGAGCTCGTAGTGACAATGGGAAGGAAAAACACTCTTTTAACAAGTAGAAACTAATTCACTAATACTGTTAGTGAAGGTTACTAATGACTTATTTGATCAGTCTTGTAGGAATGAGATTTTAACAGTGATAAATATTAACTTTGAAACTCATTAGAACTGTACAAACTCTGTTTTTTCCTTATTTACTCTACTTTCATTATATTTTTCACACGTTAAAACAAATTGCTAAACCTATTTCCTATTTTCCCACCAAAATATAAAAAATGAGGGATGTCTGAGGCCTTTTGCACTGCTCTGTAGCTTAAAAGTGTAACTGATGGTGATTTGCATATATGGATTTTAGTAATACAGAGCAGCGACGTGGAAAACGGCTTGTAAAGGATAGCTAGTTATCATGTAGCCGATGTCCCACCTTTGAGTCACTGTTTCACACTTATTGTCTGAGAACAGAAACGTGTAAATGAGAACAGCTGTACTGGAATTCTGTTTGTATTAAAATACAGTAAATATGTGAGCACCTAAGAGTTGGAGAGAAGCAAACAGATGTAAGGGCTGACAAAAGCCAGCTGAGTTTTTGCTGATGTACAAAAAGCAATATGCAAACACGACAAATCAGTCTTTCGCCACTTTCCTCAGCATTAATGTGCAAACTGCTAATGCTAATGCTAACTAGTGCTATTTGCTGACATTGATGACATTGTTGACATCAAATGGATACCCATAGGCTCTTTAGTGCCTCAGATGCTGGGACTGTAAAGGCTATTGTTGTAGATCTTGAGGCTAACAACAGAATCTTGTGTACTTTACCAGAAACACTTTAGAGTTAGTGGTAGCAGAAACAGCTTTAGCAAAGAAATACTTGTAAATAGCAATGGCAGACTGCAGCTTCTCACCAGGAAGTTGGGAGGGTGGGTCTGTGCTATTTAGTAGTTGAATTCATCACAAGAAAAACCCCCAAAAACAAGCCACCAGTTATTCGTTCACTAGGACTGAATATCACATTAGCTTTTATTAAAAACAACAAAATAATGCCAACATACTGACAAAATTAGTAAATAATAATACAAAACAAGTGAGGTAATATAATCTAGATGCAGATGGCAGTAGCTCTGACAGCACCCGCTGGAACAGTACGCTGCTTCTGCTTCTTCTTGATTCCTGAATGGCAGACTGATTAAAAGGAAAACACGAGAGCATTCACATAAACTCACAGATTTACAAGACCTGAAAACAAACAACACATTTTTTTTTTCACTTTGACTGAAAGTCACAAGTGGAATCACAATGACTCAGACAACTTAATTAATTTCAACCTGCTCTCTTTTGCTTCTTGGACAGTTGCTTTCAATGCAAAGACATTCTGTGCAAGGTTTTATAACTAACCTTGCAACGACTGCATTGCAAAGAAAAAAAAAAGGGGGGGGGGGGGGGGGGGAAGGCTGGCATTCTTATGCTTAAATAGGAACGTCAAATGCTTTCTAAAGCAAAAAACCTTGAGGTGTTTCATTGTGGAGAACTTCATCATAACATTCAGAGCAATCTCTCACTCTCAGAAAATTAGGGTTTGTTCACTGTAATCTCTTTGAATCAGAAAAGGCTGGAATGACTGCAAGGAGAACCTTTCACTGGATTCACAGTGCATGCATAAACTTGGATGTGTGGATGTGTTTGTAAGCAATTTTGTTGGTGTGACTTTGTGTTTGTGACCAATTTTAATTATTTACATTTCAACAAGTTGCTTAATGACAAAACAGGTTATTTTTCAGTTCTCTGAACACTCAGATAAATCAAAAATATGTTTTCCTTCTCCAAGGTTAAAGAAGAATTAAACCAATACTGTGTGCTTTAAGAGGCAAATAGAAAGTTACTACAGCACTGAGTCTGTCTTCACTCCAGCATTTGGCCTCTCCTCTATAATGCTCTTTTCACTGAAGATGGGTCAGATATAGCGTGCATGTCATCATCATCCAGTGAGAAACACACTTGTGTATTTGTGTTCATAGAGTAAGAACGTGGTAAACAAAATATATGCTGGATCTTCATGAGCTTTAGACCTACAGTGTCAATGTCACTCCTTATAATCTGGTGAGTGAGGTCAACCTGTAGTTTAAGATACATACGCGTGTTACAGCTATTTGGAATGTACAATAAGACAGCCATAATTTTTATTATAGTGCCTAGTAGCAGCAAAATTGCACAAAAAATAAAAATCTTATGTGTTGTGTATGTAATTCATATATACTTGGCTTTTAGCTTAGCGAGAGAGAAAGCATTTTCACAACAACTGTCATGGTCCGCGGCCCGGCGTCCGAGGTGCTGATGGGATGCCCACTCCCGTGGGCGTGGCTGCTAACTCCACACCTGCATCCCATCCCGGGCGATCACCAGGTGGACTATTTAATCCTGCCCAGCCTGCTGCTCCACGCCAGTCCGTAGTCGTCCTTCAGCGGTAACGTACACCTGCGGGAAAGCCCTTATGCAAACCTATCCGTGTGAACTAACACTAACTCTGCCTTGTATACTCAGATCACAGCTCGGCGTGTTTGAGCCACCAGCCTGTCCACCTGCCTGTCCGGAATTTGGATCACAATCAGCCCCAGCCGCCTCGACCTTTCTGAAGCTTCTCCCCACGGACCCTCACCCCTCCCTCCGGTTCCCTCGGCCCCGCTATCATCGTAAGACGCGTACTCTACTTCCCCTCGTATGCTGCCGTTTTCCCCGCATCCCAATAATCCTTTTTTCCTTTTTCTGTTTCAGCCTCCCACAGTCCCGCTCTCGGCGTTCCTGTGCGATTCACCTCCCGGTCCCTCGGTTTTTCTGGTTCCGTGCGTTTTTTTTCCCTTCTACCCTCCCGGGACACCCTCAGTTATAATAAAGTTTATTTTTTGTTCTCTCGTACCGCTGTGTGTGTGTTCTGCTCCTGGGTCCAGCTTGTGCGTGGAACTTCGGTTCATGACAACAACAGTCGTCTCATGCCTTTCACCGAAAGGGAAATACCCGCAGAAAGGGTCCGGCTCAAACTATCACCTTCGTGCTTAACCTGGTTCCTCAGTGAAAGACCCTGATAACTGGCAGCTCTGTCTCCCATTTTACTTTCAGAAACTCTAAAAAAACAAACAAACAAACATAAGGGAGCCTGCACCCTGAGACTGACGCGCTCATTCGTGTAATAGGATACTACGGTCTCTAAGGAGACAGGAGGAATATACGAGTGATTGCAATCGTTAATTTTTTTTTGTCACTGCAATAAATGATACCAAGCTGTCATGCGCAGATAAAGTAAAAAGCAATAGAAAAAATGGCATTAAACATGAATTAGGCTCCTACTGAATGTACGTCAAGGTCTGCGTTGACATTCATTCCCGTCAATAGGGTGATCTTTCTGCTAAGGCCAGTCAATCACATTCATTATGTAGCTAAAGTGTTCTCACAAGGCTACAGCCATTGTGCCACATTTTGCACCCTGCCACATGTATTATGCTCATGACATGGCTCTTTACCATCTTCACATTTTCATCCCGATAGCCACTGAGCAACACTGAATACAGCTTTGCATGTTCAACCTCAAGCTATGGAAACGCAATATACAAAAGTGCAACTTGGAGAGTTCTGAAACATGCAGTGCGCTCAAGGCAGCACAAAATTAAATAACTCAGTCTCACTGGACAGCTAACTATCCTTAGCTTCTTAGTTTTCAGTGTGCAAACATGCCCCTCACATACAAATGCAGCGTGAAATACGTATTTGATCAGACACAAAAAAAGACGGGATGACCCTGATGTTTTGCGGTGCAGGATTTATTTTGTGTACTGTGAATTTATTAATTTACTTTGTTTTGTTCTTGCTGGGACCGCTGGTCTTAAAATGAAATTAGCAAAACAAATCAACCATATGATGAGCAGGCTTGCTGATTGCTGCTGTTTTTCCCCCTTATTTTTATTGGCATTTTTGCCCTCCTTCCCTTCTTTCCTCCTGAAGTTGCAGCTTTCTCGCCACAAGGGTCCCTGTGGACTAGACCAGATGTTCCAGGCAGCACACTTCCCCACTCTCTGCCTCATGGAATATTCATGGGCAACCAGGCACCACAGCACAGCACAGACCAGAGACCATTTATTTATTTATTTCATCACCCCGCTGCCTGCCTGTATAATGCACAACAACAGTTCACCATACAAGAGCGTCCTCTCACCTTCCCGTTTCTCCTCAGCCCCTTCCTATCATTTTCAGTGTTTTCCTTTCCTTGACAGGATAAATAAACATGTCTTGGTCTGTATTCACTTTGTTTTTCTTACCTTCCCTTACCCTGCTCTTGATTTCTCTGTCTTTCTACTGAGCTTCTCCTGTCTCTCTCTGTCAGTTTTATTAGGCAGATGGGTGGGGCGTGAAGAGAGTGTTGAATAACTGATGTTTGTGAATCCTAATGGTGGTGCTTAAATACAATGCCATTATTTACAACCCTGCCTAATGCATTTGGACACTTAAATTCTTTGTTTGGTGGTGATAATTGGGCTAAATGCTCTACAGTAATGCATCCTGTTAGCGGCATGTTTTTCATGATGGATCAGCTTGTTGTTTGGACAAAGGTTTGGAGGCAATTATTTATCGATAGAAGCCCAAGTAACATTTATAATCTGCCTCACTTGCAGAGTGATGGTACTCCAAATTATTACCCAAGAAACCAAGAAAATGCACCGATATGATGTGCTTCTTAACCAGGAAAAACAAAAGTGTGTGGAGGGGGGTGTAGAACTGTTTTCAAGGAAGCCTATTCCAGGATTAGAAAACAAGCGCTAAAGGAGAGAAAAAGAGCCTTTTCTTTTTTTTAGATGTGCAAAGACAGACCAGCTTTCTGGGTACAAAAGGAGGCAGGAAGGCAGGGAGCCAGGCGGTACCTCTGCTCCACTTGACTGCGGTCCAAAATGACAGCTGACGGCTGCCGCGCAGACATCATGGACGAGCAGATGTGGCGGCAGCTTTCCAAGTGCAGCAACACTTCATCCCTCGTTTCTTTCTCTCTATTCCCCTGTTCTTTTTCTTGTTTGCATTGTTTCCCTCCCTCTTCTCTGGTTTAAAATAAGAAAAAAAAAAAAACAGGCAAGTCTATCTGGTTGCTCCATTACCATCTCTCCCTGCATGCCTCATTCATCTTTTCCTTCTGCAACAGTTTATCTACGTGTTTAATTACACACTTCGATTTTTCCTTTTCCCTATACAGTAAAAATTGTGAAAGACGTAACAAGACGACGCCTGTGTTTAAGTAAGAGATTCTTCTGAAGCCGAGCATTTGTTTAGTTTCAGAGACAGATCCCCCTGCAGTCTCCCAGCATGCACCTGTGGTAAAGAGGTTATTCAGCTCTCTGCCAGCTGAGGCACAGCTGACTACTCTCTGGCCCACATCCGGCACCATTTCCACTCTAGCTAATCAAAATTGCTTTTACATTCTCAGCTAATTAGCTGCTAATATAATTTTTCAATTATTAGCTACAAACATTGCAAACATTTGGCTGTGAATGCTACATTGAATGTCCTTCTCTATCCCCTGTTTTTTTACTTTGATTTTCTCTGCCTGCGTGAGCGTGCGTATCTCTATCGCCAATCTCTTCACAGTTAGACTTTCTTGTGATCATTCAGTGTTTGCGGTTTCCTCGGCTCCGTAAGATATAAACCCCACACGGCAGCGGGGAAAGAAAGCAGGGATCCTCAGCGGGATGAGTTTATCGGGAGTGTAGGTCAACTAGGCCAGTTAATAATGCTGTTATCTGGGAGGCAAGGAGGAGAAGGAGGGAGGCAAGACGATGTGGGATAAGAGGGGGAGAGGGACCGAAGAGTGCAGGGAGGAAATAAAAGCAAATAAAAGAGGATGATGAAGGATTGAAAAGGAGGGAGGTACAGTGAAGAGAGGACAAGAAGAGGGGGATGCAGGAAAGGAAGGAGGGAGGGAATTAGCCCATGGTTCAAAAAGAGCTATGCCCACAGAGAGAGAGAGAGGGAGCACTGCTGGGTCTATGCAGGGGGCGGTGGGGCAGGTGAAAGTCTGGAGGGCTGTGTATATGTGTCTGTGCGAGTGTATGCACGCATGTGGCTGTGTTTTCTTTGTGTGCAGTATGCAAAGGTAGGTCTGCCATATTCAATATTCCCGTCAGCCAGGACTTAGAATACCAAAACAACCTGTCTGGGAGTATACAGATGCTCCTGCCTCTCTGCACCTTCCTCTCCCCACCACTCCTCCTCTACCTCCTTTGCTTTGTTTTCTCCCTTTGCACCGCTCACGCATATGGCTCACCATTTCAGCTGCTATCCCTCTGACAAAACAGATATTTGCTTCTAATGGGAGGGGGTTTAAGATTGAATCAAACATTTGTTTCAAGAGATCATAACGTGGCGCGCTAATGGATAAATAGTGCTAGTGCAACAAAGGCGACATAGATCTCAGCAGTTGCACAGATGTTGACTGTTGTAGCAGAGACAATTCACACATTTTGATCTATGTCACTGCTGGCGAGTAAAAGTAAAAGAGCGTTTGTCGCTGAAGGCACAACTTTGCGGAGATAAGAAAGCAACAAGGTTTGAGATCTCTTGTGTACAAATGTGAAAAAACAACAAAACAGGATTTGTTTTGCACTCGCACCTACTGTGGGTTTGAATAGGGGGAAAAACAACATTGTATCATTTCTGTGGATTTCTCATTTCTGCTCCCTCTCACTTTTAGAAAACCTCATAAGATATGCTTGTAGTGTTGAGAAGAAGGCATGCTCCGCAGAACAAATGGTGTTAATTTGCCGCGCCTCTCTGAAGCTGCACATTAGAGAGAAGCCTTCAGGGAGAGAGTGAGGGAGGAGGAGATATGGGGTTGAGGGTGGCGGAGGAAGGTGGGGAGAGGATGGAGGGAGGAGGAGGAGGAGGCAGCAGCTGTGCTGGAATTAATGTCTGCATGCCAAATTAGAAACACCATGCATCTCCGTCAGAGACTCGGGGAAGAAAAAAAGGAAGAAAGGGAGGGAAGGGAGAGAAAGAAGGAGAAATAGAAAGGGAGTGAGCAACAGACACAAACATGATAGATAGATAGATAGATAGATAGATAGATAGATAGATAGATAGATAGATAGATAGATAGATAGATAGATAGATAGATGCCTCTGTCCTGTCTGCTGCATTGGGAGGTTGAGTCTACGTGTTTGTGTGTGTGAGTGAACTGATGTGTCGTTGATGGAACACTCTTACAACAGAGGTGCAAGGCAGGTGGGGGACACCAGTCCCAGTGGTGCCCTCTAGGGACAGAGCATGCATTTGATTATCAGGCAGGGGATCAATAATGAGAGTACAGGCTCTCTCTAATGATAGCTGCAGGCCACGGGGCCAGAGGCCTCAGGGTACAGAGCTGGCAGAACAGTCCTCATGAATACAGGATCGGACTGGAGTAAACTTTGCGTGTGTGTGTGTGTGTGTGTGTGTGTGTATGGGCCAATATGGTTGAGAAGTATGTCAGATGAAGGACACAGAGAGCAGATGGCTGGTTGGAGCAGTATGAACACCTCACCTCATCTCTGCCTGTGCATCATTCAATGTGAAATTTTTCCTCTGCAGTATGACTCAATACACCTCACTGCTCACTCCCTTCTCGACTCCACAGAACCGCTGAATCCCAGAGTAAACTCATGTTGAGCCTCTGCATTGGTGATGTGTGCACAACGCTTTCGCTACCCTAAAGTTGTCTCTAAAGTTTTAGATTTATACCTTTTTCACCGAGTGATGGATCCCTGCTATAAAAGCACAAATGCATGCCTGCTTAGCGCTTTAATGCATTATTTGAGTGCAGGTGTCTAGTCAGAACTTCACAGATCCTCACAGATACGTGCTGCAGCAGGTCACATAGCAGAGGAAGCATATAGAGAGACAAGAACAACATACTCATTAGCTCATTTCTGTTTTTTTCCCTGTTTCTCCACTGAGCTAAATTAACCATCCCATTTCTCTTCTTTGTGTGTCCTCTGCAGAAACAAAGCCATGTTGCCCCCCCCCCCACACACACGCCCCTCCTCCCATCACCCTTCCCTCCCACCCTGCCTCGCTTTCCCTCTTTACTCCCCACCCATCCTGTCATTGTGAGGTGTGCGTCTCCTGTCTGACCGTGTACTCCCCCTCTCCTTACCCCCAACATCACACCCCCCTCTACACCCCCACCCCACGCCTCCAACTATTCCATTTCTACCTTACCCCAACCCCCTTTGCTCCCCAAGCACCCCCCCTCTCTCTCATCCTCTCTCTCTCTCCCCACCCTGCCTTCCAATCACCCCCCGGGAGGTGACATCTGCCGGGATGCGCTCGGCTGGTTCCAGATGCACCGCTGCCTCTTCCACCACCGCCGCAGCCACCGCCACCGCCACCCGAGCGAGTGAGTGAGCGAACGACACCCCAGCACTCATTTCAATTCCATCACCCTCTCCCAATCATCTTGCCTCTCCCCAGTGCAACATTAACGAGCCTCTTTCATTTGAATACATAATTAGCCGCCCGAGCACTCTGCTTCACTAATTTTGAGACAAAAGGATGGAGGAGACGAGGGGGTGGGGGGGTTGGGTGGGATTTGAGGGCGAAAGGGTGGGGGTGGCATGTGGGATGAAGAGGATGAGGCAAATAATGATAACAAAAAAAAAAAAAAGAAAAACATTTGCATTTTAATTTGAAAGCAGAGGGGGGACTGATTTTTTTTCTTTGTCTTTGTCTCCTTTCTTTTGCCCTTGCTCTCTTTATTATATCTGCTTTTGGGATTTTAAAATCAGTTTTCTTCTGCATACTATTTCACACTATTTTAATGTGACTACACACGCCTGTAAGTTGTTCCTAGTGCTCTCTGTATGTATCTGTAAATGACAATACATGCGTGTGTATGGGTTTGTGTGTGTCTGAATCCATCACCAGCCCTTAGGGCATGCAGCACTCCCAAGCCAAAATAAACCTCACTTACTCCTGCACAATAAATCATTCTTCTCAATGAGCTGAAGCCAGCTGAGACACCCCTTAGTGCATTACAATATCATCTAGCTACATTCAATAAACATTGCTCCTATTGCCCTCACTGTGGGTGATTTCTGTTTGCTAGAAATAGGGGCCTTGAGGCTTTTCCAGTAGACTGACAGCACATTCAAATACAGAGGAACATGCGTCAGGGCTATATCGTAGTAATCCTGACTTACAATTGAGTTACAATTATGAACTGGAGCTCCATTTGCTCTTTTGTATACTGGCATATGTTTATGTAGAGAGAGTATATTAGACGTGCCTATAAAGGAGATCGAAGGGAGGAGATAAAGAAATGAAAGAATGTGAGTTAAAAGCAAAAAATACAGGGGGTGGGGCAGAGAAAGAGACAGCAAATAGAGAAGATGATCAGTTTTACTCTGTGTAGATGTGTCCTGTGAAAGTGTTGTCGTCTCTCGCTCTTCCTTCTTGGCTTGGTGGTGTGCCAGGGTTGGCCTCCTGTCAGCCATCGGGAGAGCCAAATGACAGCTTTGATCCTATTAGGATCAGCGCCAAATCAACACTTTGCTCATTAAGAGGCTGCACACGCCAGCTAGCAACGCACCCGCCTTCAATGTGGCTCTGTAGCCGACCCTCTGTGCCAACCATCCATGCCCTGTGAGTGCCAGACTCACCTGTCATCACTGGGTGAACCCGACAGCATGGAGGGAAACACTTTGCTGAGTCAGTGCTGATTCAGCAGACTTTAAATTACACAATCTGCCTCCTTTCTTTGTGTGTTCTGTGTAGAAAATGTGAGGCCAGTAAGCTAATAACAATAAAAACCTTTTCTTGTTCCCCATTTCTCAGTGTATGTAGTATATTTCTCATTTCTCCATTCCTGCTCCTTTCCCCCTACAACAGAAATGTGTTCCTAGCTGTACAAACCTCACCCATCCCAAGCTTTTCCCAACACTCCCCAAGTCTTGTAATGTGTATATGTCCAAAGTACAGTGGTGAGTTCAAATGGACTGCATCTTAAGAAAACACCAGTAAATACAAAAAAAATAAAAAAAAATGCTGCAAAAGGACACAAGTCAAGATCAAAATAGAAAGAAAAAATTCAAAATTTTTAAAAAGGTCATGAAACAAAACGGAAGTGTTTTTGTGGAGACAGTAATGTGACAGAAGGGCAGCTGAGAGCTTACAGAGATCTACAGCATTATATGAATCATGTGATTAAAAGACATTACCTTGTATCTTTTTCTCCCTGACAACTCCAATAAACCCTCTGCTCCTTTTAAGTGGGTCTCATTATAATCCTTTGTATGTTTTCCTCTCTGCCACACACACAGCTGTCATAGTCCGTCATGTTATTGTGTCCCCAGAAACACTTCCGCTGCGTTTTCTGAGATTTTCTTTCTTCTTTTGTTGTTTTTTATCCTTTTCCTGCTGTGTTTTATTCAACTTCTGATATGGGTTTTTTTGCGCTTTCGCAGACGTTTTTCTATTTGCTGGTGTTTTCATTCGTACTCCATTTGACCTTTCAGGGCCACTGTAGTAAAGCTGCTACTCCCGTGTGAAAATAGAGCAGATTTTTGGTTATTTGAGATCACACTGACACAGCTACAAACAGTGGTGAAAGAGCTAAATCTCTTCTTTGTCCTGTTTTGATTTGAAAGGAACAGACCCATCGCAACAAACGCTTTAGTGTTAATTAGCGATCAGCACAGATTAAAAGCAAGAAGGGATCCATTGCTCGTTACGCCATTTTATCTAGTAAAGGCTCGAATCTGTTTACAATCACTGCACTCTTTGACTCATCCATATCGGTGCTCACAGATGTTTGCACAAGCTTCCCTATGACTCATCAACCAATCTGTCCGCTAATGGAAAACTGCAGGTGACTGTGCCTTTTTATTGATCAGTATTGGCTATTGACAGGCTGAAGGCTAGATCAAGAAGGTCAGGGCACGGAGTTCCCATTAAGATGAGAGACAAACAAGTGTAGAAGAAATGAAAGCTCAGCTCCACCTTATTCACTTCCTGACCCCAATCTTTATTTGACACACCTGACCTCTACCTGAGCAATAGACAAATAGATTGTTGCTATTTCACTGCCCGACTGAGCGTTAAACGCTGCTGTCACATAGACCATCACTCAAGAAAAAAGTATATAGACACTTAGCCCAGTGATTCAGATTCAGACTGAAAAATGTTTTTAAAAAGAATCCAGCACAGACTTTATATGTGAGACTGGGTTCTGCTATTTTTTTTAGCAATTCATACTGTGCTGCCTTGTCAGTATTACTGAGGTAACCATCCATCTATCCTAATTTATATTTTTATACATAAAAAACACACTCTGTCACTCTATCTCTGTTATTCACTGTCAGGTTAGCTATGTTTTGGAGTTGTCTTTGTTAATAATTTTCACTTAAGGATTCCCCATATTGTTATGAAAGGGTTAAGTCCATTTTCAGTGTGTTGTCTGCTCCGCATCAATGTACATTATGTACTCCTAATTTGCATACTGCAGCGCGAGCTCAATTAAAATGAACTTTTAATTTCTTACAAGTAAATTAGTTTTGCATGCGATGCGTGCAAATGTCGGGATAATGGGTGCTTTTTAATGAGCTCACAAGCTGAGTGCACCCGATCAACTCCCGGGGTGGAGGAGAATGACGCGAGGGACACAGCACCCAACCACCTTACCTCACTGTCACCCCCCCTTCCTCCCCCCCCCCCCTTTTTTTTTAGCATCACCAACTATGTTACAGACCTAGCTTTTGTGTTGCTCCCTGTCTTCAGCCTGTTCTTACAGACTTTTCTCCCGCTTTCTGGCACATCATACCTCTGTCTCCGTGTGTTTCTGACCGAGGCTTTCAACTTCTCTCCACGAACTCTCGCTCTTTCTTACCTCTCATCACTGGATGCACTTTCCCTCCCTCTAGTCCGCTCCTCCCAAAGCCCTAATTCATTTTCCCCTCCTGCTGCTCCCCTCTAGGGTGCAGAGGTGGTCTTTGTGTGCTGAGTGCTGCTGATGTCAGGACTGCTGAACAGGTGCGCAGACAGAAAGAGTCCCGTTGTTGTGGCACGATGGCTGCGTAAACAAACGCACCAGAGGTCCATGCCACATTGTCCTGTCACACACGCACACACACACACACACGCGCACACACACACACACACGCACACACACACACACACAGATTCAACAGAATCACACCTTCAGATATCTAACATCTCAGTTCAGAGGAGAAGTGCAGAATTGAGTTTAAGATGGCTTGGAGCGGGACACACAAATCTGCTTCACAATGATGAAGCCACACACACGCACAATCACTGGCGACACACAATGATGAAGCGACCCACACATCCACCTGCAAGCACACACGCTATTAGAGCAGAAAGTGTGTCGCCACGGTGTGACCCTCGCTGTGCTGCAGGTGCTCTCTGTATGAACAGCCACAGGCCAAGAAGCTGCTGAAGGATTATCTGAGAGCCACTGCCCTCACCACACACACACACACACACACACACACACACACACACACACACACACACACACACTGCTATGAAAACTTTGCGATCAACTCCTTCATTCACTTTTCTATTCTCACTTTCTCTGCCCTCCTCTTCTTTGTTATGTCTCTTTCATCCTCTCTCCTAGCGTCAGTTTCTTTTCTCAAAGTCTTCTTCTTGTCTCACTAACATCCTCTCTTCTTATCGCCCTCTGGCTCTCCCTCTTACCCTCCTTCCCTCCCCTCCATCTTTTTCTCCATCCCTTTCAGCCCTTCTCCATCATCCCATTCTGCCCTTACTCTCATGCTTGTTTTCCTCCCTTCCCTCCTCCACTGTGCTGCACAGCTGTGCAGAGGCAGATTAGTGTGTTAGTACCTGTGAGGCAGAGGGACGGCAAGCTGCATGCTAAAACCCAATCAGCTAATGTTGATAAAGGAGGCGGGGTACGGACATCTGTTCACACAAAACACAAAACTCATTTGAATCACAAGATGAAATGACTCACATCTGCTGAATTGGAAAATATCTTTTTTCCCTCCTTGTTTTAATTTGGGTGGAGGCGGGTGTACTCCAGATGCCAGGGTGACATGCTGAGTGACAGGCGCCCAGCACACAAGAGGAATATATCTGTGTGTTTATGTCTGTGTAAAAGTATGTTTGTGATTTTCATGAACATATTTGTATGTTATTCTCAAGATTTTTTTTATAGAACTGGTGCAGCTACTCACAACAAGACGAACATATTTTCACGTTGAGGAATGTTTTGTATCATGTGTAGCCTGTGTGGGTTTATGTCAATGCTGAGTGCAAATCAAACAGTGATGGTAAAAAAAAAAAAAAAAAAGAAATATTCAATTAATCTTTCTCTGGAGTTGAAGGCTACAGCACTTTTGGACTTATGTGGACACTTTCTAAGAATTGATGCAGGAAATCACAGATATCACCTGTTATAGCTTTTAAAATCATAATAATAATCAGAGATTGGCAGTAACGTGTTACTGTAATCTGATTACTTTTTCAAGTAACGAGTAAAGTAAGGGATTACTATTGCAAAAACGGTAATTAGATTACCGTTACTTTCCCGTAGGAACGCTGCATTACTGTAACTTCTGTCGGTGCTGTGCTTTTTTGGAAATTGTAACTTCTGTCGGTGCTGTGCTTTTTTGGAAATTGTAACTTCTGTCGGTGCTGTGCTTTTTTGGAAATCGAATTTCCCAGAGGAACCCACCCGAGGGATTAATAAAGTTCTATCTAATCTATCTAATCTAATCTAATCTAATCTAATCTAATCTAATCTACTAAAACCGTGAGTTTTTTGCGAGAATGACAGTGACGTAAGCGAGTGCGACATTCGTGACAACAGCTGTGTGCAGATCAACAATGGATAATATATCGAGTGCGGGAGAGAGTATGAGCGTGCAGCCTTTAAAGCGTGGAAGTACTGACCTTACTTTGAGTTTGATTCCATAAAAAGTGACAAAAACATTAGTGTCCGTTGTGCGTGGGAAGAAAACTTCTTTTTACAGCGAAAAAAAACCCCTAAACTTCCAAGCAAGCACCGAGTGCGCAACGACGTAATGGGAAATTCACAGAGAAACTCGCGGATTCTTCAACTGACCGCGGCACACCTGCACCAGGGTAAACCTCTGCCTACCCTACTCCTGTTTTACAGGTGAAAATAGAGCAACAGGACCGCTGAGTCTTTGACTTTATTTATTTTCTGCTGTGTTTTACTTGCATCTATTTGAAAGAGTGAGTGTAAACACAAAAAATATTTTATTTTATGTGCTGGAATGTGTAGAAAATAGGTTTAAATGTTAAACTAATTTATTCAAGTCAGAGAATGGTGCATATAATTTAATTTTTGCTTGATGCATAAAGTTAAAAGATTAAAACTAATAAAACAAGTTTTAAAAAGAGACTTTTCCATTGGATTACATTTTGTATGATGGGTTATGTAGAAAAAGTAGAATTGGGCTGAAAGATCTATCGCTTTATCACCTATTCAGGTTGTAAATCGTGTTTTTAAAAAGTAACTAAGTAACTAAGTAATTAATTACTTTTGAAAATAAGTAATCAGCAAAGCAACGGGATTACTTTTTGGGGGGAGTAATCAGTAATTAGTTACTGATTACTTTTTTCAAGTAACTTGACCAACACTGATAATAATACAAAAAACGAGAACCTCAACGCATGTCACGGTTTGACTTGACTGGATTTGGGTGTGGTAAGGTACAAGCAGCTAATGTAGCCTCACGACTACTCCAGAGATGACGGGAAGGCTACAAGAGGCTGAAAGATGAGACTGGCTCCAAAAGCCAATCCCCATAGATCCCCATTAATGTGACAGCTGCTTAGTTCTATTATGAGAGCAATAAATCACAAGAGCATGAAATATGAATTAAAAAATAAAAGAACCTGTCAAAAAATAGATGACCCTTTAGATATGCAGTGTGATGTTTCTGTCCTTTGATTTATCTGATTGTAAAACATCATATTCACAACGCTTTTGTCAAATCAAAGGTCTTCCCAGAGTATTTTTGTGAATGTTTTCCAACCATAAAAATGATCAACAGTTGTCATAACAGTTGTGAGGAATGCTTTTTTAATACTATCGTCTAAACAAGGATGATTTTGTTTGATGTGTGCAATGAGTCGGACCTGCTCAAGACGGCAGAGTCTGCGAGTTGGTGGGTGTTTCACTGCAGTCCTAGCAGATGTTAGCATAAAGTGCGTCTGCAGATGTTTTGAAAATATTTCAAAGACATTTGTTTATTAGACGTTTTTATTGGCATTTTATTGTCAATTAAATCAAACACTTAAAAATAAAGACCAGAGGGAACAACAAGAACTAAGAAACTTCTGAAATTAAACTTTCAGTTTTTGTGTAATTAACTATTAAAGATCTGCAGCATAGTTATTATTTTGTGTTGTACTCTTTGGATTATGGATAAATATCTGCACAAAGACAGCCAATTATTAAGCGAACGATAAATAATGACGACAGAGTCACCCGAAGGAGCAGAGCAAATATTAAATAACAACCCTGCAAAAACATCTCTGAGCAGCTAAACAAGACACAGATCATGAAAAGGGGATTTAATGTAATTACAAGTTGCCTTTTATTTGACAACTGTGAGTCATTCTTAACTGGATTCTAGTATATAAATACATCATTAATGAAAATGTAGCCTCACACAGCTTTATTAATACAAATAAAGTTATAACCATTGAAAATATTGTGTGTTAAAAAGGTCCGTATATCTGAGACTACTTGCTGCAGTATGGCTGTCAGATTTTTTCCTCTTGCTCAAGGTCTTCTTGTTTGTTCATGCATTTTGCATTCATGTCTGTATCTGATGGTTTTCTGATGGCTTGTATGAGCCGTTCCCAGTGGACGCACGCGAGCTCGAAGCACGCATATTTCCTTCGTACATGAATGGCGATTGCCGCAGCTCTTCCAATAACTATAATTTACATTAAATTTGAAATTAGTTTTGCAAATTTTTTTCCCTCTCTGTAATTATGACAGCAGTTGGTGCGAAGTCAAGCTGCACACATTAATTTTAAAAGCTTTTTACTTTTAAATCCGTCTGAACTTTATTGCAGTTTTTCTGTTGTTAAGCATACATGAATTTATTGCCCCAGAGGGGGAAAAAAGACACTGACCGTGATGTGCTACAGTGTCAAAAAGCAATGACTGGTCTCTCAACCCATCTGTTCATCCAACAGCAGTCTTTTTCATGCACTTAAAGATTTTCATGGCAGTGTGTTTTTGGCACCAATAGACATTTTGATGCATCTTCTACAATCCAGGTAAGAAAATCCCAGAAAGATCATTCAGTTCATTTAGATTCATCGTTTTCAGTGGAAGAAACGTTTCATCACTCATCCAAGTGACGACAAATCTACGCCATAGCTTATGGTGTGACCCCTTTTATGCCTTAGCCTTTCATGCCATTCAATCATTGCAGGCTGTATCGAACCGACGTGTAGAAACGTTTCATAGGAGGTGCACGTCAGGTTACGTGGAATTTTTTGGTTTAAAGTTAAAAGGTGTTTCCGGTTAAATCATAATTTAATAACGCCCAAGTCTAAATTAGGGATTAACCTGTGGCTTAACCTAACCTAACTTGCATCACCCTAGAAATGCAACTACATGTCACGTCCACATTACTACTGCAGCTGGGCTGGTCAATACCATCCACTCCCCTTGTTAATTTCAAGCAAATTTCAGTTTCAGTGACATAATACAAGGAATAATAATCAATGTAATGAACAATAATCATAGCATCAAGAACTGAAAAATGTCCTGGAAGGCGATTGCTGAAACTTTCGGAATAGAAATGAAGGAATGTGCAAAGAACCTGGAAAAACTAGAGGGACAAATTTGTTTGCCTCCCAAAAAACTGACCACAACCTATTAGGGAAACAATTTTCCAGCCTGTTACTTCTTTCTATTTTTGTGCAAAGCTACCTGAAGCTTGTGCTATATTAACATAGTGATAAAATAATATCAGTAGATATTATTCTCTACTACAAACTGTAGTTTAACGTTTTCTTGAAAAATAATTATACACAGCTTGAATCTGAAGAAAAAGAAGAAGAAAAAAAAAATCTCTATTTTCTGTTGTCTACATTTTCGAGGGCGACTTTGCCTCCAAACAGGAAAATGTGTACAGTTGGGGGTTAAAGTGGATTCAGCAGGTGGGGAAACCCTTAAAATTGGTGGTAATGGCTCAGGGTGGGGAAAAGAATCATAAGTCAAAATAATTTCTATTGAGAGCTCCAATAGATTTTCTTAGCGTACAGGCTGTGATCAGCTGACCTGCTGCTCTTTGTGGATTTACACAACTTAATTAAACCAGATGGCAGCAGATGTTTCATGAATTGTCCTGGCCGATTTCCATCCTCTACACTGACAATACACTGTTTCTACTGTCTTTTTTCTAGTAGATAGTTAAAATTTACTGAATGGATCTCAGCATCATCAGCTACAATTCATGAGTCTCAGCTACACTTGATGTAATCTAATTCTGATCATGAAACCACAGCCACTCTGCATGAGTCACGCACACCGTTCTTTACTTTAAATCCATCACAGTACAGCAAACTAACCTGTTTATCTTGCACTAACATGCAACCTTTAAATAACAGTTGGCGTACCTCAGTTTGCTTTGGTGCTTATTTCACAATATGAAAAAACATAATGTTTTATGTACAGACCCAGTGTCTGATTTAAAAACATGAGGACTTACCTGTAAGCTTTAAATTTCCAGTTTATTAAATACCACTGAGCAGTTCTTACCTTTAAATCTAACCTCTCTTCTTCCTCTCCAATTCTGTGTTTCTTATCTTTCTCCATCTCTGAGTGAAGTTAGCTCTCTTTCTTTTCTCTCCCTGTGAAATACAGCAGCTGGACCTTTAGCTAGCAACACACTGTGAGACAAAACGCACACAAACAGTTTGTGTTTGCTGATGTTTGTTGAGCTCACAGAAACGCTGCATTTCAAATAATCTGCTACTTTAAAAAGTCACTCCCTTTATGCTCGCTCCTCTTCAGTAGGGCTAGCTAGATGCAGAAGTACCGCAGCTGCAACTTATGGAGACCTGCAGTCATTCCACTGTTGTGCCAAAAAAACAAAACAAAACCCCACTACTGTCCCACTTTTAACCCCTGACTTCGGCAAACGTCATCTCTATTTATGTGATATTCTCTGGTGATTAATACACGAACCGTGTTACTGTTTAGGCTCAAATCGGTTTGATGTTTGGAGGTGTAATAATACTTTCCTCAAATGCATTAGTGCAAAAGTAATGAGTAAGTAGTCAGAAAATAATACTCAAGTACAGATACCTGAAAACTCTACTTAAGTACAGTAACAAAGTATTGTACTTTGTTACTTCCCACCTCTGCACAAGGTCATACACATTTAAATACACATTTAAATACCGGCAACGGTAACCACCACTTTTGTAGATTATGTCATAAGCTCTACAAAGATTCATTGCAGATGTTTATCAATCATAATGGTCATATGTACTACACACAGATAATACAATTACAAGATTTTTTTTTTTTGGGGGGGCATCTTCATCATTGAAGGAATGGCTGCAGGCCTGTAGGTGTAAATAGACTGCAGAGTCTGGGACTGATGAGGTAGCTCTTCTGTGTTGTGCCATCCATTTAGCCAGAGGTGCTTTGGTTTCCTCAATGTATAATTCATTGCAATCCTCTTGGCACTTAACATACGACATACACTATATTGCCCTGTTTCTGCCAGGGGACTCTGCTTGTGTTGGGAGGACCAATTTTTGGCATAGCCAATTTTTGTTGTTTGTTTTTTTTTTTTTTTTTTTTTTTTTTTTCTTAAATGACATCAGAAACAGCAGTATGCGACATTACGTGATGGCAGAGCTTCAGTTCATCCTTTGTCATTTTTTTTTTTTTTTTTTTTTTTTTTTTAAATAAATAGGACAGGGGGAATGAATGAGAGAAAGAGGGGGAGAGAAAGAAAGAAAACCAAAGGGGAGAAGAGACGGTGAGAAGGGGGGGGGAAGAGAGAGAAAAAAAAAAAAGAACTCCTGGGTCACCTGTATGGAGAAAAAAAACAAACAAACAAAAAAAACAAACAGAGGAGACAGCAAACAACAAAGAGCAACATAATAATAGAGAAAACAAAGCACCATCACAATAAACTAGCTAGTCATAGATATCAATATTTACTAAATAATAAACGATATTGTGCAGCACGCAAGATAGACAGCGCACAGTGTGCTTTGAGGTAGCAGCCAAGAAAGCTTTAGTCCGCGTCTGTGAATACCCATGTGTGCATACCTGTGTGGATCAGCATGCTTGCATTCCAAAGGTTTCTCCATGTAATGATCTGCTAGGGAGTGTGGGGGGGCCACAGCCCCGTCCTCCAGGGTGTGAAGCGGGTATGGAGGAGATCAAAACTCCAGACATCCAGAGGCCCCCAGAACACAAAAGACCATGGAAGACCAACAGAGGGGCAGCCGCGCCACTGTTCCAGTAAGAGCTGAGGAGAGTCCCAGATGAGGGCTCGCCCAGCAGCCGCGGAGCAGAAGTCAGGGGGAGTTGCAGTGACGCGCCCGTGAGCTCCGCCGGCCCCCAGCTGTGCCTGAGTGACCGAGCCCCAGGCCGAGAGGCCGGGGGCACCCCACCTCCAAAGGGGCCCGAGCGAGCCCCAGGCCCCAGGCCCCGACAAGCGGCCGCCAAGGAGTGAGCCGGTGTGTACCCGGACGCCCACCCCCAGACACAAAGAACCACCAACACACCGACACCTGAGGGAGTCCGCCACCGGCAGGGGAAGTGGTGGTGGGTAGAGATAGGCCTCCAGACCTTGGAGGGCCTGAGGTGTCCCCAGAGAGGTGGCGTCTGATACCCAACCTGACATATAGACACAGACATACAGGCACACACAGACACAAACATCCATTCCCACCCTCATGCTCTCATATGCACTCACTCCACACTCAACCAACGTGGAGACAGACATAAAGAGACGCTGTACACACGATCACACTCCCCAAGCGTACTCTACAAACCGGGTCTAGGTACCCTTGCCCCTGGAGGGGGGAATTGCACCCAGACCCAGGTGGTGTTACCCTTTTCCCTGCGGTGGGGAGAGGCAGACCACCCCGACTCCGCAGCAGCAGGGAGGCCCCACACCCCAGACCGCAGTCGGACGGCCAACTCCTCCTACTAGCCCTCCCGCTCCAGCAGGCCGCAGAGAATGGGGGTGGGAGAAGACTCCAAACCTCCCTCCACCCGCTCATTGTAGTGTTGATGCATATGTGTTCTAAGGTGCAATTAAAACCCAGGAGGGCATGGAGCTACCTGCCAAGGAGCAGCAGGTAAGCGCATAGTCCCTCCTGCTAGTCCTCAATGACTAAGTGTATTTAAAATTGAGAGGTGGGCAACGACGTCAGGGGTGGGGTGTACACCCTGATGGTAATTTGGACTCCGTGATTGTGCCCACCCCCAAGATCCTATATGTATGTGTAATGAGAGTGTGAATAATGTGAATGTCTAAGTTGTGGGATAAAATTGAGGCAGAGGCAGCCAGAAGGGGACAGGGGGGGGGGGGGGGGGGGGGGTAGCCTCCTCTGCACCCTGGTGACATACCCCCACTCCAAGGCCCTGCATGTGTGGGTGGTTGTGGAGGAGCGGGAAGAGGGAGGCAGCTGGAGATGGGGAGGGAAGGAAGGGAGGGGCAGGTAACCCCTCCCTGGGGCCAGCTCCCCCGCTGACCCCAGTAGGCACTCCCACCCTCCGCGACCCGCCAGGGAAGGGGGGCCCAGGCCCATCAGACCGGGGCCCAGTGCAGTAGCGCCCTCCGGCTCCACAGAGCCCTGGACAGTCCACCCAACCCCACCACAGAGAAAACTGCACCCACCCCACCATCCACACATCTTCCAGACTACATAAGACGGTAAACGCCCAGGCTGAGATCTTCCTCCACCTCTCCTGTATCTCCCCCTCCTGCAGAGAGTTCCTGAAGAGAAGAAAGCTCCTGCAAGATGTGACCATCCCCCCCACCAGTTGAAGAGCCCCCCAGGCGGCTCGACGCACCGGCGGCACCCTGCTCCAGGGCCGGGCCCCCATGCACCCACCCGCCCACAACCCCGGCAACACACCAACCAGGACCCAAGCCCCCGAGGCCCGGCCCGGGCCCCAGCCCAGAGACGGAGCGCCCCCAGAACCTCACGCCCATCCCGGACCCACCCAGGGGCAGCCAGGTTGCCAGGTCAGTAACCCACGTCCGTCAGCACAGACCCTCCCCTAGCCCCGCTGCACGCAGCCGCGAGGAAACAGTCACCTGAGAGCCAACAGAGCCCCCAACCGGACGTGACCGCTACCCCGGTTGAGCCCCCCAAGGAAGATGCCTCCGGGGAACCCCCCGACGCCCTAAGCCTGTCCCTACCCCCTCACCAATCACAACAGTGAAGGCGGGACCAAACTATGACCCCCCACCCCCACTAGGTGATGGAGCTGATAAAAGGGGCCCAGAGCAATTGATCTGATGTGGTGGCAGAGGCTGTGTCAAGACTAATGTAATCTAATAGATAATTTCTATATTGGTTAGAATTAAGATTATTTTTATTTTTCCAGTTCATGAGGACTGTTTTCTTGGCTATGCATAGGGCAGTGAAGATCATATGGGCTATATTCTTTTCTGAAGTGACATTATCTAAGCTGCCCAGTAGACACACTAAGGGGGAAGTTGGAATGTTACATTTCAGACACTTTGATAAGTCTTCACATATCTCGCGCCAAAACTTTTGCACTGGTGGACAGAACCAAAGAGCGTGGATGTAATTGTCTGGTGTATTGCCTTGACAGTGTGAGCAGTTGTTGGAAGATGTAAAGCCCATCTTGAACATCCGATGACCTGTATAGTGCACTCTATGAAGTATTTTGTATTGTATTAATTGCAGACTGGGATTTTTAATTAATTTAAAAGTTTTTAAGCAAATCTGAGACCAGAAGTTTTGGTCTAGGTTGACTGATAAATCTGCTTCCCACTTTGCAGGAAGGGATATTGATTCATCTAATTTAGAAAGTGTTCTGTATATTTTAGATAATAATTTGGGGGATTTAAGAGTAAGAAAATGTGCCGCACTTAGTGGTGTTTGTAATTCAACTTGACTGAGGTTAAATTTCTTTTTTACTATGGATTTAATTTGTTGATATTCTAAAAACCTTGTCTTGTTGATCCCATATTGTTCAACTAGTCTGTCAAATGGAATAAATTCTGTTCCCTCTAATATATGTTCTAAGTATTTAATTCCTTTACAACTCCATTCTGGGAAATTAATCATATTATTGTTTTGTAATATGTCAGGGTTATTCCAGATAGGTGTACGTTTGCATGGGATTAATGAAGACTCCATTATTTTTAGAAACTCCCACCATGCTGTTAGAGAAAAGCTGATGTTGATACTTTTAAAGCATTCATGTCTTTTGATGTTTGAGCTAATAAATGGTAGGTCTGAAATCTCTAGATCCTTGCATAGTGCCTGTTCAACATCTAGCCAGGGCTCAACTAAGAAGGTATGTTTTAACCATTCTGAGATGAACTGAAGCCTGTTGGCTAAGAAGTATTGGTGAAAATTAGGCAGATCTAATCCTCCTCTATCCTTGGTTCTTTGTAGCGTTTTTAAGCTAATACGCGGGGGTTTATCTTTCCAAAGGAATTTGGAAATATATGAATCCAGAGATCTGAACCAATCTTGTGATGGTTTGTTAGGGATCATCAAAAATAAGTAATTTATTTTTGGCAAGATCATCATGGCTGCAGGCCTGTAGGTGTAAATAGACTGCAGAGTCTGGGACTGATGAGGTAGCTCTTCTGTGTTGTGCCATCCATTTAGCCAGAGGTGCTTTGGTTTCCTCAATGTATAATTCATTGCAATCCTCTTGGCACTTAACATACGACATACACTATATTGCCCTGTTTCTGCCAGGGGACTCTGCTTGTGTTGGGAGGACCAATTTTTGGCATAGCCAATTTTTGTTGTTTGAAAGCCAAATGGGCATGGTGTTTTGAAAATATGCATCTCCGCTGTACTTACACTTAAGCAGCGGTTGTCCGTCCTCCCTTTTGGGTTTATTTGTGCCACTCCAAAAAAATAATTTGTGTCCACTATAAAGGAGAACATCACAGCCTGATACCTGCAGGTCTGACAGCAGCAGGTGTGTCACCCCTTTTGCTACCAGCAGTCACCTCACTGTTCTGACACACAACACAAAACTATCCACAACACTACACACTAACTACACAAGACAACACATTAACTACACACTCCAAACACGCTAAACGTCACAAATCTCTCACATCTCAAAACTTTCTCTCTCTCTTTTTCTGCTGTCTCCCTCTCTCTCTCTCCCCCTCTCTCTCTCTTTTTCTGCTGTCTCTCTCTCTCTCTCTCACTCCTAAGAGGGGGGGGGGTGGGGGGGGGGGGTGGTTGCTCATAAGCAGAGAGTGATTGCTGCGCTGTCCTTAGACAGTAAACGTGACAAAACGATTGAGGAAAAAACGCCGTGTATATATTGTTTATCATGACTCTGGTTTTACGTGGCCTATCAACACAATTTATAAACGATATCACCTTGTTGCTTTGTCTTTAAGTGGTCATGTGATTGGCTTACCACGACTACTTTATTCTTCCTCAGCCAAACAGCAGCACTCATGCTATTGTTTTGCCCCCTGAGCTCCAGGTGTTGTACCAAAAACAGCTTTAAGCGCGCAGCTGCTTAAAGTAGCGCCCAGATTACTTACAGCTACTTCCGTGCAACTGATATAAGATGCGGTAAGCTGAACACAGCTTCTGTTTGTTGAAAAATAGGACCGTATTTTCTTGTTAGTAACTGCAACGGCGTTGTAACGATAGGAATAGTAATTAGTTAGATTACTCGTTACTGAAAAAAGTAACGCCGTCAGTAACGCCGTTACTTGTAACGCTGTTATTCCCATCACTGCAGAGAACCCAGAATAACCTTTAAGCATGTTGTAACTTTAGTGGGAACTAGACTCTTGCATTTCCTCTGGAGCCTCTGGTAGAAGACGTAGTAGATTCAATCTTTCATAGAAAGCAGTGCAGAGCTGTCAGGTGGGAGATTGGAGTTTAGATCTTGCATGAAACTTGAGGTTAATGTAATCGTTTTGTTGTTTGCACAACCTTTGTGCTAGTTCATAGTTCATAAATGTATGATGTTATATTCATTAAAAGTGTATATATATATAAATTTGTTAGAAATAGAGGTTTAAATGTCAAATATGCCAGTTAAACCCTTTTCATCTCCCAAAATACACTTTTTTTAATAACACAAAGCCATTGGATCTTTCACAATATAATAATACAATACAACAATACAATAATAAACACAATAATATTTACTAATGGATGATCCCCATGCAGTCTGCTATCTGCTTTTCTCCTTATCTCAGTCTCACTGTTTTAAAGGCTTTAAAAATTGCACCTGGTAGGCCTCCAAACCCCTGTGCACTAACAAACCTCCCTGACCAGCAGCAGCCCTGCATGGGTTCATCTCCCTGCTGTGCTGAACATTTGACTATTTACCACAGACAGAAATGTATCTGTGTGGTCATTGTGCTTGTTTCACTGTGTTTATGTGTAAGAGAGACACGAGGAGAATGGCAGAGAGAAAGGGACGAATTAAGAGGCAAGAGCCAGAAAAAGCTGGGGAGCGATTGAAAAAGATGGAAAGAGAGGCGGGATCACGGGGTCAGGTTTGAAGTAGTCAAGCTCTCATCTCCACACAGCAGGGGGTCCATGACCAGCAGCCCTGCAATTACATAGCCATTTAGGACAAACACAGAGGGGGGGGGGGGGCAGCCCCAACCTCTTAAAACTCTCAAACCAGAGGCTTCAGCTTTACAGCACATAGCTTAAAACCAAGAGCCCTCCTCAGAACACATGTTAGAGGACCAGAGAAGGGCTTACATCATGTTTACACTAATGCTTGTAAGTCTGAGAACTTTAGTTTTCACTAATGCAAATCTTTTCTATCACCTAAATCAGACACTGTTGACAGCCATCATAAAAATAGATCAGTTTTGACACACTGGTCTCACATTTTAGTGTGAATATGGAAAATTACTTTATATATAGTGGATGGATCCATTAATGTATTCAGTTTAAATGTATTAAAATTCAATTTTTAACCCCATGCCTGCCTGGTTGTATTAAATCACATCACATCTGCACACAGGTGCATTATCCATCCATCCATCCTCATCCGCTTTGTCCGGGGCCGGGTCGCGGGGGCAGCAGCCTAAGCAAAGAGGCCCAGACCTCCCTCTCCCCAGCCACCTCCTCCAGCTTATCCGGGGGAATACCAAGGCGTTCCCAGGCCAGCCGAGAGATATAATCTCTCCAGCGTGTCCTGGGTCTGCCCCGGGGCCTCCTCCCGGTGGGACATGCCTGGAACACCTCACCCAGGAGGCGCCCAGGGGGCATCCTTGTCAGATGCCCGAACCACCTCAGCTGGCTCCTTTCGATGTGGAGCAGCAGCTGCTCTACTCTGAGCCCCTCCCGGATGGCCGAACTTCTCACCCTATCTCTAAGGGAGAGGCCAGCCACCCTTCGGAGGAAGCTCATTTCTGCCGCTTGTATCCGCGATCTCGTTCTTTCGGTCACTACCCACAGCTCGTGGCCATAGGTGAGGGTAGGGACGTAGATCGACCGGTAAATTGAGAGCTTCGCTTTTACACTCAGCTCCCTCTTCACCACGACGGACCGGTGCAGCGTCCGCATTACTGCAGCTGCAGCCCCAATCCGTCTGTCGATCTCCGGCTCCCTTCTCCCATCACTCGCGAACAAGACCCCGAGATACTTGAACTCCTCCACTTGGGGCAGGAACTCATCCCCGACCCGGAGTGGGCACTCCACCCTTTTCCGGCTGAGAACCATGGCCTCAGATTTGGAGGTGCTGATCCTCATTCCCGCTGCTTCACACTCGGCTGCGAACCGTTCCAGTGCGAGCTGGAGGCCCTCACCCGATGAAGCCAACAGAACCACATCATCTGCAAAAATCTGAGATGAGATTCTGAGGCCACCAAAGCGAAAGCCCTCCGCCACTTGGCTGCGCCTAGAAATCCTGTCCATAAAAATTATGAACAGAACCGGAGACAAAGGGCAGCCCTGGCGGAGCCCATCACCCACCGGGAACGAGTCCGACTTATTGCCGGCAATGCGAACCAAGCTCTTGCAACGGTTGTATAGGGATCGAATGGCCCGTAGCAATGGGCCAGACACCCCATATTCCCGCAACACCTCCCACAGGACACCCCGAGGGACACGGTCGAATGCCTTCTCCAAGTCCACAAAACACATGTAGACTGGTTGGGCAAACTCCCATGCACCCTCAAGTATCCTGGAGAGGATAAAGAGCTGGTCCAGTGTTCCGCGACCAGGACGAAAACCGCATTGTTCCTCCTGTATCCGAGGTTCGACTAACGGATGAACTCTCCTTTCCAGCACCCTGGCATAGACTTTCCCAGGGAGGCTGAGGAGTGTGATCCCCCTGTAGTTGGAACACACCCTCCGGTCCCCTTTCTTAAAGATGGGGACCACCACCCCGGTCTGCCAGTCCACAGGTACTGCCCCTGATCTCCACGCAACATTGCAGAGGCGTGTCAACCAGGACAGCCCTACAACGTCCAGAGCCTTCAGGAACTCGGGGCGGACCTCATCAACACCAGGGGCTCTGCCACCAAGGAGTTGTTTAACTGCCTCAGTGACCTCGCCCCCGGAAATTGGCGGGTCATTCCCCTCATCCCCAGACTCTGCTTCCTCCTCGGAAGACGTGTCAGTGGGATTAAGGAGGTCCTCGAAGTATTCCTTCCACCGCCTGACAATTTTCTCAGTCGACGTCAGCAGCGCTCCGCCAGCACTATACACAGTGCAGGTAGAGCACCGCTTTCCCCTCCTGAGACGTCTGACGGTTTGCCAGAATCTCTTCGAGGCAGTCCGAAAGTCTTTTTCCATCGCCTCTCCGAACTCCTCCCACACCCGAGTTTTTGCTTCAGCCACTGCCCGAGCCGCATTCCGCTTGGCCTGTCGATACCTGTTAGCTGCCTCCGGAGTGCCACAGGCTAACCAAGCCCGATAGGACTCCTTCTTCAGCCTAGTGGCTCCCTTCACCTCTGGTGTCCACCATTTGGTTCGGGGATTACCACCACGGCAGGCACCAACCACCTTGTGGCCGCAGCTCAATGCAGCAGCTTCGGCAATGAACATGGTCCATTCGGACTCAATGTCCCCAGTCTCCCTCGGAATGCTGTTGAAGCTCTGCCGGAGGTGTGCGTTGAAGATCTCGCGGACTGGGGCATCTGCACACAGGTGCATTATGATCATATTATATTATGTATATTAAACAGGTGAAGCAGGTGGGCATGCCTTTCATTTACAAAGGAAGGGAACATTATCGGCTTTCTTGAGCCATCCAGGCAGCTTTTATACCTGATGACTGATATCAGTCATTGAAATTCGAAGTTGCCTACTGTTTTCCTTCCATCTGCTTCCATGTTGTGGGGTTTACAGCATGTGTCCCTAAGATCATCACTTCTTTCCTCATTTATTAAAAAAAAAAATTTCCTGTGTTTTTTCTTCCTTTGATACTTTCTGCATCTGTTTCTTCAACGTTTTCCCCTTTTGACCGTATTTTCTTAGCCTTTGTCTTCTGTTTGTCTGCATGTTCGTTATTTGTCACTATCACTTGTCTATTCTTGTTTTGGTTTGTTCAGTTCTTACATTGTGTGCCATTTAATCTTACTTCCAGTCTTTCTTTTTTCTCTTTTTGTCAGGAAAGAATTACTTAGTTTTGTATTCAATCACTCAGTGATCCCTCTGTGTATTCACAGTCCTCTCCTCCTTCTTGTCAGCTTGCTTTCTAACCTCTTTGGCCTATATTTGCGTTTCTTTCCATGATTCTCATCAGTTCCAATTGTGACATATAGTTTTTGCTCCCTTTACTTTATTATTATTATTATTGGTGAACCTGTCTCTTAGTTGATCTTCTCATTGCACTTTGACTGACAGCTTTTTATTAAGGCCTCAGTCACACTGGCCTAGATACCAGTTGGGAACCCTCTGGAAACGCCTGGTTGATAGCGAAAAATGAATTTTCCCTGGTTGGGTGATGCAAACCAGAAATTAACTATAAGATATTCCTTCACTACTGAAACAAACACGTTTCAAAACAACGAAACAACTTTTAGTTTGAAGGTGAACAGTCTCCATTTTGTAGTTTCATTACAGCTTACCAAATTCTTGTAGTTGTCAAGTTTTTGCAAACATTATAGGTAATACAAACTGTAACTTGCTAGTGCAAAACAGGTTTTCAGTGCACCACTGTACCCCATTGGAATAAATTTCACCTAGCTAAAACAATCTCCTGAAACCACTCACCGAGTGACCAGTGGTCACCAGGTGGGTCACTAAAGCCATTTTTCCACCAGTACCTACTTGACTTGGTTTTTAGGGTTTTCCATTAGGTGGAGGAACCTGGTACCAGGTACATTTTTAGTACTTGCTCAGCCAGGTTTCCAAGCCATCTGAGGTACTCCGCAAGTATGACGTCAATAGACTGCATGCCACTCATTGACCAGTCAATCACGAAAATCAAAACCACCATTTTTGAAATGGCTGCACAGAAAAACAACACCATGGTCCCCAAGTTTGACTAAAAGACATAGACTGAGGAGAGGGGATACCATCGCCTCGACGTTCCCCATTGTTGTATTGTACAAATGATGTCATAGGACGCTTGCCGGCATTGCTGTAAGAACAATTGCTACTCAATTGTAATGGAAAACAACCAAAATCTGACTCAAATTGAGGCAAAACTGTTCTCTAAGCCTGCCTGACTGGGCCTTTAGGCAGGGATTATACTGTCCACACTATCTGTGCGGGCATCTGTGTGCCTGCCTGTTTTTTGTGACCAATACACCAATTATCAGGCAGCGGATTTGTCACACCAGGCCAGGAAATATTTTTCCTTATTACACATTTAGTTACTTTAGTTGTTATCTGTTGTCCTGCATTTGGGTCCTCATTTTCTTCATGCCCTTCTGGAAACATTTTAGTAATATATTATTTGTTGATGGTATAAAGTTTTACTTATGTGGGAATTTGATCGACCTGATTGAAGTTTGAAGTGTCCGGTTGGCGGTTTTATAGACTGTCTTCTGTGACATAGTCCAATTGTGGGGGCTTGTGCCTTTAGGGTTGCAGTGATGTTTGTTTCTTACACAGACTCATTTGGAGAATACACAGTACAGCCTGTATGACTGTCAAGTTCAGTTTTTGCTTCTCTTTCAAAAAGAGAGATTCAGAATCATCCAAATACTTTATTAATCCTTAAGGAAAGATGTTAAAGATTAACACACTGAATTTTATTTCATCTCAAAATATCTAAATCATCTTTTCTATTTTCCTTTTTTTCTGCTTCCTACTCTACTCATCATCCATTAGATCTTTGTGTGTTCATGTATATGAGAGTGCCACAGCGCAGGTTGATGAAGGAAGGCGATCCTCTACTTCTTCTTCACAGGTGACTGGTCAGAAGGCTCAGTCGTAACCACTCAAACTGAAGATCTATTGATTAAAAGGGTAAGAAAATGAGATTCTGATGGTGAGTAGTGTGGGGAGGGAAGTCTCACAGAAATAAAGCCCAGGTGATAATGTCTGTGGCCTTTTCTGCCCTCTCTGTTTGTCTTGTCTTCTTGATTCCATTGTCTCTAAGCATCTTCTCCAGGCCTCCTGCTGCTTTCACACTCTGTCTGTCTCAGATAAACACCCACTCATTCACACACCAGCCACCCTTTGCATGTCCCTCAAAATTAGTCACAGTTACTTTAACAGAAATAAAGCAGCAGGAAAAATGCTGTTCTTTTCTATTATCACCAGATTGCTGTATTTTCATATCATACAATGATTTTAACCTCAAATTCAGTCATTAAAATGAATGCAGAAATGAGCAACTGAAGCTAAATTTCACATATAAATCCTGTGTCATACATGCAGTGGGACTGCTGCATTAAACATTAACCCACATCCAGGAACATTATCAACATTTTGACATTTTGGCTTCTGTTCCTTACATCAGCCACATAACGGTCCTTTTGCAGGAAGAGCATTTCCTACAATCTGTCACTGCATAACACATGAGTTTGCATTAAAGAAAAAATAAAACAGGATGAACTGAAAAAACTGAACCTGTACTATTGCTCTACAATTCCTAAAATTCCTAATTACAGTGCCTCGTAAAAATATTATGAAATATTTAAAAACAATCTCTTCTACCTGATGGGAAAAAAACAACCCACCTATGCATGAAGTTTTGTGGAACAAAGGAAACGCTGACCAAAAAAGAAATTCATTTTTGATCAATTAGTTGGCCGTTTTTATTCTGCTGGAAAGTAGGATACAGTTTAATATTTGTCTTTTATGACATTAAGCACCAATTACTAATAAGAACAATATTCATAGACTTTATTTAATCTTTATTTATTTAACTTATTTAATAAATAAGAAAACTTGTCTACATATAAAGGCATTATGCTATAAAAGGTACAAACACTATATATTTTAAAACACACTGACTTTTTTATGTGTACATAAAGTGCAGTGTTTATTCTGTCAGGTTACTCTGACACAGGCTGTCTGGTATTACCATTCGGGACTCAAGACATGTCAGTTGAGTTGGTTTTTGCATTAAATCAGGACGTTTTGTTTCATTCTTGGTGCTGAGATGTTTTGAACCAACCATGTCCAACTTGGTGGAGACCCAGATGCTGAGGCAGAGAGCACTAGAAGGATTATCTTTGGCATGACATGTTTTGGATCCCAGAGAAGGATAGTGTGCTTATTAAGGGATGATACAGGCGTGGATAAGCCTTTTTTTTCTGGGACATCAGTTTGAAAAGAAGGCAGCAGTGCTCTGAATTATTTTCAGCTGAATCCTTTGGCCTTTTATCTCCTACCCTGTGTCAGTTTGTCTTGCTGAGACTACAGTCCTCAGGTGAAACGATACCTACACACTCCTGGAAACATTTCGTGCTGCGCCGTGCGTAACATGCATTGAAGTTTTTGTGTGTGTGTGCCTGTCTGTGCGTATGATTGTGTGTTTTGTTTTACGGTCTCCCAGATGATGCTCAGCACACCAATGGATCCTAAAGGAGTCAGCTCTTTGTTACAGACAATTAAACTCAGCACTGGTCTGTCTCCCTTGCCAAAGAAGCAAGCATAGTTGCAAAGACACACACAGACACACACATACAGACACATTGGATAGACATTGTAACCACAGAAGTGAGGTTCAAATACCACTCAACCTCACAGGGGAGACTGGTGACCTTTACCACAGCAGCACATAATGTCCCTTCCCTTCTGTCACTCTATAGCGCTTTCCTTCTCTCTTCTCATCCACATACACCTTATCAGGCTTCCTCATAGCTCCCTCTCCCCTGAGAGCTCTGCACCTCCCTCCATCCCATCACTGACATCCCTTCACCTTCACATCTCTCTTTTATACCTTGAACCTCCCTGACAGCGAGGGCACATTTTCCTTTAGCCATCCACCCATCGTACAGTATCTGTCACCATCATTTTACACCCTCTACACAACTGCTGAGAAAAGAGGCAGAAGCCAAGTGACTAACCATCTTGCTTGCAACAAAGTCAAGAGGACAACATGAGAGAGGAAAAATGAGTTAGCTTTGAAACTGAACATGATTGTGATGCAAATACATTTTTTGTTGTCTGATCCTTGAATGATAAAGACAACATGGATTACACAAAGTAAGACCTCTCAACACTTGTTATCATCCCTCCACAGCACCCCCATCATCCCAATTAATCTGTAGCTGATGCACAAGACAGCACTTTTGGGTAAACATAGCTGAGACAAGAATAAACAAGACACAGTATATTCAATCTGCTGGTTCACCTCAGTCAAGGAAGATTATGAATGTGGAAAAGGATTTTTGTACTGAAACGTCATTTTAAGATATCTGCTGCAAGAATCAAGATTTGTAGGAGTGACTGTGCCCTAAGACTGAGACACACTGCTTTTGTAGCCGTCACAAAGAGCAGTGTGTCAAAGTGTTGAAGACACGAGTGTGTGATCATGCTACCGTTTGTATGAGTGAGCTATCCAGGGTCCTCCTCAGCCTCAGCATCCCATAATCCCCTCTGTTTTCTTTCTAGGCAAGTTGACATTGACAATACCCAGACACTTATTATTAGCTTTAACCATTGCAAAAACCAAAACAAACAAACAAAAAACACACTTTTACTTAACTGTAAAGACAGAGCAGAAACAACAGTAAATCGGTGGTTATCTGATCCTGACAATTTTGACTTAAACTTTAAAGCAGAATTTGGTGCAATTTGAAGTACCATGGTACTAATACTTCATTACATACATACTTTTGTCCAGTGTATTAACCATTTTCCCACAGCCATCATTTCGGTGTTTACTCGACACTTATCTGTGGCCAAACAGAATATAATTACATTGGTGATTTCAGTGGGTCTTTGTGAGTTGGATGCACAGTACATGCTGCCTTCCATGGGCATCTGAGTTGAAGTTGGACGATACGTGTTAGCATTGGGCTGTTTGTCTTGACCTTCATGCATTAATGATGCTGCGTTTTCTGATGTATGGTGTTCAGGCTATGGAATAAACTACTTGTATGATTTGTCCTGGGTACCATATTTTTCCTTAAACTAGAAGTTTTTCCAAACAGTGGGTAATGATCACTTTGAGAGACAATCTCTTCACCTGCTGCTGTGCCAGACATTTGGCTTTTGTTGTACATCTGTCTTTTAACATAGTGTTACTCATCCAGACTAGTCCAGGAAACATCAAGCTGCGCGGTGCAGGGAACAGTTGTGATTGGCACATCGGGCGGTAATTTAGTGAGTGCTTGATTTGCTTTTGTTTTGGGTTCTGTTGTTGGAGGATGCATTTGCAATATCGCTTGATCTTGTTCATTTAATTGTGGGTAGCTGAAATCGTGATTGAGATTAAAACTCGATTACTTGTGCAGCCCTAGTTCGTACCACACCCTGCTCGAGAGAATCTGAGGAAAGGTGAGGACAGTCGAAGAGAGATGGAAGAGGCTATGAGCAAAACTGCAAAACAGGCTGGGAGAGGATGACAAGGACTCAGAGAGATGGGAAGAGAGACGGGGTGCAATGAGGAGGAAATGGTGGGGAGGAAGGAGGAGGAGTTGATAGTTTGAGGGGTCGAGCACCACCTGGTATTCCTTTACAACCAAGGAAAATGCCTAGAGAAATGATAATAAAATAGAGAGAAGTCGCAGAGCCTTCTGTTGCTGACAGGAGCTGTGTACGTGCCCTGTGAGAGGCATGTGTGAGTGTGTATGTGCATGTGTGTGTGATGAATAATTCATGGCTGTTCATTAAAGAGAGAAAGTGTGAGTGACTGATTGTGTACGGGTGTGTGCGTACATGTGCACCCTTCCTCGCTCTGTGCCACATCGCCTGCCTTGTGGCTGCCATCTGGCTTCACGCCATCAGAGTGCCACCCTCCAAAGCCCTCGCTCTTGCAAACATGGCAGGAGAGGAGGGGTGGAAGGAGGTGGAGGGGTGGAAGGAGGAGGTGGTGGTGGTGGTGGTGGGGGGCTGGTGCTGAAGAAACGAGGGGGTTTGGAGAAGCAGCGTATGTAAGGAGGAGGGATGGGGAAGGAGCCGCAAGTTAACTTCTCCATTTCACTGATATCATGTGACGTCCACAGTCTGGTAAGGAGAGCCGTGCAGTTGGATTTGAACCATAATGACAGTCCGTCACATATGATGCGAAGTGATGCACTGTCAAGTCAGTTAATGTAGACCTCTCCCTTTTCTCCCTTGCTTCATCTTACATAGGCTCCTTTGATAGAAATCTGCTGCTTTGTCTAGAGCTGGTGGAAACATTTATGCCGATTTCTCTTTTATGTGGTACTTTTTAATTACTGTGATAACAGATCATTATAGGGAACTAAACGTTGTGTTGTGGGCAAAAACTGATATTTTTGAGCCTCGGTGTCTCATTATTCTCATTCATGCATATTGATATACATGTTTCAGAAGCTGTATCTTGACACAAGGATTATTGAACTTGCTTTGTAGTCATGCTGACAATTACATCAGCACACACCTGTTTGCAATGTCTTCCTGTCCTAATTTGCTTATTCTATATATATTTTATAGATTTGATCTCTTAGCTACAGAGCTTACGATGTTGCTCAAAAATGTATTTGAAACATTAAAAAATAGTTTTAGACTTCAGGTTTGAGCTATATTACCTTTTTCTAGGTTTGATCATCCTTTCAATCAGCAATAACATTCACTTCCCTTGCTCCCTTGTTCCCTAGAAGCTACTTCCTGAGTGGCCATGATGGGTGATTGAGAATTTGTAAATGAGGTATACTCAGTTTGTGGAGTCAACACCACCACTTAAAGCTGTAAGAAGTATTCTACATGAAGATGGCAGGCGCTTTTGTAGGTGCGTGTGTAGATGTGTGTATTTGTGTGTGTGCACATCCATCTTGAGGGTTCCTTGGGGTCACAGTAATCTGGTACAGCAATCTTGCACTGTAATCATCTCAGTGGTCAGCAGGTGGTCCCGTAGAAGGATGGGGAGCAAGGTTTTTGTGCATTTTCTCTTCTCTTAGCCACCAAAGGCTATTCCGCTCCACACAACTCTATGATCGGTTAACACTGCGCATGCGGTGTACTGTAAGTATGCCATGTATGACTACTACCACAAAATTAAATTTGTGTGCAAAGATAGATAAAGTTCAATATTAACCAGGTTACACTGGACAGAATTATGCAAATCTAAATGTAGGGGAGTATTTTTCCTATCTCATTACTATCTGCAGCGGTCAGGCGGCTGTGTTGACAGTGCCGTCCCCCGTTTTAGTGCACTTGACACTTTCCCATGGCGGGTGCACGTGTGGAAGTGCAAGGTGCCAGAAGTGGCACAGGAATGGTTCAGTCAGCTCAGGAAGTACAGCAGGAGGTCGATGTAAGCAGGAACAACAGCCATTGTTGTAGCACAAAGTACGAGAGTGTGTCCTGACTGCATCAGAAAACATATTTCCTGATAGCTGTTTGCCTCCGGGACAAAACCACCTTATTCTCCTGTAATGGAAAGGTGACAGATAACAGAGCAGAGAGGATAATGATATATATTCCACTCTGGGTTCCTTTTTTTTTTTCTATTCCACAGTGGAAGGTCTTAGCTCAATAGCAAAGCTATTTCAGGAGATCCGGGCCTTATCAAGCCACCACACACAGGGATAATGAACTTGTTCAACCCTGGTACATTAAATACATGTGAGTGTGTGGGTGCATATGTGTGTGTTCTGTTTTAACTCAAGAGGACAGAATGTGTGTGGTTACATAGTGATGAAGGGGGCTTGTTTATCTCTACCTGGTACTCTTATCACATCTGCACATGTGACACCTTTCAATAAGCCTCAGTCTGCACCTTTCACTGCGCCCTAAAATGGGGGCCGGAGAGATAAAGAGCGAGTGTATGTATGTGTGTGAAGTAGTTAGAAGAACAGAAATGAGGAAAAAAAGCATTATAGATACTTACATTATGTGGTTCTTAATACTTCTATTCCACTAAGAAAAAAACACTCTCCATTCATAAGACAGTCTCTTGGACAAAAGAGCTCTGGATGATACAGTTACACTTAAATGACTGGATGGTGTGTAGCAGCTAACATACTCACAAACTGCGTGACTTCATTAGAGTACAAGGAAAGTAATTTAAACTGCCTGTGTAACAACTAATGTCTGAACGGATGTTGATGGATGTTATAAGGAAGAAAAAACAATTCTGCTATTATTGTTATTTTGTTATTTGGCCTTTTTTCTTTCTTGCTGGATAACGTCACCTCTCTGGGTCTTGTTTTTTTTTTTTAATTGCACAGAATTGTTTAATTCAGTGCAATTAAAGCCATCTGGAAAAGGCCAAAACACTCCAGCAACTATTAGATATCTAAAGCACAGGTCAAAATATGTACTTTATGGAGCTTTACTTAAATAATAGACATGACTGCTTGAGACAGGTGAATAGAGCAGAAGGGGATGGCAAAAAAAAAAAAAAGTAGAGCAGGAAGTTGGAGGCCTAGCTCTACAGAGTGTGAATGGGCAGAGTGTTTGGAGCAGAGAGCTAGGCCTGTTGGCCAGTTTCCAGTGGGGATAGTGGGTGTCCCTGTGCCAGCTGGCAGCCTGTCTCTCCCATCTGTGGAGCCTAGGAGAGTGTGCAGTAATCTCCTGGAGACAGCGGCTCAGCTCAGGCCAGATTTAAAGGGATATGGCCAGCTGGCCAGGCATGGACAGGTCTGTACCACAGAGAGAAAGGAAGGGCAGGAGAAGGCCACAGAGAAGGGGATGAGTAAATGAGCAGTGATGAAGCAGGTCAGGCGTAGTGGGGAGGATGATATGGGAGCTGAGGATTGGTGGTCAGGGAGCAATAAAGAGCACTGGTAAGAATGATTATAGTCCAGCTGCCAGCAAATTATGGAACTGTAATGTAATGTTCATGCCTGTAACCGTAAATACTACAGCGGGCCTGTGCCAGCTGCAGTAATGTGACATGTACCTGTGTCAATCCTGGCTTATGTACTTCACTGCTCTGCTTCCTTTTTCTCACTGCTCTGTGTCACAAAATTAATGACGCTAATTGAAGAGAGGCTTTGTGCTCAGTCCAGAAAAAGAAATAAAACAAGCTGTAGGCCAAGTAGCTCTGCTTAGCTCTTGGTTTACTCGTCTCTGTGATTGTTGCATATGGTAATCAGACCCCAGCTGGCTTGTTGGCTGCGGTTTGGGCCAGCGCTTCAAAATAAAATCAGACTTAGCAAGTGATTTAATCCAGTATTTAACCTTATTTTTGGTGGGAAAATTTCCAGTGGTATGAGATCATTTCACTTAAGAATTTCCATCGTTTTTCTTTTCTCTCTCTAGAAATTCTTAGTGAGCATTCTTTCAAAGTAAAGCTCTACAAGAACTAGTTGAACATTTGTGATTGATCCTGTGTTTTAGGAAAATGCAGGTTTCGTGACTGAACACGAGGCTTGACAACCTGTCAGAGTGGCTTTTTTTTTTACGCCAGTACAGGTGCCAGGTGAGGAAATGCGAAGGATAAGATGAAGACACTGAGTGATTCAAGCATACAGCTGTGGTCTGACTCCGTACACACAAAATCACTGCAGGCAAACATGTCTCAAAACATAAAGACACTCTCACGCACCTATTGCAGCAATCAGAAACTGGTCATACAGGTACATATCAGAACTATATCTGAAAAGGATGTTGTGTACACATGCAAGCACAGGTGTCATCAGCTCGTACACACAGAGACCTGCACACAGGCGTGCGCGCGCACAAACACACACACACACACACATGCCTGAGGCAATCTGAGAAGAATAAGCGAAGCCATGCAAATCCCCAGATGTGCAGGAAGACGGGGGGAAGACAGGGAAGAGAGGATTGGGAGAAGTGGAGTGCCTGGAAGGAGGGGAGAGAGAGGGATTCTGATGGTGAGAAGGGAGCGAGGGGGAGAGAGGGAGGGGACGAGGCGAGGAGGGCTGGGTGTTTACTACTATTTAAAAGGCAGTGGGTGCTGTGTGCAGATTAATAAACAGGAGGTAATAGCAGAAGGACTCTATATTTATTTTTTATCTTAAATGTTGCTTGTTTGTCGGGCTGGATGAATATTGACTGTGAAATTGGGATCAGGGGCGACACATGCCAGCGCTCGGCCTTATCTCTGGGATGCAGGCAGGCCTGGGGCCGTTATCGCTGTGCCACAGTGGCGTGCCGGCACTCCAGCGCTCTCAAAGCCGCCACATTCCCTTTGTATCTGCCTGGAGAAGCCTGTTTACCTTTCACTGGCTTGATATTCCTATTAGAGCCGCTGACTATTTACTCACTGCCTCCTCCTCTCCCTCCACCGGGCATCGCGCTGTCTCTCATCTCCTCCTCTTTCTTTTTCGCTCTCTCTGTTTGGCTATGCCTATCTTTCTCTTTTTTTTTACTGTTTGTCTCTTTGCAGTATACCTTTTTGTCCTGCCTCTTCTTATGACCTTCACCATGACATAAAGTTCTGGACATGGCTTTGCCTGCTAATAAGCAAGCGGCTATGAACTACAGGGACCACTTTTATAAAGATAATATAGACAAAATGAGGCACATTACATGACAACATGCACAACTGGCCCAAACACTTTAAACCATGAAAACATCAGAGTCCAAAGTTGACGTTTGTTTCGTTTAACGGTGACGTTCAAACTGTCTTTGCTGCCATGGTACTCAAGAAAATATGAATAGTCTCATTCTTCCCTTCTACACAAACAGCAGTGATTTGTGTCGCTGTCTGAGCACTGCCATAATGCAAGGGAAAACACCTTCTATAGAGGCACAAGGGACTAAAGCTGCTGCTGCTTTTCTGTTCCTTTTTCTATCTGGCTCGTGCAGACATGCTATTAGTAGAGCTAACAACAATATTAATAAACGTAATAATAATAGGAGGAGCTGTAGATATAAGTGTAGTCCTTTTCTTCTTATCCTCTTCATCCCATAGTGGGACATAATACCACAGCAACTTCCTTTCATTTAACCCTCTTTCCACATAGCCTATCTCCTGTTGCTCTGCCACGACACTTCTCCTCCAGGTAGTGCAGGGTGTGTCTGGCTTTCTTACGCATGTTGTAGTCATAAAAAAATGCCACTTTATATGCCTATCGTGAATTAATATAACTGGATGCTGTGATAGATTTGAACTGCTGCTGATGTAAGAATGAAGCATCTCGTGCACGCAGGATTTCAGAGTTATCTGACCTTGTTATCATTTAAATGAATTAATAGCGTCATTTTGGTTGTCTTTATCCACGCACACACAAAAGTACAAATAACTCAAATTTATTTGTACACCACAAATGGTCCTGCGACAAGTAGAGCAGTTTATCAGTTAAAGGATTGCATCTTTGAGGAGAAGTGTTTTAACAATAAAATCCAACATAAGGCACGGAAGAATTTAAGAGACATCCGAGTTTTAAAAAATGTGTCTGCCAAGAGGCACCAGATGTGGTGAAAGCCCCAAAGGGATGATTCCTTTAAAGAACTCGCCCTACTATCACCAGGCAGCTGTGTGCACCAGCTTTCATTGCATCACAACCTGCAGGCAAGTACAAGTAAAGCTGAGAGGAATTGAGTTTGGCAGCCAATCAGTTACTTAAAGCTCTCAGAGATTTAACTGGCACACCCACCGATGAGTGAAAAATTAAAGAAACTGCAGTGAGGTGATCTGCCGCTGCTGTTTTGATGTGGGGGACATGTTTGGTTTTGGGTCTCAGAAGAAAGGGTCACAGAAATCAGAGCAAAGTTGTTTCATGCTTTAGCCTGTGATAAAACATTCAAATTCTGATGGGAACAACACCCCAATCCATAAAAGATGAGAGGTCACTAACTCGTTTGATGACTATTAAAGTTTTGTGACTCGTGTACTGTTCTCTTTGTGGTCACCAGATCTTCATCCAACTAAACACCAATGGGAGATTTTTGTCACAGTCATCTTCAAAACACAGACTAAGTGAATATTTGTTTCAAGAGGCTTTTTCAATGAATGCAAAGGTGCTCTATAGCTGTTCTTGCAGCACATGATGGACCAGCACCTCACTAATACCTTTTAATGTCCTTTAATCTGTCACTTATCCGTACGTCAAGAACATCGACGAAAGGCTTGAATTAAGTGACATTGAAATATCCACCATTCTCCTCTCTTCTGCTCTGTTATTCTCTCTTCTCCTCTCCAAAGGGAAGGACATTAAGATTCTCAGAGTGATGACTGCCTCTTCTACAACTGCAATCTTCATGGCAGTTTTTTGTTTTTTTTTTGTTTTATCTCTCGCCCGCATGCAGGATATGCTGAGGGGCTTGAGGCGCACTATGCCGCTTGCCATGCCACGAGGTGGGATAAGGAGCAAACAAACACATGGGCAGCACAGAGCAACCCTGATCAGAGTGTCTGCCAGGGTCCTGATAAGCTGACGGGCAGGAGAGGACAGCAAGAGGTGGAAGGATTGGGTTGTGTTGTGGGGACGTAAGGCTGTTGACAATGGAGAGTACTTTCGGTGTCTGAGCACTAATGTCCGTGACTATCATGCCACGTAGACTTTCTTTTTGGAAAGCGCTGCTGCACAGAGTAAGAAAATACTTCCTGAAGACCAAACTGATCTAAATCTGCAGCAAACAATCCAAACTGTACAACTGTTGTTAAAACATGCAATTATTTAACTTATATTAGCGATATTTATTCAAATATACAGTTAGCCCTGGGACTGGAGTAATCACATTACTGTACAGTGTTACCGAACAGTGCACTCAGAAATGCTGGCTCGTTCTAAGAAAAAAGTGACACAAATCAAGAGTACAGGTCTAAAACCACAAATTGGTCATTCATATTTTTACCCTTATTACGTAATGGGCTGCATGCTTCAAGTTGTGCCCGTTTTACCTTTTGTGGGGTTTAATCCTGTCTAATCCTGTTTAATCACTTTTTGGACACAGAATTTCACAGGACCAGATGATATTACCTTTTTCCCTTCTTTGCAGAATTCAAAATTAAAACAGAGCCTTACGGTTCGAGATTCATAAAGATTAAGTAGTGCACCCTCTTGGGGTATTACAGGATGTGTTTGGTTTGTGTGTATGTGTGTGTTTTGGGTCCTCAACAACCAAAAAAGTGATTTTTTAAGTCTAACTATCTGAACATCTGCCGGCCTTTTTGATGGTTGGTCAATCCATCTGTCTGCTGATTAGTGCACAGCTGTCTGTCTATCCATCTGCCAGTTTTTGGAGCCAAGGTGTAGGGGACATGAGCAACATTAGGGTACCGCCCTGTTATCCTGCAGTTGGAGAGAAGGATGACGTATAGTGGAGTAAATAAAAACACCTGCTTGTCTGCTTTAATAAAAGAAGACTGACAACAAACCCTCTACGCACTCCCAGACACACATTATAATTTGCTGTTACCTGAGAAAACAGTGATTCCACCTTTGGAGATAGCGTGAGGAGCTCAGAGTAAAGATCCTACTCCTTTGCTTTGAAACGAGTCAATTTAGGAGCTTTGGGTATCTGACCAGGATGCCTCATGAGCTTTTCCTATGAGGTGTTTGGGGCATGTACTGCTGGAATGAGACACCCTGCAAAAATAACATCTCTCTGCTTGCTTGGAAAATCCAACTTCTCCAAGTGGATAAGTGTTATCCAGGCAGAGTAAATTTTCAAGGTGCATAGACAACAAAATAAATTCTAAATAATAAAGTGTGAAGAGCTCCAGCAACCTTTGCATTAAATAGACGAATTTATTTATTGACTGATGCATTTTGGCTCATGGCCTTCTTTAGGGTCAGCATAAAAACATTCTGGATAATATTTTAAATGGGATCAACATACAAACCATGTAAAACAGCCAGTCATATACATCCACATAGATTTCCACTGGGATATTACTATGTGGTTCTTGAAAATCTCTCTAACGGTGATACAGTAATAAAGTATTTGCATGCGAGCCTATTTCTGTTTTAAATGTTAGATAATCATCTTTATCCTTTTCAAAATAAATAAAAATCTCCTAATCATGAAACTAGATTGAAATAATAATCCTCCTTCTTTTCAAATGCAGTATTTCTGACTACATATATTAGAAATTTTACACAGGGCCAGACAGTGTAAGGCTTTTATGGCTTTATTGCTCAGAAACAGTTCCGGTTTGCTTCTATTTATCCTGCTTCCAGTTTCTGTGATGCAAAACAAAATAACTGTTGCTCGACGCTTCATGTTTGCCCCATAGACACGAAGGTGGAGTCAGTCTTCTAACTCTTGGCAAGAAAGCAATGTTTTATAATCTCAAAATGTTCCTTCAAAAACAGAAGACATGCAGTGCTCTCTAACACCATGTTCTCATTATTCATCATCAGTAAATAGATTGCCATGGGTAGGTAATGTGGGTAATGCTATCTCCTATCTCCACTGAAAGGTTTGACAAAAGTAAATATAAAAGGATAAAAGTAAAACACCTTGGACATGTGTTTATTCTGCTACGCTAACCATATGGTGGTGAAGAAGAATAAACAAAGCAAAGAAAGTCTTTGCAAATATTATTTGACCCAACTCCGTTTACAGATCACTGAGCCTTAATTGAAATTGTCAGGCCACACTCACTTCCATGGTACTTATTTCAATACTGAGACAATAACAACATCATGGAGTTCAATGGCTCGCGTTCGTATGTGGCAGTAATATCTGGATCCCTCCTTCTCTCAGTGCAAATCAATGGAGTGAGATGGCCTTTGGCTTCATTTTTCATCTTTAATATTGATTGCTGCTCTACTTTGGAGTGCACTGTCAGTCCAATTACAGAGAATTTAATTGATTTTTCTTCACAAGCTAGGTTAGATTGGATTGGTTTATGTAAAGCAGATCAAACAAAAGTACTCCCTGGACTCACTTCTACTGGTAAAATACAACTCTAATGAGCGGGAGCACCCCGACACTCCACCCCGTACCCCCTCTCCCCTCAACAAAAAAACAACAACAGCTCAGTGTAACAACAGCAGCAGCAATTATTGTAAGAAAACCATTTTGATGATGGCAACAGTGTCACATGACTAATTTTCTACAGTAAAAATGTAATTGCCGAGAATTGTTTTGCTCACTAGAATGGATGGGAGAGGGAGCTGAAACTTGGGCAAAGAGTTGATAATACATACAATTATATGTGATGAATAAAGCAGGTGTCTCTTCATTTGAAAATTCCACAATGACCTTTACAGGAAGCCTCCTCTCATGAAATATACATGACCCTGAACACAATATGTCAAGACAGCTAGACAAGGCTAAATTCTGAAGGCCTTGCACACACACACGTGCACGCATACACACATGCAAGCGTGCACACAAACCTTTTTCAGAGTGCTTGGATTTCTGTGCCACATGATGCTGCCTCACAGCTCTGGTAGTGTTGACCTCACTACATTTTTAAATAGTCTTAGTTGCTGGTAGGCTGAAACTACTGTGGTTGGGATCATCCACTTCACCTCCTCCACCTCATGAACTCAGAATTTTTGGATCTTCCGATTAAAGCTAACAGGGTTACAGTCTTATTTTTGCTCTGCTGTGACTGAACCATTAGTGGTTATTATCCAAAAAAATAACCTGAAGTTCAAAGTCCTGACTCCAAAGATGGAAAAGATGGCACAAAACATAAGCTGAAGGTCAAGCCAAAAAGGTCAGGTCCTTTTTTTTACAACCTCCATCACCTCCATCACCATCCCAAGTAATTCAAAATTCTATCACCTTATGATTACTTCTAATTTAAAGAAAATAATATTGTATGCTTTCTTATACACAATTACAAAATCAGTCTTCATTTCCGATAAAAAGGCTCTGCAGCAGCAGCAATGCAATAAACGTCAGTACATCTTTTATTACTGAGAGTTAAATATTTAATTTTTTATCTTTCAAAACTTTTTTTGATGACGGACTAAATCCTCTCCAGAGAAGACCTTTTCAGCTGCTCTTTGCTGGTTCTCTTGTATTCAAGCCAGACAGCAGACATTTGTTTCTTCTGTCGAGACTCATAATTTAGCCCTGTACTTTAATTCATTATCATACTGGAATATTCACCTTGTGCAAAGCTTCTGGAGACTGGGAGTCAATTATCAGCCACTACTCTTGCATATCCACAGGCGTTTACTGTGCCAGTCATTGTCATCACCGAACACCTTTTGCACTCACACAGCTCCAGATCATCAAACTCCCACCTCCCAGGAATATGCATTAATACTGGTAGTCCTCGACAGGGTCAGACCCAGCGTGGTTGATTCCACTTAAATCTGATATGTTTACTGTATTTACAGTATAGGAGCTGCTTCTATGCAATGTCTGAGTGTCGCAGAAACTCAAGCTCAAAGTACTTGAGATAAATTGCCCAAGTAGAGCTCTCTCCATGGTGTAATTTGTGTGGTACTATGGCTCATTAGATACCTCCTGATTACTTCCACAACTGTGTTACCACCGATTTTTAAATGGTTATAGATCTTTGTGTGTCTCAGTGAAGCGTTCAGATATTTCTGCTCCTCTGGCAGTGTTTTTCCTTGTGTGGCCATCATGCTGACAGGCAGGCAAAGTGTATAGATCAAAACTGAGAATGTTCTGGCATTAACAGCTCACTTTATAACTGCAGCCAAGAAACAGGCGTAACAGGAATACTGAAGGTGTGCTTAATTCTGTTTTACTCATCACAGGGGCTTTCTAACTTCTCTATCTGTGAGGTGTTGTCATTGTGTTTTCCAACTTTCAGACCTTTAGTCTTTTTTAATGATTCATGAAAATGCAATTATTGAGAGGTGATACAATGTTGATGTTACAAAGAGGTGTTACTCACTTCTGGTGCCTACTTTAGGCAGTGTGCTTTGACTAAACTCTCCCAGACTTATATGTAAACAAGAAATTTGTGTGATATTTAGCTATGAAGACTCAATATTTGGACTCAGCATGGTTTAAAAAAAAAAAACTGCCACAAAGTGGTACTTAAAAAAAATGGACTCTTTGGTAGGTGTTTGAATACATACAGTAAATGAAGCCTTAATGATAAATAGTTCTTGATTTACGCTTATTTTCAGACTTCAGTAATTACACAGACAAAATGTAGTGTGTTAGTTAACTGGTGGGAGTTAAAAGTGGTACAACTTTCTACATCACCATTCGTGACTGAAGGACTGGCCAGCCTACTATCTCATGGTCTCTTGGCAATATTATTACCTGAACAGTTGAATGTTAAACAGATAAATTCATAAAAAATGATTTATTTATTTAATATCAAACAGAAGATAGAAGTGGAGCATTTTAACAACCTTATTATCTTGGAAAGTCCAGAATGGAAACACTTTCTCTTACAACAATCATATAAATGCTTTACACTCAGAGCCAACACTACACACTTCCCTTTACTTCCCTTTCATTGTCATTTACTGGAAATTATTACGCTAATATTTAATGTATGAGTCTTTAAGCATGAGTTAGTGTGTCTGTTTGTTTGGTTGCCATAGAGCAGTGGAAATGTGTTGTGTTATAGCTGTCTATCGCTTGTCTCCTCACTTAAATCTCCACTTTCACATTCCTGGAGGCTAGTACTGGAGCTCACACCCCTCCTCTTTGCACCTTTGCACAGCCCGTGTGAGTACATGTGTGTGTGTGTGAGTGTGGTGATGGGTGCGTGGGTGAGACGGAGATGGTGCTGTCTTCTATTTCTCCGGGTGCCCCTTGCTGAGCTGTCATCACTCCCTGGCACCGGGTACACTGCACAGCTGCAGGGGAACCACTCTGCGGGGAACCTTCGTTTCCATCTGTCTCCAATTCACAGTGGCACCTATTTAGAGCAGCTCAGCGGCTGAGCCACAAGAAGAGAGAAGGAAGAGACTGAGTTTAGTGGGGTCAAGAGAGTTGGGCATCAATAGATTACATATTTGTGTGTACAGCAATAAAAAAATGTGGTTATATGTAGCTGGGACACAATAGACTTGTTATATATGACTAATTATAGTAACATATTGCACTTTTCAAAAGCAAATTTCCTGATGTAACACATCTGTCAAAAAAAACTGACCAAAGGAAAAAAAAATTAGTTAAACAGGCCGTTGAAGATAATCTAAAACACTGCATGCAGTCCATATCATAATCTATTCAGATCAGCTTTCTTCATATAACGCCAATTCACAACAACAGTCACCTCAAGGTGTCCATATATCAGCATCCACATGTGAGCGCACTTGGTGATGTGCGTCCAGCTGCACATGTGTCTGCTGTGTGTATTCCTGAACTCGTGCCTCTGTGTCTGTGCGAGTATGAGGCCCGGCTTAATTTAGCAGGTGTGCTTTGACAGTTCTTGAATGAGTGCCAAGTCTGCTGTAAGAAGGATAAAAAAAGAGGAGGCGCTCAGTGTGCATCTGTGTGGAGCTCGACTGTGACAGATGGGGACGGTTTAACTTATAGAGTTCTGTTAAGATCTGGAGGTTTTTCTGAAGCTGTCTCTGCCAAACAGGTGTGTATTCTAAAAACACCACCGAGAGAAAAGGCGAACAAGCCTCGACTGACGTATTTGTCTGGTAGTGGTGGTGGTGTTTCCACTGATATGAGGAGGTTGTCGGCGTATACTGTGTTGTTTTCTCTCTTCCTCACACTGGTCCAAGATCATTGTAGTTAGTCTCTTTTGGAAGACACGCCAGCCTTGAGTGTTCTCATTCATCCTTTTATCACTGCTTGCAAGTGGAAACAAATTCCCATGAGCTGTGTTTACTGTGGGTTCAGTGGGTATCACTAATGCTGTCAGTTCCGGTACTTTATGAATTTAGATCATCGAAGTATAAACACATGAAGCATTTTATGTTCAAGTTGCTATAAAAGTAGCTTCATAGCAGTGTAACAAACCCAAATTTCTTAGAAGGTTTAATCTTCAGTTAGTGGTGTCAAATTAAAGTTGTGTGTTTCTGCATCTGCGCACAGTCACTCCATTAGAAGAACCTTGTTCGGTCAAAGTGTGATAAGGACGGCTGCAGAGTTGAAAAGTTCAGCCAGTTAGTGGTGGCCAGGTGTCTCACAGGCAGGCGAGCCGCTTCACCATATGGCTGCTTCTCGCCACCAGACGCCAGACGTCCCAACCACTGACTTTCACAAGCTTCACTTTTGTTGCACAAGGTGAAAAGTTGCACTTCGTCTAAACCCTGACCAACATGCTGAAAGACCTCTGTGTGTGTTTGCGTTCTTAAGGCAGGGGAACTGGAGCTGCTGTTGCGACGAGACAATTAATAACCTGGCTAGAAAACAACAATCGCAGTTTTTGTGCGTTTCCTCTGGATTTCTGATACGGCAACAAAGTTAGAGATTAATTTGCTTCTCTCTCTGAATGCTGATTGGAGTTTTAAAGAGGTAATGAAGTCCTGGTGTGTCCTCCTGCTGGGGTTGTATTTGGCGAGGGGTGCCTGCGTGTCGCTGATAGAGGGATCTCTCTGACACGGCTGCTCTGGCCCGCCGCATCTGGGAGCCAGCAGTGGCAGCCGCTGGGGGGAGATAAGGCGAGGCTAGCCGCTCGTCTGTAACTCACGTTTTGCCCCCCTCTGCCCTGTTCTCTTCTCCTCTTCTGCTCCTCCCTTCCAACCATCCTCCCTCGCATCATCCCCCTGACCTTATCTCAGGGGAGAAGGCACCACTGGGTCGCTACTGTGATAGCACCTGCCAGAACCAGACCTGGCCTCTGGTGATTATGGGGGAATCATTATCTCGCTCTCCCCCAAAACTCATTTTATACCTGCCAACATCTGAGGGGAGGGGGGCAGGCAAGAGAGGAAAGGCTTCTCTAACAGGTAACAGAGAAAACTCTCTGTGTGTGTGTGTGTGTGTGTGTGTGTGTGTGTGTGTGTGTGTGTGTGTGTGTGTGTGTGTGTGTGTGTGTGTGTGTGTGTGTGTGTGTGTGTTCACATGTTCAGATTGAGGCACACAAAGCAAAAAGCCAAAAATACGTTCAGGAAGACATTTAGTGTTTTTTGACATAGGATAGGATATAAATAGGATAGGATAGGGATTACATTTAACGGATACTCATCTGTTTTCTGCCCATTACTGCTTCATGCTTATGTATATATAATCAAGCATATAGGCACACGAAAGGATTACAATCAAGAAGATTTAACAGTTCAGTCAGAGTTAAGGAACTTAATAATTTAGATGTTGTTTGATGTTAAGTGAATAAAGGTCTTTTTGTAGGTTTTGCGTCTAAATCACTTTCTTTTATTCCACTCGGTCTTATTTGATCCTGTTTATTTCTTCATCTTATTTCTATTTGGATAAAAACTATGAATCACAGCACAAAACAATCCAAAGAGAAATCTCTTTTGTCACACATCAAAACTTCCCTACGAGAGCTAATGTAGGGCTGATTTCTGCTCTTTTTTCAACTTACCCCATCTTCTGGCCCAGTAGCTGTTTGTAATGTGTTTCCAAACATATGATCAGCGTCCCCTCCTCATATGTTCTCCTCATATGTTCTCAGGAGCTGTCATATCCTCCAACAAACATAAGCTTTCATTTTCATTTCACTGACGGGGCTCTTTTATTTAACCCCCCTAAAAATCCATGCCAAAATGCAATCATGTCGTCAGAGAATCAACTCCTAAATGAAATGTAACAGCAGTTTGATTGTTGCTATTATTCAGAATTATATCAGCTTTAAAACAGAGTGCAGATGTTCTGTGTTTGAATACCTGTGACTGGGAAATCACCAATGGTTGTTCTAATAAAAATACATTAAAAAACACCTAAATTTCATCTTCTTCACACACTGTTGGTTTATAGAGAAATCAGGTCTCTCTCTCCCTCTCTCTCTCTCTCTCTCCCTCCCTCTCTCTCTCTCTCTCTCTCTCTCTCTCTCTTTCACACTGTTTGTTCCCCACGCCCAAAGTCAGAGAAAGCAACATGGGTTTCTCTCACTTCCTCTCTGCTGATGACCATCTGTGTGTTAGTTTCAACCAGGCACTTGGCACATCTGTGTACTCACATCCCCTCTCACTTCTCTCATCAGTAAACGACATACACAAACATAAATTGTGTGGAAATGTGTGTGTGTGTGTGTGTGTGTGTGTGTGTAGCAGCAGTGAGGGTTAATGCTGGGACTCTGTGTTATGGTTATTGTTCAATGAGCCCCCAGGTCAGAGGCCAGAGTAGGTAAAAGTCGATGTCTTTGGTTCCTGTGTGTGAGAGCATGTGTCCTGTTTCAGCATGTTCTTTCCCACTGCAGCTGTAGTCCTACTTACTTTCTTTCTACTTTGCAGCAACAGCTTCATGTTGCTCACACGTAGTAGGAATGAATAAAAAAGTTAAAAATATTAGTGACAAAACAATTATCATGTCACGATCTTTAATTTGGCTGATGTCAACGACACCAGAAAGCCATTGAGGAAGTATGAAGTGTATACAGACAGTCAGTAATCACAGAGGACATGAGTTATAAGCTTTTTATTATTTTGGACTAATATGAGGCAGACATATGCATGTGTCTTTTGGATAAAGACACGCCATTTGTCTATCAGTGGGGAAAAAGAACTTCCACAGGGAAACCCTTCATTTATCGAAAAAAAAAAAAAAAAAGAGAAGTAAAACGTGGATTTGGTCGGTTGGCCTGTCCACTCAATTTCTGGTGAAATGGTTAGTGAAAAAAAGAGAATATTGAAGTTGTTAACTGCATTTTTATATTTCTATTATGACCTATTATGGTGCTATAATGGTAAATATGAGTTTTGACAATTAGTATGCTACTTTAATATTTATATTTAACCTGAAATCAAAGTATTTCTTTATTAATTAATTGAAATAAACACATTTATTACGATTAATATTATCACTGGTCAGGAGAATTGATGGCCAACTTCTAGCTTTTTAGTCCTATGATGTATATTAAAAATAACAAAATAGATAGCTGTGTCCCATAACTACTTTGACTAAATATCTGTCTACCATGAACCAAGCCAGGACTAAAAAGTCCTGAGCATCTACTTTTTAGGAGTTAATAAAAACATGGATTAATATTATAAACTTTTGAGATACATCTCTGTGTGTGTGTTGGTATAAGAGCAGATTATTATAGGAAAGTCAGCTGGTTAATTGATTTGCTGTGTTCCAGTTCTGTGTACAGTTTGATAAACAGTTACTTTGGCTTTTGTTGTATTTCCTGTTGTCCTGTTCTGTAAACTTCCATGAAATATACAAAAACGAAACATCCAAAGTTTTTTAGTGTGTTGTTTTGCAGCGAGGCAGAAGAAAAATCCCGATGATGAAGTAACTGGTTTGAATCAAAACCCAAAAATTAAACAGGGGGAAGAACAACAAGGAAGGATTTTGAACAAGGGAGCACAGACGGCATCATTATAGCCACCGGGCAAGGTGCACAGAAGCAAAGGAGGGCACCTCTGAAGGGAGGATGCAGTAAGGGAAGGAGCGGTTTCTGGCCGACACAGCTGGTTCCTGACAGAGGAAGCCCAGACTGAGGCCCAGGTCCTGCTGCATGCTGCTGTCTGCAGCTATCACCGCAAGCAGCACTGCTGCCTGGCCTCCCCAGGGGTGTTAGCCTCAAGACAGAAAAAATAACCACACACACAGATAGTGTGACATCCAAGCACTCACTTCTCTTTTGAGCTGTTGTGGCAGGCAGGAGGAGGAGGGTTCAGATGAGAGCACAACCCCTCAGCCAGAGCCACAAGACAAGCTGACCTGCCTTTGACACTCACACACACACTCTTGATTAACTCCCACACACTCTGCTGGGGAGAAGAGAAGAGCGACTGAGAGGATCGGGTGAACCAAGAAGAAGAAAGAAATGGGGATTTACATGCAAGATGTGCCATGTTAAAGGGAACAGCGGTTAAGGACAAAGACTTACTTGTGAAAAAACAGAATACAACTACAATCTATTTCTCTTTCCTGCACGCAGGCAAGAGGCAAAGAAAAAAACACCAGAAGATTCCAGGAATACTTCAACCAGGATAAACTTATTCACTGAAGGAATGAAAGGAATATAAGGAAAGGCTGGCTGTTACTGTCTATTTCAATTTTTGGAGCCTTAAGTGAAGCTAAGTCCGTGTATGTGTACAACAGCTCAGCGGGTCACAGAATGATCCACTGGGCCCTCAAAGGCAAAACTAGAAATTGTAAAGAAACACATGGAAATCCTCAAGTGAAACTGAACGAGAACATTCAGCAGGAAAGCCTTTGGAGGTAATACTAACTTTTAGTGTTAAGTGTGCTGTTGCTGCTTCCACGGTTGAACCTGCAAGCTGCCAGTGTGCGCCAGAGAGTTTCAAAGAGCATGTCCCTCATGCTCCAAGCCTCTCACCTCTCAAATAAACAGGAAAGTCCGAACATGTCTGCTGAGGTCCATTTGGAGCGCCAGAAGAGGGCTGACCTGAGAGCTGTTCCAGCGTTTGCTCCACGTGTCCCTACCGTCACACTTATCAGCCACCGCGAGCTGAGGGATAAATTCACTGCCCACATACTCCAGCCTGGAAGCCTCGATCACAACCTGGTGGCCAGCAGCCGTTACAGATATAGCGAAGGTATGAGCTTGTCATCTTACAGGACCTTTTTTATGAAGGTCTTTTGGCATCGTGTTAATCGCGATGAGTGACGGAGGGTCCCGCAGCGGTCTGATCTGCTCATTAAGTTCAAGTGATTGACGTATAATCAGTTTGTGTTGACTTTGTGCTACATGCTATGTGGGGTTATGTGAGGTTTCTTCATCTTGCTATTTGATGACTGAAGCAAAAGGATTCAAGGTTAGAAGGGCATCAAAACATGGCCTTTTTTGGCCTGTTTTATAACAAATAAAACTGGTGTTAAATTGCTCTCTTAACGCTTTGTTTTTTGTCTGCGTGCCCCCCCCCCGCTTCCCCCCCATTTCTTCATATTACCAGTCTAGATTGAATAAACTTGTCCTTGTTGTTACCAAGCCCAGTGGAGCACATTTATCCTGTGGGCGCTGGAAAGGAAAAGGAAAGAGGTTTTTAGAGCTTTTGGTGGTTGGGTGGGTGAGCCGGGGGTGTCTTCCTCTGGGCTTCCCCAAGCAGCTAAAAGGAACAGAACCAGATTCTGGAGTTTCACTGTTGAGCTTTAATGGTTTCATAATACACATGAAGGTCAAAAATGGTGAATGACAGATGGACAGGTTTAAGAGAGCAGACAGCTGAAGAATACATGAAAAGACATGTGAGGTTAAAAAAAAAAGTAAAAAGAGAAAAAAATGTAATTGATTCATAAAGAAGTGAAAACACTGCCTTTAGGTATAAAAATGAAAACCTTCACTTAAATCAGCGAAGGGTTTGAAGAGAGAGATGCATTAAGAATCAGACATTAAAAGCCTAATTTTATAGACTCTAAATATGTAGAAACGGTAAGCCAGTGCGAGGACTAATACCCAACGTGGTGAATTACCTGCAGCGCATACCGTCTCTTGGCAGTAATGAGCTTTGTGAACGTTGCAGCGATAAGGCCTCTATAATTAGGCTTAGTCATAAGCATCCCCCCCTGTAATTCAGTGATAAAAACCCAGTAGAACTCCAGCGTTGGTGCTCCAGCCCATTCATCACACACACACATGCACACATGTGTAGACTGAGAAAAACAAAATGTGCCATTGAGAACTATAAACACAGCTCTTTGTCTCATGTAGTTTACCTGATGTAACTGTGTGTGCGTGCATGTGTGTGTGTGGTGGTGGGGGGGTACAGTCCGGTAACATGTTCTCACTGTATGGAGAAGCGGGAGTAAAGTATGTGTTCATGCATGTACATATGTGTGTGTGTGTGTGTGTGTGTGTGTGTGTGTGTGTGTGTGTGTGTGTGTGTGTGTGTGTGAGGGAGAGGTGTTGTGAGCCACAGCATAGGCTTCCTGTGAGGGAGCAGATGTCGCAGAGCTCAGGCACAGCTGCGACAGGCGATAACCGCGGTGGCAAGAATATGTCGGCATGCTGGCTCTTCTCCCTGGGTCTTATCAGTCGCACACAGCATACAGACTCACACATACACACAGACGCACACTCATATAGACACTGTACAATAAGGAACTGCCACCCAGCGCTCGCACAACCTCGCAGCAGGCCCAGATAGAGCCAGTAAGGCAGTGAGAGAGATGGAGAGAGGAAGAAGAAAAGCAGCAAGGACTAAATCAAGGGTCTTTGATGAAAAAGGTGCAGAGAATCCCTAACAAAGCCTTGGCTCATGTCTGCTGTATCATAGACTTTGTAATTTTGTGCCAACTCTAATCCTCTATAGCTATGAAGAGGCTATTCTTTACAATTTTCTTTGACAAAAACAGGCATCTCACCAGTAATAAGTTTCGTATAAATACATAAGCACATAACTTTGTTGCTTTCTTTGTTATCCGGCTTGCCAAAGACCTGTTTGCACGATTAGTCATCTAACATAGACTCTAAATAAAGCTTTTTAATTACGCTTCATAATAGTCATTTTAAATAGTTAATTAAAACGTTTTACTGTCACTGTCAACACTGAAATACTCATTAATAGAATAATGAGTAATACTAATAACTGTATTATAAATCATGTGTGAGCCGCCACGTGTTTGTTAAGTTGCAGCTGATGTTTATAAAACTTTTTACACAGTAATAAATACTATGTGTACACCCACCGGCTATTTCATTAGTTACACCTGTTCTGCTTCTCTGTAAAGTGTAAATGTAATCAGTCAATCATATGGTAGAAACTCAGTGCATCTAGGTTTGTGGAAATGGTCTAGATAACCTGCTGAAGTTCAAACCGAGCATCATAATAGGGAAAAAAAAAAGATTTAAATGACTTGGAACAGGGAATGGTTGTTTCTGCCAGATGGGCTGGTCTGAGGATTTCACAAATTCTTGTTCTCCTGGGATTTAACCTCAGTTTTGAGCCCAGAGAAAGACAACAGTAGTTCAAATAACTACTTGTTACAGCAAAGGCATGCAGAGCATCTCTGCATACCTTGATTCAAATCTTTAAGCAGACACAGAACGCCACAGTGATCAAAACCTGTCATCTGAGAACGGGAAACTGATGCTACAGTTTACACTGACCCCCTTAATATCAAATGACCACTATTAAACTCAGCTTCACAGCTTAAATGAATACTGCTGCTGGCCATGTCTAACCTTTTATGACCAGTGTGCCCATCTTTTGACGGCTGCTTCCAGCGGGATAATCCACTGGGTTACAAAACTCAAATCATCTCAAACTGGTTTCTTGAACATGAGTTCACTGTACTCAACTGGCCTCCACAGTCACCAGATCTCAGTCCAACAGAGCACTGTTAGGGTGTAGTGGAGCGGGAGACTCATCGTGTATGTCAAGCTGATAAATCTGCAGCAACCGTGTTATGACAATCTGGACCAAAATCTCTGAGGACTGCACGAGGCTACGGGTGACTAGAGGCTTTAATAATAATCTTATTGATTGTCAAAAGCAAACTAGGTATTGACTAAAGCTTAATTAACTATCCATTTACAGTTTTGACTTTAGGATTGGAAAATCAACCACATGTGCTTTTGTTTAGTTTTAAGTCTGTGGATCAGTTTATCTTTTGTCCTCCTTCTTTGTAAATGCTTGGTCTTGCGGTTTCGCCATGTCACTCTTTCTTAGAAGTCCAGCTTACATAATTGTTATCGCATCTAGAACTACGGGACATATTTTGTAATAGTATTTTGAAACTTCATCTACATGAAAAATATACCATCGGCTGTGTGCACTTATCCATTGCTTAATGATTACATCACTGGATTTCCAGCAGAGATATGAGAAAATAAATGTGAAATGGATGATCAAAAATGTTGGAAAAACATGGATGCTGATAGTGATGCAAGAAGAGGTAAAAGTACTGAGTAAACAAGGAGTGGAAAAAAGTGAGATGAGTGTGTGTGTGTGTGTGTGTGTGTGTGTGTGTGTGTGTGTGTGTGTGTGTGTGTGTGTGTGTGTGTGTGTGTGTGTGTGTGTGTGTGTGTGTGTGAAAGAGAGAGAGAGAGCAGTAGAGCAGTTATCCTCTTTATTTCCTCAGTACCAGCTTTGTGGTTTCTATGAGGAACAGATGTTCACAACTTGATACAGCGCCTCATCCCCCTCTACTCACTATCTCCAGTGCCAGCACCACCAACTGTCTGCTTCCACACAAACACACACACACACACACACACACATATTGTCTCTTGGGAAACACAGACATACTTAGCACTGACTTTTTCATGTGAACGTATGGGACGCGTTCACCTGCCTGCAGACATTTTACTGGCTGTTGTCCGTCCCCCCTCGCCTCGCTCAGGCTGCATATCCTGCTCTTGAGTCAACACTTGATTTGATCAGATGTCACTTCCTCTTTTGTAAGTTTGCACTTCTCTTGGTCAGATATGACCACGTGTACACATAGCCTAGCACTCTGGTTAAAGAAAACTTCATGCCAGCGTGTAAGTCCTCTGAAGCCATATTTGGTTGTAACACTATGAATGAAACACATCCCTGCGATACTCGTGCCAAATTTCACCATCTGAAATGCAGAATTTAACCAAAGCACATAGAGTGGGTAATTAATCAGCTTCATTGCATATGCTGGAGCATCTACAGTAATGCCGTAATAGATAGTACTCTTATTAGTTGAAGATGACAATACTGGAAATGAAGTACTTGGTCCAAGAGCATGGATTGAATTTACGATTCCCATCATGCCTGGATGATTCAAACAGGCGATACTTTCCTGCTTGATTGCAAACAAAATGTCAGGGGGTCTATGGGTGCAATTTGTAAAAGCAGCATTCCGCCGTGTGTGCTTGAGTGGGTGGGTCAATGATCCGTTACACCACGCCATATTACAGGAAGACTCTCTCTTTCATAATATGATGGAGCAGCTGGAGGACCTGCACACATTTAAGATGCTGGAATACAAAGTGAGAGATAAACATCCCGTTAAGTGCTTTATCAAAGAAAATAGAGTTTAAAGTACACGAGTCATATTCACAAACGATGCATGTGACTCAGAGGAGAGGAGGCTCGGTATGATTCTAATCGTTTCTATCAAACAGCATAACTCGGTGCAGTTAACCCCCCCCCCCCCCCCCCCCCCCCCCCCCCCCCGTTCTTTTGATCAAAATGTGCTCTTTCCTCCTTCATGTCTGCCTGGAGCCTACACTGGTGACATTAATGGTAGCTCCACGAACGTGTGGTCTGTTGAACGCGCACGACAGAGGAAAGGATAGCAGAAGGGAGAAGAGCGCAGGGACACAATGGGTCTAGCGTTCCTTTCAGCCGGCTCAGGGCCTTATCTCCTTTCAACACACTAGCCTGTGACTGCCACTATAGGAAAGGATTTACAATGTGCAAGAGGAGGAAATGCTGCAAAACTTCTCTCTTTCTTTCTTGCTTTTAGTCTGACACACACAAACAGAAATAGTCATTTCCAAAGCAGCACAATGACCGAACTGAGTTCTTCTGTCTCAGTTTGTGCTCAACTACCCAGAAGATGCTGCCAACATAATAGAATCCAGAGCAATGGTTGGAAGGTGGAGGGTGGGGGTGTTTGTGGTGTGACAGGGAGATAGAGAGTGAAAAGGCGGGGAAGACAAAGCTGTTTTTGTCATTAATGCCATCAAAGGGACTTCCAGTCACAGTATTATGCCACAGAGAGTTCATCGAGGCGAGTTCCCACCTTGCGTGAGTGGGTTTCATTGTGCAGTTTATCGGGCTGGCCACATGGAGTGTCAGAGCTAACCCGGTGACCGCTCAACAAAAGGCCAAATTAAGAGGAGTGAGAGGCTGTCGTACAGGGAGGCTGACAGGTTGACTGACGCTGTTCCCGAAGAGAATAGCATCCTGTCAATCTCCGAGCTGTCACCTTGACAGGAATCCTTTCTTTGGATGCAACCCCCATCGCCTACCTTTCTGTCACTCAGGGCCACACAGAGACACACATATCTCTTCCTTTCTCAGTATTCTGCAGAGAGCAAATAAGTCACCAATGGTGCGCACACACACTGCAACATGCATGTATACAGAGCTGCTTTAGGGCCAAAACTCTGAAGTTTAGCGCTAGCTACCCAGTCTGTGGGAGATTCACCCTTGTAATGTCCCATGCATCAGTTTATGTGTGTAATCTTGCGGTGTATTTCTCCTGCTTTTGTTGGTTTGATCACATTTGCAGCAACAGCTTGATCAGATATTGTGGCTTGAAGAAAAAAAAGAACATTGGCACCTGGTGCTGACGTTACCTGAAGTTATTGCCTCTCATCAGCCGTGCAGGGAACTGTTCCAGTCAGAGAGGAACGGGGCTTCCCCCCCTGCGCACTTGCTCACATTATTTAATCAGCAGTGGAGGGCTTTTTCAGAAGTCTCCATACGACGGCAGCATTTGCGTTCAGTGCTGGCGAAGGCTGGTGAGACTGGAGTCAGGGCACAGCAGCTGTCTGTGTGTACTTTACAAGCTGGTTCTGTTTGTTCTGTCGACGCAGAAGGGGTCAGAAGGGTGTCAGCTTTGTCTTCTGTCCCCTTCCATGGCTATGTGTGTCTGTTGGAGGGAGAGAGGGCAGGTGGGTGGGGCAACGAGACTAACAGACCAGTGTGGACAGGTGGAGGATTCTCACTATAGAGGAGGCAGATGTACTGTACCTGCCTTTTTTGCTGTCGCTCTTTGTGTATCTCTGTCTGCCGATCCAGTGTATTTGTTTACCTATTTAGGACAATGCATTCATATTACTTTATATATTTATGGGTACTTAATATTATTGTTTTCAGATTTAAAAGAAACCTAAAAATAAAACTGCGTTTTCTAAATAAATAAATGAAAAAGTTTGGGATTGCTGATCCGGAGAGCAGAACATCTTCTTGCTTCTGGAAACTTCCGATGGACATTTTTCACCGTTTAAACTGCTGAAATTTTATTGACGTGCTAATGAATTGATTAAAAAAAAAAAGACAGATTAGTCCATTTAAAATAATTGTTATTTTTTTGAATTGTCATTCGTCATCCTCGGACAGATGTTACATCAAATGAGAAGGATTAAAGGCTGAAGCAGTCATCATTCATGAATCCATTGCAAAGTGGGAATACTAATGTTGCCACGTGTGATCGCAGTTGAAACAAGTATATGGGTGGGAAGATATGGGGCACATTTATAGAGCTCTTTTACAAGACGAATCGTCCTGCTATCCTTCTTTACAACAATCCACTGACTTGACTATTAAGGACAACACTTGAACATAAAGGGAAACTGTCACTTTTACGAGACGCGTTGCGTTTATTGGCGTATGGTCACATGCCGACAGACGCATTCTTTTGCATTCATTCAGTTCTCAGAAAGCTTGTGGTTTCCCCCCCAAGTGTTAAAGTAAATATAATCTGCCTTCCTTGTCGTCCCCTCGTCCTGATATGAGGAAACAGCGGCCCCCACGGGCAGACAGCGGGACGGTAAAAGAGTTGTATTTCACTCAGTCTCAGAGCTTTTGGATTCGAGCTGTTTAGCTTCTAAAAAAAACTTCTAAAAAAATATATAGGTAGGAAAGGATAGGCTATATATTACAAACCATACAGCCATATAATGTCATTACGATACATCTTCATCCAGCTTATTATTATTCATTTTTGCCTGCATTTTATTGGAGAACTGCAGATGTGGGTTTTTTTTAGCAAGGTTTTACTGGTTAAATCGCATATTTTTAATAACTTTGGACAAATGCGGGGTTTACAATGTGCAATGTTGGATCTTTTTCAATTTAGAAAGGATTCCTGCACAATAGCTGCCAGCTCTCGCCTATGATGGTACCCGAGAGAGAGAGGGAGAGAGAGAGAGAGAGGGAGGGAGAGAGAGAGGTTAGGAGCTCCAGATGGTGTTTAAACGCAGACAGAAGGCTACAGCGAGGACAGAGAGAGAGAGGAGGAGGAGGAGAGAGCCGCGGTTACTGCGCACAGTGGCCCCGCCAGCTCCACTCATCAGTGAAGAAGACAAAACAAGTCTGCAAATCCCAAATTGTGAATCCAAAGGAAAATAAACCGTCAGATCTGCTCAGCCGAATGTGATTTTCTTTTTTGGAAGTGAAGCTTTTTTTTTTTTTTTTTTTTTTTTGCGTTCCTCTTTTTTTTTCTTTAAAGACCACAACACTGAAAGACAGCGCGTCGGAGAAGTGCCGTACTGAGAAGCGTGGTGGTGGAGCAGCCTGTCCACGGGCTGTAGGGTGACTGTGTGCTTAAACGTTTTTTAAAAGAGACAGAAAAAGAAGAAGGTCACTTCGTTTCGTCGGATGTACAAGAAGTCGCTCCTGACACCACGGACTGTGGCTTAACTGTGAAGTTAAAAAAGGAGGGTTTTAAAGTTGTAACAGGAGGAATAATAGACGCACCCTGCCGAACAGAGGATCCGCATCTTTATAATTTCGGGGGGGTTTTGCCTGGGAGATGCGATGATTTCTGCAGTAGCGACAGGTTAATAGTTTTGTTCGCTTTAAAAAAAAAATATATAGATAGATAGATATATTTGGGGTTTTTTGCAGGTGAAACTCGGCTGTGTTTTTCCTTCTTCGATCTGGGATGGTTAAAATGAGCAAGAGTGCGGATTTACATGCCTGGGACAAATTCTGATTTTTGCTTTAAAAGAAAAAAACAAAAACAACAACTCAGACTGCAAAAACCAAAGACATCAATCTGCTTAAAGATCCAAGAGCTCTGGCTTTGATTTTATTTATACGTTTTTCGATATAACTGAGAAGTGAAATACCTCATAATTTATTAAACCTGGAAAGTCAAGACCCCCTACTGAACACCCAAAGGAAAGTTAAACCGTCTGTTTTTTCCTGCTAGACTCTCGCTCTTTCCTCTCAATATTTCAAAGACAGAAAAATAAGGAATAAGACCGCGACAAAGCTTTATTATTATTATTATTATTTTCAAATGATGAGGATTGAGATGACATATAAAAATCGGTTTTAGAAACTATTTGGTGTGGATTATCTCCGCTACTGTTACCTCAGCTTGACCTCGACCTTCATAAAGTAAGTACAACCTGCAAAAGTCAGTTTTGAGTGAAACTACGGCAAAACGCCTTTAAAAAAACATGTCTATTATTATTTTTATTGGCATGCATTATTTTTAATTCCCCTTTCGATGTTTTAAATGGAAAAGCTTTAAATACTAAAATATTTCAAGTGTAAACTTTCACATTATTGTAAGCATTCAATGTTTTGTGTGAAGGTGAAGATCAGGATACTGGATAACCTTTGCTTTTGCCTTTTTTTGTCGCTTTGCGTGTTATGATGTCTTTAGATGGTTACTGCTGGGCCACTGTAGGATGTTGCCTTGTAAATATAATTGAATTGAATAACACTGGTAACAAGAGACAGTTACAGGGGCAGGAAAAAGTGACTCTAATAATATTATTGTTGCTATTAATATCAGTAGTGCTATATGAACTTTTCTCTTTTCCTGTACTTTTAATTCTTTAGAGCTGAGATTAGACATAAAAAGACAGAGACACTGAAAGACAGAGCAAGGGGAGGTCATGAGTTGTTCGCCACACGAGTCTGTGCTACACATCAAAGTGATGCTGAGACAAAGTGGTGACACAAAATCTTTGGTCTCTGTGAATTTGGTCTGGATGAAGGCAATGGGTGTGAAGGGATACATTTAGGCATTTACCCTTAACTGAACTGCTCGGTGCCCCAAAACAGTGTAGTGCAAGGTATGGTGTCACGAGTGTTTGTTTATGTTAAGATTTGAACAGCTTTGAGGGATAACCTTTTACTTGTCACTGCGGTGAGACCATTCTGTGGAGGCACTAGAGAAGTGGGTTATAAAGGACTGGACGGCTCATAATAACTCTTGTGAGTGTGGAGACACTCCCAGCGAAGAAAACAAGTCCAGCCAAAGGTTTCTGAGCCCCACTTGAACAGCCTCAGCAGCGCACTCTTCCGCATGCAAGTGCAACAGTAAAACACTCCGGCCATTTTCTCTGCAGGATGTGGCCCCGTGTAATTGGCCCTGGTAAATATCATCTGAATAATTGAACAGTTGATAATAGTCTTGAACAATAGATGGGAGGTTGCAGAGGTGAAACCGCAGTGCAGACACCCTGCCTCACCGCACATTATACTTCCATCACCACCAAGTGAGCATCTCGTCCTCTCTCCTTCCCAGTGCCGGCTGCCCAATCGCTCAGACCAGGAGGGCCTGCTGCCTGCTAGGGCAGATGTCCCCACTTCATCATTAAGTAGCTCTCTTAAAAGGCTGGCCATTCATTATGACCCGAGCCTGCAGAGTGTTTGTTCAGTTCCCATCTACTACAGGTGCACGGATAGGATGTCTGCTGTTTTATATATACAGAGGGAAACAACCACAGGTTTTGAGTAATAGGACCACTTTTCCTCAGAAGAAAAGGCATCAAGCAAAACCACAGGCCAGTGTACTTCACTTCCATTCCCTTCAAGATGGCTTTCTCTTTTGTTTGTTATACCTCATTAGTTTATCAGTGAGTTACATATCAGGCATTCAACAGCAGAAATGGAGATGATAGAAGCCTTCAGTGTCTAACAGAGAAAAGGCTCTCGCTTATACTTTGACTTGATGCCTCAGCTTATGTGTTTGTTATATGGGTGTGTGGGCTTGTTGAGTATGTGTCTGTGTGCGTTTGTGTGTGTTAATTATTGGGATCTAAATGCAGGCAGTGCAGGTGAAACTGGCTGCCTCCTAATTAATGAGTGGAGCAGATGGCCCTGGGTGGGCGGGAGCTGCAAGCACACAGCGAGCCGGTCAGGTGGTCAGCACAACAGAGACACCTGGGCCATCACAAACAAGACAAGTCAAGCGGCTGACACAGGCCAAAGATATCAAACCTGTGTTTGCGTGTGTTTACATATCTTTCTCTAGTCAACAAACATTTATAGAAACCCTCATGCTGTAGATGTATTAGCTGAAAAATTTCAAACACAGTGTGTTGAAAAGGAAAATCGCTATTCAGCAAAGAGAAGAAGAAATAAACAAGACGAGGCGGTTTGAGAAGATGATCTTTCATTTCTTCCTCTCTTTTCTGCAAAGTTTAGTCAGTGGTACAAAAAGAAAAAAAATCGCAATCCCAGTTTTGAAGATGTTTTGATGGGTTTATGTGTGAGTGATTTCCTCATTAAACGGAGGAGCTGTGTGTACTATATCTAATTAATTAAGAAGCAAAACCTTATATGAATAACACACTATTCTTAATCAAACACTATAGCAGCAAAGTTTATGGTGAAAATAAGTTGAAGTAGTTCATATTTGTGTTGTTTGACATATGTACACTCCCCTGATTGTCTTCTTCTTTGTCATACAAGTTGTCGCTCACCAGTTGCTCTGATTAGCTGATTGTAGGAAGTCACATGGCCTTGCCTTTAATTTGAGAAGATTATGCATTAATAGATAAAGAGAAAAAAACACAGCACTTATGGTTTCAGTAACTCTAAAACTGCAAATTGTACAGAAGCCAGTCACTAGTTGTTGGTTCCAGTTGTTGCAGCCCTCAGTGTATATTTGCGTGTGTTCAGACTAACAGGGGAGTTATACTGTACATCTGTGATGTAGAGAAACATCCAGCTTAGTTGACTTTTGCTCTCTGGCAGTTCTTTGCAGAACTGTTGCTCACAGCAGAGGAACAGTGTGCTTATTACACAGTTGAAGTGAGATCAGTGAGAGCGATATGAAAATTTGTGCTTTTTGTGTAAATTTATGAGAGCAAATGATGAGGTGCAGCATCTCTATAGTTTCGGTGCTGTTTATCCTGATGCACACTGGGGTAAACCAGCGTGGTTCTGGATGCCTGCTGCTCAGTCCTCTGTCTTTTGTGTGTGTGTGTGTGTTTTTGGTCGGCCGTTCTCTGGTCTGCTCCACATGTGTTTGACATTACTGTGACAAGGCTGCCCAGCCTCTCTGGGGAGATGGAGAATGTCAGAGACTAGAGTCAAGAAGCGAGCAGCTTCCCAACATCTGATGGAATGAGAAACACACTCGCTGGATGGCTGGCCTGCTGACGCCACAGCGTGGGAGCAGAGCGGTGGGTGGAGGCCAAGTAAAACCCCAATTGTGTGTTTGAAATATCACTCTTTCTCTCTTTTCCTTTTGCTTTCTCCCAAATGTGCACATATCCACTCATATTCTTAAGCGCCACAGCACACACACAGGCATATCTAGTAATAATACTGTTTTCACTGGAATTATCAGGTGTCTTTTCTCCAGCTTTCTCACAGCAGGTGAGATGCTTGAATTACTTTATCTGGAACATTCATGGTTGAAAACTCACCCTTTATAGCTAAGCATTTCTGAAAATTATTTGTTGAATTGACTCTTCAAAAATTCATCAAAATATAAAGCATTCACAAATTGCACCTTCAATTATGCATTTTTCAAACGAGGCGCATTTGTAGCTCACATAAACACCCGGTTGTGAATGCAGGTTCAAACCAGTGTCACCACAGTATGTAGCTGAAATGCTGACAGCTACAGCCAAGAAGAACAACCTTCCTCCTCCTCCCTTCCTTATCTTGTGCCTATTTCACCTCCCGCTATCCCTCCTCACCTTTTTTTACTTCCTCGCCTGGTCACTCACCTCTGACCTTCTTTTGACCCCTTTCTTTTCCTCGTCCCATTCCCACTGCTACATCTTGTCACCTCCCACCCTTTCTACTTCATTGTAGGAAATGTGCTCAGATCAGACTCTGACACAGGATACAGCTGGGCTAATCTACAGTAGCACCGAGCTGTGTTTTAATCACGCCAAGCGAACAGGCCGGCAGAGAAAATGGGAAGTGCAAATCGCCACCGCTACATGATATAATGAATCCCTCCCTTTCCTTCTGCCCCACATCGAGCCCTTTATCACAGGCGTGGGATAAACAAGCGCAAAGGAACACAGACTGAAGTTATTAAGGCCTCCACTCGAAAACACGTCCTCTCTGGACGTCTGGGGAAGTGCTGCAACGGGGCGACCGTGCAGACAGAGATTGGGAAGGAAGGCATGTCTCTCACATTTGCGCTCTCTCTCTCCCCTTACAGTATTTGTGAAATTAAAAATGTCGTTATCTCCTGGAAACAGATCCTGTGCCACACAGATGGTTCCGTCCCTCTTCAAATAGGAGGCTGAGCCACTGAGTGTGTTACCAGCTAGTTGTACAGACCTTAATCTCGACTTCAGCCTTCCTTCCTGTGCATGTCTGTCTCTCCACACACGCACACACAGGAATAGAGAAACTGTGCCCCTTCAGATAAAAGTGTTGCCCGTGTAAAGTTCTAATTTCACTTGGAAATTGATATTTCAACCTTTCAGAAAACAGATATATTTGAAGTGTAGAGAGAGGAAGGTTAGAGATTTCCTTGATATGTCAAAGAGTAGTGGTGACTTTGAGGAGCGGCGCAGTCACGTCTGCAGGGTGTAGAGGTTGTGTTTGATATTTCAATTATTGCTTCCAACAGAAATCAGCCCATCTGTAAGATTTCTGAAAACTATGTTATGTCTTTGTGGAGAAATCTATAAGTTCCTCCAGAGACCTTCAGGTAAAGAAATAAATGTGATATGAGAAAACATAAAGATGCTTTGTAGGACCACAAAGTTTGTGATATGGTGAGCTGGACCTGGTGAAAAGATCTTTTAAAAGGTTTAAAGATTATTTTTGAGTCTGTGGCAGAATTTCATCTCATGAAACATAATGTTATGCATTAAATGAACTGATAATCACCTGGTAATGTTTTCACTCATATCACTTTCTCCCCTGAAACTATGATTGATTCCACAGCGTCTCTCTTTTTATGTAACATGAACGAGATGCACTTGTAATAACAGAGAAGAACAAAGCATAAGGAGACATATGAGTGGATAATTTTGTGACATATACAAGACTGAGATTATCTTCCCTGGATTAGGCTTTATTTTTTCCTAAAAAACTGTAACTTAGTAAGCATGCACTAATATAAACTATATAGATTTTGTTTCCTGTCATCTCTCCCTAGGAAGATTATACCAGTGTAAGAGTGCAGATGTTTTGTTTAAATTTACATAAATTTACACAGTTCCCTTACAGTGGCAGTTTTCCCTCCACCTTGACCATCGCATGGCATCAGGTCATCTTAATTTCCCAATTAGCTCACATAATCACCATGTTATTGGCACAGCGGGCGCTCTCCTTCTTTAGCCACTCGCTCTGTTTTTGTGGCGGCGTCCTGTAGTCGGCCTGCGTCCCAGAGGACTTGCTGGTATTTATTTCTGCAGCTTCCAGCGTGAGCTGGCTGTAGGCTAAATGGAGAAACTGTCAAAGCTTCCCTCTAACCTGTCACATAAATGTCTCCCCCCCACCCCGCCTCCGCCTCCTCTGCTGCATTCTTGTTTCTTGTGTGTCTGTGTGTGAAACCTATGGGGTCCTCCAGAATAATACAGAACACCCTCCCCGTGCCTGGCTAATGTCAGGAGCTTTTGTTACTGTGCCCGCGGGGCAAATGAAGAGGTATGAGAGCGCTGGCAGGCTGGAGAGCAGTTCAGGCTACAGACAGTTTTGTCAGCGCTGACAGCTCCATAGTGACAGAGCAGACATTTAACACAGAATGAAATGAAATACAAGACATCAAGCAGGAGAATGACTAATCTGCTGTTTGTTTTCCTATCTTAGCTGTAAGTGACAGCTCAGTGTCAGGTTTTTAACGGTGCACAAAGCATAAGAGAGAGGGGAGACACGGGGAGAAGAATAGGCAGCCGTAGTTCACGCGCTCTGTTAACACACACTCACGCAAAGAGTTTATGGCAAAGGATACACAGCGATGCTGCATTTGCTGTGATGTGTGCATGTTGCCAGGGTCAATTCTAAGTCTTTTGTGCTCCATAAATCAGCAGGCAGCAGCAGTGACGTAAGAACAAACAGAACTGCTCTCTGCTGCAGCTGGCTGGAAAGAGGGAGATACAGGAGAGAGGAATACAGAGAGGGAAAGAGAGCGCAGGACAGCAGCTGTCAGGCCTCCATCGCACACCTGTCACACAGGAAGTGAGCGCTGGCCACTGTTTCCTGGATACACCTCCTCAAACACTGCTCCTGGAAGAAATGGAAGGGGGGACATCTGCTGTGAGGGAGAGGCACGAAGGCGGCCTCTCTGATACGGTAAAACATGGATGAAGAGTAAATGCCAACCACTGTAGCAGCAGGAGAAAACAGATACAGAATTCCTCCCCCGCTGCTCCGACTGTTTTCATATCAGCTGCCTTGTAGTCATATTTGCATGTGAATGTGTGTGTCCAGTTTGCACAGTTTAGAGGATGTTTGTGTTATTGCAGAGCTCTGTGACAGACGGGTCACTGTGGAGACTCCAGCCCAACTCTCCCACAAATACACTAAGCCTGCATGCCCGAAATTTAACAGTGGGACATTCCCACGCTAGCCCCTCTCACCCGCCCCTCCAGCACCAACCCACCCCAGCCCTTCGCTCTCTCTCTTTCTCTCTCTCTCTCCTGTGACCATCATGAACTAATCCAGATGTGGTGTGGCTGCTCACAGATGTCCACATAACTCTTTGTACAAGGTGCTGCTCCTTTCTTCCTTCAGATTCTTCTCTTTCTCTGCATCTCAGCTTGCCCCAGCCTTTCACATCACCCAGATCATGGTCTCAGCCTCTGATCCGAACAGGAAGTGACATCACAGTGCTGATAATAAGGCACTTGCAGCTATTTTTCTCCCGTTTCACTTCTCCTCCTAGGCTCTAGAGTAGTTCTGTTGTGGCTGTTGTTGGTAGAATATTTCCTCTTTGTTTGTCAGGCTTGTCAGGCTGGGTCCTCAGGAGGCCCCCTTGCCCTATTCCCAGGCTGCCCTTCACGCTGCCTGTATGCAATTAACAGAGTAATTAAAAGCCTGATGAGCTAATTGGTGCTGGGTGAGCCTGCAGGTGTTTGGATCGGGGAAGTGCGCTCACCGTGAACATACTCTTTTCAAATATGTTTTGTCTTTTGGTTTTATTCCCATTGAAGTGAAATATGAAGCTGATATTGGTCGGCCATTAAAGAAATCGGTACTAGATGCTCAAGATGATCGATAAGGCGGTAACATGATTTCTCAATAGAATTTATTTACTGAATCCTGTTACCTAAAACAAAATCAGATGCCTAGGTAGATGCTGTGTTTACGCTTCCACTTTACTGTGATACCAATCTTGACTCCATACATTCCACAAAAAATGTTTTCTGCTTCAGCAAAACTGGATTTTACACGAGTGCACTCGTTGCAAGGATGAATTATGTCACTTTTGAGGAAGCCCAATAACTGGGCTCATCAGAAAGTGAAGACAACAGAAAGTCTTACCCGATGATGTTGGCTGCCTGGGGCTGAGCTCTCCGCTGGCAAAATTAGGTGCATGGCTGACAGGATGAGGGGAATAAATGATGTAGATGAGCAAAAACAAACAACAGTTTTCATGCACGGCAGAAGCTACATGTAGATTTTTCTGCTTTTGTTTGTCTGCCTGCCTGCTTTGCTGGTCCATTCCTAGATGTACATGCACAGTCACTTCCTCATATCTGTGACTCTGTCTTGTCTCCCACTTCCTCCCCCACATCTCTGCTCTCAGTCCTTCTCTCTTTCTCTCTCTCTTTCTCTCTCTCTCTCTCTCTCTCTCTCTCTCTCTCTCTTTCTATAACCCCATCCCCTCCCCTCTCTGTGGCAGCTGTGCTGGTGATGGCTGTGTGCCCATGGTGCAAGCTGGCTGTGGGGTCCCAGGTGGCTCACATGACAGTTATTGATGTTCAGGTGTTCAGCTCCTCTCACACAGGGACCCTGGAGCCACACAAGCACGCACACAGGCAAACCCACACACATTTGCACACATGCAGAAGCACAAAACACATGCGTGCACTCCGATGCTGTTTACATACCTACACAGAACGCATGCGTGTAGTCATGTACTTGCATAATTATCCATAAAAACCTGTGTATTTCCCTGTTGCTTCTGAGGAAGTGTAAGCAATACAATAACAAGTACAACTGAGAATTTGTGCCTGCAGCTTCTGGCATGTAAGGAGAGAAATTTTTATGGTTTTTTGGTGATCTTATATGTGGAACCATTTTCTCTGTGTGTGTGTGTGTGTGTGTGTGTGTGTGTGTGTGTGTGTGTGTGTGTGTGTGTGTGTGTGTGTGTGTGTGTGTGTGTGTGTGTGTGTGTGTGGTGGGATAGCCAGTGTCAGTACCAGTGCCCAGTGCAGTCCTAACACACTCCAGATGTGTCTGGCTAGCCAGGGAGTTGTTCTTGGCACAGCCTGTCTCGGCCAAATGTCACAAATACTTTCCTTTATTTAGGAATGGCTCTGAGTTAGTGGCTGGAGAAAAGAAGGAGGTGAGGATGGGCGGGTGGTGAGGGAATGAAGAACAGGGCAAAGGGAGGACAGGTAGATTTAAAAAAAAAAAAAAGCTCAGGGTGGGGGAGAGGTTCGGGGGGGGGGGGGACTAAAAGAGGAGATGTAGAAGGACAGAAGATAGAGAGGGAGGAGTGAGGGAAGCGGGAGTGAGGCAGAAACAGTCTAGCATCTGGATTTTATTAGCAGCCGTTGGGAAAATCTGAAAAGGAAGTTTTTTCTCTGCGAGCACGTCGGCAGCAGTGATATGCTGCACATAACCACTTCACTGCCGACGAGAGGAGCCAGGCCCTCCCAAAGGAGAACAGATGGTCGCTAGAACTTCAATACAATTACATCAACAGCTTTCACAGATATAAGCAGTGTATGACAGCATCCCTGCAGCTTTGAGAGGCAGAAATACGGCTTTTCTAACCTTAGCACCTCTGGTCCTGGATAAATTGTCTTTGATCTGTCCTCACCTTCTGCTTGTCCTGTAGTTATTCTTACGCTTCCCTCCCCAGTTTGATCATTTAAAAGAAAATGGAGATGTTTTCGACTTTGAAAAGCTAGGGAATTGTCAATGATCTGCTTGTTGTAATCTGATCAAAGACAGCCCGGCTGTTGTCAGTGCTTGAAGACAACCAGTCCTCCCCCATCCTCCCTTCCTTATTCCCCTGTTTGTTATTGGTCACCGTGTTTATTGTGCCATATGCTGCACATGTGTAATATCACAGCGATTCTTAAGTAACAAAGGGCAAAATGTCCATGTTTGTGTCCACAGCATGAGCATACGTATTTTGAAAACTTGTAAGCACGTGTGAAACCATCTGTGCATCTGTTTATAGTGTGTGTGTGTGTTTGAGAGTGTTCTTGAGCAACTGTAATCTGAACCGTAGGAGTGAGGACATTGCTATGAAGTTACCTTCAACAGGCAGCTTCAGAGTTAAGACTTAAGGTTAGAAATTGGTTTAGATTAGGCTTAGTGCGATGGGGACAGGGAATACACTACTTTAACGTGAGCCCTCATAAAGATAGATGTACAAGCGCGTTTGTGTGCGCACACACTGCACCGGCCTGCCTCCCACCCTGTCATTAGTGAGGGCTTTAAAGCCTCTGAACTCTAAATCAGCTCAAGATGAAGCGGAGTCTGGGATCTGTCTGCAGGAGCAGCCTCGGTGCAGACTCACAAATATTTATGCACACACGCACACACATTCCTATCTTACCTGTGGCGCGGTGCACCCTGATAACAAGGTAAATGTCAAAATGGAGAAGCAGGCACACAGACAGAAACAAATACATTGACTTGCTCTAGGTTTTGGGAAGATGACATTAATTGTGTGCTAATGATGTTCACACTCCTTTTTATTTGAATGATATTTGTGCTGGTACTATAATAATGGATTGTACTGTAGGTGCTGTAGCCCTTAGTCCCAGGTCCAAAAAGCAAGGCCTGCAATCCCCAGTGTTTTGATTCTAAGGCCTGGTGGGGGTCTGGGGGCCAGGGGCTTAGGCTCTGTTTGTGTGGACTCCACAGCGGCGTGATAGGGAACAGATGTGGAAAGCCAGGCGGCTGGGCAGCCAGCCAGAGCAGCTGGGAGAAATTAAAAACAACAGCATTCCTGGAGACTAGGGGAATTACAGTGGGAGGGAGGGAGCGAGAGACAGAGAGAGAATTTTAGGGCTATGTGGTCACTGACAAGAGTCTCTGTGGAGTATGAGAGACTGAATAGACAGGGGGGATTTAAGGGGACTGTTCTGCAGTGGTTAGCTAAAGCTAATAAGTTTCAGCCGCATTTCCAGTGGAAGAACAAATGCCTAGATACACATACAGTCAACACGCGGGCATATGCATACGTAAAATGAGACCACGCTGCACAACCAGCATCTGAATGACCTTCTAATATCTTATCATTACATGGTGGTCGTCATATCTCTATCTGCGCTCGTCTTAAGGAACTAAAATGAAAACATGTGTCTCCGAATCTATAATGAGACCCTCAAATGACTTAGACAAACCACTGCACTGTGCACATGCCCGCGTACAGTATGTTATCTGTGGTTTTGTGTGTCTTGCAGTGAATTGTTTTTCATCTCGTTTCATCATGGCACAAGGAGAGAACAGGAGACAGAGAACATTTTTAGACTGAGGACTGTTTCTTTGGTGAGCAATCTTTTAGCCCTGATTACGTCAAATATAGAGAGATACAGCTGTTCAGAGAGTCTGAGAAACAGAGGCAAACAGCCTCAGAGAGGAAGGTAACGGTTGTATCGTGCCGTCTAATTTTCAGCACAATATTCAGAGATATTTTGGACCAAAAAAAAAGATGTATTTGTCCCTAAAGTGGCCTTCTTAGTAGACTCAGATGTGTGCAAGTGAGGGAGAAATAGCATAGTCCAAACCTGAATCTTAACCACAGGTCCACTTCACCTGCCATGCCCAGCTCTCTTTTTATACTTCTTTTGGTACAAAAGAAGTATAAAAAGCACAATTGGAGCACAGATGGCCACAGATGGGGATGCAGACCTTGCAGACTTCCTAATGTATTAAAAGTAAAATCCAGAGCATGGTGTGTACGTGTGCGCCCTGTCTCTGTAGCTGGTCAGATTAAACAGCTGTCTATAATCCCACGGTGGGAGCAGACAGACTGAATGGTCCCCTTATCCTCGTCCTCTCCTCCTCGCCTCTCATCTCCTCTCCTCTCCTCTCAAAAACTAACCGTACACACTAGAAAAGATCTTGTACAGAGAGTGACATAATAAATTTGCTCAAAGACGAGGTTTACTGAAACATATGGCTGCATCTATAAAGGAATAAGACCACCAATTCAACAGCATGTAATGTGTTTTTACATGTTTAGTGCTGTATAGAGGAGCATCTATTTATACAAACCAGCCTCGTTTGCCTCTATCCGCAACCTTGTGTGTTTATGTTTAGAGCGTCTGGCATCGGGCAAACAGCAGAGTGCCCCTCGTGTTCTTGAGGATCAGTGTGTCAATGGCTCTCACACTGCACACTCCAGTGTGGCACTCTTTAAATACAGACACCAGCTGTTGAACGGAGCTCTCAGAAATAGGCTAACACCAAGGACCGAGGCCGACTGAGGCAGGAGTTGTGTGTAGGAAAACATTTTGCAGGAGTGAAATGAAAAACACATTATGTGGTAGTGATTTGATATATTAGCTGATTACTATACTCCAGCTACACACCAGGGTAAAGGTACAAAAAGCCCAGTGAGTGTTAAACATTATGCCTCAGTAGCGATGCTGGTAGAGGTTTTATTAGCTCTTTTTGATTAGCAGAAATGCATTACCAAACATTATCTCTAACTGGTTATGTTTGGCTCAGGATGACATTAATTTATAAATCAAAAATACGCATTTGTAATGGCGTTCGCCACACGTTTCTTACATCAACAACATCCTCAAAGCACACAGACAAGATTCAAACATAGACAAACAAGGAAAAAGCAGCACGCAATGTCAGAGAGACAAAGGAGAAACTTCCAGACTCTCTTAAAAATTCAAAATGTGTGTGTTTTTACGGCAGGGGAAAGTTCGTAAACTTAGACAGTGAATCATACGCCTAATCATTTGTCCATTCTTGTGAAACTGGCAAAGTGATGTGTAATTTTTTCCTTTGTTTGAAAAAATATTGTCTCGGCATGTTGCTGTAACATGGTGCAGGCTCCTCTGTGCCTCTAGTGCATTTTACCAGCCAAGACAAGCAGCAGATATGTGTGAACACACTGTTTAAACAGATTTCATCTGTTGTTTAATGATGGTAAAATCCGATATTTCAAAACCATCTGCTAAGGTAAAAGCCCCCAGACTACCTTAAAGAAGCTGACTGTGAGTTATTGAGTCAAGGGACACTTTATTGACTTTGCAAAAATGCTGTCTGTGGCAAATAATTATTTGTCTCCTCCTCTAAATTTGGCAAATATCTTCCAACCTTTGGTCGTTGTCTTCTCAGAGATACTTATTGTCACAAATAAGTTAGTCTCACTTACTGTGCTTGCATTATAATGCAGTTCACATCCATGATGTGCACATGAATGTGACATCAGCTCTGATATTAGCAGCAGGGATGCTTTAAACCAGTGGTATTATTTAACCAGATCATAAATGTGGTCTGATATTGTATTTTGGATGGTAACAGTAGAAAACAAAATACATCAACTGAGCCAAGAAAATTAAGGAAAGAGAGGAAAAGAAAGGTTTCTGTTGGCCCCTAAGTTGGTTTGCTTATACTGTTCTGCCAACTATATGAAGAGCTATGAAAGCTACTGTGCTCACTTGTTTGGGTTCTCTGTGTTAGTGAGGAAGGACAGAATTATTATTACTTTTTTTTTTAATCCAGTGATGACAAGACAGATGAAAATAAGAAAAAGAGAGAAGCTGAGGGATGGGGTAGGAAGCATTGAATGCCACATAAAGTCTACAGTGTGCTGCTTTGCCAGAGTAGAGAAGATGGGCCTCTGTCTTAGGCTTTGTTCATGAATAGATGGGTTTACTTGAGTAATAGAGTTTTAGTACTCAACCGTATGCATAAACTGAGTGTTAATAGTGATTTTATTGTTTCTTATGACATGGTGCGCATTCATTGCACTTTGCCAGTCACACACATCATTATAAAATATCTTCTCAAGCTGAAAAAGTCATCACACTCTCAGCTCAAGTTTACATTGCAGAAGGATCCAGCAGCTGCACTGACAGTCAGACAGAAAGACAACGCTCTATAGATAGCTAGATAAATAGATACATCAACTTAGTGTTTGCAGTTTTTCACATGGCCGTGTTTTTTGTAAGATTTTTTGTACTACGTGAGGCCCTTTGCCACTAGTGTACAACGTAGCGCATCTGTCCACGCACATGCGTGTGGCCATGTCACATAAACCACGTGTTGTGTTTTCTTCTCATGTCCGTTGATGTACCATCCATTCCCTTCACACTCCAGAGCTTGGCCTTGCCTTGTTTGGTCCTGGCAGGCTGTCTGGCAGAGGACAGTGAAGCCTCTGGTAGCAGGACAGAGCCCCGCTGAAAGCCAGTCCACAGTGATGGACAGCAGCAGATCCAGCTGCACTTGTCACTGGCTATCAAGCCGGCTGTCTGAACTGGGGAACGAGAAGGGACAGGCGGGGGGAAGTGTGTGGGTGTTGGAGGTTACAGTGGAGGGGGTCTGATTGGGATGTCACAGCTACATGGATTGTGCATGGGTGAAGGAGAGAGAGCAAGAGGGAAGCGAAAGGGGGCTCTCAGTCAGCAGCAGCTGAGCTAGTGAGCAGGTGTTTTATGTCTCCCAGGCCCATGAATTTCCATCGGGAAAGACAAAAGAAGTTTGGATTCATTTCCACTTGCTGCATTGATTTGTTTTTGTTCTGTATATGTGGGGCTTCTGGCTTAAGAAAACATCTAATGGCTCCCAGGTGAAGATGTCAGTGCTCTCTTTTAAACCACCAGTCTCCACTTTGAAGTTTTAGGTATACATTTTTTTTGTTTTTGTAAAGCTGGAGTTCGTTCTTGACAAACTGTGTCTGTCTTCTCCTTTCATATTGTAGGTAGCAGAGTGCAGAAGGTTGGAACAATGCCAGATTCACCTGCGGATGTGAAAACCCAGCCCAGGTCCACCCCACCCACCATGCCTCCTCCACCCCCGGCTGTCAGCCAATCAACCAATCGCAATGCTTCGTTCACCCCTACCACCAGTAAATCAAGTAAGGATCCTTTCTATCTATTCCATCCTATTTTTAAGTAGGAAAAACAACACGTCCACTTTATACTTTAACATCTTTAGTCCGTGATTTATTTACTATGAGCGTCATCTAGAGTCCAAACTTTTTGGAATAAATTAATCATAACCCACTGAGCGCTTACGGGTGTAAGAAAAACACTGACTGGTGTGCTGCTTTGGTGACTTTTGAATGGAGTCGCTCTAAACCTTTATCTCATAGTAAACAGGATGTGGCTGTATGCGCTGGTGTCCAAGGCATTGTAAATGCTTCTTTACAGCATAGATTAGGTAGTTGGTATTGGGGTAAAAGCTACTTTACACCAAACTGGACCAGTTTGTGGTTTAGCTGTTAATATAGATGTCATATTTTAATCACAATGTCTATGATTTGTTGTGACTTTAGCCTTATTGTGTCTTTGCTAGGACTTAAAACTCTTCCTTCCTTCCCCTAAATTTGCCATGAAAACGAAAGTAGGGCTATTCCAGTAAGAATAAGAAAAATTCATTCGTTAAGACCTACCACATCCCGATCAGACTCTTCACAAATCCATACATTTTTGCAATACCTTAGCAGCCGTCTGCGATGAACTTCGCAGCCATTTGTTCTGCTTTTGTCATGTGTCACTCTATACGCTTGTGTAAAGGAAGAGAAATTCCAAATATGTGTTTCTTCACTGCTCTGATGAACAAGTGTTGAAGTCACTTGTGCGTCAGGTGTGTTTCCCTGCAGGCGTCCGTGTGTGCTTGTGTCTTTTGGAGTGCATAACGCCCTTGCTGGTGGGACAAGTGTCTTTGAGTGTCTATGTAAGTGTATGGCATTGTGTATGCGTGTGTGCCTATGTTGTTTACCAGCTGGTCAGGCGGCAGTCGGTTCAGGGTACATCGGCCAGGATGGTGTTTCAGTGTGTAGAGTGCTTTCTTCCCTATATAGCAATGGCAGACTATGTTGTTTCACCTGTTGTGGCGGGTGGTCAGGAGTGTAGATCTCTCCTTGCACCTCTCCCTCGCTCTCTAAAACCAGAACACAAGTGCAGCCTATTAGAATCACATGGGTTAGTCCATATGTGTTCAGGCCCTCGTTCTGTGGATTAGAGCAACAAGCATGCCTGAGAGGAACCAAAGCAGCTACACACCAGTGGACATTGGAACTGCCTATAGTCTTTGCTTTATCAAAATATGATGGAAAAGTATCATACCCGACAGTAGCTCACTACAGAGCCCTAAAAATACACACTGAAAAGATTACGCAGCTGGTTGGATGCTGTGCTCACTGTAAGTGCTGTCATATGCTGTTATCGTGAAGTTTAAGCTATATACAGCTTTAGAAATTTTAGAAATCAGGTATTCCAGCAAACACGCAGCATTCATACCCAGACGCAAATATATTTATTTAGATTTGGTGAGACACGGGACTGACCGGAGAAGAGCATTTCAGGGGAGAGGTCATACGTGTTTTTGTTTTTCTCTGTTTGTTTGTGCCTGCATTAAGAAAAATACGCGAGTGAGTATAAATGTGTATGAATGCTGTGCCTATTCTGAACCTCAAAGCTGCAAATGTACTTTCAGCTGGTGGACATGTGCGGGCCCAGATTTAGCTACACACCTGCTACTGGAATAAAAGTAACACAGGCCATAGGACTATTTTTGGCATCTCTTTAACAAGTTCCTCATATAGTTGTGTCCTAGTGAGTGAGTGAGTGAGAAGCAGGGCGAAATAGACGGATACAGAGGCAGATGGATGGGTCGGGGTGGGAGTCAAATGGTACCACTTGTGAGACAGCTGAAGTTGCTGCAAACACACACTCACGGCATCTAGCAGAAAATTGCATCACTACAGTTGTCATTTACTGGAGGCGTGGTATCGACTTTAAACCTGTTGTGTGCTTTATTTAATTCATCTCAGCCAAACACTCTTCTGTCAGCAGGATTTAAAAGCTTCTGCCCTTGTCATGCCCCTAGATCTGTCAGATGCCCCTCGTGCCCCTCCGAAACTACTGACCCAGTTCACGCCGCCTCCTCCTCCTGTCTGTTTATCTGCAGTGCTGAATGGGAGCAGCCACTCTCCTACATCGCTAAACGGTGCTCCATCCACTCCTAACGGCTTCAGCAACGGGCCGGCCATGTCCTCGACAGCCTCGTTGTCCAACCAGCAGCTCCCGCCGGCCTGCGGTGCCCGGCAGCTCTGCAAACTGAAGCGCTTCCTGACCACGCTGCAGCAATTTGGCAACGACATATCGCCTGAGATTGGAGAGAGAGTGCGCAGCCTCGTCCTGGGACTGGTGGTAAGTTGTGATTATGCTCGTGTAGAATTTGCCTGATGAATCTTTTCAGTAAAAACGTTTTGTATAAATATCTGAAGCTACATTAAGCTCTTACGTGGAACTTATTGTGTTATTTACTCATTGAGAATCAAGAATGTGTGCACAGAATACAAACAGATATAAGCACGTGGAGAAGACAATAAGGAAATGGCATGTGTTGGAATGATTGTGCGAGTGATCTATAAAGCATTAAAAGCACTTTTTTCTTCTTGTTGTCTTGGATAGAATTCCACTCTCACCATTGAAGAATTTCACTCTAAACTTCACGAGGCCACCAACTTCCCTCTGAGGCCGTTCGTCATTCCTTTCTTAAAGGTAAATGTCTGCACATTTCAACAAATCAAGCCTGATGTCCTCTAGGTAAATGCACAAACTTTACTTCTCACTGTGGTCAGCGCTCAGGACAGCATTTCAGTGAAAGTATTCAAAGAGCAGTAAAAAGGGGAATCTATATGTGTACAGTGTGTACATGCGGTAGACATCATACTGTACATAAACAGTGGTAAGACGTGCATGGTAATGTCTGACAAAAAGGGTGAGTGTGAGTTTGTGTGTGTGAGTGTCAGACCTCCTGGCGTGCGATGATCCTCCACATCTGGGACATCGCAGCAATAGCTGTGTTATATCAACCAGACAGGTCTGAGAGAGCTATTTGACAGCACTGTTGCACACACATTCACACGTACACACACAGATAAAAGACACACAACAGCACACCCCGGAGAAAGAGAGGGAGACACATGGTAGAGGAATGTGTCAAGGGACCTGTCTTATCTCATCCTGTCTCTTCATCTATCACTTTCTTTTTCCTCACCCTAATCTGGCATTATTTCACTCTCACCCCATCTATCTGTGATTCCACCGTGAGTTTCTAGCTCTTTTCCTGTCCACTCAACAATCTATGTTCCTACAGGTTCAGTAAATCTACAGCATGTCCTTCCTATATCAACTTACATACTGTCTTCCCTCTTTTTTCCACTGAAGGCAAACCTGCCCTTGCTGCAGAGAGAACTGCTTCACTGTGCCAGGTTGGCCAAGCAGACCCCAGCTCAGTATCTGGCCCAACACGAGCAGCTACTCCTGGACGCAAACGCCAACTCACCACTCGACTCCTCCGAGATAATGCTGGAGATGAATGAGCATGGCAAGAGAAGGACCCCTGACAGGTAACATCTCTCTGTTTAAAAACAAGAAAGCACGACTTCAGAAATGAACATGCAGAGTCTTACACAGACTGTTGTAAATGAATTATTTTAGGGTATTTCAGAATGCCAAGCGACAAGGGGAGGCTATAAATCCTCTGTGCGGGAGGCGGAAGTCTGGACAGCCCTGATGCCAGACTGCCTCTGCCAGCTGTCTGGGAGGGAGGAGAGAGATAAATGCAGCATAGGAAAAGAAAAAAGAGAGACTGAGAGGCGAAAGAAAACGAGATCCAAAGGGGAGCGCAGGGAGCGAAGTACAGTACATGTCCTGAACATTATCCAAAGACAGACAGGAGGTCTAACAGAGCTATTGTCCCACATTTCTCCCCGGCACTCTGATTTATTCGCTCAGCTAAGAGGATAACACACGAGAGAATTAACTGACGTTTCCCTTTTTCATTTCTTCCTTCTTCTCTTACTGGCACTGCCCTTATTTTGCATTTGACTTCTTCACCCCGCTCTCTCGCTCCCCTTCTTACATCGCCTGACCTGCGGGCTCCCGGCCGCTGTCCATATGTCAGAGACGTGTCCAGATGGTGATGTGCTGGCCACAATGCTGAGCACATCCTAGGCAGGGTGTGGGGAGACAGGTGGTGGCTATGGTTTTGAATGGGACTAGAGGTTGGAGCTGGACATGCAATCCCACTGTAATCCCCACACATCCTCTTCACAACCTCTGGCTTATACGCAGCAGGCAGGACTCAGAGGACAGGAGGTGGGGGTGTACAGCTGGGCCAAGGCCTACGTCATGCCAGCTATACCTCTGATTTGCTAGACAGTACAACCAGGGATGTGTACGATTATAGCTGACATGCACAATAATATAGACACGGATAACTGAGAACGAGTACGCACACACATAAACACACACCATCATCATCAGTGTTGCATTTATTCGCCTTTGATCCCCAGGATAATAAAGAGTGATTTCCATCTGAATGCCTAGCTATTGCCATCCAGCTAAACAGATTAATATCAACACTCCCATTTAAACTGTCCAGATGGCTTGAAAACACAACCTCTCGCACACACACACACTTAAAGTACACAGACACAAATGAGCGTCACTAAACATCTGCCAAACACACAGCATTCAGCCCATATTGCCCCTTAAGCCCAAGAGCAGGGTGGGAGAAATACTTGCAATCTAAGAGTAGGCTGAGGGATATTCAGATTAAGAGCTTGAGATGCAGGGTGTATGCTTGGACTTGGTTTTGTTTGGTACATATGGCGTACAGCTGTGCAAAAGCTTTGCAGAGGCACTGACTTACCGCAGTTGAACAACAAGCACCTCTCAGCAGGGATACGCAAGATGTGTGCGTGAGGATGTATGTGCGCTGGCATACACCATATGGTAGTTGCTCAACTTTAAAAAAAGACAGATTTGTGTTCCTTCCTGAAGCCTCTTCAAACAGGTTTAACTTGCAATACTGGAGTCTTCATTTAATAATTATCCATCAGACTCTGCTGTTACCATTTGATATTTAACCGTACACCAAATACAAAGACACATTAGAAGACAGACAACAGATAGCTATCATAAAAGGAATCACATCTACATGTTTAGAGCTAGTCTTTTCTCCTAAAAGGAGATTCTGGCTTTCACTTTATTTTGCTCTCCTGAACTCTGACATAATACATTGGCATTGGATATCAATGCTTGCAAAGCCATCCCACAGTTTCCATATTAGTCACTGTGGTCTGGCAAGGCCAAGGATGGAATAACAAGAGAAGCATGTAGTCTGTATAGAGGTTGATTTTATTCTTGCAGACATGCCAAAGTGAGATGATATATATATATATATATATATATATATATATATATATATATATATATAGAGAGAGAGAGAGAGAGAGAGAGAGAGAGAGAGAGAGATAGATAGATAGATAGATAGATAGATATGAGATGAATAATAATGAGTTTTGTGTATTTTTAAGCATTATGACACTTGAGATAACATTGGAAAAAAGTTTTAAAGGCTTAAAGCTCTCTAAACTTAACTTTAAATAGGATACATTTGCAATTACTTTACCACTGATGACATCCAAAAAAGGAAAAAAGCAAAATAATTTGTGGCTATGCCGCTAAATCACCGTTTCCAGGGATTTAGGGCAGGGATAGCTCAGTAGGTAGAGTGGTGGCCCCATGATCGGAAGGTCGGGGGTTCGATTCCCCTGAACAGCTACCCTGAGGTACCCCTGAGCAAGGTACCGTCCCTACACACTGCTCCCCGGGCGCCTGCTTAGTGGGCTGCCCACTGCTTCACTGAGTGAATGGGTCAAATGCAGAGGAAAAACAAGTAATTTCCCCATGGGGATCAATAAAGTATCCATTATTATTATTATTATTATTATTTCCAGGCCATCTGGGCTCAGAAACACTGAATTAATCCACCACCCTGTCCTCTTTCACAGGACCAAAGACAGCTCTGAGAGAGATGGGTTGCACCCGGAGCACCTGGCTAAGAGGCCCTGCACCATCAGCCCCAGCCAACGCTTCAGCCCCAGCACAGGTCTTCCTGCTCACCCTCCTCTCAATGGACTCCCCACACACCCTCCCAATGGCATCCCCCACCCGCCAAACCCCCAAGTGGGACCCCAGCACTATCGTTTAGAAGACATGGCTCTGGCACACCAATACAGAGATGCTTACAGGCATAACGAACACCGCGAAGTCCGTGACAGGCACCGGCAGACAGGTAGAACAGCTGCAAAGCATTCATTTGGTTAGATAAGTCAGTAATACCACAGTGACACTACACACAGTTTCACAGTCAAGACCGAGCGAGCTTCAGTGTATATAAATGGGGTGTATGTAGAGAACAAAGGCCACCTGTCAGTCCAGTGTGATAATCCTTGTGGCACTGTGTCTATAAAAAGACCACAGCCATACATGCCCATGTGGTCACCTGCAGCAACCATACATGCCTTCCTTCTGGTTCTTATACAAATAATCTCACTGATTAGATATGAGCGTGTGTTTTATTATAAACAATGTATAGACAATGTTAGAGCATGTTTCAGTGACTCTTCTAATTTGATTTGTGCTAAATTTGTATAATTCAGCGTCTTTATATGCTTTATTATGGGACTTACATTAAAATGCATACAGCAGGAGTTGTACAGGAAATATAAAAAATCAAAAAACAAGAAAATTAAAGCAGTGCGCTCAGCTAATGGACAAAGCTAACAACTGCTGCCATACTGACATAGCTAGTAAGGCCTAAGAAATAAGTCAGGGAGTTTATTTCATTATGTCGACACAGTTATTTTAAAAAAATGAGTTGATGATGTGTGAAGTCTACATGACAATAATGTGGCACAAACTTCTTTGTGTTTGTGGGTTTCTTTTTTTATAGCAGTCCACGGAGCTCGCCAAGAGGAAGTGATTGATCACCGTCTTACAGATCGAGAGTGGGCAGAGGAATGGAAGCACCTCGATAATGTACGAATCTGCAAAGCAGCTGTGTTTAATGACAACCACCTCTTTACTTCATTCAAATTAAAACAATGGGGGGCGGGGAGCTAAGAGGTCAGCGGGTGATGAAAGTTTGTTTTATTGCAATTGACGGCATGCAGATGACAGGGACAGGAGCTGCTGACAGACAGTTGACCTTACGAGGTCTGCGACAGTGCGGTGAATTAACAACAGACACACACCTATCTGGATTCCTAGCACTCAACTCTATGAGAAACCATGTAGGCTAGAAACACATACATGCACACACAATGCAAGAGTGAGAAACACATAGAGAGAGAGAGAAACAGGGCCCCAGATGGAGCTCAGGACCCAGCAGAGAGCAGCTCCAGCTGGGGTGAGCAGCTGAGACAAGAGCTGCAGTCATGGAGAGAAACCGGCCAGGCCTGGACCCCTGCCAAATTAGAAACACTTCACTGAAATAAATATAGCTAACTCAGAGGGGAGGGAGGTGGTGGAGAGGCAGGGGAAAGAAGTCAGAGACAGAGAGAGGGAAAGACGAATGGGAATAATGATATAGATTGAATGTCAACCATGCTAAACCCATTTAGCAGATCTTTCTATGTCTGGAAAGACAGGGCACTTTGGAAAACAGCTACACTGGTTACAATAAAGGGGGAGGTGGAGGGGGAAGGAAATCTGTTGAGCTGGCAAGGAGCAGAGCAGAAGGGTAGAAGGAATCGGTTCAACACTGTCATCAGCAGCCCAGCTGTTAAATTATCATCGTTGCGTCATCGTAATGCTGTCAGACGTTCACCAACAAGCACGGAATTCATGAACAAATAGGTCGAGACACTAACACATACTGCTCGCAAGCACACGTCTGGTTTTGGGACAGGAAAAGTGGCTCGAAAAGTGGCTCTTAAGTTTTGGAGAGGTTTTGTTCTCATGAGCTATTAGGAAAAACAATCCATTTAAAAATCTGGTCCCTTTCAAAACCTTTCATTTGAAACTTCCCTCCCATTAGTTTACTTTTTTTCTGGGGCGGAGGGGACCAGTAAACGTCTCCTCTTGTTCATTAATCACTTTAAGTAAATATCATTTGCCTTTGCAGCTCCTCAACTGCATCATGGACATGGTAGAGAAGACAAGGCGCTCTTTGACAGTGCTGCGCCGCTGCCAGGAGGCCGACCGGGAGGAGATGAATCACTGGATCCGGCGCTACAGTGACGTGGAGGAGATGAAAAAAGGTGGGAGCAACGGACAGCACTGCCTTCCTCCTCCTCCTCTTCCTCCTCCTCACCACAACTCCTCCTCCAACACAGCTAGCAGCAGCGAGTCACTGCCCGTAGGAACTTCCTCGGCTGCTGAAAGGCAGACAGGCAGACAGACAGGTAGACAAACACACGCAGGGTATGTTTGGCAAAGCAAAACACTCACGGCAAGGTAGGGCTTACTTAAAATGCTGGAAACGCCGTAATATATCAATTTAGACACAGAGAGTCAGTCAGATGATGATATTTACAGCAGATTTACAAATTTTAGCTCAAACTGTGAGGCATACAAAACATCTCCTTGCAATATCCTGGATCTTTAACCAGCTGATTGCACCCTTATGTCGACAGCATGCTCATTCGTAATTAAGATTTGTATTCACGTCTAGCTCCCATATTCCACTTCCTTCCCACAAATAGTTGGAGAAAGTCTATGGCAGCCTGTTTACTGTACTGATGTTGCCACATATATATATATACACACATTTTACCTTTTTATACCTTTTTATCGATTCCAAAAATAGAACTGGAAACTGTAGGGCAGTCATGGATGGATGTGTGTTCGAGCAGATCAACAGTTTGTCTCCGTGTGCATGCAATCGACACTGAGTGTGAGCCTGCGTGTGTGTTTCAGAGATCCATCGAGACTTCTTACACAGGCCTCCCTCAGGATACCTCCCGGAAGAAATCTGGAGGAAAGCTGGTAAGAGTCAAGCATCTTCCTTCTTCTTCTTCTTTCTATTGTCTCCGTGATTGACCTCACACAGACTAACAAAACACACACACAAACACTGTCGTCATTCTTCACGGCCCTCACCCCGGCTGCAGACAGACAGAGCAGAGGCCTTACAGCTGTAGGTCCATCAGGCCAGAGGATTGGACGTCCTCTGTGTCATTAGGATAAATGCCCTCCATCTGTCACCACCATGAAAGGCCACTGCAGTTAAAGCTGCAGTGAAAATGCAGTCAGTGGGCCTACGGTAGGCCGCGGCAGCACAGCACAGCACAAGGTGGAGTTTTAACTGGTCTCCATCATCGGGAGCACTTGAATTTTTATCCCACTTTTTCCACTCACATTTCATACACAGACCTTTGACTGAAGGGAATAAGAAACAAACTGCTGAGATATAGAGACAGAAGAAGAAGAAATCCAAAAAAAGCTTTATTTTTGGCTAATTTTGCCAAAAGGAAGCAGGTGGGAGCGTTGCACCGCATGGGACCTGCATGTTAGATAGAGCCTGTCCCGGGAGCGGTCTGGCTCAGCCCTTGTTCCACCTCAGTCCCAGCACCATTATTCTGCACTCATACTCCAATACTCTGCGGAGGAATAGATGCTGCTGCTGTCTGCAAAATACTGTGCTGCATTTTCACCGGCAGTAAAAAGGCTCTTTTAATTGCAGTTGTTTTTCATACAGGTACTACAAGCATCCCGCTCTCCCCAGCACTAAAGCACCTCCAAAACAAGCAGGGTGAGTAACATATCTCACTCCCAGCATCTCACCTCCAATGTTTGTGTGCGTGTATGTGCATAAGTGCAAGCTCTATCTCAGCACCCTGGTAGTCTGTGCTGATGTAGCTGCGGCACCTCTCGCTTTTTTTAATTAAAACCAGACACGTGTTCTCTGGTCTGGTTCACATTGAGAGACTGCATTGCTTTTGAAAAATAAGATCTGAAGTGTGAAAAAGCAGACAGAAATAACACATCTCAGGGACTTGCCAAATCCCTGCAGAATTAAAACGTTAATATTGCCGCCCCCGTGTTTTTCATTAAGTGCTAATTGCCCCAGCATCTGCTATGCAGTCTCCTTGATAAGAATTAATTAAATTTGCAAACTAATCTTAGTGGTGCATGCATTAGGCCAGATAATTGAGAAGCTTGGAATAATGCAGATAGTGTTTGCAAGGTAGAGAAGAAAGAAGAGGAGGAGAAGGAGGGGTGTAGGGAGGGGGGGGGGGGAGTAGGAATAAAATGAAGGTAGTGAGGGAATGACAGGATGTGGGACAGGACAGACACGTGTGCCTTAAGTGTAACTATATGTGTACAGTGTTGACAGAATGCAAACTTTCTTTTAGCACAAGAGCGCTGAATTCACACAAGCTCACATAGAGCTCCATGCACACGCTGCCATGCGCATGTACACAGCAGCAAAGTGTGGATAAGGCTCCCCCTCACTCCCTATCTTTCTGCACAGTAGTTTGAAACAACTGGAGTGGAGCGGCGAGGAAAAGTGACAGTTATTTATGAGTTCCCCTTCAAACAAACATTGACTGGAGGAAATGTTGAGCAGGGGAGAGAACTGCGTCGTCTAACCCGCCTAGCAATCCACTTTAGGGTGTCATTTGTGTCTTTATGCGTGTGCGCACGTTGCTATAATTGGGTCATGTGGGTTATCTGGAGAAATATTATTCAATGTATGAAAATATTGCTGTCTTTGCTGGTAGAAAATATGTTAGAGGAATTCACATCTTGTCATCGCAACATACCACATTAGCATTTGAATGCTAAACAGTGTGTTTTTGGCAAACTATTTCCGAGGCGAATGAAGTCCTACGGGAAAACATGTTGTGCGCTGCGAGGCCAGTAATGAAAGACCACAAAACGTAATCACTTCTGCTTCTTACTGAGAAGGAACTACAGGAAGTTTCTATTTTCGACTGCCATCTGGAAAGGAGTCTACCCACCTGCCTGTTATAAAAACAAAGCCTCCTAACTCATATGGTGGACTCCTGCTGGAAAAACAAAAGACCATGTGATGAAGCCTACATTGTAGGAAGTCAGCCGGTGGAGATATGTGTGCCGGCTGCGGGGGGAAATTATTCGCCCTTTACTGTAAACTCTTGTCAGTTTCTGGTAAAACTGTTCTTGTGATAGGATGACAATTCATTCAGGGTGCTTGATGAACAACCGAGTTGGTGACATCTGCTGTTGTCAGCTCTGAAAATGATTGTGACCAGACGTGTTTGAATAAATTATTGAAGTCTGCTTTCTTTTCTTTTTTTCACACTTCTCCTGGCATAAAGTTTTAAATCTTGGATGATGTACATCTGTTTGCCGCGTTACAACAAGACGGCAGCTTAAAGAGCCTTAATAAAGGATGACAGACAGAGCAGGCTGGATGGGACGATGGCCATAAGCACTAACACTCTCTCTCTTTCTCTCTCTCAGAGGAGGCAGTGAATGAGGTGAAGCGACAGGCGATGTCGGAGCTGCAGAAAGCAGTGTCAGACGCTGAGAGGAAGGCTCATGAGATGATTTCTGCCGAGCGCTCCAAAATGGAGAGGGCACTGGCTGAAGCCAAGAGGCAAGCCTCTGAGGATGCATTAACAGTCATCAACCAGCAGGAAGACTCCAGTGAAGTGAGTATCACAGACCCCCTACCGACATATTGCCTCATCCTTCTCTCATTGGAACTTTAAATTCCTTAATCAGTCATCAGGCCCTTTGTTTTAAGGCTTTCTTGATCCATTACCCTTTGCTCCACTCCCCTTACCTGTCACGTCCGCAGTGGCAGACGAGTGGCGGTTGGACGTAGGACCCAAGATGCAAGCACTGACTTTGATGAGAGTGAGCTTTATTGTGACGGAGATAGAACAAACAGCAAAGGAGGTGGCAAGTGCTGAACCTAAGATTAACTAAACTGGGAAAAACTAACACAAGCAGACCTGAAATGGCGCTGCAGGGAGACTCAGGGAACCAACATAGGGTGATGCAGGGAAATAACTGCAACAGGCAGGAGAACACACAGGGCTTAAATACACACAGCAATAATCAAGAGATGAGAGACAGGAGGGGAACACACCTGGGAGAAATCAGAGCTGACGAGACAGGGGAAACGTAAACTGAACACACTCACATACACAGAGAACCAGACAAGACACTGAACTTAACAGACAGACTCACGGGCATACAGTGTGACACCATGGACAGAGAGGGAACACGGAGAAGTGGGAGCAGGCAGGCATAGAACAAAACCCTAACAAATGGCAAACCTTAACAAAAGATATAACAGAATAAACAAGAACACAGAATAATATAAAAAAACACAAAACACTGAGTCGACAGACTCAGGACCATGACATTACCTTGCATTGTGTAATCCATGCAGCTGGCTTCTCTCGGTTTGGTGCAGCAGCAGCATGTTGTCATCATTACTGCAGAAGCAGTCCAGTTGTCTGTGTAAATAAAAGCAGACAGACCCAGATGGTTGGAGCAGAGTGCCAGGCTGAGGCCATTAGTGAGCAGTTGACCACCACCTGCTGGTAACACAAACCAGTGGCCTTGGACCAAGAATTAAATCCATAACATTGAATCCCCATGCAAAGAGGAGCAGACAAATTGTGGATGACACACACAAACTGGCTTGTAAATGCCACTTAGTTTAGGTTTTAACATGTACAATGTGAGAAATTGTTTTAAAAACACAGTATTCTGAACTGTAATGCATTGTTTTTGATGAATAAAGTTAAAAAAATGCAAAAGCTGATGCCTTTGAAGAACATACCTACTGTGCAGTCTTGTGGTATAATATAGTTGTTGTTTTATTTTCATATCACCCGAATGACACACTGTGTTACATCGTAACGATACTGTAATATTTTTGGGAAAAATAACCTGCATAGTCAAGTAGTCAAGTATTTATTTATTGTCATTGTCAAAGAACAATGAAATTGCGTTTGGGGCTTCCGTACAACCCGTAAAAAACAAAAAAAAAAACAAAAACAAATACCCCTTAAAACCCAAGTGTAAATATTTAACCCAGTGTGACTTCAGTGCAATGAGACAATCCTTAGCAACAACATGAGAACAAGACAGGTAATGTTCATAGGACATTCAGACAAAGACCTGAGAAACATGACAAAATGCAACAATGCAACCCGTTCAATATTATTGTACTGTGAGATATGATGGTTGTCTATTTAAGAAAGAGGGGGGGGCAGGGGGGGGGGGGGGGGGGGGGGGGGGGGAGAGAATAAAGATATAATGCACCAATGCAGACCAGTTCAGTGCTATTAAGAAGTTGGATATGGTTATTGTCCGTGAGAGGGGGGCAGAGAGGGGAGGGGGGCAGAATTCAGGAGCCTCACAGCCTGTGGATACAGGCTGTTGGCCAGTCTGGATGTTCTGGCCTGTATAGACCTGTACCTTCTCCCTGAGGGCAGCAGGTGGAAAAGGTGGCGCGCAGGGTGATGTTGGTCCCGCAGGATACTGTGCACCCTCCTCAGACAGCGAGTGGGGAAGATATTACTGATCTCTGGCAGAATTGTTCCAATAATTCTGCCAGCTTCTTTCACCACCCGCTGGAGTGCTTGCTGGTCGGCCTTGGTGCAGCTGGGTAACCACACTAGAAATCCATACGTCAGAACGCTGCTGTTGGCACAGTTGTAGAAGTTCAACATCAGAGGTCTGGGAATGTGTGCGCTCCGCAGTCTCCTCAGGTAGTAGAGGCGCTGTTGGGCTTTCCGTGCAACTAAGGTGATATGGTTGCCCCAGGACAGGTCCTCAGTCACAGTTACCCCCAAGAATTTAAAACTGCTCACCCTCTCCACCGCCTCACTAACAATGAAGAGAGGCAGATGGTTGTTATGACCCTTCCTCTGGAAATCTACAATGATCTCCTTGGTCTTTTTGGTGTTTAAGACCAAGTTATTGTCGTGGCACCATGACTCTAGTTGTTGCACCTCTGTCCTGTAGTTTGTCTCATCGTTGTTGGATATAAGTCCGAGCACTGTGGTGTCATCGGCAAACTTAACAATGAGATTGGACGCGCAGGAGGAAATACAGTCATGGGTGAAGAGAGTGTATAGCAGAGGGCTCAGAACACACCCCTGAGGGGCACCGGTGTTGACCACAAGGGTGGAAGAGGTGTTCTTACCCACTCTGACACTCTGTCTACGGTTAGTGAGGAAGTCCACAATCCAGTTGCACAGAGAGGAGTTGAGTCCCAGTTGGTGGAGTTTGGGACGGAGTTTATATGGCCGGATGGTATTAAAAGCCGAGCTGTAGTCTACAAAGAGGAGCCGTGCATAGGTGTTCCAGTGTTCCAAGTGCTTCAATAATGTGTGCAGCACTATGGCGATCGCATCCTCAGTTGACCGGTTCTCCCTGTATGCAAACTGGTGCGGGTCCAGAGATGGTGGAAAAGCAGCTCTGATGTGTTTAATAACCAGTCTCTCCAGGCATTTGGCGGGAATGGGGGTGAGTGCCACAGGTCTGAAATCGTTCAGACATGTGACATTTGACTGTTTTTATATTAAGGTAATGCAGTGGAGAAATAACATATTTCCTGCTGGCAAATCTAGACTCTTGTTGCAGCATTAGGAAGTGTAAACTCTGCTTGGTTGAGTACAAAATAGACTTATTTTTATCGACCCACTCTCTCCCTACTGTCTCAACAGAGCTGCTGGAATTGTGGGAGGAAAGCCAGCGAGACGTGCAGCGGCTGCAACACAGCTCGCTACTGTGGCTCCTTCTGCCAACACAAAGACTGGGAGAAGCACCACCACGTCTGTGGTCAAGGCCTTCAGGGGCTGCCAGGGGGCAGCAGTGTCCCTCTAGGAACCCCCTCCTCCAGCTCCTCCGCCTCCTCCAGCGCGCCCCCAACTCACTCCGAGCGCACTCCTCCAGGACCCCTGTCACTCGCAGCCCAGAGCAGTATTGCGGGAGGGGCCGGCAGCGGCAGCGGAAGTGTTTCTGCCAGCCCCAAAGAGAGTAGTTCCAGCAGTGCCTCTCGCTCCACAACTCCAGCCACCCCCGCACTACTGGATGCCACCTCTCGCTGACGTCTGAACTTCGTCCCCTCCCTGCATACCGAAGTGACAGCGCTCACACTCCACACAAAACCAAACTGAGGAATCTTCATCGCAAACTGCTCCAGTCCCCTCCTTTACCTCTTATTTCCCTCATATCCCGATCTGTAACATCTTCTCTTTAACCTGATGATGGACTTGTTTCCTCACCTTCCTCCAGAATACTTTCTCTTTTACAGCCACAGATACAAAGATTGTGGTCTGGGGTTCAATGTAGTGTAAAGCATGACGAGTGCAGTGTCTCCTTTCTCTGTTGAAGAAACATATCAGATGTGTTTGCTGAGAACATGAGCTTTGACTTGAAGATTTGCCCTCAGTAACGTAAGCATGGTAAATAATGTCCACTATAAGGGCTGTGAGGAGGCAGCATCAATGGGGGATGACTAGGCCGATTAGCACCTGGATAGGATTTCCCTTTAATTTAGCACCAATGAGATGAGCCCTGAGATGTGCACTAACAGTCCAAACAGTTCCCAGATGTGGGACTTTTTCTAGTATCCTATTGGAGAAAGGCAAGGAGCATAATACCTTTTTTGTTATTTTTGAGGGAAGGGGTAAAAGTTGGGATGCGATTAATTCCTCAGAAACACAACTTAGTATTTATTAAAAGTTCTTTTCTGGCTTTAAGGGAAAACAAAGAGAAGTCCAAATATTCTAAATAAAGAATAATAGCGATGATGCTGATGTTGATTATGATAACAGTAATGATATGAAAAAAATAACTTAATTTTGAACTGCTAACTACCTTGCTAGCGAGCCAAGAAAATCTACACCGGACTCACCTCTCTGCACCATTATGAACCCAAATGATTTCAAAGATGAAAAATAACATGATCCAAACCTTTGTATTACACTGCCAAAGTGAGTAAGTAAGCGATAAAGAGAAGCACTCATCTTGTAACCAAACACAAAGCAACATCACCTCCTCAGCAGATAAGCCAGCCCTGAGACGACCGGGCTGCAGAGGAGCTGCAAAACGGGACCCAGAGACAGCAAACTGTGACCTGCTTTGATGTGCAGCTGCCTCCTGCAGTCTGGGTAAAAGTACAGCGATTCCTCAGAGACGGCCCAGACTAGTGAATATGGACAATGCTCTGAACTTACCTACAAGAAAGACTTAATGAAATAGATGGAAACCCTGCAACAGTGTGTTTTTGTTTAAATGGTAGAGAGGACAAAGAGGAAGGAAAAAAGCTACACAGCCTCAAAGGAGACGATGGTGTGTACATGGCAAAGGAGCTGCCGAAACAGAAAAAAAAAACCTCAACACAAGCTTGAAAACATTGTCCAAGATGGCATTACAAACTATGGAGATACGTGGAAGGATTGTTTGTAAGTTTTTGTTGTTTTTTGTTTTGTTTTTAATTTACGCTCCACAGCGAGGAGATCTTTGAAGGAATTACCTTTACATTCACTCCCTCCTTTTCCAAAGCATGATAAACACAAGACAGAGCCTAAAAAAGGGCGGTGTAGACTTTGTTCTCCTTTCTCTTTCTACCTCCCCTCACCTCTCTCCTCCCTTCCATGTTCTTCCCCAACTACTTGACTCACATGTGCCCTACCCCTCCGCTGGCTTTGGACAGAGAGCCACAAAGCAAGCCCCACGGGTAGGGCTGAACCCGCTTGTAGATATCGTTCCTCTCTTCATTTTTCAATAATGTCTCTTGTTGCTGATGTCCACACGTGCTGCCCTTGTGTATATCCGGAAAGACGGACTTTTGTTTTTGTTTTGCTACCTTTCACTTTCCTCCTTTGAGTTCGGGTTGAGCAGTGAAGATAGAGCAAGGACGCTTTTGTTTATGAGAGGAAGGCCTGCATTGTACTTATTGTTTGATTTGTTGAATCTATATCAATGAGATGGAAACCCCTCTTGTAGAATATTTTGTATTGCTCGCATTGTAAGACAGTGAGAGGACGGAGGTGCAATATGAAGAGAATTCAGCTACTGAATGGAACCTCAGCAACTGCCCATAGGGTGTCATATAATATAGATACATATAAATATATTTAAAGTAACATCAGTAACTTAATGTGAATGTACATAGTATTTAAAGAGGTCCAAAAATGTGTTTGCCAAATAACAGAAACCTTTAAAGTTTAATGTCCAGATTTTTTTTCACAGTACATTTGTTTTTAAAATTGATCAAATTTCTTTTCTCTCATACAAGTTAAACACTTTTTCAATTTTCACTCAAATCAAAGTGTCATGTGACTCCGAGTGGAGGAAACTGTTGGCAACAGTGGCAAAACAGCTCTGCATCCTGCAGTAGGTGACTCAACAGTGTGTATTAATAGAAAGGCTCAGTGGTAACTCAATTAGTTTGTTTTTTTCTTCTCATTTACACCAATTTTTGGAAATGTCATACTTGACACATCACGTCAAGCACTCAGTTTCTTACCAGCCGTTTAGCTCCAGCGCCCCTGTAGTGATCCTCTCTCTCTTGGTCCTCATCAGTCTGCGTGCATGTGGTTAACAGTGTTTGTTTCTCCCATGGTGCAGGATTAAGCGATACGCCAGTGTTAAGCTACAGTACATGACAAATCTAATTTGATACCCAATCTTTAAAATGTTGTTCTTTACTCCTCGCTGCTTATTGTTCATTTGTAAAGAAACAATTTGAGTATAAGCTGCTGACCTGGGGGTGGGGGTGGGGTGGGGGGCAGGTCTTTAGTTTCAGGCCAAGAGAGTAGCACGACTTCTTTCGCGCTGTTTTTTCTTTTCCAGGCTTTCCCACACGCCTCAGCAATAAGGTTAACACGAGAATACTAAACAGTCAAAAAGCCTTGAAAAAAATGTGTGTGCATATTTTATATTGATTATTGTATAGCTTACATGCTTGGCGTCCTTTGCTTGGACCAAATGGGGAAAAAAGAGTAACTTTGTTTTTGCAGTTGGGGCATGGGAAAACAAAAACTCTTTGTTACTTTTTAGTTTTTGTTGGATTGATTTTTTTTTTGACTATCTGAGACCATATTTCAAATGACATAAGCTGCAAGGTACCCCTTCATTCGTGTGTAGCATTTATGTATGTGTGTTAGAATTACCATGTTAAGGCGCTGACCTCAGCCTATTTTCTTTTTCTGTGACTTGTTCCTTTTACCCTGATGTCGAATTCCTCCACTACTACCACAAACCACTGCTCACAACCCTCCCTTCACACTAGCTACCTCCTGTGACCATACAGCTAACCACCAGGAGAGGTTAACCTGGACTTTGAAAAGCTGGGTTGAGAGCAGACATGGACACACACACACATGCCCGCTCAAAAGTCGTCATAAAAGGAAATAGCGCTGTAGAGAACTGTCTTTACTCATAATGTTTAAATCTATTTATTCCTCTCAGACCCTAGTGTCTCTCTTTTTCTTTTCTTTTTTAAAACACATCCCACTAAAAAGCTGATACTGCTAGAATTTAGTAACAGGCACACATGCAGTCAGACCTCCGTATTACCAAACCGATCAGAGAATTGACCATGACATGCCATTTGTTGTCCAAAACCAATAAAAGCACAGACCAAAGTACTCCTGTATTGCCATAGTAGGTTCTGAAATGGTGTGAATCAGCAGACCAGAAGTAATAAAGGTTAGAGCTCAGCTACACCAGTTAACCAAAGTGTCTGAAATACACACGCTCAGAGCCCAGGAGTGAAGACCGCCCTCAATGAACCGGCTGAGTTTCAGAAGTGTAGAATTATTATTCAAGCAATCAAAGCGCTTGTTGTCTACATACTGAAAAGTGCTTCTGTAAAAATAATAGAAGCCTCTCCTTTCAAACAGCCTACTGATTGCGTGTTCTTACAGTCACAAAGCCTTGCAGAGATAAAAATGAATGCATGGTGTGTGTGCGTGTGTGTGCATATGGTTGTGTGTGTGTGTTTTTGTAAGTCTTTTTTTCTTTATGTCTCTGTACAAACTACTTGAAACCTTCAGAGCTTTAATGAAACATCCCAGGCCGTGTACAGTGGCACATTGATTCACAGTATGTAGCAGCAGCTTTTTGCAGTACAGTGACACGTTTTTCTATAACATCCACATCCACGCAACATTGTGGCGGCAGTTCCGTTCATCTTTCGAGCGCGCTGCTCGTGTGTGTGCCTCCATGTCTGTGAGTAAGCCCTCAGATAAACGAAACAAAGCCAAACCCAACAGACCATTATAAATGACCAAAACACAACCAAAAGCTACAACCATCTCAGTTCAATTTTGCTTTGGTTCTAATTTTTGTGTTATGTCCCAGCAGTAGAGAACATCAGCTGTGATTGATTGCGTGAGATATGAGACTGCACAGGAAAGAGCAAAATTGTCCTTCACTCCTCCTGGGTTCAGTGGACAGTAGGATACAGAAGATCAGCTGGGGTAATGAAACAAATGCAATTAGTGCATTAGTGCTGTGGTGTCATTTACTTTTCTCTGTGAAGATATTATATATGGCAAACACATAAGGGCTCTGCTGTTGTGAATACCATCCAAGGGTCTCCAAACACTTTGCATTGGCCATGTGTCTTATTTGTTTAACTATGTACATGATATGGGCAAAACACATGTTTAGAGAAGACAGATATTAGCAGGTTGGTGTTTGTTCCTCCCAACTCCAACCAGAGAAGCTTCAAAGCTCATCAGATGTGACGCTGACTTGTCCTTCCTGTGAAACAGGCTCCAATATATAGCTACAGTAGAAAGCTAAGGTGGCAAACAGTGGATACAGAACTTGTTTTCCCAAAAGCCATGGCTCAGGATGGTCTTGTTTTTATCTTTACATAAACTGAATAAAGGTTTATGGTTTTTTATGTGTAGGGAAGCATTCTATACTGTAATGTGCAATACATTATTACAGAAAAACATGTTTCTGTAGGAAAGGATGGCGCTTTGAAGATCTTTTCCCTTTTGTTTAATTTCCCTCTTCAAACGGTCCTGTTGCCATTTTTAGATGAAGTAAACTGTGCCAGAAGAATTCAATTCTTATTTGTATTTATTTCTTGCATGCTTTCCTCCCTGTTGCTAATACCGCTCTTTAACTGTTCGCTCTGTTGGATGTGTGAAGCTGTAAAACATTCTAATTCAGGTTATTGTCTGTGTTGAACAATGTAACTGTGTAATTAAAACATGAAATGAAGTATTCATTGCTGTTCTCTCTTGTCTTTTTCAAATGTGGGAATATTCTAAGATTACATGCCCAGAAAATGAAATTGATCCATTGTTATTAAATAATTATTAACACAGTGTCATCATCCCAAATGTTGACATATCACCAAAAAATCTAGACATACCATGAAGATTATGTAAGTATATTACAACAGTGACACACAAAAACATTACTAAACAACTCTGGTCTCATGTTAAAATCACCTCTTCTACTAATTCTTCTTCTTTCGGCTGCATCACTCCATCTCCATCTTTACACCTGCCTCCATTGACCCTATTCATAGCATTTCCCCCTGTCACACCAACCCTCTCCATGTCCTCCTTCACTGCATCCATGAATCTCCTCTGTGGTCTTTTCCTCCTGCCTGGCAGCTCCATCTTCAACATCCTTTGTCTGGTCTTCCTGTTTATTATTTCATCTGCACATGTCCAAATCATCTCAGCCTTGCCTCTCTAACTCTCTCCAGACTGCTCAACCTGAGCTGTCCCTTTCCACCCCACCAGCTGTTTTTTTTAGGTCTTTTGTGCACTGTCCGTTGGTTTGGATTTTATACTAAAGTAAATGTAATAGTCTGAGTAAATCTTATTATACGTTTAACCTCTTCTGAATCACCTGCTAGGTTTTTAAAAAAAAATCAATTTCTTCCCTTCTTATAATGAGGCACACGGTGGACTGGTCTGTCAACAAATCTAATATTTGCCCAGGTTCAACAACACAAGAGACCAATCAAATTGTAGTGATGTCATAGTTTTGTAACGTGGAAACACCATAACACCACATACGAAACATAAGCCTAATCCGATAGAATCATACTATAGCCCAGTAACCCTAAACCCATTCATGATCACATCCCAACCCCCATCCATAACCTTGACCTTAACTGACCCCGTTTTTGGATATTTTTTTTCCCTCAGTGGGCATCGGCAGGTTTTTTCCAAGTTGCAAAGCTATGACACCTTAACAAAGTGATTGGTCAGATGCAATGTTGATCCTGGACTTGCCTCCCTACATCTAAACCGCTGAACTTTATTTTACATTTTTTAAGGTTATCCAAACCTTCCCAGGGCTCCTGTAGAAATGACATTAATGACACTCCATGTGTGAGTTTTTTCTTCCCTCCATCACCCCCAACCGGTCACGGCATATGGCCACCCCTCCCTGAGCCTGGTTCTTCCTATCTTGCATAAATCGGCTGTTGATCTTCTTTACTCATTTCAGTTATTATCAAGCAAAATAGTTGCATGTTTAATCATCTGGGAATTTACCCAGATTTATTTATTTATTTAGACAGAGATCCTGACCCCTCCAATGTTCAGCACAAAGTTGAGCGGATGTTTCTTCCTCATACATTGGTGTTTCTTTTTGAGACACTTCAGGACAACAATGTGATATTGTTGTTATTAGAGACACCAATAGAAACTACAGTTAGGTCCACAGTTACACATTTTTTCCCTGTATTTTTGCTTCTGTATAGCACCACAGTCAAGATATGGTTTAAGTGCACATTTTCAGTTTTATTTTTCAAGGGGTTTTGCAAGAAATATTGCATTATCTGTTTAGGAATGACAGCTTTTTTTTATACACAGTCCCACATTTTCAAATTGTTAAAAGTAACTGGCTGGCAGGCTGTTTCACTGGTGAAGTCTGTTCCCTTGTTAATTTATGAGAAATTAAGCAAAAACAAAATTTGGAGTTAATACCAAGTGTTGAACCTATTTGGTAACTTGTCATGGGAATTTTCCATGTGAGATGTTGTTGCAAGTGAAGGAAGCCATCAAGCTGAAAAATAGACAGAGAGATATGAAAAACATTAGTGGCCAAAGGTGGGCAACTTTATTGTCTGGTACAGTCTTTAAAAGGTGCACTACTTAGCACTGCTTAGACGCCTGGGAGACCACAGAGTATAACCAAAGCAAATGATCGCAATATTCTGTCAAGAACACTCTCAAGGAGGCAGGTGTATCATTGTCAAGGTCTACAAACAAGAAGTGCCATTATGAATGGAAATACAGAGGGTTTATACTAAGGTCCAAACCACTGAAGAACAGGAGGGTCAGAAAACATCTAACAGAGCCTGAACATTTCTGGAGAGATGCAACCAAGATGAACTTGTAAAAGAACGATAAAAACAGAAAAGTATGGAGAAGGAGAGAAACAGCTCATGATCCGATGACATTACCTGTCCAATATGGTTATGGTAATGTTATGGCATGAGTATGTGTGGCTGCCAGTGGAACTAGCAGCAATAGTTTTTACTGATGATGTGACTCCTGATAGAAGTAGCAGGATTAATTGTAAAGTGTACAGGGCTATACTCTCAGCTCAGATTCAGTCCAGTGCTGCAAAATTGATTGGACAGCACTTCACGGTGCAAATGATAATGACTAGAATCATATTGCAAAAGCAACCCAAGAATTTCACAAGGTAAATAAATATGATATTCTTCAATGACAAGTCAGTTGCCAAATATTAAACAAGTAGAGTATGCTTTGCAATTACTGAAGACAAAACTGAATGCAGAAAAACCCGCAAACAAGCAGCAACTATGTATCTGCAGTAAAGGCTTTAGAGAGCATTTCAAGGGAGGAAACACAGCATTTGGTGATGTCCATAAATTCTAGACTTCAGGCAAACGCTGTTTGCGAAGGATTTTCATCCATGTATTGAAAACAAACCTTATATTTAAAACTAGGTCAGTTTTTATAATTACATTTGGATGGCAGATTATGTATAAAAATTGCTGTAATTCCTTTACTTTTGTGAAAACCTTTGAATTAAATCTAAAAGTCTTCACTTCAATCACATCTTAATTTCTTGATTTAAAATCCACTTTAGTGGTGTACAGAAAACTGTCAAACCTACCTAACTGTATATAAAAGATGTGACATAACCCATAGGTTTGGGGGCACAGTTTTGATGCCTCTAACGGTCATCACCACATCTAAAAATATTTGGACTTATATGTTATCAGCTAACACTAACTAGCTTAGTAAGGGTCACCTGAGCTGATTGTACCCAGTCCAGATAATACTCCACCAAATGCAGTGGAGTATTTTGAAGCTTTTTTGAAGCTTTCTAGAAGTAGCTCTCTGTTCTGTAAAATGTTATTATTTTTATTATTTTTTAATCTGTCCTGTCCTGCAGTTTTAGCAAGCAGACATAAATGCATTGTTATGCCAAATACATTTGCTTTGCCAAGAGAGGCACTATAGAGTCTCTAAAGGCTCATCTTTAAAGTCTTTTTCTTTTCATTCTTTGTTTTCTTATTCGCGTTATTTGTATAGTTATACAGTGGTGGAGCAGATAGGGAGTGAGGGTGTGATTTGAAGCAATGCGAAGTATGGAACAAAACTGGATTGGAGATGTGATTCACAGACACAAACCTGGAGTGTTCCTGGGGTTGGACTTTATATTATCACGTAGGCATACCTGCTAATCAGTGAAAACTTATGAATAAAAGATTGTTAGAACTTCACTCACTGAAAAAAAACAAATCCTGAGGACAGATTTCAGACTTCTGAAACAGATAGGTTATAAATAACATTTAAAAGAGGAAAGCTTTGTCGGTTAGCACTCTTGCCTCACAGCAAAAAGGTCCCAGGTTTGAATCCACTATGTGGATGGGTGCTTTCTGTGTGGCGTTTACATGAGCTCCCCGATTCTCTCTGGGTACTCTCACAGTCCAAAGACATGCAGTTCTTCAGGCTTAGTTAACTGGTTTTTCCCTGGTGTGAATCTGAGTCTGAGTTGTTGTCTGTCTGTCTGTCTGTCGGACCTGTCCAGGGTGCACCCCGCCTCTCAAACTATGGCAGCTGGGATAGGCTCCAGCCCCCCTGTGACCCTGAATTGGATAAGCTTAAGAGGATGGATGGAAAGCTTCGACAGATAATCACAGTTATAATAATCCAAAAGCCACCAACAACAGAGAGAGGTCAGGAGGTTCACTTCAGATCAGTAACTAAAATGAACTAAAATTATAGTTATAAGACAGATATAGAGACACCCAAGTGTTGCTCAAAGGGCCCCCCGTACATAAAGTTGAATTGGGTGGTTTATACATACAGTTATTATCAGGGAAAAATAAACTACAGAGAGCTTTATTTTTTAAAACCAAGCAATAAACATGCCCATTTCTGCTAAAACAAATGTAAAATGGGAGTCTAGCGGCCTGTGTAGCTCATTATTAGAAACTTCTAGTGATTTCAAATGTATAAAATAAATCTAATTTTACAATGAAGAATGGGATGCGCAAATATCATTTTACAGGCTTTTTGTAGTTATAGTTTTACTAGTTCACTCGTGTGGGTAAACTGTGGTGAGGTATGCGTGTGTGTAGTGTAGGGGGCAGCCATGGCCCCCACGTACAGTAGGTACGCCACTGAGAGGAAGAGCCTCCACACAAAAGAAAAACCGCGCTCACGTGCGCTCGTCTGTCAATCAGTCCCGCGCGCCATGCGCCTCACTCACAGGTGATATCTATTAGGTTACCTCAAATTGTGCAGTCGCGTTTGTTTGCGGACCGTCCACCGGGTTCCTCCCTGTCAGGGATATTTTTCTGTGGCGGTTTTGGCAAGCTGCAGTCAGCTTTGCAGATGCTATGTGTGAGCAGTAAGCATGGCGGAAAATCATCTGGAGTACGGCTACCTCGAGGGCGAGTCCATCGGAGAGCTATTCACAGAGGACCCGGTGAGCATGGGCTATTATTGTGCTGGCGGTGGGCAAAAAGCAGGTTTGACACGGCTTATTTGTTTGCTTGTGTGCTATATGTCGACGCGGTGCAATAAACCAAGCTCGTCACGCTAGGCAAACGAGCGCAAACGCAGTGTCGTATTGTATATCCCCGACAAACGTTGTGTGATAAGAGCACCACTGAGCCACATCTAAGATGCAGAGTGAAAAGCTGGGCCACTCGGCGCATTGTAGGTCCGGGTTAAGTGCGGTTATAGCTACGTTTTGTGCTGCACTTCAGGCGTGATTAGATTACGTTGCTGCCCAGAAATATCAGGACAGCTCAATTTGAACATGTTTGTTTTTTTCAGGGAGATTAGTTCATGTATATGTAAATATGCCATAGATATTGGGAACATAGGAGGGACAAAAAAAAAAATCAGTATCTTTGTATCACAAGTCAGACAACAAGCCTACTTTCAGATCAGTGAATCTGGGAAGGTTCCCAACTAAAGTTAACCCAGTAGGAATAAGCAATGCCCTCTAGCCTCCAGAAGATGCCAATGTACCTTTTGACAAAATCTGTCCGGCCTCTAACCTCAAACTGCAAATGAACATAAAAAAAAAAATGTCTAATTTTGTTTTAATGTCGCTGTTGGCGAGCACTAATTGTACTACTACCCATAAGATTCAAATGTTTCTGCATCTGTTTAAAAGTTTTTTGTTTAATTTGCTATCATTGCTGAGCGTCTTACTTTAGTCCAAAGTTTCTTCAAGTTTACTTTTTTGGTTGTGTCACAGGAGCTGCTGGCCATCAAGGCCAGGGTGCAGGAGCTGGAGATGGAAGAAGAATCGGAAAGACTGAAGGAGGAGAGGTGTGATGCAGTGGACATGCAGCTCCTGACCAGCAGCCCTCAGTCTGGTGAGACAGCTTGCATCTCATCTGTGGAGCGGTGCTTTATTGTACCACATTGTATAGCTGCATAGCTAAATGCATGCAAGAAGCCTCAACAGTGTATTTTTAGCCAGGTGTGTGTAGCATTACAGCCTCCAGGCAGGTGAGATAACCACATTCTTCTCCATCTGGCCAACACCTGGGACGCTTCACAGTGGTTGCGAGTGTTGTGCCTCATCACTGCCCAATGAGACGAAGCAGTGAGCCCCAGAGAACCAGAAGTGTCCTCCTCGCTGCCTGTGGCTATTTTCTGCCTCTGTGCGTCTCCCTCCCCCCCATCCTCCTCTTTGGTTCCTGCTCTGAGCAGAGATGCAGTCAGAGAAGAGCCAGACTGAGATGTGTATTGTCAAAGAGATAATATTGGTGAATGTAATCATTGTTAGTTTCACCTAGCATGACTCATGTAGACTGCACGTTCCCTGTGTTGCATGTGCAAAAGCAGTGGACAAAGTCTGTTTCCTCCACAGGACCTTTCTACAACATGACTCCCGAGGAGAGGATAGACGCAGACAACAGGTCTATCTATGTTGGAAATGTAAGGAACATTTATTTCTACACTTGGATATTTTTGGGGGGTGTCACAGTTTTGGTCTAATACACTGAATAAATCTCAGGTAGACTATGGAGCCACTGCAGATGAGTTGGAGATCCACTTCAATGGCTGTGGTCCTGTCAACAGAGTAACCATTCTGTGTGACAGGTTCTCCGGCCATCCTAAGGGGTGGGTTCAGTCTGTATTTATATATCTATATTTTTTTTTATTTTTTGCAGCCTAACATTGTTTGATCATAGCATACACCTACATGAAGGTTGGCTCCATATCTAATTGGTGCTTTTTATCTTTTCTGATCTTCACAGCTTTGCTTACATTGAGTTCTCCGATCGAGATTCTGTACAGAGTGCCATTGGACTGCATGAGACTCTGTTCAGAGGAAGAGTCTTAAAGGTGAGGGAGTACTATGTTTTTTTTTTTTGTTGTTTGTTTTTTTTTTTTGTCCCCCCCCCCGGAATACGTGCAGATTTCAGGTGCACAATAATGCCAGTCAAATCTCAGTACATTTGTTGTACATGCACAGCTTGCAGCACCATAAGAGGGAGAAGATCTCAGGTGGCATCAGATTCTACCAAAATAACCTTCTTGCTTGGGAAGAAACAAATTTGTACTGTTCTTGGTTGGAACAAAGTTACAGTTGTTTTGCTTAGCACAAAGGAATAGACTGGGAAAATTATATTTTGCCGTGTGTACTGGACATAACCCCACTTCCTGTTTGGAAGTGAAAATAGAACACCAAAGGGTCTTGGGTGTGTTCAGTGTTTGTCTTTTTAACCAAATTAGTCCTAACCAGTAAAGAGCCTGATGAAGAATAAACGTGGTCATACTTTGTCTTGCAGGTAATGCCCAAGAGGACTAACATGCCAGGCATCAGCACCACTGATAGAGGAGGGCACAGAGGCGCCCACTCCAGAGGCAGAGGTCGTGGCTACCGTCCACCCCGATACCATAACAGCTCTCGAGGCAGGTTCCGTTACCAGTCGAACAGGCCACAACATCAAACACCCCACCCTTACTACGGAGGAGCCCCAGTGGGGAAAAGACAGTGGGGACACATGGACTACCATGAGCAGACATCTAAACGTTACCCATGTCTGCTGCTTATCACGCCACCATCAGAGGAGTTAGGGGCAGGGTCGAGTGGACAGCACTACCCCCAGCAGCGCTAGGTCTACCCGCAGCATAAAGTTGGAGGATAGAAGTGACACAAGTCATTTTAAACATTCTTCCATCCATTATCAAGTTGGTAATTATGAGAGGTGCATAAATGACCACAGTGATGAAGGTGAGATGTGCATAATTCAGAGATGTCGCTTTATTAGCTTATGTTGCTGTGAATGCATGGGACAATCCTCGAAATGTTATGCAGTTGCATCTGTTTTTACAAATTGACGAATGTTTTGTGTTGCTGCCTGCAATGTAATCTACAAATTTTCCCCTTATGTATAACTTAAGTTCTTTGCTATGTATGTGAATAAATAAAAATGATCTGGTGTTCCACTTGTAGTAAAATAACACACAGTGATGTCTAACAGTTCAGTTTTATTACAGTTGTATTTCATAATTAAAGAAACAAGTAAATAAAATAAAGGGTGTGTATGTACAGTGGAGGATCAGCAGACTGGGTAAAAGATTCATCAGGCAGTTTGTACCATCATTCCAGAAACAATCCCATCGAAGGCCCTGGAGGATGATCGATTATTGGTTAAACATCACTGTATAAATGGGGGACATCAAATGCAACATCAGCGTATACTCACTTGGATTGAATGGTGTCTCCAGGATTGTGGAACGGGTTACACATAACGTCAGTAAACGAGTTGTGCAACTTCCTGAACATCTGAAAATGAAACCAGCGTCCGTTGTACAGAAATGTTCCAATTAAGTCCCAAAAAGTTGATTATGTTCATCTCGACAAGATGTAATCAAGTATTGTGTTCTAGTTGTGTACAGTGCATCCTAAACTTTGAAATGTAAGGTTAATTGTCATCAGGATTCTATTTAATCCAGCTCTGTTTGAAAATGTGTAGATGCTTAGCAAACTCAACTTACACTTCTTATTTCATTATCCCGCAAAGATGTGTTTGATGAGTCAACAACAATTACAAATTTCACCTTGGAGTTGGTCACATACCCATATCTATTTTACAAGTCAAGGATACTGTTTTCTTCAGGAAACATTGAGACCAAACATTCCAGCTAAGACAACTTCTGCTTTTGTAGAATGATAAGAGAAGAATCTGGAAGTCTGGTTTATAAGGATTTCAGCATGGATCCACCCATTATTTGCCACACAGTCATCTGAAATGGTTTTGGTGGAAAAGTGTTTAAAGATGATTACAAGAAAGGTTGTCTAAGGGTTCAGGCTCTGATGAAGAATAAACGTGGTCATACAAAATACTGACTTATTAATAGCTTGTTAGGATTTTCCCAGCAAAATATAAAGAAATGGGCGTGGCCAAATACTTCTGTACACTATTTTGAAGAGTAATGGTTTATTTATATTTTATGTAATAAGATAATTAGTCTAAGGTGAGATCACACTCTCACCTTATGTGTCATTTCACATCTTTCACGTTTCTATCCTTAGTGAAAGAAACGTGATGTAAGTACACGGATAGCTCCCACCAAAACAAACAGTAAAATTACTTAAAAGTAAAGGATACACTTTATAGTCTTCTGTTGGGTAAAGCAGACCCAGGTACAGCTCTCTCTGGTCTCCCAAGGCTTTGCCCACAGCTGAGATCTTTTCCTCCACCACATCCAGAGAGGTGTGTACTGTGTAGTGAAACTTCAGCTCATTTTGAGTGGGAACACTGCGGATATATAGCGGGTAATTCTGCCAAAAACACATACAAATGTAGAGAAGAACAAGAAAAAAAAACATTAAAGGCATCGTCTTTGTAGCACTTGCTCGGGAAAGATTCAGAAAACTGTAACAGCAGGTAATCTAGCTAATGCTAGGCGATAGCCATGTTGGTGCATTTAAACTTGCGTTCAGACAAAGCTAACATGTGCTTAGATACGTCTATCAATATAAGGTTAACCTATGGCCAAAACACGGAAATAAAACCTGTGATATATAACAACAATCATTACCTCTTTTGCGATCACAGCTATGCACACCGCCATGTTAGTGTTCATCTTGTGAGCTGTCTGATGCGGTCACGTGATACGTTGCATTCAGTTATAACCCGTAAAGCAGGAGTAGAAAGCAGCCCCCCATTGAATGCCAGTTTTTCCTGTATGATGTATATACCGTGTGCTTAAATAGTTGACTTATAATCTTTATATAGTAATATTTCCATTTGTAAGCTAAATTATATTTTATGAGATTAGTTTTTTGTTATTTATCCGAATATTTTGAAATTTAATTTCGTGACAGTCAGATTTATCAGCAGTCATTGAATGCAGCATACTCCAAAAAGCAATTTTTTTGTTTATTTAATAACACAATATAAAGCTACCGTAGTCATATATAAGAGAAATTAAACTAGAAAAAGATGAAGCGATTTCAGTGAACTGTAAATAAATCCTAGCAAACATCTTAAGAGTGGCTGTTTCCTGTATGCGCAAATATTGCGCTGAAAACTTGCAAGAAGACAAACAAAACACTTCCTTGTAGCGGAGGCTCATATGACTTCTGCACAGCCATGGGAAGAATGGTTGCTCTAACTCTGATAACTTTTTTTGCAGCAATAATATGTTGTTCCTGGACAAAAAACCTACCAAACGCTCCAACTCCAAACATTATCATCATGCTCATGGATGACGTGAGTTTTTCTCTTCTTCTTTCTTCTATTGGTTTGTATGTTTAGTTACAATTTTACCTCAGATTGCAGTACTGTAAGAGACAGGCTGAGCTGCATATTTCTCGTTAAACCTGTGAGGTTTTATTCGGGTCGTTCTGTGCTGGCTGCAGCTGCTATTCAAGTAACTTATTCACCTTTACTTCGTGTAAACAGCAGGCTGTAAACTCTAATCTAAATGTGACTGCATATGTATGGAGTGAGTAATAAACTTACCTCTACTGTTCAGATGGGCTGGGGGGACTTGGGGGTGTTTGGCCAGCCTTCTAAAGAAACCCCTAATCTGGATGCCATGGCAGCTGAAGGGATGCTCCTACCAAACTTCTACACTGCCAACCCTCTCTGCTCCCCCTGTAAGTCAGCAGATGATGTAACACTGACATTTCTTGTTTCAGTGGATAATATAATTTCTTTCCTTCCAGTCTTCCTCCCTTTAACCCCCAACCAGTCATGCCAGATGGCTGCGCTTCCCTGAGCCTGATTCTGCTGGAGGTTTCTTCCTGTTAGAAGGGAGTTTTTCCTTCCCACTGTCACCAAGTACTTACAATAAAAATCACCTTGAGGTGATTGTGATTTGGGTCTATATAAATACAACTGAACTGAATTGATCAGTTGTGCATTTTTAACATTTTGAAAGACCAATTGATTTACAGATTGAAAGTATGCATGTATCACAGAACATTTATTTTTTAAATATTATAAAATATGTTGTGCAAAACAGAGTATACAGAAAATCATAAATGTTACTGCAACATCACCAGTTTGGTAATTTTAATGACAATGCGCTTGCATTTCTCAAGAAACGTTTTTTCAAATGTCCACACACTGAGCATTGTTAATATTAACTAAAAGAGGACGTCAGTAGTTGCACAAAACAAATTCGCAATAAACTAATGTACACATCACTCTGGAGGCACCATTTTATAATGGCAACTGTATTTGTTTATTGCATTTAAGAGTTTATCCAAAATACTAGCTAGACAGTAAACCATTTATAATCTCAATGTGGGCCATTTCCATTGGAGCACGTTTCACTCTATCTGCGTGTCAGAAAAGTAAAATGCATACTCAACTTGTCTAATGACATCATTATTTTTCCACAGCTCGAGCTGCACTTCTCACCGGGAGGCTGCCCATCAGAAATGGTTTCTACACTACTAATGCCCGTGCCAGAAACGGTAATGTCTTTGTACAGGGTTCATAAGCACTGTGCAATATTATGGATTTTCATTTTCAGCAATGTCAAAGTCTGGATAAGTGTGGAAAATAAATGAGCATGAAAACTTGTCTCGATCATGCAAGCAACATTTTTTTTTCTTAACTGTGTTTAGAGCAGGAAGCCAACATGTCCAAAATGTTTGCAACTGTGTGGCAGAGGCCATGACAGAGCAAGCTTGATGTGATTAAGCAAGCCATAAATGTGGTAAAAGACTGAATGCACATTGTTACTCACCAGTACCTCACACACGGTTAAAAAAAGGCTCTGCTGCTAATGCCTTATAACTATTATATATGTTTCCGTCCAGATAAGATGAAAGAAAAAAGCCTCAGTATTGGTATATTTACATAGCATAACAAATAAACACATAATAGGTTTGTCTGATGTGTAGACTGTAAATAAAACATGGCTATAGTCTCTGAATATTAAAAAACTTTAAACTAGGGCTGCATCTTTTGATAGTTTGAATTGATTATTGACTGTTCCATGGATTCATCAGGTAATAAGATGATAACTAGTTTTGTCTTATTAATGAGAAATAACAAATATTCCAAAAAATTCAGTGTATTTACACGCTATATTAAAATAAAATAATTTTTAAAGAAAATATTTTATTAAATACCCGATGAGAAAACTTTGTACCTGCTACATCCACTGCCATTTTTCTTCACAACGAAAAATCAGCAGTAAGCCTCCAGAATTTGTATTAAAATATGCAGATGAACTGTTAACTTAGCCTGATACCAGACTGTTTAAATTATACAGCTTCCTGTTGGCTGACAGCAGCCGTCCTATTTTCCATGCAGTGATACCTGCAGCAGACAGGGGTGAGTCTAAAGGGGGGCATCAGGTGACCTAGACCATATTAATTACAAAACTTTTGTGACATTTTTCAGATTGATAGTGAAATAATATTAAATATTGTGTTAATTAATATTAATACATTAATATTTATATAATACATTAAAATTATACCATCATGCACCATATTAACATCTGTTAAGAGAAGCACAAAAAACTAGCCTCCAGTCCCTCCAATTTATTATTGCTCATTAACAAAGCAAAAGTATTTCTTATCCAATTACTTGATTAATCGATACAATAATCAATAGATTACTCGATTACTAAAATAAAATGATAGCTTCAGTTCTAATCACAAATACTCTAATAACAAAAAAGGTACACACACAACCTCAACTGAAACTTTGGTCTGCCTTCTTGGACAGCTTTCTTACATTAGTAAGAGGTAAAAAGATTTCAGATAGTATTGTATTTTCTGGATGCGATAGATAAGGTCTGTGTTCAAGTGTATGTGTATTTGTGCATGTGTGTGTCTGCATGTTTAAGTGGTGAATGACTGAGCATGTGGTGGTTGCAATGAAGAAAAGCGAACATATCAACATTCTCAGAACTAAGACTTGACCTGCACTTTGATGCAACGTTTCCTGCTGCTGAAAACAGATGTTCCGAAGATGTTAATAATTAATGTTAATAATTGAAGTTAATTATAGCCTAAAGTCCCACTTACATCAGTTACATCACCTGGTTTTTCAGTCAGAGCCACGGAGCCACCCCAATGCCCACTGCATTAGTTTAAATAGCCAATAGCTTGGAGGCTTCAAATCAGGAGTCCAAAAATGTACAGATGTCATAGGGGGTAGAGCCATCTTTTAAATACAGTCCGATATGAAACTATTATTAATAATAAAAAAAGGCTTACTTTGTAGTGAGTTTCTTAGTTACAATATAAAATAGACTAAAAGATATGCGACGGGTGGGGTTGTTAATATAATATTTTAGTTTTTAAGCATAGATCATACAGTAAGACAGCACTTGTACTTCACTTCCTCTTGCTGTTCGTCCTTGTTGCTCACTGGTTTAGTTCTGCAGCTTGGTGTTAAACCCAGACAAGCTCACTGCAGCCACCCTATCTTGAGCTGCAGTCCTTAGATAATTATTTCACAACATAACAGCATGTTTGGACAAAATGTAATAATAATGAGACAAAGAGGAAGAAGAAATAATTTATTCATCCCAAAAGAAAAACAACAACTCAATAAAATAAATAGAAACAAAGTCGAGGGCGAAAAGTATACAAAAGAAATAGCTTATTTACACAGATATTAACAAAAACCTGAAGTAATTAAATAATAATGAAGTAATAATTATTAACTAACAATAATAATTAAGTCATTATTTCAAAATCTACAATAAAAAGCTTCTATCTAAAATGGACACAGGCATTGTGGGATGAGACTTTCCACATTTATGTGCCAGTGGAGCCCAAATATGCTAAAGAAAGTGCTCCGGGACATTTTTCTAAATGTCTTATACCCATGTTGGGACTTGGGTTGTAGAACCATTTAGTTACATATATTGAAAGGTAGTTGTTTTGTTTTGTTTTTGTCTAAAAAGTCTCCCTAGAAGTTTGGAAAGTGGAATAGTGAGTGCATTTGCATTGTGCAAATAATTTCTTGCTGATTTCTCACTGCATTATCTATACTGTGCAGTTTACAGTATAGTTGCAGCAAAGGAAAGTTCAGTACCTTAAATCTGGATCTATTTTTTGCAGCATACACACCACAGGACATAGTAGGAGGTATATCCAAGGATGAGATTTTGTTACCCCAGCTGCTGAAGACAAAGGGCTATGTCAGCAAGATAGTTGGGAAATGGTGAGCTCTTTATCTTTTCTCAGGTTTTAAAGTCTCTGAAGGTTTAGAGAGCAGTGATCAGTTGTGGAAGGAGTGCTGGTGGAAGTATATGGTGCAGTATATTTGCAAATATACAAAAAAGAGTGTTTATTTTCTTATTTCTTCTTCTTTTCTTTAAGTAAGATTACATAGACTTTCTGTGCAGCTAAGATGAGAACAAAGTCTTCCTGATGCCACCATCATATTTTGTTAGTCATTAAAGCAGATGCACAGTGTCAAGTTTTAAGCCTCTAAAATGTGAAAATTTGTCTACATAGTATACTGTGACGAACTGTAAGTATTTGCATCCAAACAGAAAAAAAACTGCATTCAGCCTTTAGAAAAAAAATATCAGGGCAAGAATATCTGACTTTATAGCTAGGGCTTAAGAGTAAATATACAAAAACATATGGGTTGATCTTCAGCTACACTGATCTTAGTGTGTGAATGCACTTTATTTGTCGCTATAGGCACCTGGGCCACAGACCACAGTATCTTCCTCTGAAGAACGGTTTTGATGAATGGTTTGGTTCACCAAACTGCCACTTTGGCCCTTATAACGACCAGTCGATACCAAACATCCCTGTCTACAACAACTCTGAGATGCTCGGCAGGTAATATCACACACAAACACACAGCAAGGCTGAAAATCTATATACAAATCTCCTTCCCCATGACTCAGTGGAATAGTTTGGCTGTCTGCTCCTCAGGATGAGTTGAGTGTCTCTCCCCCCCGCCCTTCTTCCTTCTTTGTACCAGCTGTGCTTGTGTATTCCATTTTCCGCCCATTTGTTTTCCCCAAAACAGCCATATGTGTATTCAGGGTCATTGGAACTGGCAGCCGGGCGTGTTTTTCGCTTAGCCATGGGTTTAATCAGCACTGCATACCTGGGCCCTGGACAGAAGCACACACACACGTAGGCACATATACAGGGAGACACACACATGCCCTCAAGAGACGGCAGGTTGCGTTGGCTGTGTGCGAGGACACCTGGAGGAAGTGAAGCGTAAGAAAGAGATGCCTGTCACTGCTTCTCTGTTTGCCGCGCCACGCTTCAGCAGCGCCTCATAACAGTTCCCTCTGCTCAGCTTCGCTGACACTTCCCAAATATGGCTTTCACCAAAATTTCCTGCAAACACCCTCAACAGGAGGGAAATTTACTTCCTTTCTCCTAATCACATAGTCCACAGTAGTTTCAGTCAGTTTGGAGGCAGACTGATGACACAATCAGGTTACTGCTAAATCTTTTTTTTAACACAGACGATAAATAGGCCAGCTTGACCTTAGCTATTATTCAGATGGGACGAAGGTGTTGTCTATGAAATGTATACATTTGTTATTTTTTTCAGATTCTATGAGGACTTTAAGATTGACAGAGAGACTGGAGAGTCAAACCTCACACAGATCTACCTGATGGTAAGCAAAGGATCACCTGTTGTTGCTGTCTCAGTGTGACATACTCATACCAGGTACATCACATTTTGATGCAATGTTTTGTAAAGCAGTTGACAGAACGGTCCTGCCTGTGTTAAACTAGCAACTTGTTAACCCACCTTTTGTCTTCTGGGAGCCTATCCCAGCTCTCATAGGGCGGGGACAAAATGTTACTGCCTGCCAGAATACAGAATTTTACCTTGGCTCACCCAAATATGAAAAAATTAAAAACATATAATTGAAAATAAATAATGAATGCAGGTAAAGCCTAATTCTGGCCTTTAATAATTACTGTAATTTAACCAGAGGAAGTGCACTGATTATCTCTGCTGCGGCAGTCCTTCCCATTCAGTTTGGAACATGATCAAAACCAGCATGCAGAGACACACTGCATGTTGGAAGGGTGTGTCATCACTGGAAGAGGGCGGTCCTGTGAAAGGCAGCATGTCTTAAAACTTGGTGAACATTAAGCAAAAATCAGATTTCTTTTTGTAACTGTTAAGTTTTGTTTGGATAACTGGCAAATTTGCAGTCATCTACTGTAAAATATTTATCTGTGTGCAAAACGATTGTCTCTTTTTGTAATAAAGAACAATTGATGCAAATGTAAGTGTCTGAAATGTAATTAGCAAAGCGTTTTAGATTAATTGTAACCATCCTTTTCCTGGGTTACAAGCTCAGTTTTCAGTGTTTCAGTGTTAATAAACTGCTAAAACTACAATACAGTATTGTGCCTACATGACAGTTAGAATGTGTGTTTTTGTTGAAACTGTTGAAACTGTTTTGCATTGTATCAAGAGATGTTCCTCAGTTTGCTTTTATTGATTTCAACAGGCTAGACAACACGTTGGAGACTCCTTAGTACAACAATACCTAAGAAGGCTGATGAGTCTCTATCTAAAACAGTTTAAACAAAAACTGAACTCCATGCTCTCTGCTTGGAGGCGGTTTTATTGAAGGCTTGTCTGACGCACTGCTTTACTTGAAAACACTGTTTGAGTGTTTAGTGAGTGAGAAAGAGAATTCTTCTTACCTTAACTGCAATGCTGTGAAAGAGGCTGCAGTAAGTCTCCCGGCTTTTGTATTCCCAGTGTAATGACGTATTCTTCCACCTCTGCAGGAAGGTCTTGACTTCATACTTCGTCAAACTAAAGCTCAGCAGCCCTTCTTCCTCTACTGGGCAGTCGATGCCACTCACGCACCCGTCTATGCCTCCAAACGCTTCTTAGGGAAGAGCCAGCGAGGCCGGTACATTTTATCCTGCTGACTCTCCTATTGACGCAAAGACAATGTCATGCAAGTGGTTATAAATGATTGTATCAAGGTGAAAAACGTGATCTGCCTTTGTGCTGCAGCTATGGCGATGCGGTGATGGAGCTGGACTACAGCATCGGTCAGATTTTGAAGTGGCTGCGAACTCTTGGTATTGACAATAATACCTTTGTCTTCTTCACCTCAGACAACGGTGCAGCTGTTATGTCTGGCCCCAATGAAAGTAGGCAATTATTTCATAAAGAAAGTGCTTTTTTTTTATCTAATTCTGACTCGCTTTTGTGTCCCGTGTGATTGATGCAGGTGTTTTTGTGGTTTTTGACTCCTCAGGTGGCAGCAACGGACCCTTCCTCTGTGGGAAGGAGACCACCTTTGAGGGAGGCATGAGGGAGCCTGCCATTGCTTGGTGGCCTGGGCACATCAAAGAAGGCTCAGTAAGAAAGCCCCAGTCATTAGAGCTTTTACCAAATAAAGCATGAAAAACCCCACAATAAAATACAACACGTGCTCTCGAGAGGCTAGTCTAATCTTAGTCCAGGCACCCAGAGGACAGCTTATTATTCTATGCTTTGTTGTTCCCTGACTTTCTGCCAATCAGATTGTACCAGGAGCTGAAAATGTGAAGCAAGTTATGTATAAAGGAATTATTTTACTCGTTCTCTCTTTCAAACAATCATTGTAGCTTTTTGTTTATGTATCAATTAGCTATTTACACATACACAATTTGATCCACTGGCGTCAATTAATCCCGACTGTGTCCAGCTTCTGTCAAACAGAGCCGAACTCCAGAAAGCCAGACTGTGATTTTGGCCACAAAGCAAGTGGGAGCCTTTTTCTACTGTTTCCTAAAATATTTCTGGAATTAATGCCCCAAACCCCCCTCCTCACATTCCCCAATTTAACCCCCCACCCACACTGTGATCCCCTAAGCCTGTGCGTTCTGCAAATGACTTCTAATTGTATTAGGGGCAGCTGTGACACGGGGCTGTGACGCAGAGGGATTTTGTGGAGGAGCAAGCGGAGGCTGCAGTCTGCAGTAAGCCTTGCCCCTGGCTCATCTCACAGGGTTGTGCTGGGGCCTGATAGCACAGCAGAGTAGCGAGGGAGAGGGGGATTGGGAGCGTCTTAAGCGGCTAATCTGTTTGTGTGTTTGCTGAGGTTGGATTGAGCCGTAATGAGGACTTCAGTATCTGAATATGCCAGGCGCTCAGGATAAAGGAACGGGAGGGGGTGGGGGGGTTGGAGGGAAAGAGGCAAGGAAGAAGTAAAAGAGGTGGCTGGTGTAGAAAAGAGAAAAGGGGGAAGAGTGCTAAAGATTGCAGCACTGCCACACTGCCAGGATGGTTTTAGCGTTTGTAAGGCTTTGCCTGCACCTGTGCCATGTTATAATTGACCAGTGTGCCTCTATATGCACATGCAAGGGTGCAGAACATGTCGGTGTAATTTATGTTAGCTCCCACACAACTATATGTGCACGTTTGTTTGAATGAGAGAGAGCTTTCTAACCTTAAAACACCTGTGTGTGTGTGTGTGTGTGTGTGTGTGTGTGTGTGTGTGTGTGTGTGTAGTTGTAATGACTTGACTCGAGTTTTAGTAGAAAGGGGACTGTAGATCCTGAAATATCCAGGGATGTGATGACAAGGCTATTGTGCTGGAGTTTCTGTGCTCTATAGCTCTGGATTTATCACTTTGTGTCACTTGGGAGGAAGGATAACAGATACAAGATTGTCCCCCTGTCTTTATTTTGTAGTCTTTTCAAATCTCTGTTGATGGGTGCTTTGAAAAGTCTGTAAACCCTCTGAACAAAATTCTGGAGACAAATTACCAAGCTGGCAAGCTTTTCTTAAATGGGGGGATTTATTAGGTTTATTGTAGTGACCCAACACAGAACACAGGAGAAAGTTTTTGGAGCATTTGGGAATTGGAGACAAAAATACTATTTCAACAGTTAGCATTGTGTCTGCTGTCATCTTGGTTTATTTATTTATTATTATTTATAAAGAACATGCGATACCAGAATTTTAATTTAGTTTAATTTATTTTTATTGATAGAGCGCCAAATCACAACAACAGTTACCTTAAGGTGACCACATTAAAAACTCCAGATGGCACAAACATTAAAACAGTCAAGAGATCCAGTTCAGTGAGTTGAACTGGTGGAGGTTAAACCCAGCAGATAGACAGCAGACTGGTTGGCTGTAGATAGAGCATAGCTTTAGGCCTTGATACAGTTCAAACAGGCGAGTTCAGACACATCCTGCATACAGTTATCAGCCTGTTCACATATTAAATTTTGCTAGAAAGTTAGAGATGTTAATATGGCAGTCCACGGGGATTGACTCGGAACCGCAGGTTTTGTAGGGTTTTTCCATTGGCTTCATTTACATGAGCTTGGTATTTCCATGCCTATTAATAGAAAATAAAGCCTGTTATCAGTGAATGAATATGAGTGATGACTCAATTAAACTGACACGAGTCTGAGTGCAGGTGAATGTTTTTGATTAGTCATTCACTTACTGTATATTTTGGAGGATGGAAGGAGCAGATCTGAGATGAGGGCGCACGGGTGCTCTGAAGCATTCTCCTTGTGCCTGAGGGCAGGTGAGGGGCTGCATGGTGGCTACAGGAACAGAGATTGGGAGGTGGGTGGGCTGACAGTGCCACAACATCATTGAGCATCGCAATCCCCTTCGGTGGGTTATCAGGCTGCAGACACACTGGCAGAGTGGCAGAGATGGGGATAGAAGCACTGCCTCCTCAGATAAACACTGCTTACAATGGAGAAAACAGGAGAATGTGACATTAATAGGGAGCAAAGAGTGGGACAAAAGAGAAAAGAACAAAGGGTGATTTGAAAAAAAAAAAACCCCAGCTTAGACTGCAAAAGAGAGCAGAGCTAATAAGGGAGGAAATAAAAGATGGCAACTCGTGAGATAAACTCTGTCAGACCAGTCCGAGTTTTAAACTTTCAGTTTTTGGAGACGCAAGTTATTCCCAACTAAATGTCAGTGCTGCTTCTCCTCTTGTCCTTTTGTCCTGTCTTCTTTAACGGTCTGTGTGTGTCTGTATTAGAGGGACTTAAAAAAAAAAAAGAAAAATGAAATAAAGGACCAAATCTCTCCATGTTTGTGTACGCGCGCACGAAAGAGAGAAAGAGCGTCTGGATGTGCAGATAGATCATGGAGTGCATTGCAGAGCCCTTTCTGTGGCTAGTTCTGTGGATACAGAAGAAAAGGGGAATTCATTTCAGTGCTTAGGAGCTTGTGTGTACGCCTGTATGTGTGCTGGCTGCCGATAGGAGCACAGCGGCACATGGCGGTGCAGCTGCAGAGGGCTGATAGCGCTATCTGATTGTGAGCGTGCCGTCTCCCTCTAAGGCTCGCTCAGGAGAGAATGGAACGGAAGATCAAGGATGACAGCGAAAAAATGGCATTTTATCTCAAAATAGTTCAAAGTTTATAAATAAAATAACGCTTTTCACTGGGACTGGGAGAAGGAGATAAAACGCCAGCTCGCTCTAGCTTCAGCCACCTTCTCGCCAATGTCTTGTCCTCTCTCTACTTCCTCTCCTTTCCTCTTTTTTTTTTTTGCTCCTCCTTTTTTCCCCCTTTTTTCCCTCCCAAAACTAATTTAGAAAGAGAAGCATTTTGGAGTTGTAATAATAAACCTGCATGCAGAGGTTAGAGTGGAGGCTGTTGAAATGCATCTCTTTTCCTGCGTGTGTACACACAACCACACATGGAACGAATGCTTGTCATGACTGTGCATTGTTAGCATGTTGCCACAGCTCATTCTTGATTTCAAGGACTTCAGTCATCAAGGAGGACATTTCAGAACCCGTGAAAGATGTGAACAAGCGATCAAAAGACAAAACTCTAGTAGTGTGTTTCTCTGTGGATGGTCCTCAAACAAACATGCTTTTCTGTGTGTGTGTGTGTGTGTGTGGAACATCTTATTTTACTAGACCTGTTTATTTTCTTCTCTTGTCTATAGGTGAACTTCCAGTTGGCCAATGTCATGGACCTGTTCACCACTAGTCTGGTTCTCGCTGGCATCAACCCTCCTGATGATCGAATCCTAGACGGACTGGACCTAACACCTGTTTTGCTCAACTGCTCCCAGCCACTCAAAAACAGGTGAGCACACACACACACACACACACTTTTGTTCTTCCTTAACTCCTCAAGAAAATATCCCCTACAAAATTACACCAACACCAGTCTAAATTGTTGGATAAATCAATGCTTTCTTTTTATTTATGCCAAATTCTGACCCTTGCATCTGAATGTTGCACCAGAAATTGAGACTCACAAGACCAGGCAGCGTATTTGAAATCTTCTATTGTTCAGTTTCCTTTTTTTAGCAGACCATCTGCTTCAAGGTCTGTTGCAGATTTAGTGATAACAAGTGGTTATTTGAATTACTTATGTTTCAATTCTGAGATGGTTGTGTTGGAAAATCCCAGTTGATCAGCAGGTTCTGATCTACTGGTGACCATCTGACCCCAACAACCATGCCAAATATATAGTCACTTAAATCACCTTTCTTCCCCATTCTGATCCCCGGTTTGAACTTGAACAGGTCGTCTTGCCCACGTCTACGTGCCTAAAGACACTGAATTGCTGCCATGTGATTGGCTGATTAGCAGGTGCGCCTAATAAAGTGGCTGACGAGTGTAATTGCCTCTACAATGAATCTTAATGTCTTTTTGCTATATGCTATGAAAATGTTGACATTTGAGGGTTTCATACAAATGCATAAAAACACTGTACAAAGGTTCATGTGTCCATCAGGATGATATTTTTTGAAAACTGTGTGGCTCCCACAACTTTTGCTTTCTTTGCCATTATTCACTCCTTTTCTAGTGACAGACTCTTAATTTTGACCAAAAACGGACATTCACAACAGTCTGAGTGATTTTTAGGGAGTTTACGTTCCTCCACATTTTCTAAGGCAATTTGATGTTAATATATGCAAGTTGAAGTAAATCTGAGCTTTATTTCTGCCTCTTCTCGCCATCTTCAGGCCAATATTTTATTACCGTGGGAATGAACTGATGGCTGTGAGGCTTGGAGAATACAAGGCACACTACTGGACCTGGAGCAACTCATGGGAGGAGTTTAGACAGGTGAGATTCCCTCTGAACAGTTCAACTCTGTTCCTCAGTTCTTCATTTGCACTGCCACATCCTCCTCCTTTGTCTCTCCTAATCGCACTCAAACACACAAACACTTTGGCTGTTGCTGGTGTTATCTTGAGAGCGGCTCATCAGTTGACTGCTGTGTACATCAGTGTAATGAATATTAATGAAGAGCCCCCACATAAGCAAATGTACATCATTCATCAACCAGATGACTTGTTTGTTCAAACTCCAGTGGAAATACCCCCCCCCCCCCCCCCCCAAATTTACATATCGTCATTACCTGCTTGTTCTTTTGGCATCATAGCGCTCAGGCATAATTACATCAACTCAGTGCGGATTAAAAATATCAATAGAAATGTGAAATCTGGCACCTGAGAAGCTAAAGTATAGTGCGTTTTCTTTTTCTTTTTCTTTTTTCCCTGGCTACCCCGGGCCCATCTATAAAAACATGTCCTTCTGTCCTCCCTCCATGGCTATGCCTTTCCTGTGATCCAGTTTGTTTTATGCCCCATCGGTTGCTTAAATTGCTCTCTCCTTCAGGGCCGCTGAATCAATAGTAGCCTCCTTTATCAACTCATGTGAACTGAAGTGGAACTTCACAAATAATGGCGTCTGATTGCCTGTGAGTTGCCTATCGATTGGTATGTGTGTGTGTGTGTGTGCACATGGGAGAGAGAAAAGACAGAATGGAAAAAAAACATGCACATACATGTTCGGGCTTCTTTGTACAGACGTGCGTGTCTAGTCTGTTTCGCTGACTGACGGTTGAGCTCCTACAAGACAAATCTCCGATGTCATTATGAACTCCTAAACTGTTTCTTCTTGTGTTGCCCACATTCACTTTTCATACATCTGCTTTAAAGGTAATGCTCTACTTTCTTTGGAATTGATCATTCCTACTAAACTCATGTTAAAGATAACCCACCCCATATACACTGAGGATTAACCCGTCTCATGATAGTGATACACAATGAGATCCACTCCTCACTGAAATGAAACGTGTATTGCTGCTTTGTAAGTAATGTGCTGCAGTACAATTTGGCTTTTTTTGTGCTCCTTGCTGAAAAATAAACAAGGAAGGAAGATGTGTGTCTCTAAAGAAGAATGAAATTACAGGTTAATGGCTGGGAGACGTGTTGCTCTGTCCTGGCTGAGTCTGTGCTGCTCAGCCATGAGGAAAATGAGAAATTTCACAGGCTTAAATGCCTCTCATCAAATTCTTTTGAGGCAGCGTATTGATGTTAATATTGTGAAACATAGTTTCTCGTGACTGTGTCTCCCTTTTATCTGGATTGCTGAGTAACCTATGCAACTGTGAGTAGCCTTGCTGAATGCTTCATATGGCAAAAACTGAAAAAGGACATTTTTTTGAGACAAGTGTACTGGGAATACCTCTTTCTTGGCATCACTGAAACTGAAGAAATTGACAAGAATTAGGCTGTGCCATAGCTGATGTACTTTAAACTTGAATTATAAGTTTTAGAATTTGTTTTTTTTACATTAACACACTTTAATGCACACTGGTGAAAAAAACACAATCAGTCTTTAATTTAGTAAAAGTACTAATTCATAAATGAAAGAATGAAAGCACATATGATGGTGTCCAAATATTTCCAACAATGTTCAAAAAAGAACCTGTCACATCATTTTACACTCTCTGGTTACTCTAACACCTGTAAACACTTGTTAATAATGGTGACAATAAGCTTAAAGTAATTCAAATATTCACTAAGTTAGTCTGAGCATCGGATATAACATTAGCTCAAGTAACAGCTTAAGCAGTCAACTCATCTGATGCTAGGTTAGCAGTTAATGTTACTGCAGCTAATGCTACTTGTTGCCTTTTGATCTATATTAAATAAAAGATTTATTAGAATAAAAAATAGTGTGAATGAAACTGTAATAAACTCAGCTCAAGTCACATCATTTCATCAGAAATGTTGAAAAAGACAATAACTCCCGTGATTCCTCATAGCATCATGTTATTGTATTGACTGACAAACCCCAGGCAGCAGAAATTATTGTTCATTCAAGTAAAAGCACAAATAAATTATCATACTTGGAGCTTCCCTCCAGTCAGTAACGTGTTTTGGTTGGAGTTGTTTCTTTTAGATGTTTTGCCTTCATTCTGCAGAATGAGAACAGTAAAGCACACCCTCTTTAAATTCAAAGGTTTTACAAATCAGGACATAATAAAAATAATCTGGTCCTTAGCAAGTCTTAAAGCAAGGCAACCACATATGAAAAATAACACATAGCATATTACACTTTTGCCAGTTTGCACGTCTTGAGCATTCTGGTGAGTGTTAACACAATGCCAAGGAGGAAAGATATCAGCAATAGAGAAGCAATTATTGCTGCCAATCAATCTGGGAAGGGTTAAAAGGACATTTCCAAACAATTTGAAGTCCATCAATCTGCACTGAGAAAGATTATTCACAGGTGGAAAACATTTAAGACAGCTGCCAATCTTCCCAGCAGTGGACGTCCCAGCAGATTCACCCCAAGGTCAGGCCATGCAATGCTCAAAGACCAAAAAATCTGCAACCTACATCTGAGACTCTACAGGTCTTAGTTAGCATCTTAAATGTTCATAACAGTACAATTACAAAAAGGCTGAACAAGTATGGTTTGTTTGGAAAGCCTGCCGTGGAGAGAAAGTCTCTTCTCTGTAAAAAGAACATGGGAACACAGCTTAGATGTTAAACCTGAACAAACCACAAGATGTTTGGAATAATGTCAATTAAACAGACAGCGCCAAAGTGGAGATGTTTACCCATAATGCACTGCACCACATTTGGTGAAAACCAATCACGCCATTACCATTACAAATACCTCGTACCAACTGTCAAGCACGGTGGTGGAGGGGGTGAGGATTTGGGTTTGTTTTGCAGCCACTGGACCTGGACACCTTGCAGTCACTCCTCTGTATACCGAAGTATGTCAAATGTGCATGCATCGTAATGGCCCAGACAAAATTCAAACCTCAGTAAAATGTATAAATTCACATATATGAATTTTAATAAATCAATAAATGAATGGCTGCAAACTTCAGTGAATGGAAGCAACCTTGTAAATAAGAGTGGACCAAAATTCCTCCACAACAATGTGAAAGCAAAATGTTATTGAGAAGGTGTAAAACCACCTATAGCAGCAAAACTAAGCTGCTTCTTGCAAGAGGATGGATTTCCTTTAAACAGGGATTGTATTAATTTTGTGACAGTAAAACTAGGATTTTGTTGTAGTCCAATCATTTATTTACATGAATCCAGCATAGAAATTCTCCTGTTGTGTTAGTTGAAGCTCTCTTAATCACTCACCACTGATATACATGCAAAAATGTCCTGTTTTAGCTCAGTTTCGATGCTTGTTAAGATAGAGCAAATGCAAATACTCCAGTCAACTTAAAGTTAAGTTGTTTAATATCACCAACTACAATGGCCATAACACAGATCTGAGGGTTCATGAGAGGTTTGATTGGTATGAAGGAAAAAAAATTTTTTTTTTAACAGTTTTTAAATGGTTTTTTTGTCAAATACATTTTACTATCTTTACCTGTTTCTGTTCTTTAAATTGCTGTTCAGATTAGTCAAATATTCAGTATGTGAAAGAAAGAATATATTTAAACATTGTCCAGTCTACATAAAACATTCCAGCCAAATCAAATACTTTTTCCTCATCCCCATCCCCAAAATCCACGCTCCCACCCATGGATGCTCCTGCACCTTATCTTGTAATGACAACCACGGTGCTCCAGTTTAAAAGCAGCCTTGCTGTATCCATAGCATTAATGTCATGTGAGATATGGAGTTCTTGCTCTAATATCTTGGCTACAAGAGAAAAAGTCAGACAGATACACACAGCAGGCCTTTCTTGCTGCTCCTCTGGGATGTTTTTTTTGCCCCTCTGATTCTTTTCTGCATTTCTAAGCAGTTGACTTTAAAAGGCAGGACAAGTCTGGATCAGTGGAAGCTCTGCAGGGCGGGGGGTATCTATCTTCACTCTCACTCTTTCTCTCTCTTCTATATGTATTTTGAGGTGCTCCGTTGAGTGATCTCAGAGGGGGGGCAGCAACAGTGTCTTACAGATGAATGCTTTTTCAATATTAGTTGTGCTCATCAAAAAAAAACCCAAAAGTGTGAGTTTGTTTGTGCGTGCGTGTGCTTATGTGTGTATTAAAGGAGGAGGCAGATCTCCAGGGGGTTCTGGAGGAGTGAGTGTGACTCAATCAGGCTGCGATCACTGCCAGGCTCCTGAGAAATAGAGTCAGGGAGCAGGAGCGAAGGCGTGGAGAGATGAAGAGGAGGCAGCAAAATTTCTCTGTTTTGCGAGAAAGCCTTCACGGTGTACCAAATAACACAGCAGATTGGAAGACAATATGCATATAACCCATACTACAATGAGATTAAGCATTCAGCTCTTGGCAGCAGGTGGCTGCAAGCCTAAACCTAAACACTCACATCTCTCCTGCCGAGCTTAGTGCAGTGTTTTTTGTTTTTTTAATTGGACATGATGAAGCGCATAAAAACATCTTTAACCATCAAACTTAAAGACAAATTGTAATCACATTACTGAGATCCATATTTTCACGATGTCTTAAGTGTCATTTATGTGGTGCAAAACGAGCCAAAGCAAATATTCTATTTCTTCTATTTCTTCAGATATTATGTTTCATGTTTAATTGAGGATAGTATTTCAGGCAGGTCTGCTTTTTGTGTCATAGATTAGTCTTCTACAAGAATAAGCACAGACGGCAGCGGCCGTGCTGCTGCCACACGAGTATCGATTTGTGTTTGGTGAACTGATGCTTCAGCAGGCATATAAACTGGAAAATATAGACAGAGGAAAGGTTCCACTGCTTTAAAATGTTGATTTTAAAACAAATGGAATCAATTGTAGAATACTTATTCTGGGGTAGATTAAAGTACAGGCAGTCTAGGTGAAGGACTTTACCTGTAGCTCAGATCAGTGTGTTTAATAACACGTGTCATATGTTTTACAGGGCATAAACTTCTGTCCGGGTGAAGAGGTGCCAAATGTGACTACTCACGAGCAGAAGGAGCACACACTCCAGCCACTCATTTTCCACCTGGGGCGGGATCCTGGAGAAAAGTTCCCTCTCAGGTCAGTACCTTAAAAAAGTTCAAATTTGCTTTTAGCTGATCTCCAGGAAACGGACAGAGAGGATCAGGGGTGAGGTGTGGAGAAGAGGGGAGTCAAGCAGGCTAACAGGGAAAAAGCTGTGGGGGAAAAAAGGGAAGAAAGCAGGGATAAGAATAAGAAGGTTGTTTGCCCGTGGTACTGAATGTGTGCAAGATCAATGAAGATTTAGCAGCATGAAAAAAAGAAAAAGGCGGCGGATTGATCCACTCAGCCAGAGCACGCCTGATTACACCCTTCTCTTTGTGATTGCAAACAGCTCCTTAAAGATCACTATCGGGCCCTCAACCCTTTGGTACATCGCTGCAGGTTAAAATTGCAAGATAAATTGTTCAGGTCTAAATTGAGAGCTAGTTCTGTTTAATGTGTTTTGTGTGGGTCTGCCTCCTCTCCAAGGAGAGTTAAGAATCACGGAGACAGGATGCAAACGGCCGAGGTTGAACTATTACTAAATAAGGTTGAAAAGATGAATGAGCACCGTCTTCTGCTCTGCCTGGACAGCGCGAGATGTTCAATGTGACCATGTAGACTTTTTTTTAAATGACAGAGTGACTAATACATTAAGATAATCTCAAAATGCTTTCAGGAGAGAATTTTCTGTGGCTCCTCTTGTCATAAACCCTCTTAGACTGACCTTTCTTTTCTGCCTTCTGCAGCTTAGCCGTTCATACTTTTTTTGCTCTAGCCTCATCTCCTCATTTGCTTCCTGCTTGTGCTCCTCTCTGTTCTGGAGCGAGATTGGATGATAAAACATTAATGCTGTTTTTCGTTTGCCCACCTTTTAGCCTTGCTATTCACTCGGAGGAATAAAAAAAAAAAGGCAGAAACCAATCAATATGCAGCCATGTGTTGTGCTGAGTGCTAGATGTGCACACACACACACATCCACACAAACCAAAACTGCCCATTTATTTTATTCTTTTACTTCTGCACAGAGGGGTTAGTGAGTTTGTCTCCAAGGTCACGCCCCCGCCAACGCCAAGCTGCCTGACCTCTTCACTGTTCACGCGCCGTTCTTCTTCGATCCGTTTTAATCTTCACTATAAATTCTCCTTCTTCGCCAAACTTGTTTTCCCTTCTCGCACCTTCTCCCTCCACCTACTGCTATGCATCTCATCTCACTTGTCGCCTCTCAGCTGCTGTCCCTCTGCATCCGCCAGGACTGTGCTCCTCCATCCACACGTGTGTGTGTGTGTGTGTGTGTGTGTGTGTGTGTGTGTGTGTGTGTGTGTGTGTGTGTGTGTGTGTGTGTGTGTGTGTGTGTGTCTGCACATGTGCATGCTTGTGTTTTGTCCGTGTGCTCTCAGGTCCCCCAGCTGGACCGGCTGCCTGGCCATCATTAATCTTAGTCAGCACCTAAAGAGCCACTTAAGATGATGTAGGGCCTGTCTGTGCACATACCTTCACTACTGTCGCAGGCTGTGATGTAGCAAAGAGCGCACACATGTACACGGTTTCTGTTCCTGCACAGTTTCATGTCATTATGGAGATTTTTGAATTATTTCCTTTTTTTTTAAGTTCTAGTTGTTTCCATTTTGCTTTGTGAGAGCAAAAAAAAACGCCTTGCTGCTATTGTAAATGAATGTGGGCCTGGGGAGGATGACAGGGTCTGTGTTGGTGGTCCTTCTGTCCAGGATGAAACACAGACCCATCCAGGTTTGCATCAGCCTAACTCGATGATGGCTACGCTGGACTCTCAAAGCCTCTCTCTGCCTCCCACATTACCCTTCGTCCCTGTGACCTAGTGCCCTGAGATTAACACATCCTACTTCCTCACCACCTACCTCGGCTTTTGTCCCCAGAGCCCCCGGGTCATGTGTGGTGTAAGCCCCAGCCCTAACACTGCAGGCAGCCTTGCTCAAGTCTGGCCTCATCTGCTGCCTGCCACCATGCTCTTCTGTCCCCAATCAATAGTCCCTCACTGAAGTGCTCAATTTCCACCGGGGTGGAGAAGATGGTGGAGGGGAGGGGCAGGCAGGACAGATGTATCTGATTGTCTCCTCAATTCCCCCACCTTCTGCTACTGTGTGGTTGTTTGTGTGTATGTGTTCCAGCAATAGTGTTATGAATCAGTAATCAGAGCGGTGACACACCTGAGCTATGCCCCCATCCCCCTTGGGTGCCATACATTATAAATCAAAAGACTCCATTTGCATACAGCCTGCTTATTATTCCAGATTTTGCCTCTACACTAGTAAGCTAAGGGTTATAATCATGATAATGAGCTGTGCTGACTGTGGGCTTTTCATTATTTGTTTGCAGAGGGGGTATAAACAAATGATATTATTAGTTTTTGATTTAGAGCTTCTGCACTGTAAGATTTTTGGCGCATAGACAAAACAATGGAAAACTTTGCATCTCGTGCAACTTTCTCGCGCTTTGCTTTACTTTGCTTTGCACACTTGCACGGAGAAATTGAATACTTACAGCAGCCTGATAAATCTCCCTTACATTTACTTCTGTTAAGCTGCTTCATCACTTATCGCAAAATGAATCGCAACAATCAGGAGCCGGCACAGATAGGAGGGGAATGAAATATCCCTCTTGCTGATCGAGCAAAAAGCAGAATTTGTGATTTCAGATAGCTGAAGCAATTTAATCTGAATGCTGGATGTTTAACGCAGTGGAGCAATCTGGTTTTTCCCTATCAGCTAGGGTCACAATGCATAGATAGTTAGCTTATGACAAACGCAGCGCACAAGGAGAGAGACTAATTGCAGCGAGCGCTACCAGTCAAGTAATTGCAGGAGGAAGTAAAGAGTGAGTATCAAGGAAAGGAGCAGGTGCTGGTTGATGGAGGAAGCCTTGCTGCCCTGTGGGAGATCTAAGAGGGAGGGTAGGTGTGAGCTGGACAGGGCCTGGGGTTATTACTCTAATTGACACTTCACCTCACACACATGCACATGTTCCCCAGGGGCCAATCAGAGCATTGCGTTTGCAGTGGAGGGAGGATGGAAGGCTGGCACAGGTGCTGCCTGCGAGTGTATCAGGGGTGTAATTGCACTGCTGATATTTGTCTATCCCTGTGTCACGCCACCAGACGCTCACTCCCCCAACACACACACACAGAGCCCATTAACCCTACAGGTCCTATTGAGAGCAGCGTTCCTTTGAAAGCCTTCAGGGCCCCTGTGTTTTACACTCTGAATATAATAATGCACAGAGGTGCCCAGGCTCACTGGTGTCCAACAACAGTAATTGAGAGACAGGGGATGTGATGGGGGTTACATAGTTCATCCTGCTGAGCGTGCCTTCCCAAAGGGTACAAGAGTGGACAGCCTGTGTGTGTGTTTATGTGTTTAGGTTTCTGTTTTTGTCATCGAAAGCTGCGGCTCGTCTCCCCACCAATATAATGAGTAACGCTCGTGGGCTGCAGTCATGTTTTGTCGCTAGATACATGAACAGAAAGGCAGAAAAATGGGTGATCTTTATTCCGTGTGTTTCAAACACAAAAGCAGCCTTGCCTTTCTCATTTGTACTAATATATGTCCAGAACATAAAACAACTGGTTCCATTCAGGATTAACTGTTCAGATTGCTGTTAAAGAAAATTTGGTATTAAATATATTAAAATCTGATTTTATTCTTTGTAACATTACTACAAGATGATGTCATCAATTAGTCAAATATACTTTGCATCTCTGTTGACAATCATTCAATTTAAAGCACAAAATTTTCTCACATGTTAGTTTTTATCATGTTTCCTTGTCATGCATCAATATACATGAATCATTTTTGGAGTTTTGGAGCTTTGGTTAACTAAAATGATAATCATTCACTTGAAAGTGCTCTGCCGATAATACCCAGCTGTTTATTGTGTTGGCAGTGTTCTTTCTAAGGAGTACCAGGACGCTCTGAGCAGGATATCTGCAGTTGTGCAGCAGCATAAAGACACTCTGGTGCCCGGCATTCCCCAGCTCAACATGTGTGACAGTGCAGTGATGGTGAGACACAATATAACTAAATATATCTCTTACAGTCATGTTTAAGATCAGTTGTCATGTTGTAAATCCGACTACTAGATCAGGTGCTCTTCTCAGCTGTATACATCAGATAAATTCATATGTAAGTGACAATGATAAACCCTTTAAGGGCCAGAAAGAATTAAAAGTCTATGGGAGAACAAGCTAAAATAGAGAAGGCTCCTGGCCTTGCTTTGAATCAATCGTAGCTTTTATTTTGTTGTTTGTGTGCTAACTTTACATATCAGTGTGTACCGATTTGATGACATCCTCCCCTTCTGTCTGGAACTTTCTCTTTCAGTGTTATTGTAACGGTATTATTTAAAAAGCAGCCTGGCTTTGTCTCCCCAAGCGCCCACCTTATTTGTGGCATGGCACTGCCCCCTGGTGGTCATTCAAATAAACATGCTACATTGCGTCCAATTCCTGTCTTTGATAGAAGTGTGATAATTTAAATGCTTAAAAGCCTGAATTTTTGCATCTTTTTATTCTGCATTTTTCATAAGGAAAAGTACATTTTTTTTATCTTTTTAACATGGTTTTGTCATGAGGACTTACTTTTAGAGTAATGGTGCACAAGAAAATGTGCACAACCTAGTAGGTAATACGACCGCTCAAGGTCAAACTGGTAAATTTGAAGTAAGAAGACATTAAAATTTCATGGCACCACTTCAGTATTTGAAAAATACACTTTATGCATGGTATGTATTGGGAAAGAATAATCAGTTTTTCAATCAGTTAAGTTTTTTGATGAAAAATGTTACACAGGGATAATATGAATTCATAGTTTAACATTTAAAAAATGTTAAACTATGACACAGGACAGGAAACAAATATTATCTGCTGCTTTCAGCCTAGTGAAGATCAGTTACGACTTTAAAAAGCAGCAATGCATTGTACTGCAGAGCAATCATATATTTGATACTTTCATTTTGCTGTACTTACTGTGTGGACCTCTCTGTTTTATAGAACTGGGCCCCCGCTGGCTGTGAGAAGTTGGGAAAGTGTCTGAAACCGCCCGAGTCTAACCCCTGGAAGTGCGACTGGCCACACTGAGAGCAAAAGTACTGGACGCCAACATGAGGAACTAAAACCTGAAGATGTGCCAAGCCATAGAATAGGACACAGCCTCTGTGTGTAAAGGAATGTATTTTTAAACTCTTTGTGTTTTTGTACAATGTTTGAAGAAAAGAGCATTCGGTCAAATCAGGGAAACGTGTTTGCAAACTATGATTGCAGTTATTTTTACATCTGTGTGTTTTAATCTGCCAATTCTATTTCAACTTGCTATGGAATGGATAAAACAGATTTTATTGGTGTAGATCAAGGATGCCAAACTCATTTTACATTGTGAGCCACATACATCCCACTTTAATTTGAAGTGGGCCATACCAGTGAAACTTCCCTTTCTGTCTTTAATTACACATTTAATCCTTGAGATATCTTAATATGAGCAATAGAAGTGCAATTTCAGCTGCATTTATCAGGTTTTTTTTCTACGTGGTAAAGAAATGCTGCTCAAGTTAATGAAACAAGTCTGTCAGCACTCTTACACTGTAAGAAATAAATTGTATGGGCTTAAATTGTGAGAAATAAAGATGTAAAATTGGGTGTAAAAAGAAAAGGTGTATTTATGTGTACAGTGCATAGGTTTAGTGGATACACAGGGTATCTTGTGAATCCACTGTAAAACACACACACACACAAAGAAATTCCTATACTATATTTTCATTATTTCATTTTTTATGTATGTTTAACTTATGTGTCAGGTCATCATCAGTCAAAATAAAGCTGTAACACCTATAAACATATAGTTAAAAGGGCAACAATTGCACCTTCCTTCACATTTTTAAATGCTTTTCAGTTAGGCCGGATTAGAGTCTCTGCCGGGGTGATTCTGGCCCCCGGGCCTTGTGTTTGACACCTTTGCTGTAGATGGTGGGTCATTGTCATTATTGTATACTACTCAAACACAGGAATCCAAATTGAACACAGCGTCATCTTGCTGGGTGACCTTTTTGTTCAGGTATAATACATACCGCGCCCTGATGGTCTCCCTAATCGGTCCAGCCACATACATGCAGTGGGATCCACCAGAGCAAGCCTATTGCACTTCACAGCATGCAGAATCCAAAGGTAGTGTCACAGCCCAGTCCAGAGTCTGTGTCCCAGTAGGGCAGAACTGTTTTGGTGGCATAAGGGGAAAGGGCTTCATACACTATGTGCTCATAAAGGATTTGTTCCTGTAGCCAAAAATATCTGATGGTAATTTCAAGAGTCAAGATTAGCTGTATTTCTCACATACATAATTATACAAGTAAAATCTGCAGTGAGAAGCTTCACAGACACTTATGTACCAATCTGGCTGAGAATAAATAAGAGGAAGACATAGCTTTTTAAAATGGATTAGCCAACTGGTAGCACAACCATAGTCCAAGTATGAGTATCAGAGTAGTCAGGGTGTAGGCTTATTAGGTCATGGTTTGACTCTGCATTTAACTGCTGAAACAGAAATCTTCAGTTATTTCCTGTTGATGTTCAACATTTACTGAAGTTGATGAAGATGTTAATTATAATCTTATCCATCCTAAAAGCAAATATGATGTGTTACCCACAGTGTAAGGTAAGTGTAAGGTTTCTGTTGGAGCCAGAGCTCATTTTTACTTGTGTTTTTTCCCCCTGAGCAGTTATAAGTAGCAGTAAGTGTGAAAATACAGTGTCTATTCTTGTGATCAGTCATTTTCTATTTCTATCAAAGGAAATTGCATGTTTCAGGAAACAGACTGAGCGAGTTCTCTGTTGAAATCAGATCATCATGCTGTAGAATGACAACAAAACAGACAGCAATGGAAGTGGACACTGCTTTTCTCAAATCCAGGAGGGGGATTGTGAAGGTGACAGAGATGGTGAGATATTTGCTTATATCCTAACTTTGGACATTTGGCGTAATGTGGTGTAAAACAGCTGATACATGCCGTTTCGCTGCCTTGTGCCTGTTAAAAAGGGGGAACAGAAACAGAACATGGCGCAATAGCTTCACAATGCTATATGCTTTAGCTGGTAAATGTTAGTATGTGATTTAAAGGCTGTTGCTGAAGTGGATCATGACCTGTTTAATCTTTTTAAATGTCATGAGGAAAGCTTCTCAAAATGACAGTTCCTGTTTTTCTCTCTAAACTGAGAGGTGCAACACGTTGCAAAAAAAAATAATTGCGAAGCAACCAGTGGACGAGAAGGAAGGAGACCTCACAGTACACAATGCAGTTTTAAAATAAGCTGTCATCAAACATCACAGTGTTTTTTTCTTGGCTCTGTTATCTCAGTGACAGTTTCTCTTTGCAATCTCCCCCTCTCTGCTGTAGGTGACTCTGTTTGTGGCTTTTGTGTGTTTTGCTGTAGCCTCGACACCCAAGTACATCGCAGCCACAGCGTTGGAGTTTTTCATCACCTCGCTTCTGCTGGTGCTCTACCTGCTCAAACTCAACAAGAGGCTGACCTTCTTCTTTTGGCCTCTAGTTGTAAGTGATGTGTTACAGCTTTGGACATAGTGAGAGAGAGTGAAAAAAAAGTGTGACTGCCTGTTGCATGTTCAAGCTCTTGTTCTTTTCTTTTTGTTCTCCTTCTTCAGGATGTATTGAATTCAGTCTTTGCAAGCGTTTACTTCATCACCTTGAGCTTGATGGCTATGACTTCTTACATTAACACAGGCATGCTGATTGGAGGGGTGAGATGTATTTAAGTGTATATACAGTATGCTCAGTAACATTAAACCTTCATGCATTGGCATAGATTCACTTCTGGAGCACTACTCTAAGTTTAAACAAGCCTTTACCCCTGAATGACTTGTTTTCTTGTTTCTCAAAGAGAGGCGAGTCCTTAAAGTTTGACTGTGTAAAAAACGTAAAAACACTCCCAATATGAGTAGCCTACATACACACGAACACACACATGTGGAATGCAATGGATGTATGCTGAGATGTACCCTCTTTTTGCAGATCATGTGTTTCCTCTTAGCTGTGCTGCTGTGCGCTGAGAGCTACATTCTGTTCAGTATCATCACATTCAACAGGCCGAGGACTGAAACGCAGAATACATAAAACAGACGAACTGCAGCAAACTAACGACAACGTGTGCGCATGAATGACCCCAACCCGCTAACTGCTTTTGCATTCTGTGCGTAGTTTAAAGGTTTAGCTGTAGAAGTGTTTGTTAGTTTATTCACAGGCATATTTGATTCTGTAACTAAGCATGGTGTGGCTGTTTAAGATTTCTAAATTGTAAAGGGAAAGAGAAAAAAAATATCAATAAAGATTTTTTTCTTTGTGACATCATGAGTTGTATATTTCCGCCGTTGTGTGCAGCTGGGGGCATCGCATTTCACATCTGTAGAAAGCAGATGTTGCACTTCTTTTTTTCTGGCGCTCGCGCTGCATTTCCGAGCTTGTCATTGTTTCCGCTTCCACCTCAGAGAAGCCTCACGCCTCCTCATATCTCATTTGAGTGTGTGTGTGTGTGTGTGTGTGTGTGTGTGTTTATTTTGCACTAAAATCGCTGCAGTACTTGTAGTTTGAGCAGCCCGGAGCTCGAGGAGAGTTTTTCTTTTCATAACAATGGGGGACATCGAGGCTCCCAGCTCGAACCGGCCGCCCCAGGCTGTCCTGAAGTCCATTCTTCCCAGCAAAGAGTTCGTCACATCCAGGAAAGGAATGCTGCTTATTGCTGAAGTGGTAAGAAATGACCCGATGAGCCAGGCCAGCAAATCTGAGCGCCAGTGGACCGTTGTTTCACCAAAGGCGCAGAGTTGTGGGTAGTTTCTGGCAGTTTTTGCAGACACTGCACTGTGTTGATTTCAGCGCACATTCAGAAATAACTTTAAAAGCTTGGTTAACTGTCATTTTAGGTTCACTCGGTTTCCGTTAGGTCTCCTTTAGAAACGGAAAGAACAGTAAGTTTAAAGCAGCCGTGAGACAAGCTTAGGAAACTCTGACTGACTTTATACTGGATCGTACTGGTTTGGATGGACACGCGGTGAAAAGCCTGAGGTAACCACTGTTGTCCACGCTGTCAATGATCCAAGTAAACCACGGTGTAATTCCAGGCTCTCTTTTGTGCACAATTCATTTCAAGTTCAAATATATTGAGAAGAACTTGGGTTTTTATTGTCGATTTCAACAAACCAAATACTGAAAAAAAACTTGCGCCGTGGTGTTAGTGTGAGATTACCAGCATCGCGAGTTATTTGTGGGAAGGGTCTTCTCGCTGCAAACCCTCAAACTGTGTCATGTGACATTCGGCTCATGCTGGGCTGTGAGTGAGCAGTTATCTTCCCCGCAGTCACATCCTTTTCTGTATGTCGCCTGGAGCACAGCTCTACACTCCCACACAAAGCGCAGTCTCTTTACTGCTGCTTCACAGCGTGGAATGGCCTGTAACCCACGTTAAACAAGACCCAGATAGTAGTGTGCAAAAGTCTTTAGCCAACCCTAATATCTTTATATTTCCTATATTCTTGAAGGAGCCAGAATTTGTTGTGACCAGTAGTGCCAGGTAGGGCTGGGCCATATTATACCGTTCACGGTAATACCGGTATAATGTTAGGCAACGATAGGAAAATGAAATATCGCGATAGAATGGGAGTAAAACGCGCATGCGCAGTGCCTTTGTTTTCATACGCACATGGCCGATTGTTGGTTTGTAAAAATGGTGCAACTTCCGTGATGTGGAACTGGTTTGGTATTTGTCCATCAGATACACAACAAAGCACATTTTTTTGCAGAACATGCAAGCGGCCGTTGTTATTGTCGTATTTGTCGGACTAAGATGCTCTTAAATCTGGGAGTAATCTGGGTCCCAAACTCCATATATTTGACTTCAGGTCAAACAACCCTGCAGCATCACTGAGAGTTGAAAACTGTCTAAATTCTTTGATCTTTAATAAAACGATCAGCATTGCTGCTTTACCAAGTGTAACTATAAAGTTTAACTTCCAGGCATCCATGAAAACAAAAGTTATTACATTTAACGGAGTTAGAAGTTAGCAGGAAGCTAGCGGAAGTTAGCTCGCTAGTTTCGCTAGTTACCTAAGCATGATATAGCATGTTCTGACTGAGAGATTTCTGAAAAAATTCAAACGTACAGCTCTGCTATCACTTCCAACATAAATGAAGACAGGAAACTAAACAGCAGTGACGTTTTTAGGGTTACTGAAGTTGGGCTAGCTGATATATAATGATGTGCTACGTGATCGCTAGCGACACAGCTATATTAGCATAACATAAACAGTGAAGCTGGAGGAGGAACACTAACACTTTTCCACTTATAAAAGTTAACGTGAAGGTTCCTCATGGTTAGAGACAAATGCAATCGCATGGCAGGATGCTGTAAACGGACCAAACTTCAGTCAGGAGAACAACTGAGATAATCCATCCACAATACGAGGTTAGTCATTAATATACTGCAACAACATGGGAATAGAGCAGCTGCCAGAGAATTCAACATTAATGAATCAATGGTACAGAAGTGGAGGAAGCAAGAAGAATGAGTTTAATAAAGTTTGATTTATCTGACTGCTTTGTTTCGCTTAATGTGCCTTATAATCCCGTGCACCTTATGGTCCGAAAAATGCGTACTGCACACTGCAGTTTAATGTTGCAAAGCACCTCTTTTTAACTTCAGTGGATATTATACATGGTTATGCTCAGGATATGTCAGCCCATTTCTACTGGAAATACCTTTGGGTTAAACTTTCAGCAAGGAATTTGCATTTGCACTGTTACATTTTTATAAAGCTTTAATGTACATAAAAACCAGCTTCTTGTTTACGTGAAAATAAATGGAAGGTTGTCTTTTTGCGCTAGTAATGTTGTGGAGTTGTATTTTGTCTCGCATCAATTATATCGTCAGTTATATCATTATCGCAAATTTTCAAATATATATCGTGATAAATATTTTTGGCCATATCGCCCTGCTCTAGTGCCAGGCTTGTTAAAAGTTTTTCTTTGGACAGCCCCAGTAGTTAAACATTTTCAGATTTATTTTACTTAAACCACATAATACTCAGCCAAGAAACAGTTGTATCTTTAGCCTCTTTGTTATTAGCAGCCTGTCGCAAAAATACATTGTTTCGATTTCTGTGGTCGAATCTTTAATAATGCCAACGATAAGACAGCTTGATAGAGATAAAATTAAATTTTTGCACAAACAAGGTGATTCTCACAGAACTATTGGCTGAAAGCTTGGCATATCTCAGCATGATGTGCAGTGTGTCCTTAAAAAAAATCTCAGAAAACTGGACAAGTGGTGGACAAATGAAAAGAGTGAGGTATGCCAAATCATGCAAGAGGTGGACTGAAAATCAGTGGCAACAGGTCTGATGTAGTGTTAATACCAAACTTGATATTTTTGGTTGTTTAAATGGAAGTGGGGAGGAGAGAGGTACAACAGTGAGTGTCTGTGAAACAAAGTGGAGGCTCTGTCATGGTTTGGGGCTGATGTTGGAGAACCTGACCAAATTGGTGGAATTATGAAGAGAGAAAAGTACCATTAGATTTTGATCCACCATCTGCAAAGCATGTGACTGGCAACACCTTCATTGTTCAGCATGACGATCACCCCAAAACACAGTGCAGTAAAATCATACCTGGATAGAAAAACAGACAATGAGACACTATCAGTCCTGGATTGGCCTCGCAGAGCCTTGATCTCGACATTTTTGAAGCCGTGTGGGATCATCTTGACAGAGAACAGAAAAAAAGCCAGCCAACATCCAAAGACTTAAAGAAATGACAAGAAAGCTTGCCTAAGAGAGTTCAGCCTGTTCTTAGAGTAAAGGTGGCCATATCAAATATTAACCTTCAGGCTTGTTCGAACTGCACAAACTGTTTTTGCCTTACATACTGTATTTCCATCTAAATCACATTTTGCTAGCAAAATATAAAGAAATCAAGGGCAACACAAGACTTTTGTCAACAGTAGAAGTCAGAAGTGTGTCCTACTTGGACTGTAGGTGAGATACCACGCCTGGTTTAGGCTTATTTTAGGAGATTTGTGATATACTATGCAGCACTTCTGTTCAGTGAGTCCATTCCTAAACTTTTCACAAGTGAAGCATGTCAGTGCATCTCGCTGTATGTGAGTGGTATGCTTTGCAGGATTTTCAAGATTTTAAAATCTGTTTCTTATACTTTCCAACTCTTTGCTTATTTGATTTTTGAAGCAACTGTTTAAATGCCAAACAGTTAAAAATGTTTTCTCCTTCACCTCAGCACCACAAACAATAATCCACCGGTATAAAAATGAGGGCCAAGTCTGAATGAAGGGTGGCCTTTTCAAATGTTACGTTTTTATCTCAGTGGTAAAGGTATGATACGAGGTATGAAGCTAAATTCATTTGCTTTAAGTTGCTGTGTAAGCTAAACGTCCTTGCAGTAGTTGGGAAACCTTTGAATGAACTCACACATCTGTGTGCGATTGTCTTTCTGATTAAAAAGATTTCAAATAATACGACACAAGTCCACAGTCGCTGAACTCAAATGTTACACACGAGGCTTCTAAAGAAAATAGATCATACCATAATACCACTGTTGCGCTGCTTGGACATATCAGGCAGGCTCATATATGCATCTGCTGAGCATGCAATACCGTACATAGTGTGTCAGACCACTGTGTCTTTCTGTGTAACCACAGGGTCTACATTTAATGTGCAGTAAAAGACAGGACTGTGTAGTGTTTGACATGTTTCCAAAATGCAAACAAGCTGTTAATAAGAGGCACATGTTGAGGCAAAGCGTGCCACCTAAAGATTGTGAGGCTTCTCAGCTCGGTACGTAATGCATGATGGATGTTTTTGAGAGGTTACAGATTCACACTCACAGGAAATAAATGTCTTCCATAAATATCTCATGGCATATTTGAATAATTTTTCTTCTTGGATGTTGTCAGTGTTTAGAATGAAACTGGCCAGTATAGGTTGGAAAAGATTTGTTAATTGATAATCTATTAATCAGTGTCTTTTTCCCAGTGATTCTTTTTAATTTAACTGTAACGTTTCTTTTTAATTAGTTTTACATAATTATAATCGAAACAATAATTTTTTTCTTTTTTACTGACACGAGTCCAGCCACACTGTAACAGAATATATTCAAAACTTTACTGTTAAGTGTTGCCTTACAGGAAAGTTTTACATCGCTCGGTAGCAGCATTTTTATAGCTGCAGGAGTTTGGGTTTAGAGTTCCTACGATCAGGCTAGTGTGGGAAAACTGACTGAGACAAAGACAAGATGGCCGTGGCTGTTTGAGATTACAGCGTCTGGGCTCGCCTTCATTTGTGCTGATGTGGTGTGTCCAGCTCTTCCTGTGGGGAGCTTCAAAGACAAGGCGGGCTCGGCCGTCTCGTCTTTATGATTAATAAAAACCAATAAAACATTTTCCTTTATTTTAGCTGCGTTTGTTTTGTGGATGTTTGCACAAGCATACATGTGGGAGGCATACAGAGAAGGGTGACGGAGTAGAAGCCTGTGTGAATAGCTTTTAACAGCTGTATCTCCTTACAGGAAGTGGGCCTGAAGCTGTAATTCACACAGACTAACAGCTTCGGGGCACTGCTACAGTTCATTATTTAGATCTGACTTGGAGAATCCTACTTGGAAATAACTCCACACCATCTGGCGTCTTAAACTTTTTATTTCAAATGCCAAAGAGTTGTCTTATTTTCTATTTCTCTTTGTTTTGTCTTGCTCTTTTTAGGGTCTGTCCTTTATATCATTCGTGTGCTTCGCTGGATCCTCGGCAGCAGCATTTGTGACCGTCCCCCTGCTGGCATTCCTGGCTTCTCTCTTCTTGCTGTTTGGTTACTCCACCAAATTCAACGAGAGGTTTAAAGGTTTCTGCTGGCCTCTAACGGTGAGAGCAGCTGTTTCAGAAAGAACCTTGAAACTTTGCCCCGCATGATCTTGCGGCGCTAAATGAAGAAATTAGTCGTGTAGTGTTTGATTGTGTCTCTGAATCAGCTCCGGTGTTTTTCTCTCAAAGGATTTCATTAGATGCGTGACTGCCTCCATTATCTTTTTCATCATCTCAATAATGGCAGTGTCCAGATACTCAGACGGTTCCTCAAAGGCTGCTGGGGTAACGCTGTCATCATCATCAGCATAGTCCATAACTGAATACATTTGGCATTGTATTCACATTGTATTTGCCTCTTTTTGCAGATATTTGGGTTCATCGCCACCATTGTTTTTGCCGTAGATTTTTATTTCATTTTTAATGAGCTGGCCAGTTTCTTGAAGCAAGGAGGGGAGTCCAACGAGGAACCGTCAAGACAGCAAGGTAACAAAGTCACCTCATGTACATATAAGTACATGTTTAATGTAGTTTCATAATAGGAGAGAAAAAGGTAAAAATAAAATTAGTTTTTATGCAGGCTCTGAGTACAGGTCCATTCACTGGTCACTTTATTAGTTACACCTTGGTAGTTGTGTTTTGGACCCTCTTCTTTCTTCTTTGTGGCAAATGCTTGAAGCATCCATCAGATGATGGACACTGTAGTTATAAAGGGATGGAAATGATCAGCAATAATACTTGATAATATTTGTAATTCCAAGCAGAGTTATTATAGTTACATTTTCTAGTTAGTCTTTATTTCATTTCATTTTGACTTTTTGCTTGTCTCAATCCAGTCTCAATCCAGTTACTTTCCAGAGTTGAACTTCTTGTTTCAGTTTAGCTTTTATTGTTATAAAATAATGAAAACAATTAACGGTTTGAAAGCAGTTGACTCACAGTCTTGTAGACAACCTGAATCTCAGTGAACATATCCATCATCGCCTCATCAGCCAAGTCGTTATGAAGTTTTTAACTAAACTAAACTAAACTAAACTAAACTAAGCTAAAACAAAAACTTTGATTTTTCATTTTTTCACATCTAGTTTTAGTTTTTAGTTTAGTTTTAGTAAACTATAATGAACTTGCTGCTAATTGTGCCAAGAAAATATCTCCCTCACCATTACAGATCCAGCACCAGCCTAAATCGTTGATTCCAGGCAGGATGAGTCCATGCTTTCATGTTGTGTAGAGACTTATCAGACCAGCCAGCATTTCTCTAATCTTATATTGTACAATTTTGGTGGTCTGGTGTCAACTGTAGCATCAGTTTCCAGTTCTTAGCTGACAGGAGTGATACCCAGTGTGGTCGCCTGACCTTTGGCATCAACAAGGCATTTTCAGCCAAAGGATATTTTCTCTTTTTTTGAACAATTTTCTGTGAAACCTAGGGATGATCTAAATAAATACCAACAACCATAGCACATTCAGAGTCACTTAAATCAACTTCCACCTCACTGTGAAGGTTAGCAGGTCACCTTGACAGCGGGCTGCCCCCATGTGATTGAACAGGTGTACCTAATAAAGTGGCCAGTGAGAGTATGTGCCTTGGAGTGATTATTATTGCGATTTGCCACTAAATAAATAAAACTGAATTGAATTGAATGACACACCTGGACCTGTAAACTGTTCAGGTAAACATGTTTTTAATTGCATGCTTTCAGTGCCATAACTGAAGTATTTTGTTTCCACACTGAGGTGGCAGCACACATTCAGAGATGGATCATTTATAAACTTCACTTTGATGTCTGATCCCACTGTGCAAAGCATTTTGTGCAAAGCATGAACCAACCCTTTCAACAAAAAAGTTTCATTTCATTCCTTAAAGCGTGCACTCTGTTAATGAAAACAAAACTGGCACCCTTAGACAGTTCTCTATGTTCAAAAGATAAAAAATGCCTTTCTCCAAGTGCACCACGTTTTGTGCGCTTGTTATTTTCTTCCTTATTGATGTAGCTCGTCCACAGAAAGTGCACCCAGAGAAGTGATACTCCGTCTGACGCAGAGTTTTCTTCTCTTTTTTTGTTTTGTAGATGAATTTTCAGACTCTGACTCAGACTGAAACTGTGGGGATCTTTGGCAGAAGATGTGTGATCATGCAGTCTCAACCTTTGTAGTAAAAATCAACACTGCCGAGCAGATATTTGCAAACACCTGCCTGGTTTTGTGCAATAGAGTTACAGAAGGACACTGTGTATCAAGGTCAGACTCATTGTTGGTCAGTTTCAGGTCGCCGAACACGAACAAAGAAGGTTTTAGTGCAATTCACACATTAGAAAAAATACTTTTTAAACTGATGCATCAAACACGCCAGCCTTCTGTTTTATTGGTTGTTACACAAAGTTTATAAAACATGTTCTTTTCTTTTTTCATGTTCAAGTTTACTTCCAGTGTCTTAGATCATTTGCCACAAATGTAAGAGCTACTATCACTCCAACACTTTCCTGAAGCTGTGAAACTGTTTCTGCTCATGTTATGGAGAAGCAGTTATTAACATCAAAATGTGCATGCATTATGTCTAAATCAGGGGAAAATGCTCTAGCCCTGTTTACATGTTTGCACACTAGAACACTGCAAAATGCCTTATTGAATAAATGTTTACCAATGTACTAATAATGTAATGATGCTGTAACAGGAATTCAGACCAGGAGGCCTGCTTAATTATCCTTTATTAAATTGACAGCATGTTTATAACCCTGTTTCCTATAAAGTTTGCACACTGTGTAAAATGCAAAGATATACAAATCATTTAAACCCTATATTTAATTTTAAGCATCAGATGCTGCTTTCAGAATTCTTCTTATTTACTTGAAAGCAGTAGGCTCATTTAGAGATTGATTACAGCAAAGCTTTTCCTAAAAAAACTGTAAAGGGGGCGTGTTTACAACTCAGCTGCGTTGCATCTGCTCTGTAGTCTGTTAAAAGGGACCTAAGGAGTCAACTTGCTATGCTTTTGGAGATAAATTGCTTTCCCTTTGTTACTTTCAGAAGCTTAACAACTCCTTTGTTGTATTTTTGTTTTCTAGTGCTCCAAATGTTTTTAATAGATGTCAGATCTGGTTTACAAGCAGGCCAGTTCACCAACCAAAGTCTTTTAATAATGGATTGCATTTATATAGCGCTTTTCAAGGCACCCAAAGCGCTTTACAATTCCACTATTCATTCACTCTCACACTGGTGGAGGCAGCTACAGTTGTAGACTGACAGAGGCCCGGGGAACGAACCGGCGACCTTCCGGTTACAGATGTGCTTCCCAACCCCCTGAGCCATTAGGTTGCCCCTAATTTAATATGTATGTACAGAATGTGTTTTAGCCTAGTCTCGCTTAGTAATGCACGGCAATACCTGACACAGCTGGATGTAAGAATGTGTTACTCCAAAACCTGATTTATCGTTCAGCATAAATGATGCCTTCACAGATGTGCAACTATACCACTAGGGGAGCCCATAGGCCTGCCCCAGGCTCCCTTTTGACTTTATTTTTCCGATTGAGTCTATATTAAATGAACTATGCTTATAGAATGCAGAAACATTTTTTGCCGCTTGTTTGAATGTTTTTTTCTTGCTTTGTGTGCTAAATTTTTGATTATTAGTGTCTACCCAAAGCCCATGCATCGATTTCCATTATAGAACTAAGGATCACAAACATTCGGTACAGGTTTCCAGCCTTGTCCAGATTTCTCTGGATCAGGTGAACCCCTTCCTAACTTTACTTCTGAAAGACTCAGTTTCTCTGGGATGCTCTTTTCATATATCATGTTACTAATTAACCTAATGTGTTGAGCACCAAATTTCTTTCTGGATTGCACAAATTTACAACATTTTGCCGTCTATTGTTGCCCCTGTAATGACAGCTTTGTAACATTTTACTGGCATCAAACTCAAAATGAGCTCATGTAAAAAAAACAAAAGTTGTTTTTAAATTAAAAATCTAAATTAAATAAAGCTAATTTTGGCTCGTGCCTTATTTAAGAGTGGTTACCAGAGCACGTAGCAACGCATGCTTGATTTGGTAGGTCTCTTTTTGTTTTTTTCTTGTTGTAACCCCAAAAGGTTTGTGTCTCCTCCTTTTCAGAGTTTGAATGAGCTAAAATCAGTTTCATTCTAATTTGATTCACATTTTTCACAGTGTTTTGACATTTTAGGAAACAAAGTTATAAAAAATTTTGTAGCCTATATTACAAGAAGAGAATGGTTGGCTGGTTACAACCTCTGTCCAACTGTGGTAGATTTATAAAAGCCTATTTTACAATCTGAGGATAACCTTTGTTTATCTTATGTTTATTTCCTCATATGAGTTTCTGTGATGTGCTTGAAGACATTAGAAATCATGCTACTTTGACACACTTACTAAGGTAACACACTTTGTCGACTTCCTGCTCTTTTGTTGTTTGTGTGCTATTTCTTCATATGTGCATATGTGTGTGCAGTTTATTAAAACCATTTAATGCAGTATTACTTTGAGAAATTCTAAATATCTGCTATATAAATCATTGTATGTGTTTTTTTTATTTGCATGTGTGATGTATGATTTCTCTCCATCCACTGCCACTACTGACAAATTAGATGCACTAGAACGCCACAGTGACTGTTAATGAAATCTACACGAGTGCTACAGCAGCACTGAATTAAAAACAAATGACTGGGAATTGGCCACCATGGCATTTCCCGCATTTTTCAGTGCGGTAAATTTTATGGATCTGTTACAGCTGTAGCTTCATGTTTTAAAGTTGAGTGGAAATAAATGAACAAAATGAGAAAAAGACCTTGCAGGTCTATGCAAAATAAGAGCTAAGATTTCCATGAACCCGTCTGCAATGATGTTATAGATCGTTTATACCCTGTGAAAAGCAAGAATGTCAAACTCATTTTATATTGTGGGCCACATAGAGTTCACTTTGATCTTATGTGGGTTGGATCGGTGAAATTCCAGTTTCTCTGTGTAAAAAGTGTAACTGTGGATTCACTCATTGAAATATCAACACAAACATAAACAATTTAAAAATTATGTCTCAGTTTTTCTACATGGTAAAGAAATGCTGTTGTATTAAATAAAATAAGTCGTTCAGCACGACTCTTCAAGCTTAGATTGTAAGAAATAATGTGTAAAATTACAGAAATCTGTAATTTAATTACTTTGGTGTAATGTGACTGGCCATGGGTAGGAAAAACTGTAAACTGTGTTCTTCTTCACATTTTCCAAAGTCATCCAGCGGGCCTGATTGGGGTCTTTGCTGGGCAAATTCCAGCCACCAGACCTTATGTTTGACACCCTTGTCCTCAACCTTAACTTTAAACAGGCTTAAAAAGGTAACACGGGTACAGACATTGTGAAAGTGCACATTTCAAACATTCCCAAATGGTTTTAAATGATTTATTCTTTCCAAGAAGTAGGAGAACCTTCAGTTTACTTGAAACATTCGAACAACATCCCCACACAGTACCATTTTATAAACGGGTGCCTTTGTAAAACCAGTGTAGATGTATGTTGCCTGCTTGTTTAGTTTTTGTTTGGTTTTGGATTTTTTTTTGCAAAAAAAAGTTTGAATAAAAACCTGTCTTCATTTCAATAATGTCATTATAAACCAGTGTGAAGTCTCCACACTTCTTCGTGATCGGATCATTGTTTGCCGTTTATGTCACGACCTGCAAACCAGCAGAAAGCCTTTTCTTTCTCATAAATACAAATTTCGTAACATATTGCAGCACAGTCGTACACAGAGAGAGCTGCAGCTTGATAAGCGTTTGACAAATATGGTCGGTTTATATGACCAAATAGCATAATGCAATAGCGTGATTTTGTTGCTGTACAAATTCTTAAGTGAACATGGTAATAGTATTACTCAAAAACAAATCCATCAAAGTAAGTTACACACACATAAATACGAACAAGATTGTCTTCTCATACGTCTATGTCAATCACCAAACCAAGAGAAACAGCATTAAAACATAAGTTATTTAAAATCTAAGAAATGCCTGGTTAATCAAGCATCTTCAGGGCATTTATTAGTCTTAATTTAAAAAAAAAAATCCACAGTCAAATACATTTCTGGTCCTTCACTTATAAACACACTAATGTAAAATCATCTGACTATACACCCGATCCACTGACGCAACAAAAAGATACATTTCATATAAAGACCAGAAGAGGGGGCCATAGTCAACTTGCCCGAATAAGGTTCAGGTCTTAACTGTAGTGTACATTAAAAGAAGATCAGATGCTAAATAAGTAGACAAAGGTTTAACTTCCTGTTTACTTCAGGTGCACTGACCAACTGAAAAATATTAAAGAGAAATCAGTATTGGATGGATGGGCTTTGCAGAGGCTGCTATAAGGGTAATGAAGGATAGGGATATCATAATACATGAAATGTGGGATAATATCATTGTAGATACATATACAAACATTTCAATCAACCACAGATTTGCTAAATGTACCATGTTTCCACCCCACAGACTCATCAAGTCTAATATTTAGAAAGGCATTAGGAAACACAGTGTTTAGGTCGAGGCACCCTGTGATTTTTTTTTGTAATATAGGAGGGTCAGTACCTGAGAAGCAGTGTCTAGGCTAATGACATTGGTCTCAACCACGCCATCTACTGATGTTTGCTTTAAAATTAATCTCACTGATGTACTTTTAAGATTTGTGTTACCTGAAGTGTTGGACGTGTGCAAAATTAAGATACGGATTACCTTATCATTGCTTGATATAACCTCCTCCAGGCTCACAGTGTAGACCTAACACACATCTATAAGGAAAACTTTTTAAGCTCTGCTGAAAATTATGTCCCTGTTATTGTGTCAAACCAACTGGACTGGACTGGTTATTTTTTCCCCATTTTAAGTGTTGTGGACTAATGTAGTGAATGTAATCTGCACTTACTCCATAAATGCTGACAGCAAATGCAGCATGGCAATAGTGGCTAAAAGTCATCTGTAAAAGTAAGATGTGTAAGATTAGCCAAGACAAGGACAAGGAGACTTTCATGAGCGCATGTATAATTAAAAAATTAAATGTCAGGCTTGCTCAAAGGTAGAAGGTAAAAGCTGTGAGAAAGAACAATGAAGTCATGGTTGGACTGCAGGTTAGGGTTTGTTGCTGGTCCGCTGGTTTCTTCATTTCATGATCACATTTATTACCACAGACTTCAGCGGCATGACATAAGCAGACTGTACAAAAGCTGACCTTGTTTTACTGGACTTCATTCACAGTGAAAGACAAAGCGTGCTCAAAAGTCAACACATATACTGGAGCCAGAGTAGGTGCACAGCTGGGGAGAAGTCAGGCTTTCTTTTTGTAGCCTTTCAGGGGAAGTTGTCCTTCAAAATGCTTTAGAAAAACATGTAGATGAAGGGTTTTACAAAGCACACCGTCAAATGTGACCAGGGTTTTCTACTTAAGTGTTTATGTATCAGCAGCAGCAGCCAGGACGGCTGCTGAACAAAGCCACGGAGCCTCATTCACAGCTGAAGTGTTGTGATGAGAAGTCAAAAGCGTGCGGTGAGCCGAAGGTGGCTGTCTCACTGGAGTGGAAATACTGTTCTGAAGGCAGAGCTGTTTCCATTAGAGTCAGCTGCTGGTAGCATGGCTTTCTCTTAGTCTTCCTGATTGTCTGCCAGCACTCATGCAAGCTCAGGTCGTGGCTCCACCTCGCCACGCGATGCCGTGCGTGCCCGAATGTAATCGCTGGCCTGAGTCACCCCCTGACACCCAGTGCCACGGCGCCACTTCCGCACTGCCAAGAAGGTGTTTATTCCGTACACGACAGTCACCAGGAAGCCAAAAATCTGCACACAGGTGGAAACGGGAAGCAGAACCATTTACGTGTCAACAAATGTCAAAGCTACGTGATTACAGCTCAATAAGCTGATGAGGTTGTCTGATATATCAAAACTTCTACAAGTGCATAAATTAGTGTAATTAAACACATATACAGAACTGTGCAGTGGTAGGAAATTTAGCAGCCTGGTCAGTAAGAAACAAAATCTATGGACATCATCAGTCAGTGATGCTGCAGTAAAGTAAGGCACAAAAATAGCATCCATATCTACACACGTTTATGCTTCCTTTGTTATAGATCTAGGCAGGATGCCACTGGATGAAGTTCAAAGAGTCAGTACTCACCACTGCTGCTATTTCAGCTCCAGTGTTGTGATTGATGCAAGCAAGCACGAGAGATGACAAGAAGAAAAACAGGGTGCTGGCACCTGTGTTAACGAGGTCCTACAGGAAGACAAAAACAAAGATCACAGCTCTGAATTAGTGATGTTATATAAGACTGGGATCACCTGTGATTTAAATCAACAACAATGAAATGTTGAACACAGGATGTTTTCAGTACCTGGCAGTTTTGGGCAATACTAAAATAACATATGAAGTAAATGTATATTTTGATAAAGTACATTTTAACATGGTATGTTCCCCATTGTTTGAATTTATTTGAATGCATTCACGTGTGGTCTACGGCTCCACAGGTCCTCTTTGGTTTTCTCTGTTACGAACTTTGAATTCTTGTTGTTTTTTAGCGTTCTGTTGGTTCTCAGGTTTTCATTGCTGTTTATTTTTGAGTACTAGTTCCTTGTTTCAGTTTATAAGTATTTTCATGAGTATTCTGCATTAGTCTAAGGAGCTTGGAAAGAAAAGCGTCGGGACTTCTTTAAGTTTCCTTGAAGACGTTTCACCTCTTATCCGAGAAGCTTCTTCAGTTCTAAGAGCAACTGGTGGAGAGTCCCAGATTTTAAGTCCCCAAGAGGGACAACGGACCCCTTGATGATCCTCTACCTAATCACATGAGCCAAGGTGTGAAAACGGGTGTAGTGCACAATCAGCCAGGGTTTCGGGTGAACCCATTGTGAAGCCTAGCTCCACCCTATCATGTGATTTCCTGAGGTCAGATGGCCCAGGATGTGAGTGGGCGTTAAGGCATCTGGGAAGGGATCTCAAAACTGGATTATAGATGACAGACAGTTGGTGTCATAAACCCCCGCCTCTGTTCAAAGATGGCCGCTCACAGTGGACATAAATGGCTTCTTTCACTCCTCTTTCAAACCATCTGTCTTCTCTGTCCAAAATGTGAACATTAGCATCCTCAAAAGAGTGACCTTTGTCCTTAAGATGCAGATGGACCGCCGAGTCTTGTCCCTTCAAGGTGGCTCTTCTATGTTGTGCCATATGTTTATGAAGTGGCTGTTTGGTCTCTCCACTCTTCACTGAATTTCCCGGAGGAACCCACCCGAGGGATTAATAAAGTTTCATCTAATCTATCTAATCTAATTTAAGTCTGAGCATTTCCCGCTACACTGTACATCATACACTAAGTTGTTAAGTTTGTGTTTAGGAGTTTTATCTTTGAGATGAACCAGGTTTTGTCTGAGTGTGTGGCTGGGCCTAAAGTACACTGGGATGTCATGCTTGGAGAACTCGCCCGAGTTTCAAGCTCCTTAGACTACGATGACCTGGATGACTGAGAACCTTCACAGACATATTCTGCATTAGTTTTTTGTTCTGTTAATCCTTCCCTTGTGGCCCTTTATGTCAAGTCGGTCATCTCTGTGTAGTTACTTCCCGGTTTTTTTTGGTAGTCTTTTGTAACCTGTGCTTTTACATTGAGTTCTACTTCCCTTGTCTCATCATCCTGATTTGTTCCTCCTGTGTTTCCCATCTATTTTCCCCTCACTGACAGATGACAGGCTCAGTTCTACAAATTTGACACAGAGAGGCACAAGGGCAAGACTAATAAAAGAATAGACTATACAAAATAAACCTGAAACAGAATAATCATGAAAATAACCAGAAACTAAAAGAAAAGAATTAGGACTCAAGATATTTAGAAACATGGAAAACAAGAATAAACAACAATGAACAACCTGCGAACCAACAGAACGTTAAATAATAACAAGAATTCAAAGTTCGTGACAGAAAACCATTGATCCAAAACTCCCTTGTTTTTCCAAGAGTAGTTGATGATTCATTTGGAGTTATTCTTTGGTGCTCCTTGTCTTCTTGTTTGTTTTTTAACCTCCTGTTGGGAAGAATTGTACGGTCGTGGTAAAAAGAAAGTACACCCCCTATCAGTTCTAAGGTTTTACATATCAGGACATATTTCTTTCTTTCCATGTCTTGAATACAACCTGAGCTGAATGACAGCACATGACACACTACATCATCATGTCATTACTTATTTAGCAGAAACCAAGCCATGATTCAGTAGCTTGTAGAAGCAGTTTTAGCAGCAATAACTTGAAGTAATCATTTTCTGCATGACTTCATCAGTCTCTCACATCGTTGTGGAAGAATTCTGGCCTGCTCTCCTTTGCTTCATTTCATTGAGGTTTGTGGGCATTTGTTTATGCGACGGCTCTCTTATGGTCCAGCCACAGCATTTGAGTCTTGACTTTTTTTTTGCAATTTCTCTGAGAATGGCACAGTCTGACTTTGGGATGAATTTGCCTGGATGTCCACTTCTGGGAAGACCATCGGCTGTCTTACCTGTTACCACTTGTGAATAATCTTTGTCATTGTGAATGATGGACTTTAAATTTGTTGGATTATTTGGCCTTTCCAGATTGCTGGGCAGCTTCTCTGAGATCATTGCTGATCTCTTTCCCCCTGAACGCTCCAGGCCAGCAAACTGCCAAAACCACTGCTTTTATAGACCCTCTTAATCCCCATGGAAAGGGTGTGCCTAGTTTTGTTTAGTTTTGTTTTAGTTTGTTTACATGCTGCTTCTGCATTTGGCTCAGTTTTTTTGTTTAATAAATAATGACTCAGTGTAATCTTGATAGATAAAACCTTAGAATTAAAATCTAAGGTGTTCTGTCTTTCACCATAATTGTACCTGCTATTTATTTCTACACAACATCATTAGGATACTTGTTATTTTGGCTATTTCTAGACTTGGTAATAAGAAGGCAGAATTCCTGAACTTCCCTCTTGACATCCTTCCTCTTAGACCAACCTTGGGTTATAATAACAAATAAAAAATATCCACTCCTGGTGTTTTAACATAAAACTTCAATTTAATCTACTTAAAGCACTCACGGCAACAAATATCCTACAGCTGCCTCTTGCTTTTACATTTAAATAACTTTTAAAACAACAAAAATACATTTTAAATCACAGCACAACATGTTTGTTACCCCAAAGCACACCACTGAAATAACAAACTAATGTAATGTGAGCTCAAGATAAAACTGAGCTGTCTGAAAGCTGCTGCCAGTGATGTGCATTAGTTAAACCCCACAAGACTAATTAAAAAAAAACTGGCACAATGTAGCCTCCTATTAGTCTAAGGACTGAGCACATTGTGGCTGATGTTGTATACTGAACAAACAGAGCTTGTTTGCACTCTTCTAACCAGCCAGACTGCATCCTGGTGCTCCATATCCAAAAACCACAGGAGAGCAAAGAAGCCAACAGCACATATTTTTTTAAAAGCCACCTAGCACCTCATTCATTCAATTCAAACAAACACTCAGTTCACACATGTAACTAACTCCATCCCCCACGTTTTTACACATAGGAAGTAATGTGAAAGAGACAGTTGCTTTTCAAGTACCGCTCTCCTGTTCTTGGCACGCCAAACTGTGGGGAGGGGGTTAATATTGAAGGGCTCAGCGTGGCTGGGGCACGGCCCTGGTGATCAGAGGCGTGATTATAATCATTGCAGACATGGTCTCTCATATGACACGCATGGACCATACAATAGCAAAGTCAAAAAGGCTAGCTGGTCGCAGACTTACACATATGTGCATGCACATACCTCAGCAGGGCATAAAAAGTGAGATAATGTGCCACTGATCTCGTGGTTTAATCAGTAACATAAATACAGAACCATATCTCTACATGTTAACTGGGAAAGTCAATGAACACCACAGTTATGATCTTAACCTTCGACCGTAATCTTAAACCCACTTCAAAGGTGCACACTCAGCGTACTGCAAACACTGCTCGCATTACTCATGCACTCCCATCCAGCTTGTCAAACTGGTTAAACGAGACACAGCCAACCAGATATTCCTGTTCCATTGTGCTCTTTCATGTGCACAAACGATTTTGCGCGTTTTCATGATGCCACTTCAATCCCACAGTCAGTTCAGTTGTTTCTCAACCTCTCTGCTTTACCTTCGCCCAAAAGTCACAGATCACACATGTGATTATATTCTTTCCTGAATTTTACCATATAGGTCCAATAGAAAAATGTGCATGTAAACAACTAGCATGGAATTTCACAGCCTATGAAAATTTTAAAGTCTCCATCTCGAAAGTTGCGCTCTATCTGACCAGCAATAATGGTAATTGCCTGAATGCAAACATTTTACCAGGAAAGGAAAAGAATAAAGTGGGATTCTAAGTGACTGTTGTCTCTACAGTGCTGTTTGGAAATGCTGTTTAACAGCTTACTGTAGTGGAACAACTCAGCATCCAGTTGTGGGCTTCCACCCTGAACTACTTACTTTATTCATGTATTAACTGTGATGAGATACTCTCTGTTCTCAGAACAAAACAACCAGAAAATACTGGCAGGGCAATCGAACGGCCGCTCTCCCTCCAACGAGAGAATAACAACACTATTATCTGTCTCTCCCTTTGTGTCTTTAGTTTTGCCTCATTTCTGTCCCAGAATCCCCCTAGCATGACCCACAGCTATTTGGCTGTGAATGAGGAAAACAATGGACCGAATTATCTGCCTTCAAAAACTAAATCCTCGAGTTTAATTTAATCACCTAAAGTTACAGAGTAGCTTTACAAAAGAGTCCTAGGACTGCATTCATTTCCATTTGGAAGAAGGGGAATAGGGTCAAGGCCTGTGTTTCCCCCTCTGTGCTGCCAAAGTCATCACAGAGGGGGAAGTGGAGGAGATGGGATCGTATAGCACGTAATTGTTAGATTAAGAACCCTTCTACTGAGAGTTTGTAGTTGGGAAACAGAAAAGTCAGCAGAAGGTTTAACAGTTGGTTAATACTGTGAAATGCTCACTCGTGGTAAAATTCCCAGGGGACCAATGTGACCGGAGCAGCTTTGACTACGATAGACATAAACAGCGTGTGGCTGAGCCCACACCGTGGAGTGCGTCCAAGGAACGTGGGCTCGTCAGCTAAGCAGTTTGGAGTGAGAGCAAACACTGTTAAATCTGCAAAGTAACACGTTCGGTAAACCTTTGTTTGCAACATTTTGCTAACCAAAAAAGTCCTTCAGATTTGACAAATTCACCTTTATTCTTTTGCATAACAGCATAAAGTCCAGCAACACCAGTGTGCCAAACCACAGGCCATCAAACTCCAACCTCTTTGTGTGAACCCAATGCCAACTCCTGAGCTCAGGCTTAAGCACACAAACACACAGTGTACATGCTAATTAAACATTTCATTATTTAACCATTAATCTCCTAAATGGAAAAATAATAACCAGGCAGAAGTGACAGGAGAAACGCCAGCGGGCTTAAGACGAAAAAGAACCGGCAGTCTTGAAAAGAGCAAACAGAAGGATTTTGGATTACATGGACAGTAATGGTTACAGGTATCTGGTAAAAGTTCCTAAATCAGCACTCTTAAATTAGCCCTGGCCTCTATGGGACTGTAAAACGCTTTCGTTCGGTGTTACTCTGCCAAAAGCAGACGCCAAAGGCACACCCTCTCTTCATGTTTGAGGTGGAATACTGTACTAAGGATACCGTAGAGCAATCTGATAGCTGTGGTTAGATCTGAACATCTGGCTTAGCATCCACATCTTTACTACAGTATGTACTGTAAGCTGGAAGTATGGTCAAAGAAGTTTCTTCTACACGTGTCTGTAAAAGACACTTGGCTGCAGATTAGAACTCACCACCAACTGCTTGTCAGGCAAACAGTGAGAGGCAGCCAGTATCTCCTGGAGAATACCCACCAGCTCATTTTCTTACAGCTGACAGTGCACATCCTGGTAGCAACATGGAAACTGTAATGACTTTGTGCTAGATTTTATTCTAGTGCTAAATACAGAACAATATCCAACAAACAGAAGTTCAAGTAAAGCTTGTTTCAATTTCTTACTTTAGAAAGAAACTAAGTTTAAATGCTTTGTTTAAATAATAAGCTTAAATCTCCTTGCATAAATGCTAAAACAGAACAATCATCAAGAAGATTAAAAAAAAAAGTAAATCCGTTGGGCATCTTTCTTTGGCTTTAGACAACAATTCTGATGGCAAAAGAACTAAACGGGACAGGCAAAAAAAAGAAGAAGATAAAAAAAAGGCAAAAAAGGAAAATCACTGCCTGGCTAATATTAGCTAACCTGGCCAATATTAGCTAACCTGGCTGATATTAGCTAACCTGGCCAATATTAGCTAACCTGGCTAATATTAGCTAACCTGGCTGATATTAGCTAACCTTCCTGATATCAGCTATTGGTAGAGCCTGACTGATGTAAGGTTTTTTAAACTGATATTGATGGCAGACAGCCACCATGCGTTTGTGTATTTTTATTATTATGCATGTTTATTTTCAGTCAAGCAAAAAAATGTGATTTATCAGCTGATATTTTTTTCTCTTAGGAAACAAAACAGAAACAGATTTCACTAATATTTGCTATGTGTATCTATTTGTGAGTCCTTACTAAGATTACACAAGAATCCTGTTTAAAAACGAATCTTGTTTTAATAGTATGATTTGCTCTGTATAGTTTTTATTATCATTTATTGGTTGAGCAGGCTGAGTAAATCAGCTGATACCCACTATTTACCAATATACTGGAATGTGCATTTCTAAATAACATTTCTAATTAAAAAAGTAGAGATGGGAGAAACACCCTCCAACAATGGTGTGAGTGTTACTGTTGTTGTAGTTTGTCCACCAGAGGGAACTCAGCAAGTCATGTTTGGATTACCAGAAACACAACAACCGTCTGATCCTAGCATCTAAACCAGTAATCCACGACTTGTCGTTATAATAAAACAGGATCATTTTTAACCCACACTGCCATATCATTGTAGTAAAGACTGCACTTAACAACTTTTAAGAAATGTTTGTGTTCTGTGTCTGAAAGAAAGAAATATCAGCTGCTATATCAGACTTTTAAAAACAAATATCAGTATCGGTGAATCATATATCTGTCAGGTTCTAGTGAAAGTAAACATAATAACAAGAGACACATCAAGCCATGCCAGCCTCGCTGTATTTTACTGCTGCTTAACAGCTAAACTGAGTTAAATGCTAACAAGCCTCTTAAAATGATAACAGCTCCTTAAATAGAGCTAAAAAAAAAAAAAAAAACGTACAGGGAGTCTTTACTGCTGCTAATGTAGATAAAATTAATAACTGTACTGGTCACTGGTCTCAAGAAGAGTAAAAACCCAAAGCTTATAAATTTAATGCCATGTAAACCTTTACCTGGACCACTGCATTATTATCATAAGGTGAGCATATCGATAGATTTACACATGCAGCTAAGCATTAAATTATAAGCCAGACTGTCGCTAAATATGACGAGAATAATGCAAAATTACTGCTGTGTAAACCAGTAAGGTTTCAGAGGGCAAATTTAAACCCTACTCTTCTAAAATGTCATGTTGCCTGATTTTAAATTGATTTTTTTCAGGATTAACTTCTATATTTGGGAAGGCCTGAAAATGCACAAGCCTCAGGGGAGTCTTCAGGAGTACGATGACCTCTGATGCTGAGGAGTGTTTTGACTCTGCTATCAGCCACAAGGACATGACAACCGATTGTAGATAGTGAACAGACATAACATCTTTCCATATCTGGAGAGTAAGGGGGTTCATGTGTGAGATTAGAACTTTAAAACCGGATGCCGATGCCGGCTGTAATGCGTGCATGAAGATGAAATTTCATAGTGAATTTATCTAAATGCTGTACTATTCATCTGTATCTCCTGAGGAATTATCTCTCCTCAACGGCAATCCAAGTATCATCATAAACTGCATTAACATTAGTCATCCTGTTCTTTATTTAGAGGTTCAGCAGTACATTAGTGTACATGAGCTATGTTAACACTCTGTAGTGTGGACGTACCGTGAGGCTCCAGTTTACGTGGGGCACCTTGGTGTGGATGTTGAGGCAGAAGATCAGGAGGAGGACTCCTGTCACCACAAGAGCACTGCAGCTGACAAACTCAAAGAAGTAGACCCCTCCACAGGGGGAACACATCATGATAGTTTCTATGCAGATGAAGCCGATGAGTGAAAGGACCTGAAGTGAGAGGGAAGACGACAGGAGAGACAAGAGTTAAAATAAGATACAAATAAGATACACTTTGTTTATTCCACAGGTTGGGAACAGCTTATCTCAATAAAATAAATACAATATCACAAAATCAAATAGCCTGGAAAGATAAAGAATGGAAAAACTTAACAGAAAACTGAAAAAGTGCAGTGTTCAAATGAGCTTAATAAGAGACATCTAACAGAGAAATGCAGGTATCGTGGTGTGAGATGGTAAAGATTTTCTGTATATGTCCTTGTGGCAGCAAAGCTGAACCAGATGTTAGAGGAGGTCTTTAGCTGGTGCAGAGGGTGGTCAGGGTCTATCAACATCCGTTCACCACAGCCACAGTCATGCTGATGACCTCTGCATTGTTAACTGGGGAATCCAAATACTGTATTGATTCAAACTGGATCCAAACAAGAACTGTAACGATGGGAGAAAATTCCCCCGACAAGCGATATGGACACAATCCCAAAGCTAGAAGTTCAGTATTCAGGCCATAGACAAACTCCTTTACAGTACTGCACAGGACTACGCCGTCTTTACTTACCGGTATAACTGGTACACTGATTGCACATTTTATCTTGTTATGTGCAGCAAGGAGGTGCTTTGGTTAGCATTGTCACCTTATTGCAAGAAAGCTTCTAATTCAAAGCACAGCTGGGGTTTATGTGTAATTTGCAAGTTCTTTACCAAAATACCAGCATTTATATGTTAAGACTTCACTTTATAATCCATCGTTTCTGCACGCCAAAGACAACTGCTGGTTCTAAATTTGGCTATGGATGACAGGTAGATAAAGTGCTCATATATGATAAAGCACTGCACAAATTTATGTTTAAATGTAGTCTCAAGCACTTTGAGTGCTACTATATCACATTTACCACTCTGAAAAAAATCCTGCAGCCAGGTACAGTCACACTGTCCAGGAAGCATGAGTGTGGTGCTAATAGTGCAGGGATATATTGAGTATATTATGCCAACAACAGGTTAGATAATTCACTGGCTGATTAGTGAATCATCTCTAAAAACTAAAAACTAGGTCAGCATGAGCAGTCTGCATTCATTATCCTAGAATGGAGTTCATTATTCAGTCTCTTTTCTGAATAACTGTGGGATCCGTCAGACCTTTGACAAAATATGTCTGACCTTCATTTCTGAAGCTTGGACAAATCTGACAATGAGTCTTACCAGCGACGCCAGTTAACAAATGATACGCCAGCACATTAAATACAAAGTATATAAAAACTTAAAATATATACATGCCTAGTCAGTATATTGAATATAAGCATAAAGAATACTGTAAGTTATTTCTGTAAGATTATGGGATTGAAATGTCAAACTTTCCAGTTCATAAAGCGATTGTCCTATGAATAGACCAGAGTCTGTGATCCCATGAGTTCTGCTCCTGGCAGTTTGTGAAGATGCCCGCTTCCAGCCAACAGCCATCAACAAACCACAGTATGGGAAGAATTCTGCTACTTAGGTGTTCTTCTGCCATCTAGACCCCGACAAAACCACACACAGATTGCCAACTGCCTAGGAGCAGTCCAAAACCAAGAGGCATAGCAAAACCATGAAAATGCAACATAATACCGACCTGAAGTAGCTAAGAATCAGTTTTCTAATTTTATGCAAACTGCAAAGGCCAGTTTTGCATGAGCAGACGTGAAGGATGTGATAAGAGACTCCAGTTTTCCTTTCTCTTTCATTTACAAATGTTACCCCTGAAAGTCTACGCAATGTTAGTGAAACTTCACTCAAGGTCATTTAATGCAAAACAACAGCAATCACATATCAGACATATGCAATTTACAGATCGAACACAATCTGTTTGACTAATAATTCACACACAGTCATCTCATCCACGCTCAACAAAATGCACTCAAAAAAAAACAAAACTTTGCCAAGGAACAGCTTCCCACTCCTCAGTGTTACTTGGAAGATATCCTTTGAGCTGATAAAACATCAGCTTGCAAGCATCAACCCAGCAGCAAAGCGCAGCGGCATAGCTGAGTATCGTTAGTTGGTGCTGCTTTACTGCCTCTTGGCCTGGATGGTTTTCCACCATTGAAGCAAAAATGAATTTTGATGTATTGAGATATAATAAGAGCCATCGCCTACTGTTTGCATCTGTGTTTTAGCAAACAAGACCTATTCAAAAAAAGATCTAAGAAGCACAATGGCTTGCAGGATCTGTGCTTCATTTACTGTATGCGGGTTGGTTGTGAATCACAAAGCCCATATTTGAACATGGAAAAATAAATACTAACTTTCGTGCTAAACAGTTTCTGTTAAGATGATTTCGGATTATTGTAATATTCCATGCAGGAATGGCTTTTTGTCCAAGTTGTTAAAACATTAAACAAGGAGCTGCGCTCAAGTAGCAAAGCTTGAAAGGTAAGATCATTTTTTGCTTTTCAAAGAAAGTTACTGAAGAAACTGGGTCAAGTTTGAGGCAGGTATTTTTTTTATTTCACTACTTGTCATTACTAACAAATCTATGCAGTTTAAGCGCAAACAGCATTCCCTTTTCTTTGGCTCTGGCTTATTTTAGCTACTCAACTGTCTCTGTGTCTTCTGTTGCAAAAGAAAAATGATCACTTTAACAGCAGATATTTGTCCTTTAACTACATTTTACATTAAAACAAAACATTTATCAAAATAACATCATGTACAGTAGTTTATACGAGTATTGAGCTAACTCGTATTTATTTTTCTTCCAAGGAGCCAGGCACTTGGGATTTCCATTTTTGGAGGAATTTTGTTGTTGTTGTTTGTTTGTTTACCTACTCCAGCTGATGAACCAGTGCTGTGTCTGCACATAACAGACCACTTAGCAAAGAACCTATTTTAAATTGTATTTTTAGCCACCTTTGTGATAGCCTGTCAATTTGGTATCTCTCAGCATCTCAGTATGATGTGGAGTGTATCAGTATCCGTATTAGTATCTGAACGTTACATCCTTAGGAAACACACAACAGAAAAAATCCAACAGAGACCTGACACGCGACCTGAGAGATGCCCCTGTCCCGGTCTGGGAAAGGATGAGTGTCAAAAAGCCATTCTTAAAGAAGGGACGCAGGTAGGAAAGGCTGAGGAAAGCCAAATCAAACAGGATCTGACCTGAACATCCGGTCTTATAAAGTGACGAGTGCGAGTGCACGGGTCAGAAAAGGGGTACAACAGTGAGTGTCTGCAGCCATCTGTAAGACACAGTGGAGGCTCTATCGTGGTTTGGGGTTGGATTTTAGATCTTTAAAAAGATCTAAAAGATCTTTAAAAACTTTTAAAAGATCTTTAAAAACTGATGGACGAATGAACGCAGAAAAGCACCATCAGATTTTCATTCACCATGCAATATCATCTTGAAAATGTCTCATTGGGAATGGCCTAATTTTCCAGCTTGACAGTGAACAAACACACTCATCTAATGCAGTAAAAATATATCAGGATACAATAAAGGTGGTCATACCAAATATTGACTTTCAAGCTCATTAGAATTGCACCAACTCTTTTTCTCCTTATATACCTGTACTTCCACGTATGTTTTCACGTGCTTCTAGAAATCACTGCATCTATTTCCCATTTTGCTGGCAAAATATAAAAGAAGGAGGGATTGCTCAAGACTTTTGCAAAGTACTGTAATCTCTGAGTCACAATTGCAGCTTCACAGTGTTGTGCGGGTCACATGAATAGCTTATTAAATCCCACAACATTTAATAAATTTACCCACATTGTGCTTGTGCTGGCACACCCAGTCAGTTCAGGCACATTAATTTAAACAGCCATCCATTTTATTTTAACTGCTTATCCATCGCAGGGTCACAGGGAGTCTACTCCAGTATCCTGCTAATGCAAAGACCATTTAAACTTTAGAACCGTCATCTAACCTGACATGCACGGCGCTTGTAGCACAAAGCTAGAGCTTAGCTAACTTGTGGGACTAATTAAGTAAGGTCCATGGTAAATATGTGCATGTAGGATACTGAGCATTCAAAGAACTTCATTCATTTAGACAGCATTTTATTCTCGACTATCCCACACCAAGTGCAATATGGGGTCAATTCGGATTCAGTATCTTCCCCCATGTGGGCTGGAGGAGCAGAGGGTCAAACTACCGAACACGCGATTAGCGGACAATCTACCCTCCCTTCTGACACAGCCAGTTTCTTGGACTCTCGATTGTAGATAAGTGTTGGTTAATCAGTGAGATGAAGCTGAAATAAAAGAACTATCTCTACCACTACACTCCTACACCTTGTTGGCCACCCATCCATCCATCCATCCATCCATCCATCCATCCATCCTCTTAACTGCTTATCTAATTCAGTGTCACGGGCCGGCCTGGTGGGTGGGTGTTATGTTACAAAGAAGCAAAGAATAAACTTCTAAATGCTCAAACATGTATGTTTCTACACTAGCATAACTAACAAAGAGCAAGTCTAGCAGATTTTATCTCAGAAAACGATCATTTATTCAACCCTGTTTATCCTGTTCAGTGAGCAGAGCTGTTGGATGACTGGCACTGGTAAAGCATAAGGGGAAAACCCTCCACAGTTTGTCAAACTCCAGTCTGATCATTTAAATCTCTGTCTGTGACATTACCTCACAGGAAACCGAAAGGAAGAGAAAATAAGTCGACTGGGCAGACTATCGTTAGGACAACAGTTGAATTGTGTGCAGTTGCCGAAGCCTCATTAGAGTGTGTAGCTGGATAGCAGCCTGTCTTTGACTGAAATACAACTGAAAGGGTCACACCCAAACAGGAATGAAGTGCACTGCACTGGGAGATGATGTAATGTCTCTCAAAGAAAGCATATTACTTCCTCCATGCCCCTGTGTAGCAGGTGTCAGGCAGTCACAGGGGAGGAGGCGGAGAATTGCAAGCACCACACTGGATAATTTTGTAAGTATTGATTATACGTCAACCTTCTCTCTTGTTCAGTCTATTCATCACGCATCGTATGTGCAGGAACAAATGTGTCAGCTTTCTTTCCCTTCTTTCTCCTACATGCAAACAAGTCCTTATCTCAGGGATTTAGCACATTATTAGTTGCCTTAAGGACATCTTGGATGCCGATCCCCTTCTTATACGCCATCTGTTGTGAACAGATAATTAAAGGAGGAGAATGGGAGGCTTTATTGTTGAAACTTTGCAACACTATGTGCAGGACTTCCACACTGTACTACTTCATGCAAAAAAAACACCTTAAAAACGACCCAAAAGATTGAATGTGCTTTAGCAGGAGCTCACAGTCGGGTATGAGATGGAAAATTTACCCTGAATGCTGGTTAAATTTCACCCCAGAGGAAAAGTGTGTTGCTGCACATATGCAACAGCATACATGTCTCCCCTCGTGCCTGCACAACATTCCTGTTGTCTTTATGCCATCCTGCAAGATCCAAATAAGTCGTGTTTCAACCACACGAGAGTAAAGCACATGGCGTCTCTCTCGGTTAAGCGTGTGCTGACATTTGGGAGCATATGGTAACTTCATTACACAAGATTTGGAGAAAGAACACCTCTCCTTAATATTTAACCTCCACTTGTTAGAATATTACTTTAAAAAAAGGGCAGGATACACACCATAACAGAAAAGCTGTTATTTATCATGAAGGCATGAGCCCTGCTGGGAAACAGTGTGATTGATAGGTGTACTATATGGCCCAACAAGGTATCAAATTCCTGTCACTATGTCGACGTGCATGATGTGAATATCAGCTGGACTTTGTTGACCCGGTCACAAAGAGACAAAGACAAACCTGCTGTCAGGATGGGCGCACCTCGATCAGGTTACCTGCCACTGAGAGTTTGTACTGCTCAGTGCAGGGCCAACAGCAGCAGCATCACATGTATCAATTCACCCAAGATATGACAGGTGACTGGCCCCCTTAAAGCTTTGGCAAATGCATATTTGTGAAAAAAAGGACGTATGAAAAAAGGAAGGTTTGAGGGGATTAAACCCAACTACTTTAGTGTCTTTCAGCCATTTATTCAACTGTTTAACACAGAATTCAGTCAAACAAATTTATAAAACAGGATTCCACTTATAAAGCCCTTTAGGTTGATTGGACATAACAGATAAAGGCTGCCGTCAGCAAATCTATTCTTACTTGCCAATAAACAGATGGCAGATAACGAATAAATACCTAGTCGATACAGACGTCCCAACCATAAACTGGAGCATCGAGTGTACTGCTGACAGTAGACTGCTGCCATTTGCTACATGATTCCCTTTTGCAGTGCATCTCCTCCACATTGTTTTGCTTGTTTTTCCAGCTCTGAAAGATCATCACTGCTCCTTGGCTGGCACAGAGTGAAACAATTAGAGGAGAGAGCAGTAAAAATGAAAGCCATTAATGCTTGGCAGGATGCCTTTAAAGGCCTCTTCTCTCAAGGCCTCCTCTAAGGCACTGAATATAAACTTGGATGACTTTGACTGGTCCTCTCCTTGTTCACAGAGGAGAAATGTGGCTATCTGAAACTGCAAAAGTACTCCCACGCTTCTGAAGTCTAAAGTACAAACTGAAGATTATTAATAGATATGAGATGACGCTTGTTCTCTTGTACCCACAATGCCTGTAATACAGATTCTACTTCAAATACCTCAACTGATTTTTTTAATGAGTTATTTATGCGCTATTCATGACTTGGCCTATTTTGGGGTATCACAACTAAGTACTTTTTCTGGAATAGAGCAAAATGAGACTTTGAAGTATCACAGATATTTTTGTAAACAAATCTAGAATTATTTTTAGGGCAAAGTCTTTGCACAGATGCTTGTGTTTAGACAAAACTTAAGACATAAGGAGTTTGGCTTAAATTGTTAAATGAGAAAGAAACTGCTATTCAGGTAATCTACAGGCACACCTCCCAAAAAACATACATAGCATTTTTCACTTTGCAGGAGCAGAATCATATATATATATATATATATATATATATATATATATATATATATATATATATATATATATATATATATATATATATATATATATATATATATATATATATATATATATATATATATATATATATATATATATATATATATATATATATATATATACATATATGCAATTACATTAAAACCACAAAACCAAGCACCTGGATGTTTGCACAGGTGGAGAATGTAATTTTATGGTGTCTTATGTCTGGGCAGAGGATGTGGCTCTGTGGCTAAAAGTAAAAAAAACCAAAAGAAATTAATTAACCAGCAAAGTCTAAGGCAATACTCAAACATTTCCGGTTTGCTATGAAATGCGTGAAGATTATAAATCTAATACTTTTAAGTTACCGCCTGCTCCAAACTTCTCCCACGCTGATGACAGAAGGATTCCTAGCCTTCCTTCCCACATACAGGTAAACATCACAGGTGTGCAACAGACTGTGAGCTTCTCTCAGACCACTGGGACACTCAGCCACCCACAAGCTAAAAAAAAAACAACCTTAAAACTTTTTCTGCATAAGTTTTTAAAGTATTGCAGAGAAACTGCCTCCCACATACATTGTTCTCCTCCGTGTTGTTGGGGATACACTCCAACATGTGTATGAGTGTAGCCCCGTAGTGAATTTTTCTTGGCAGAGGAAGAAGAGAAATGGTCCCAGTTTGATAGATGTTTCCTCCTCTGGTGAGTTATCAGATCTTTGGGACCCTTTCATTGTGCTTTGTTGTTGCCTCTTATCCCAGTTCAGACATCTGGTTTGGGTGAACTGATTCAAAAATTCCATCAGAAATGTGTTTTCCACTGACTACAGCGTGAAAAGAAATGGTGATAACACTTTTTATCCTCAACAGCAACTGAATGGGTAACACATACAGGTTTTCCCAGGTGCCTCACTGAGTACAGCCGTATTTGCACACGTGTTTAAGTGGTCTGGAGCAGCAAACAGCCACACAGTGAAAAAATGGAACTACTTGCAAATATGCAAGTGGTAACTAAAAGTTATCAAGACGTTCAAGGAGTGCAAGTGGCAAATGGCAGACATTATTAAACACTATAAATCCCTCTGGAATAGTACCCTATTATGTAGGAGCCATTATCCATTCAAAAACAAGCTCGCCTCTATACATTCACTAGTCATGGGGTGGGCATACTGTTGAAGTGACCTCTAGTAGGGATGCAGTGAAGGTTAAGCCAGGACCGGTGTGGCTAACTTTAGAATGAAACCTCGGGGTTATTATTGCACATAAATAATAAGTAAGGTATTAATGCTTAGCATACAGCGAGTTTAACTATAGCTGCACTTTATCGTGTTTTGCCCCCTGGAAGTTGAGTTTTCCTCCACATGTTAGTTGCTGATCAGTAGAAGTTATGCACCAACGGTGCGTCACAGCTTGGCCACTTACAGGAAGGCTGGACATCTCTGAGTATTACTGCAACGATGTCGCCATGCTTTGACTTACCACTTCAACCACCTTTAAAATCCCCAAGTATGACTTGAGGTACTCCATGTCGCACACTATCCCCCCAAAAACGTTCCGCGAATGGACGGGCTCGGTGGTGGGCTGGTAGGGACTGCTGGCCCCGGAGATCATGGAAGTGTTGGAGGCCTCGCCGTCAAAGCCCTCCGTCTCCTCGGTGGTCCTCATGATTTCTGGAGAAGCTGAACTCTTTTTTTTTTTTTAAGAGAGAGAGAGACAAATGGAAACCGACGCTGCCAGTCCTCCTGGATCTACCTCACTGCGCGGCTTATGTGACAGAGAGCACACTTTGTTCCACGCAAGCTGGGAGCAGATGGGGAAAACAAACCGGACAGTCCACTTCTCGTAGCCACCCCGAGGTGAAACCGCAACGGTAGTTGCTCTTTAACATCGCGTGCAGGACTGGTATAGGATCAGTGCAGCCACCCCCTCCACCTCCAGGCGGTTCCTCCCGGTTCCAGTGTTGCGCCTCTCTAAAACAGCCGCACTTAGAACTATGTTAGGTGGGTCACTTGTTCGAGTCCTTGTGCCACTCACTTTACCACGGACGACTCCGGTTAGTTCGGCAGATCGGGGGGAAATGCCTGCCGTGCTGTGAGACCGAAAAACATTCACCCATTGTGGCCCAGAAGAAGCGAGAGAGATCCGCGCTGTCTCCTGTTGTAAACTTAATTATGCAGCCTCCACAGCAGCAGCAGCAGCAGCAGCGCGCAGTACGGCTGCGTACGGACGCCGCTGTCCCTCGCTGTGGATGGAAAGCAGGCTTGTCTCCGCCCTCCTGAAAACTGCACATTCTTCAGAGTAGGCTCTGCGCCCGGTTTAAGTGCTCCCAAACAGCCTGCAAAACGAATCCAGCCGGAACCACGCCGACAGTACCGAGCCCTTCTCACACACTCACATTCGTCGGTGTGACCGTGCAGCATTTGAACACCAGCCAGGCCTGGTGACACGATTTCTATTTTCCCAAGGGGATTACAGTGTATGGCTGCTTGTCTTTATATGGAGTTTAAAACCCACTGAATATCACCATCATGATCCACATAGCTTTTTTTTCCTCTTACGTTTTATATGTGAACATGTCTAATACAAAATACAGACATATTTCAAATTACATGTTGCCAATTCTCTGCGTATAAAGCAGGTTGGTTTCACCGAGTTATTAAAGAAGTCAATGCAGGTTAGAAATCGTACCATATATGTAAAGTTAGTCTAACTTCAACAAATGAAAGGATAGGCCTAATTTTTTTTCAGGGGCATAAGCTGTGCTGTAGAGCCCCCCCCGTACTTTACTGCTCTCTCGTGGCGCTAAGCAGCATTAAAGGTTGCCTAGGTAATTGCAGAAGTCCAAAGATGCTGGAAATAACATTTGGAATAAAACATAAAAAACCCCGACACTATGCATGTGACTGGTGTAATACATTGAATTACAACTACAGTATAAATGTGTTGTAACCCTGAACATGGTGAGAAGTTATCACAATGTTTTAGAGATAAATGAAGCACTTCAAAAAAAAAAAGAGCGAAATAAAATCTGAAATATTGATTAATTTTTGTCCCCTTATTGTCGAGGATCAAGAAAGAAAAATTTCCAATGCCAAAAAAATAAATAAATAAAAAAAACCACATTCTTATAATATAGGGTTAGGATTAGGGGTATGTAGATCTCACAGGTTGATGTGTGTGACTTAAAGTTGTAACCGTTGCTTTCTCATCACACACAACTCTAATCAAATGTTGTACAAACACACACACACACACACACACACACACACGGAAGCCAACAAAAGTTTGGATTCTTGGTTTTATTGAAGCCAGGGGTCTGATAAACATTTTCCTTATCTTTGTCGGCATAATAAGCTAGAATCCGCATGGCAGCTTGAAGGCTACAGAATTTGTGTTACAGACATACAATCAAGCTTCTGAATTATCCCAGGGCACAAAAGTGCAGCCAGCCATGTGCTTACAATGTTTTGATATCCTGAATACAAAAGGACTGGAAGCAGAAGCTCATAGTCTCGTATAGATGTAGACTGTCGATAGTGGTCGAAGGCAATTCAGTTAGGATGAGAAGAGGAAGTTGCTTTCCACTGAATTTGTGTACCAGAAGAAAACAAAAATCCATCTTGGGAGCAAAAAGTAATCCAAGTCCAACTTTCAAGCACAAGCAGCAAGAGAGCACTTCATTCCACTCAGCTAAATGCCAAATTTAACAAGTGTGGCCATATTGTTGACAAATTACAGTTCAAACTTCTTTTAAACATAAGTGTGATATGACGAATCTCTGTATTCTGAAACAAAATGAAAAATCATGACCAAAAATGCCAAATGTGCAAACAAATGGGGGTTTATCCGTAGTTTAGCTACAGTGAAAGCTGTACTGGCAGCAATTGTTAGAGGATTTGTATTAGTTACAATATTGCCAGCAGAAATGTGTTATTCCATAGTTAACCACAAGGGGCCCATTTAACAACCAAATTTAGCAAAATGGCAATTTCTCTGTTAACATCTTGTTTCATTCTGAAATGAGGCAAGGCAAAAAGAAAAAGATGCACTCTGCATCTGCAGCTGTAGCAACAGTGTCCAAAGAAAAGTGCTTATTCCAAAATGCGGCCATGCTGCTCCTGGCTGTTCCGAAATTGTGCTTCATCCACGTCGGCAACGGGCCCTCGAGTGCACGTTTCCCCCCAACCAGTCACAAAAACAAAGCAAAGTAAAAACAATAAGAGCTTCATTTTGTTCAAAGTAAACCCAGAACTGCTGTGTTGAATCACTGTGACAATGCACGAAGCAGACGGTACACTGCTATTCCCTTACAGAGCGAATGTTTGAACAAAAAACCTGCTGACTGTTCAAAGACCAGTTTCAACAGCCAAAACACAATTATGGTACGCCCCCTTCTGTCTGCTGAAACTCCAGACACGGCTTAATAGAGAAAGACATTTCTACCATTTTACAGGGTGTTACTTAAAAAAATGTTATAGGCCAGTCTGAGGTTTGGAATGCAAGGGCTCTATGCAAGAGTTGGACAAAAGAAACAAACAAAAAAAGGCCGCTGGTTAATCTTATGGATGACTACAAATGCAGATAATATGCATCTTTGGTTCTGTTCCAATTCACTCCAGTTTTCATTTTTCTTTTTTGGCTATTTGTAGCAAATAGCTGCTCTCCTATCACTTGCCATTCATTCTGCAAAAGTTACTGAAATACACCATCCATGGGATTAAGTAGGGCCTTGTATAGAGATTTAAGAATGAAAATGTACATTTCATTTTGATTATGGTATCATGAAACCATAAATATTATACAGACAATTTGATATGGTACAGTATAATTTTTGATAAAAAAAAAAAAAAAAAGCATAGAAATGACACAAGACATTTAAGCAACCCCTTAAGGACACACAAATTAATTAGGAGCTTTCCCGTGAAGGCAGGGTGCCTGTTGTGATAAACTGTTAGCTGTACATTGAAGGCAAAGGTTGTCATCTTAAATGGGCACTAAAAAGGGCCGGAAAAAACAAAAGACCTGATCTGAAAAACAAAACAAAAACCCCGAACCAAAACAACAACAGGTTTTCTACAGGGATGAGCTTCTACAGCTACTTCACGTAGAAACTGGGAATGTTTAAACTGACATGCAAAACACAGCGAGAGCAAAACATGTGAGACCAGAGGACGACAGTGGTGTCTAACACTGAATGTTAGAAAATCTCATTTTGTTCAAACCACAGCAGGTAATTTTGTGTGTGTGCCTGTGTGCTTTGGCTGCAAATGAGTGGTTTCAACCACAGTAAGTCTGGGGGACCCAAAGGTTCCATCGTGTGGTTCCTTCTCAGTATCAGCAGCCTTACAGTTTTTATGAAGGCATTCAATCTCTAAACATTATGAACTAGGCCACAGAAATCGTATTTCTGAAGAATAGAAGCGACCACAGGCTTGTTGTACATTTAAAAAAAAAAAAAAAAAAGTAAAACGAAATAAATTATTTGGATGACGAGAAATTGATAAAAAAACCTTTGAACCGATGGTGCTACAAGTGCGTTTCCTCCTGTGCAGACAAGCACCTCTACTATGACACAAACAGCTAACTGTGCGAGGCACTTAGGAGTTATAGTAGGAAAGATGCTGCCCCATCCCCTCCCCCAAATATACCCACCTGTAGCTAAAGAAGCAATTCTGCTGCGACCTCTAACTGCTTGTCAAACCATTTTATTCAAAGAAGCTATCTTAAGAATTTGGACAAAAAAAGCGCTTTATACAAAATCAAGTTAACCTGAATAATTTTTTTTGTATTCGTATTTACAGAATCCCTCGAGATGACTAGGGCGACTGATATGCTATCCGCTAACTGAACATGTCATATTAGTGTCATGGTGTCAGTGGCATTTTTACATGTTACGATGAGCCTTTTCTTTAAACCGATAAATGGTGCACAACATGAAATAAAAAAGGAGGAGGTTTGTATAAATACATCAGTATCATATCCAACATTGTTTTGTAAATATTACATATGCTTGCAAGTATTTGAATTTATTAATGAATATATTTAAATACTTTTCCAAATGCAACCAAATTCCTTCAGTATGACAAGCGAAACCAGAGGAACCAGTATATTGCCACTCTTAAACCTATGAGTAGAGTGTATGAGCCCAGAATCTGGGGGGCCTTCAGCCCAGCAGGTCAGGCTGACTGCCAGGGAGTGTGCACACATTTCCCTAAACTTACAAAATAACATTTACAGTGGAAGAGAGGATAGAAAAAGCCAAGCCTTCAGCACTTATTTCATTAATACCTCCATTTATGTTCTCTTTCTCTTCTCATCTCCACTCCCTCTCCAACCTTCTGATAGCCTTTGAATCTCATTCAGTGAAACCACTGTGTGCTGACTGATACAGGCGTTAGGAATTTGGTCAATTTTTTTTTGTTTTGTTTTTTTATGCTCACATGTACATATATTTTTCCAGAGTATTAACTGGACGATGCAGCTGTTTTTGTTGCCTTCACGCTTCGTTCTCTGTCTGCGGTGGTATATTGTTAGCTGAAACCATGGAGTCTTGCTTGCGAGTCATCCGGTCCAACTCAGCCTGGACATCAGTCAAACCCGGCTTCTGCCCTTGGAAAAAAAGACAGGAGACAAAGCCCAAAAGTAATCTCCTGTAGCTTCTGCGCCTACTCATAAAAACAGCTTTCTATGGCAAGCAGATGGATGGATGGATGCGGTTTGAATGGTGATGCGTTCCCATGCTGGAGGTTGGTGGCTTGCTGCCACAGTTAACACGCACACATGCAAAACTAATCATCAGACAAAAGGAACATGCATTATCCTGTTGCAGAGATGTTAACACTGCTCAGCGCTGGAACAAAGAGTACATGTTAGTGTTCTCAGGCAGAGATGAGTTATGCAATCATTTCTCTCATGTTTCACGGGGTACAATCAAGCTATCGCACAGCCAATATTTGACTTTGTTACATTTAATATAACAAAGAAAAAAATGTTACCCAAGTTAAAAAAAAAGATTAATTAATAGAGCTCAAAAGCGGCAGGACAAGGCATGGTGTGAGTGAGATGCAGTTATGATGGGTGGGATGATCAATACAGGCCTGCCACAAGTTTCCTCAGCTGTCAGAAGTTCAGTCTAAGGACAACTTTTTTCTCCTGCTTTAACCTTCTCACTCAGGCTGTAGAGATAAATCTCCAGACAGCAAAATGGTCCACAGTCTCTAACAAGTGTTTGTAATTTAGAGTGCACGCACTCTGTAACACACAGCATCCTATAATCCTTACTGCTTTGGTAAGAGATCAACTGCTAACCTATGAGAGAGAAGGGGTTAAATAATCGCCAACTTCTGTTTTTCACTGAGATCAGAGGTGAAAGCACTGGAATTAGAGGTTGTACCTGTTTTCTTGGCAGAGCCTTGCACTCCAGCTCCCACTGCTCCAGCTCCTGGGCTCCCAGGGGCTCCAGTCTTTTTACTCAACAGACTGTTGAAGAAGTTAGCCAGCACTCCCTCATTGGCAGCTCCCGCTGTAGGAGAAATGAAATGGTGGTGGTGGTGGTAAGGGAACTTGTTTATAAATATACACATATAATCCACTTTGTTTTTCCCCCCAAAATAAGTCTTTCTTGTGTAATTGAAGACAAAAGCTCCTCACTGCCCATCACTGAGTGGTGTTTGGCACCAATATGGGAACTATTTATCTTTCTTTTCAAACAAAATATTCTACAATATTTTATTTTGAAAGAGTTATGTTCCTACAAACCAAGAAAAAAAAAACTATTCAATATAGTTAATAGACTGACATTAAAAAATTAGAATACACTAAACCCTGACTGTATATATAATAATGGGAAATGTGTGACCTGAACAGTTCCACCATTGTGGGAATTCTTGTAGTGTTACCTCTAGAGGGCAGTACTTCACAACTTGCTCAATGTTCATACAGCAAAAACATAAGTGAAAATCTGTTCTTTTTCTTTGATTTCAAATAATATGGATGACAAAAGAGAATCTTTAATACCCTTTCTATCTCAAAAGTGAGTCTACATAACAAAACATCAGAAATTAGGGTGTACTGGAATGTAAAGTGTGATTCTCATTAATTGACATTTGAAATTGTATTCCTTTCAAACATACGTTTCATGTTAGGGTCAGGCTTCTTGACAGAGGTCATTGGTGAGCCACTGGCTACGGCTGTCTGTCCGGCACGGCCTGCAGGCCGTGGAGACCCTGAGGCTGTCCGTCCTGGAGACTCCTAAAACACAGGCACCAGAATAAAAGCGTGGCCACAAAAAAAAAAGCAGCTCACGTTTTTCTATCCAGAGAAAAAAAGAAAAAAAAAAAGAATTAAATTTCACATTTGAGGAACCTTAAGACACTTACCGTTGCTCCTCTTGTTGGTGTGGCTGGCTGCTTTGCTAATAAAGACTAAAAAAGAAAAGAAAAGCTTGAGTTAGATGCAATTTCTGTTATATTACTAGTATATCAACAGGTTTTCCCTATCCTTTATTTTCAGGTAACATATTTTGATACAACTTCTTTCATTCTGAAAATATCAAAGACAAATGTATGCAAGAAAACTGTGACAAATTAATAAATAAAGGGGGCATTTAGTGCAGTAGAAGGAACTTAAAGCACTGGGCAATACTAACCTGCAACTTCAGTTACGTTTTTTTAAAATTGTCTTCCTGGTTTATTTTTTTCTCACAAAATAGGAAGTGAGGGTAATGTTTCATATCATGTGACAGTTTCATATCAACACGGCTGCAGTATAAAACACTGTTTAACAGTGAAAGCAGCAGATCACTGCAAATATGTTAGAAAGGACTGATCCTTTTTTTTTTTTACCAGTGAAAGATATCTGACCTGATTTTGAGATCCTGCTTAGATCAAAATCAGAAACTAACAACAAACAAACGCATATCAAGCTCACTGGCTGGTGACAGAAATCATGATAAATGGGGAGAAGGCCACATCTACCTGCTGCTTCATCAGGAAAACCTGCTCATCCTCTGCATTTATCTCTTTGTCATGAACCAGCTGTTAAGAAGAGCAAAGGAAACAAGAATGCCATTAAAAAGGAGAAGAACAGAGCAAAAAGCTCTGGAATACTTCTGCATTTTTGTAACTTTTACGTTTGGTCAATATTTGCATTTTTATACCTTTCGTACTGGAGGCTTTGTGATAAAATCTTCAAATGGATCTTCTGGTCTGACTGTTGTGAAGTTTTCATGCAAAATACCAATTTTCTTCTCGTTATCCCATCCGGATGGACTAAAAGAGAAGGAAAAGATTTTTAAATTGTTGTTCAAAAAGATCTGAAGACAGATGCCAGCACAAACTGTTTGCTAAAAATATGACAAACAGGTTTTAATATTTGGGACAAGGTTGACTAGTTTTACTTACATGAACACTGCATCCTTCTCCACCACTAAGGCTGGTGTGACGAACTGAAAGTCATACAGTTTATGTACTATATATTTGTAAAGCAGATCCAGGTTCTTCTCCTCTTTGACTGAGGTATAGATCAGACCTGCTCCATCTGTTCGGTTAAGTTAAGGCAGCAGTTGTTGGGTTAGTGTCATATATTAATTGATATTAAGCCACATACAGAAATTCAAGGTATGGCAGAGCTCAAGAGTAAAAAAAAAAAAAATTAAATAAAAAAAAGACATGCATTAAAAACAAGGATACAATGTAAGCAAAATCGCCTGATGTGGGATTGGATGAAGTCGAAATGCTCGTCTCTGTAGTCGTGCTCCTTCTCTAGTACGCTGACTGCATCACACTTAAGAATTGAAGCAAAAATTATTGATATAAAGAAAGAAATAGAAGATTTTAGTGGCAGACAATTAAAACCAAATAACACACTGGTTTTTAAAGTTAGTCAACCATTTGGCCAGCCGTCTAATCTGCGATAACAGATATCTGAGGGACAGATAACTGAGCAGAGTAGAGTGGTACACTCCTGTGAGTGTAGGCGAACTTCTTGTTTCATAACCTTTTCTCTGAGAGTTGGAGATGTTGTGGGTTGGAGAAGAAAAGACATTTTGAGTCTTTTGAAATATCTTTGAGATATCGAACAGACATTTTATCCAGATTTAGTAGTTTTTCCTCTGACAAGAGCTATTCAGAGGCCCCAATGATAAAAAAAATTAATTAATATAAAATAAAAAAAAAAGGCACATTCCCCATGTTCCAGCCACAGCTAGCATGTGAAGCTCTGCTGATGGCTACCTTGTGCTTTTCAGCACCCGTCTTTGCCTAGAGGATTAACAGGCAAGTATAATGGTAACTTTTTATTAGTAAATACTGCCTCACAAAGCACAGCATAAAAGTAAGAACACAGATAAATGCATCAGTGGGGATGGTCTCCACATGGGATTTTAGGCCAAATATGCTCACTAGTGTGGGAATTCAATCACATAGAACAGCTAGAAGAACAGATATCAGGGTGTTAAAGAAGGTTTCCTTTGCCTGTTTATGGCAGACGACTCAGTCCTAAATAGAAGGAGCTATTGATCTCCTGGCTGTGATACAAAAAGCCAGTTTAGAAAATCTATAGATCACGAACACAGGTGGCTACAAACAAAAATCATGGCAGCAGCCAAGGACAGGATGCTTCTGGCATTATCTAGAGATTGTCCAAAATAGCTTAACCTAAAACAGGTATCCTTAGACTTTTCTGAGGACACAGTTAAATTATCAGCATGTTAAGAAGCTCCTGAATGAAATGCATCCATGCCCTCAACAGAAATCAAAGCCTCGCTGGGGAAATAGATTGTACGGTAAGTTTAACTCCCAAAACTGAAACTGTAGAGGCACAGACGCAACAAGTAGCTTTTTAGATGACCAGCAGCTGTTCCTTCTTGTGTAGTAAAAGAAACAATGTTGTAATACATTACCAAGATTAATTATCATTAAGATTCCAAGTTTTGGCTCTGTTACATCTCAGAAACAAGTACTTCTAAAAAGCTTTTTATAGCAACATTTGTAAACGGCTTCAAATGTGACATTCTGGTTGGTTTAAGCGGTTTATACCTTTGTGCAAACTATTAGCACTGGAATGCCCAGGTTGTGCGTGAGTGTGTTTTCCCCTAGTGGTAACACAACGTCCTCATCCTCTCCTGCTGTTGGGGCTCGTCTCTGTGGGGAGGATGGGGTGGCATCCTCTGGTTCTGTGTACTCTTGGAAGGCTTTTATCACTAGAAGACAAAATAAAGGGGAAAAAAGGGTAAATTGTGTGTATTAGTGAACGCAAAGCTCCAGATCTATAGAAATAAAGAAAATTAGTTCAGTATTCAGTGTCTCGACCCACTGTTTTTATTTTTTCCTTTCCATTCTCCTCGCCTGGCATCTAGCACTTCAGCACTGACAAAAAAAGCCCTAAAATATAAACAACACTAAGGTGACAAATGTGGTCTGACCTCAGGGACTCTGTAGCACTGACAGCATTTTATAGGTGCACATTATCTTTGCTTGTAACTTTGGAAAGAGCAATGAGCCACTTGCAGCTTCTTCAGCACTATAAACTTTGTTTTATAGCAGTTTTAATTGCTGTGCAAGGCCTCAAACTGTGTTCCTCAGATTAGATCATAGAGTCAACACAAATAAAGCTTAGTGGTATATCAGGATAAGACTATGTCTGCCTAGTGACAGTCTAAATTTAAATGTTCACACAAGTAGTCACTGCTGTGTATACATTGTGTAGCATCACAGAAAGAAAATTACAATGTTACATTTCCAGTTAAATAACATGCCTTGTTCAAAGACAGAAAAAGACATCCTTTATTTTCCTCTTGTGCTGATCCCAGCTGTCCAGACATTTACAAAGCTGCAGTGTGAAGGGTGGGGGTTTACGCAGGAAGCCATGGCCTATTTCCTCAAAAGCTAAAGCCAGATTGACTTGGTGTTTAGAGTCAAGCCCTTTACTTTCAGGCAAAGAATTTTATACAGGGGATGAGAACTGGTCTGAAAAGCTACGAGAACCCTTCTTAAGATGCACAGCTGCACAAATCCAGTACGTATGCACAAAAAGTTCATAGGCCAAATGGGACTACCAAAGGATCCAAACATTCCAAAATGTAGTAAATTTATTGAAAAAGACCTGATCACACACTTGGTCAAAGCAATGATGAATGCTGTTCACATTATGCTTGGCCTATACTGGAAGACTTTGAAAAGATAGATTCAAGCCTCAAACCCCTAATGCTTTCATATATAAAGACAATGTTTTTTTTAAGTCTGAGTTTTAAAAGGCATAGATAAGATAAGACAAGACAAAATAAAAGACAGCAATACTAAACATTTTGATTTTATCAGAACACAGGAAAGACAAAAAAAGCCTGAATTAAGGCAGCTTCAAGTTTTATGACAACCATGCATGCAACACCCGAGATAATGTGAGCCGCGTCTCAACTTTCCTTTGTTTGCAACACACACACACACAAAAAACCCCTTAAAAGTTATTTGGTACAACTGATTAAGGCTGAGAATATTGTAAGTAAATGGAAAGAAAAAATATATTACTTTGGGCAGCATGTACAGAAACATGACATTTTGCAGTGATTTCAAAACAGCAACATTTAATGCTGAAAGGAGAGATGATTGGTGGACTGTCACTTTAAAATAAAAACATTAAAGAGACAGACTTTGCCCCACTAAGACCTACTTATCTGTTCCACAAACAAGGGTGAGGTCAAAATGCATCAGCGGTCTTCATTAAGGACTTTTCAAATACTTTGTGTGTACTACATTTTAAGTACTGCAAAAGCACCAATCAGTATATATTCTTTCTAAATTCGAAGGTATACACTTGATGTCAGTAAAAGTTCAACTTCAGCTAAAAATAAAGTAGTCTTATGGCCAGACTAATTTCACCTAATAACATTTGGTCTTGGATGCTATTGTTAAGTCAAACTGAACTTCTACAATGCTCTTCAACTGTTTATTATATACAAAAACTGCCTCAAAACATAATTACTGCAACTGCAGATAAACAAGCCTATTACTAACAGAAGTCATGGACGCAAATAGTTTTCCATTCAACGAGCGGTAGAGAAGCAGTAGGTTTATCCTGTTATTTAGTTTGAGATGATTCCAGCAGCCAGCCTACTTTATTTACAGCAGAACAGAGCACGAGTCAGAACGTCCAGCCCACTGAATTTTGAGTTACGTCCCTTCCTGTCCCTGACGCTGCTGTAAGAGGGGAGGAAACCATGATGCAAGATGACTGCAAGACTCCCTGGACAAAAGCCACTCACACACTTCCAGTCTGTCGGTCTGACTCTCACTCAAACACTCGTGGTCACACGTTTAAAATCTGACTAGTCCTCACCATCTGCTATTTACATTATCGTTTACATGCCAGAAGATCCTTTATTTCGTTGAGAGGCCTTGGCTAAATTGGACAGGGATCATCAAAAATGAAATGTTAAGAGAAGTCTGACAAACAAGTCAGTCACCCAAAACGGACCAAATAGTAAACACAACACCACCACCACCAACAACAGTAGTCACAAAACAGCAATCCACACAGGGTATGAGGTCTACATTCCAGGTAGGAAAGCTTTCTGCTACATTATATCAGCCAATTGTAATTTTATTCCAATACAACTACTCAAAGCGAAAGCAAACTTGTGGGCTAACTGAAAGTCATTAAACCAATTATTAGTGGACAAAATGACAGAAAGCAATTCAGTGCGCTTTAGTCATCAGTTATTGAGCAGCTTCTCTTTTCTTTTTCACACGTTTTTCTGCAGACAAGGCTACTTGTGTTGGCATGTTACACAGTGACAATCTCTCTGAACCTGTGCTGTCAAACTCATCTAGCATATAACCAGTTTTACTTCTCTGTCCAATCTCTTTTGGCACTTTTAAGAGCAAAAGCAGCAGGCAATGTTTGGGAGCTGACAAGAACATTGAGCAAACCCTGGAGGTTGAAATAAACTTATCTGAATACCAACAATCTTTCCAAATACAAAAGAAGCGTTCATAAGCATGAGATGCCCCAATTCTAAAATTAACAGGAGAACAACATCTGAGTGCATCACAGTCATTGATCTGCAGAACTTGCCTCCAGCAAGAGCACACAGCTGAGGATCATGGGCCTCTCTGATGATGACCTGGAATCCACCTCAGCAAAGTGTAATAACATACAGTCCTTGCCTTCGATGCTATACAGCAACCAATCAGCAAGGAGTCCAGCGGTTATTATGTAACACTACCATTGCATCCACCATGGGATGCTTTAGGCACATTTGTTTTTTTCCTTTACGTTTTCGCCTTAAAGAGTCAGTTCAAGTCAGATTTTTGCATTTTGATATATGAAGGAAAATGACCAGATTATAACAAATCGCCATTTCAATAAGTGGATCTGCTTCAACAAAACAGATCTATTTGGAGATATGCTAGTTATTGATATTTTAACAATCTGAATGTGTCTTTTGAAATGCTCAACCATGACCGATGCCAGCTACTTGACCAAAATGTACACATTTCTAATGCTGAGGTTTCAGGGGATGTTAGTTTTTCACTCTATAAGCTACATGCATGAATGCAGGTATGAATGTAAAGCTAGATCAACAAGAGTGTATGTGTGTGTGTGTGTGTGTGTGTGTGTGTGGGGGGGGGGGGGGGGGGGGGGGGGGGGGGTGTTCTAAATACAAGCCTTGCGTTTATTATTGCTGTATATGCATATATTATTGGTGTATATGTAACTTACTCTTCTGCTCCATTTCTCTCATGTTCTCAGGTGGAATCTTGAGCTTGTCCACATGGTCGCGCAGGACACTGGCCCACTTCTGCAGCGACTCCATAGTGGTCCAAGGTCGTGACATATCCACAACAAACACAGCTAGACAGTCAGGTAGCGACTGAGCAGTAACAGCAAACTTAAGAAGGCCTTTGTGGTATAGGTCCCCATCCAGGATCCACACATTACAGCGTGTAAGGTCTGCAAGAAGAAAGTAAAATGCTAGTTAAACACAAGCACTAATAATAATCAGTTTTAAGGTGGAATTATTTTATAAAGGTTCCTGCAGATTAATGACAGAGACCACATTCAAGGTTCATCAGTGAATCTCACCATCCCTGTCCTCATCGTGGACACTTAAGTGCAGATACTCCAGTCCCCTCCCCTTCTTGTTGTGCTCAGCTCCTTGAAGTTTGGCCATGAGTGTCGTCTTTCCTGAACCATCCTCACCTGCAAAATATTTTATTCATAATACAGATAAATAGATTATATTTGTGTTATTTTTAAACAACAAATTATATGACATAAAAAAAATGCACAAATGCATTTCCGTTCCTTTCAAGGAGGATGTCTAGGCTTTCCACAATGTACACTCTCTCACACAAACCTGCCTGATGAGAAGCAGCATTTCTCACATTTTCAGAGGGCCTGTTCGAATAAATATGACCCCACCCAAGAAGAATACCCTATATTCTTCTGTTTATTATGTCTGTCTTTAGTTCAAACCTCAGCCCGGGGTGGGGGTTAAGCAGCTCAAAGTGCAATTCAGAAACGTGCAATCATTAGATTTTGCAGCTGCTTTGCCCTCTTCTACCTCTCAGGGTTGACCAGCACAAATAAACTGCAGAAACTTCAATTTTCACACATGTAACCAATACTCACCAAATATCAGGATATTTTTTCCTGAAGGCAATTTTGAACTCGATCTAGTTGAAACTTCACTCAGTATTGAGGACCTACAGATAAGAAAAAGACAGGTAGATTTTTATATACAAGTCACACTGACTGTGATCAGACTGACAGCAGCTCCTCATCTCAGAGCAGTCAAACGTGGTGTCAAAACTGTTAACCGGTAACTAGTTGGACACACCTTAACTTCATTGATTACGATCACTTTTTGACTCTTTGAGCCGGTCCAATGATGACTCCAAGACAGCACAGAAGCAGGAAATGATAATTCGTTTCCATTGACCGGTACGACAGAATTAAGTAGCTCAATCCTGGATCCATGAATTTACCGAGGAGCAACTATTATCTAAAGACGCTATCATGTTTTTTTTTTTTTTTTTTTTTGCGTTTCTCTTTAAATTAACGGGTTTCTAAGGTTTACGTTACTATTAGCTTACTGTATCCTGCATCAAGACGCTAACTAGTATTTAGCTCTTATCTTGACATAAACTATCAAGGTACTAGTTATTTGAATGGCGCCCTGGAAAGTGTCTAACGTTCACTGTATTAGTAAAACTCTGCTAGGTAACTACAAGGCAGTGTTAGCTTAACATCAGGAGGAGCAGCAGCAAACCTGCTAGCCGATGTTAGCTGATCTGCTAACAGACTGACCGCTCATCTTCAGTTAGTGCTAACGTTGGTACTAGCCGGGCCGGTGTTTGATAGGGAAAAACCGGCAGTGACAAAGCAGAACCATGGCGGCTGTGCTGTTCTGAGAAGGCCCTGCGGAAGCATGAAGTCGTTAAAAGAGTAGCAGGACTTGCCAGAGAGTTTGCCCTTCTTCCTCTTCGTTGTTGTTGTCTCCTGTCCCAGCTGCGCCCGGGAGCTGTTTCTCCAAAACGGGAGCCATCTTCTCTTTCTACAACCACAAAGGCAAGGCCCTGCTGCTTGGCCACCAGTAGCACCGCCTTCATCCGAGTGGCCAAGGGTGCGTTACATTCTTCGTCTGCCGCGGCCCGCCGGAACCCCGTGTTTCTCCTCTGCTATTTCACTTATTGTAATGTGCTTTTATTCATTTGTTTAATATTTATTATTGATGAGGACCGCCTTTATTGAATAAACTAAAACTTTTATTGATATATATGAGTGTAAAAAAGTTTGCACAGATCAGACTGTTTTATGGCACTGACATGGGGTCAAAATATCTAGTTGTCCTTCTGGCCACGTTCCAGTAAGTGACGTAATGGCAGTTTTTTCTTTCTTTAAACAGCTGATGGAGAACATTGTGATATCAATAATTGACTCGGGGCAAACATTTTACTGGTTTCTGTCATTTACACTTACTATTCGGTGTTAATTTAACCTATAATTCCTCGTTTTTAGCAACAAATGCATAATGAGTGTATATTTTAAAAATATAAGTATTACTGATTTTACCGAAGTTTTAAAGTGAAAAGTGAAAATATAAGTTATACTATTTGATTGATCAGGGTTTTATTATCATTATTATCATTATTGTAAATACATTTGTGTCCAACAATAGTGGTATTTAGCAGGTCTCCAGTAGATGATGCTATTGCTCAGAAATCCGTCTTCACCACGAGGTTATTACGGTTAACCAAAATGTAAAAATAAAACTAGATGTGGAAAACGGGCATTCCAGTTAACTAAAATAAAATAAACGCTAGAATTTCAGAAAAATTAACAGATAAAATTAACTGAAACGGTTTTGCGATGTGATAAATTAACAAAATGAAATAACAACATTTAGTAATAGGATTTGTTAATTTAGTAAAATATGTTATAAAAAAAGGGCTTTGATGGACATGTTTACTGAGTTTTTAAAGGTCTCCAAGGCTGTGAGTTAACTACTTTCAAAAATATTTTAGATTTTAACACCGATACCGATTTTCCAGTATCAGTAGGTATTACAATAACACTGAACTAATAAAAACGAAACTAAAACTAAACATTTTCAAACAGTTAAGCTACACTGAAACATGGAAACTCACTATGGGAACTAACTTAAACTAAAATGAATTGAAACAACAAACAAAAACTAAATGAAATAAGATCTCTGTCTCCACTAACGCTTTGGAAATTCTAATAGTGAAAAAACAAACTTGCTACCATTTCTTTTTGATTTATATGGTTACAATTGGGTCTAAAGGCCACAGCCACAGCACAAGGAGTGATCCAACAAAGGCTTAGATTGGGAAGGTTTTGTTGATCATTATTTATCCATCTGACATCCCAAAACTTAAATCAGTGGGTGGGAGAAGATGCCGTGTACTGTGTAATGTGTACTCTCATCCAAACTCCTGCAACTCTGAGGCACATCTTTACAAAAACCAGCCTGTCCCGAGGCTGCTACACCTGTACACACAATCAGGTCTTGCAACAACTGGTGATTATCCTAGAAGGAAAGTGAATAACCACAAGTGTCTTCGCTCCCCCATTCCCTGGACCATCAAGCATCTGGTCATGGTCGTCTTCTCAGAAGATGTTATAGTTCCTGTAAGATATAGTTGGAGAGGCAGATAAACTTAAACTATGCTGAAACAATTAGCTTACCAAGGCATCCTTGTGGATGTTGGGTGACATCACCCTTCAAGAGGTGTTGTTGGAAATAAATCAACAAAACACTCAGGATTGGACCATCACCTACCTGACAACCCCAATGAAGTTGTTACCACTCTTCCACTAAAAATACCAGGCAATAAACAGAGCTGATGTTGTGGTCTGTAAAGACTATTAATGACCGTGGTGTTAAAAATCTTGAAATGTTGAAAGGCCCAAAGGGCTGCTCGGGCTTCCCTTTCAGTTGTATTATACTCACACCAAGCAGGAGGAAACTGGGTGACCAGTGCCGAAGGAATCTTCCTGTAACAAAACAGCAGTAACTCCAACTCCACTAGAGTCAACAGACAGCTTGAATGGTGTGCAAAAGTCTGGAGCTGACAGAACGGGGGTGCTACAGAGGAGAGCTTTATGGTTTGACAGGCCTCAAGCCACACTACAAGATACTGGTTTGGGCAAAGGCAAAGGCTGAACACAAAGAAGGACATGACACAGGTTTAGATTCCGATTAATACCATTTATTAATAAAAAGGGAGTTTAGGAAGAAGCCACATAAATCAGCTCAGCCCGCATACTTCACAGGTCACTTGTTATCAAGGGAGATAACTGGATCTATGCCTTTAAGATCTATTACCTTTAAGGCATAGAGCTCACATGCACATATGATTTAGAAAATAAAAATGCCAGAGTAACATAATAACAGTATTTATCTAGAGTTCTTACATATGAGCAATTCAGGATTGCCAAATAAGAATGTTTCAGTATCAGAATAGATGATTGTTCATAAAGCGCAGTAGTAGCCTGTTTGAATTGGTCATATGAGGAATAAAGCACCCCTTTGTATTCATCTGAATGGCTGAGGCATAACACTAAAACTCACTTACTCATAACTGACCCCATTTGTTGTCACGGTCCTGGGTCTCTGGCCCAGCGTTTTCAGTTTACGTTTTGAGTTCTTAAGTTATTCCTTTATTATGTTGAGTAATTGGATTATCTTTTGGTTGCCTTTAGTTTATTTATGTTTCACTTAGGTCTTCTGTGATAGTCTGTCATGTTTCTTGTCTTCTTGGCCATGTTCAATGTCAATTCAATGTCCTGGATCCTGTGGACTTTCCTCCTCTGACGGCTAGCCCTCGCCATCCCGCTGTGTCGCTGAGGTCTGCGCCATCTCCACCACTACGCCCCCGGAGCCGCGGCGGGCAACCCGACGCTGTGGTGCAAACTCACCGCGGAGAGCTGTGCTTTACCCCGGCTCCTCGGAGAAGAGGACCCACGGCGCGGCTACCTGGGAGTCACTCACGCAGTCCGGCTGGCGCATCTCCATCTGAACACCCCTGGTGTCGCGGCGCGGGCGTCTCAGATGGCCAACAGCCCTCGGTGGCACCTCCTCTCTCCACGCTGGTCCTCGGGGATTCCATCATCAGGAACGTGCGGATGAGGGGGGCGCTCACGCTGTCGTTCCCGGGAGCCACTGTTGTTGACATAGTGGACAGAATTCCCAACATTCTGGCATCCCACCCACAGGTTAACCGGCTCATCATCCACATCGGCACCAATGACATCCCCAAACAGCAATCTGAGCTGCTGAAGTTGGACTTCCTCGAACTCTTCAGCCTCCTTGGTCAGTTGCAGGTGAGTGCTTTTATCTCTGGGCCCACCCCCACCTGTGGCAAAGGGATAGGCCGTTTCAGCCGGCTGCTCAGTCTTAACACCTGGCTTTCCTCTGCCTGTATCTCCCACGGCGTGGGTTTTATTAACAACTTTGATGCCTTCTGGGAGAGGAGGCATCTTTTTGGGGCAGACGGGCTCCACCTCAACGCCTGGGGACGCCGTTTGCTGTCCGCCAATTTGGCATTTGGCGTACAGCACTCCCGCACATCGCCACTGTCTGCCACTGACTGATGTTCCGCTGGTCCCAGCTCCTATATTTGTTCCACTTTTAACAGTAATACACAAAACTCTGGACTAGGACCTTTCTCTCCCACAGTCAACACAATACCCGTCATAATCACAAACAGAGAGCAACAGAATTATCATAAATCCAGTAACTCCAAAAACATTAATAACCTCCGGCCTCTTCAAAAATATCAACATCCATCCAACTCTATTGTCAAAAATCCACCAGTCTCAATCAGTATGGCACTTTTAAATGTACGCTCTCTATCGAACAAGTCTTTTATTATCAATGATTTAATTTTAGATAATAAACTTGACTGTTTATTTTTAACTGAAACATGGCTGGGCTCGGATGCACCAGTTGTTCTCACTGAGGCCTCCCCACCAAATTTTAATTTCTCTTTTTCTATTAGAAGTGGTAAGAGAGGTGGTGGGACTGCATCTTTAGCCAACAACACACTCACCACCAAACAAATTTTATTTGATCATTTTACCACTTTTGAATTCCATGCTATTGTTTTCAGCAGCCCTCCAGTTTTATCTGTAACAATTTATAGACCACCTAAAGACAGCGCTGCTTTTATCAAGGAATTCTCAGAATTTTTAACAAACATACATTCAAAATATAATATGATAATTTTAACCGGTGATTTTAACCTGCACATAGATAATCCTTCTGACCCTGCAACAAAAGAATTCTTAAACATTCTTCACTGTTTGGATTTTATCCAGCACGTCACGCAGCCGACTCACAACAGAGGACACACTCTGGACCTGGTCATCACCCATGGGCTGTCCACCAGCGTGTCCTCTGTTGTTGACTTGGCTGTCTCTGACCACTACTGTGTGTTTTTTAACATCACCGGTTTTATTCAGCGGAAGACCTCGGTGCGAACTGTGAGGAGGCGCTATCTAACCTCTGAAGTGGCTGCAAATTTTACCAGGGTTTTAGTCAAATGCCCCCCTGTAATTTTACCTGCACCCTGCGATTTGATTTTTAGTTATTTTAACAGCAAACTGAAGAAAAGCCTTGACTCCGTTGCTCCACTCACCACCAAAAAGATTAACGTAAAACATACATCACCCTGGAGAAACGAAGAAGTCAAAAAACTCAAAAGAAATTGCAGGGCAGCAGAAAGGAGATGGAGGAAAAATAAAAATAATATCAACCATCAAATATTTTCCGAGCAACTTAAAATGTACAATAATACATTAAGGAAGTCAAGAAATTCATACTTCGCCAAAATAATCAGTATTAACAAAAATAATCCCAAGGTCCTCTTTTCCACCATAGATCATTTATTTAACCCTGATTTTAAAAGCTCCAAAAGAACCCCCACAGACTCGCTCTGTGAGCAGTTTGCAGACCACTTCAGGGGAAAGATCAGCGCCATCAGATCTGATATTTTATCTAATCGCGATATGATTGTAAACACATCTGAGGGCTCGATTGTACCTGAGGAGACACTGGACAGCTTTGTCCTGGTTAATGCTGAGAACTTTCAGAAGGTTTTCTCCACAGTGAGACCCACCACATGTCTTTTAGATCCAATCCCTTCTTCACTCTTTAAAACACTTTATGGATTTTTTGAGGCTGAGCTTTTATACATGATGAATTGCTCTCTTCAGTTGGGTGTCTTCCCTGCTGCCTTTAAAACGGCGGTGGTGAGGCCCCTTCTGAAGAAGAGCAATTTGGATTGTAATGATTTTAATAACTACAGACCTGTATCCAACTTACCATTTTTAAGTAAAGTCTTAGAAAAACTTGTTTTTACTCAGATTACTGATTTTCTCAATGATAGACAGATCCTGGAGATATTCCAGTCTGGATTTAGGGTGAACCACAGCACAGAGACTGCTCTCCTAAAGGTTTTAAATGATCTTAGATGTAACTGGGACGCCCAAAAGCTCTCAGTCCTGGTGCTACTGGATCTAAGCGCAGCCTTTGATACAGTAGACCACGCTATTATTTTAAACAGACTGAAACACATGGTAGGCCTCTCTGGTGCTGTACACAACTGGTTCACTTCCTATCTCTCTGACAGATCTTTTATGGTGAGTATGGATACATGCTCCTCTAAGATCCATAAAATGACATGTGGCGTGCCTCAAGGGTCGGTTCTAGGCCCTGTACTTTTTAATTTGTATATGTTGCCTCTCGGCAGTGTCATCAGGAGGCATGGAGTGAACTTCCACAGTTACGCTGATGACACGCAGCTGTACATCTCCGTGTCTCCTGATGACACCAGACCAATGGATGCCCTTTTTAACTGTATCTTGGATATAAGATCTTGGATGGCAGAAAACTTTTTACAGCTTAACCAGGACAAAACTGAAGTTTTAATTGTCGGTCCTGAGGCTCAGAGAGAGAAACTCTTGTATAATTAGAGGCATTTTCACTATGTCCTTCGCTACAAGTGAAAAACCTGGGTGTTATTTTTGACTCTGAGCTTGGTTTTATCCCACATGTTAAACATGTAACCAAAATTGGATTTTATCATCTAAAAAATATAGCCAGAGTCCGCCCTATTCTCTCTCGGGCCAACACGGAGATGCTGATGCATGCTTTTATTACCAGTCGCATTGATTACTGTAATGCCCTGCTCTCTGGTCTTCCTAAGAAGAATATTTCAACTTTACAACTCTTGCAAAACTCGGCAGCTCGTGTGCTGACGAAGACCAGAGGGCGGGCCCACATTACACCGGTTTTAGAATCGCTGCACTGGCTCCCCGTGTCTTTCAGGATCGATTTTAAAGTTCTTTTATTGGTTTTTAAATGTCTTAATGGTCTTGGGTCTTCTTATCTCTCAGATCTGCTTTTACCATACGAACCCTCGCGGACCCTGAGGTCCTCTGGTACTGGCCTTTTGATTGTCCCTAAAGTCAGGACACATACTCACGGAGAGGCAGCTTTTCAGTGGTATGGTCCTCGTCTGTGGAACAGCCTGCCGGAGGAGCTCAGGGCCGCAGAGAACGTACATGTTTTTAAGAGCAGGCTCAAGACCCACCTTTTTAATTTAGCTTTTACTTAGCGTTTATTTATTTTTTATGCTTATTTATTCTATCCTGTTATTCTATTATTAATTTAGGATTTACCTAATATTTCTTGATTTTATTCTTATTCATTTTTTAATCTTCTTACTCTATTTATATTTATATTGTATCCTGTTCTTATTTATTTTATCATTTTACCCTGTATACATCGTATTGCGTCATATCTCCAGTGTTTCCTCGGATGGCGCTCTCTGCACCGGGGCTGTTATTGACCGTGGCTGCTGGGTCTCTGGGGTCCTCTCAGCCTGGTTGGGGGGCTCCTTTGCCTCCCTCCTGCTGTGTGCCCAGCCCGGAGGCTGCGGTCTGTGACCGGCTCCCGGTGCAGACGGCTCTCTGTTATAATGTTTCCTCACTTGGCTCATGCGAGCCCAGCCCAATTTTTACTCTTTAAGTGTGCGCGTGTGTGTATGTGTGTGTGGGTGGGGGTGGGGGGATATATGTGTATTGAGAGTGTGGGGAGTGAGTTGGAGGGTGGGGTGGGCTGCTTTTAACTATGTAAAGCACTTTGTGCTACATTTTTTCTGTATGAAAAGTGCTTTATAAATAAAGATTGATTGATTGATTGATGTTGTGAAATTGTATTGTCATGTGTGCTTTCCATTCTGTTTCCTGTTTTATTTTGATAGTCTCTGTCCTATGTCAGTGTAGTCAGCTTTGTTTCCTTTGCTTCCTTTGTCTCGTTATGTTTCATGTTTTTCATGTTGTTTGTTTACTTCACCCACTTTAGGTTAATGTTAGTTTTGCTTCAGTTTGCCTTGCCCTTTGTTTGTACCCTTTTTACCAGCCTCATTAAACGGCTTGCTTTTTGTTAATACCCAAGTTTTGGTTCCACGTTCCTTTTGTGTCTGCATTTTGGGTCCTCTTTACAAATTCCTATAGTGTGCCGCCGCATACTGTGACATTTGTGTTACTGTATCACTCAAACTATACCCTTTACTTACAGGAAGAAAATTACCTGGGACAACGTTTAACCAGTAACAACAACACTGATGACATTTTCACTTGGCAGAGCACAACAACACACCTTTGAAAAAAAAAAGCACAGTGTGAACATGTGCAGCACAGGTGTCACCTCACTTTGGTAAAAGAATCTAGTTCCTTATTGGCGAGACACTATAGGGTGTCATTATGTCTGTGTGCCACACCCTCTGCTCGATAGCTCTCATTACAAGGTGAACTTTCTCTCAGGTATGTTTGGAGAGTTTCAGGTTTTGAGAGTTGAAGTGCTCAACATACAAGGACACCTGACTATTCTGAAATGAACAAATATGTTTTTGTTTGTTTTACAGGTCAGAGTATTGACTGTTAATTTATGCATAGGAATGAAAATCTAATATAATGAAAACATGTCCAGAGTTTTCCCTCTCTTACTGAACTGTGGCTTTTTGCACTCTTGAGTGGAGAGCTATTGACCCGTATCATGTTGTAGCTTCCAAACACCTGTTTCTTTATTTCTCTGTGTTTCTTTCATTTTTTCAGTCTAGCTCAGCTGAAGCAGGAGTTGCAGACAGATGAGCTCTGGACATTAACACAGAAAGTCTGGGGGATTTTCCCATATGTCTTTGTGTCCTGGCTATGTGGAGTAGAGTGGTTGGCTGGGATGGTGGTTATTCTCCAGGGAGTGCATTCCAGAGCTTTTGCATCATGTGAAAGTCAGCCTTTGCTGCCCCTTTGTCACTGTTTAGCTTTGCTGCCAGGAGGAAAAACAAACAAGATTGATTTTATTTTTGTAAAGCTTGAAAGCACAACTTCGTCCTATTTGGAACAAGTATGGGACAGAAGCTATTTTCAACTGCTCCTGTATTCATAAGGGGTCACCACAGATAGCTCTGCGTGTTTTATTTGCCAGATTTTCTTTTTCTTTTTACAGCTGATGCCCTTCCTGACCAAACCCCAAAGAGATTTGTGTCTCCTCCCGGGATCAGTGGCAGGATATATTTTACAAATTGTTCTGTCATCTCTTTGAACAACTTGTAAAATACTCAAATGTCTGAGAAGATTGAGTACAGAAGATAGATTTGCTAGGTATATTTCTGACAGTCGCATATGTTTAATTTAATTTTATAAATCTGTTGAACGTCTATTGAATTTGTTATAAATTCTATTAAAATCTCATAAATGAGCAAATAGCTTTATAAATATCTGCATTAAATATTATTTTCATGCGCAACAATGTGTCTGTGGCTGCAGAGATGCTGCCTTGTGCTATCAGCTTTTATGCCAGGAGAGGGCGCTGTCTCCTCAATAATGTGGTCTGTCCTTTGAAAATCTACGTAAATCTATTTATTTAGAAAGCCGTTTCTGTATTGAATTAAAGGATTAAAATAAGAGTAAAAGGGCAGAAAAACATATCTGGGATACATCACATGCATCACTGAATAAATGCTGACGGATTTTTGGATGTTGTGGCAATAGAAAAAGCCCATTGATACATGGGTTGATGCCACGTGCATGAATTAGTTTAAATGAAGGGAAATTCAGCCTCGGTACAGCCTAAACAGGACCTACTAACCCGCCTGGCTGCTTTTCAGATGATTTGTGATTAAATAGCAGTTTGGGGACTTTTGGATGATACAATCAACATGGCAGCCGCATTTCGCATATGAGTGGTAATCCCTTTCTTTCAGTTTCAGGGAAAGAGAAAGTAAAGATAAACGTGTTTGTCATAAAAAGAACAAATCAAGTTTTTCTACATGTAATTCCCACAGCACCAAAAGATGAGACTGTTTGGCCAAGCATGCTTAAGCAGTTTAATTAGATACAGTACTTTTTAAAACTGCTAATAGTGATTCAGTCCACAGCTTTTGATTGATGTTGTTTTAGAAAAATTAAACTTCATTCTTAAGCCCCAATTTCACCTGACACCTGCGTCAGCATACCAGCGTGTCAGTGGCTGACAACATGTTTATCTGAACGGGTCATTTGATGAATTTGTTAAAGTCAGTCACACCAGGCTTGTCCCATTAACACTTAGAAGAAAGATAGCTAACAGACTCAGTGCTTCAGTGTATATTACAAAGTGTGGAGTGGACTTCTCGTACTCTCTATGTCCCCACTTTATGGATGGATGGATTGGTGGATGGATTTAGCCCACAGTGACATACGTGAATAATCATGTATCAACATTGCAGCGCAACTCAAAAACACAGAGTTTTATAGATTCCTGACCGTGTAGCCCTAAAAGTTGTGCTTATTTCTGTGATGTGCAGTATAATTTGCTGACAAACTGGCAAAAGAAGAGCAGGGAGGATTCTTGCTGACAAAAAGACGGGGGAAAACATGAAAGAGTCCTTTTCCATGAAGTGTGTGTGAGTGTGTGTGTGTGTGTGTGTGTGTTGCGCTTAAGTGGTTTTACTGACACAAAGCTTTCTCATGCATAATTTATATTACACCCATACTTCTGTGAGGGGAGGTGGGCACTAACTTGATTTTTTAGAATTACTTTTTTGGCTGAGGAAAAGCAGAGGACACACGCACACTCACACACAGATGCAGTTTCTTAAAGTGTAATAAGCGATGGTCCGTTAATAATCATTCTTAACTTCCCAGATGGCTTTCTACAACAAATTCGCCAGAGTGGGTGTGCGAGGGAGGAGGGGTTAAAGACTGGGAGGGTGTAGATTGCAGACAGAGCGGTAGTGGGGTTGGCTGGATTGTGATATCGACAGATGTCTAGAAAATTGTGTGAGGGGCACTCGTCGGATAGTCTACAACACACGGACCCTAGGCTGCACCTCGGAGAGCAGGGGCGGAATCTGCAGCTGTCACTCCAAAAAGCCTTACCTCCATTACCACATCCAGCCACAGATTGCAAAAGAAGCCGAGCTGGTTACGCACTAGAAATACAGGTAAGTGTCGTCACAATGATTTTTTTAAAAAATGATTTCATTTTTTAAAATGTTTTATATTGAATTTCGAGCAGTGCGATGTTGTAAAAAAGAAAGAAAGAAAGGTCTTCCTACCTGTGATGAATCTAGTTTATCTGCTTTTATCATTCCCGCTGTGCTGCTTTTTTCTTTATTTTTATAGACTGCAGCTGAAAATGTGTTTAATAAAGGGAAGACTTTTTTTGTTCTCAGTTGTTGAATCAGCGTCTTCCAGGCAAGAAGCGCTTTTTAAAAAGTAGGCCAGGCGCTTGAAATCCTTCTGCCATTATAACGAAACCGCAGAACAAAGTTGTTAGTGTGGACGCAGTCAACACATTGTTGTAGAGAATTTCGTATTTTTTTGCACGCTTATGTGCGCGAGAGGCATTTTCAAAGCAGCTGGACACACAAAAAAAGAAGAAGGGCAGAGCAGCTGAGGGAAGCGGTGGGTGGGTGGGTGGCTTTGAAAAGGGGGGATGGATACCCCTCTATAGCTTTTATCCTTCAAATCTTCCAGCATAACGTTAAATCCACCTGGTTATAGCGACTAATTGAAGTCCGCACTAAAGTAGGTCCCGAGCCTGGGGTCGTCTTTTTTTCCCCTGTCAACTTTGTCCAAACCGTTACTTTTATCGGGATGTAACGCCTAGCGAGGAATCACAGTCCTTTGTTACCGGCCGGCACATGCTGCCGGTTACATGCACGCCTCCTTTATCTTCCCGGTGTTTTAGCGTGAAGAATTTTATCTACTTTTTGACCAACTGGAAAATCGGCTTTACACAGTAATAAACTGTTACATTGGATTATTTCAGTGGTCTGAAATATGAAGTCTTCCCACATTATAAAATTTTGCTTTGTCTGACTGGGAGGCCCCGTGACACTGGGAACATGAATGGGCGAATTAAAAATAAATAAATAAATAAATATCCTCACGAACACGATCAGGCACATAATACAAGTAAGATAGAAGCGAGTGGAATAGAATTAAAAAAAAATAAATGCACTTTTTATTTTTTATTTTTTGTTGTTTTAATTGGAAGGTTTATAGAATCCAAATTGCTATATTGGGTTGGCTCTCCGGTATGTGTCGCATCCTGTCATTAATGCCCTCCTGCAGCACTATGGACAGTTCCACTATGGTTGTTCGTACCTGTGCCAACATGCTTCACTGCAGGTGAAAACTCCAGCATGTGGCAGTTTTGCAGGAAAAAAAAAAAATCAATCAATCAAACAAACAAACAAGAACGCTGAACAGTATTTCTGCCTTATTAAATGAAAATGTTCCATGTAAAAAAAAATCTGTCTGTATCTTTAGTGGGAATCAGGGTGTTTAAGTACTCCACTCTTATGAATAATTTAGGCCTGTATTCAGAAAGTCTGCAAGGTTCGCTGAAAACCAATTGCAGGGATGAAACTGAGCTCCCAGTTTTGCTTTAAGGAACTTATGTGGCAATCATTACACTTCACTTCCTCCACAGTCAAAGCATGATCACACGGAAGTACGTGTCTGTAACATATTTTCTGTACTGGCAGAATGACAGTTGTGGTTTGTGCTGAAAATCCACATTTTTCAGCTAGTTTAGATGAATGGATATAACTGCAAACTCTGGGTGATCGCTGCCTGCATGCTGGGAAACTTATGACGCTACTGAGGGAGAAATAGTTGTGCATCTACATCATAGATGTTCAACTCAGACTTGTGGGTTCACTTGGCGCTGATCCTCACCACGCATTCCTTAAAGGGTAGTGGGTCTGCTTGGTTGCCTGATCTCACTGAGGTTCCCATGCGCTGACATTGGTTTTCCAGACAAATTGCAAATGGCAGACATCATTTCCTAATTGAACTTCTGGTTTACTTTAACATAAGACACTTCTTTACTGAAATGAAAGCGCTTCTTCATTTAGTTCTCCTTATATTCCCTCTAGTCATTTAAATGTAATTTCATTAAATTTAGAACACTATAGAACATTATATGCTTCTATTAGATCTAAGAAAAGCTTCAAAACTATGGCATTTCTGCTTTCCGTGTATTTAGTCTAGACATACTAGATTATTTTCATCCATTTAGTGGAATGTTTTAGTTTGTATGGTTTCCTTGTGTGTGCAAGGACTTTTGATCCACAACCCAGGGATGGGGTCACATCTGGGGTACTGGGAACATGAACATATATTAGACTCCCCCTGAACATGAACTTAACATTTACGACTAAATAAAAAGGCCAAAAAGCAATCAATTTCTTATTTTTTCCTCTAGGAAACATCATGGGAGGCAAGCTGAGCAAAAAAAGAAAAGGATATGATGTGAGCGATCCAAAAGACAAGAAGGATGAATCCCCTGCAACAGTTGCAAGTGCAGACAACTCTGCTAAAGGGGAAGGTGGAGCCCCGCCTACAGGAGAAGAGACAACAGCAGAGGCAGGCAACGTAGAAGACGAAAAGGCTGTGACAGCAGAGGCAGCGGTACCTCAAGAGTCCGAAGCACCTGAAACATCTGAGAAGGAACCAGCAGCACAATCAGATCCCCCAGCTGTGGAAGAACCAGTAGCATCCACTGTTAAGGAACCAGTTGCAGCAGCAGCGCCAGAGGATGTAGCTCCAGTTGTAGAGGAACCAGTCGTGGCAGCAGATGAAGCCGCTACAGTAGCAAAAGAACCAGTTGCGGGAGCGGATAAAGCAGCTCCAGTTGTAGAAGAACCAGTTGTGGCAGTGGAGGAAGTAGCTCCAGTGAAAGAAGAACCAAGTGCAGAATCAAAGGGGCCAGCTCCAGAAAAAGAAGAAGCAACTGTAGTATTAGAACAAAGTGCAGCAGTACAAGAGCAAGCTCCAGAAGACCTTGCAGTGGCTGCTGTAGCAGAGAAACCTTCTGCCCCAACAGCAGAAGAATCTGTGCCAGTCGAAGCTGAACCCAAGTCTGAAGAGGTCCATGAAGAAGAACCTGTTGCAGTCGCTGAATCTGTGTCAGAGGCCACCAAAGAGCCAGAGCCCATCCCAGAGACTGAGCCTGAAGCTACTGTGGAGGAGACCGTGGTCTCTGCAGCTGTCCCTGAGCCTGAACTGGTGGCTGAGCCAGCAGCTGAACCAGTGCTGGAGTCAGCCACAGAACCAGAGGAAGAGCCCAAGCAAGAGCCAGAGCAAGCAGCAGAGCCAGAGGCGGAGCCAGAGAAAGAAGAAGAGCCTGAGCAAGTACTGGAGCCAGAACTAAAACAGGAACCAGAGCCAGAGATTGTGGAGACAACAGAACCTGAGCCTGAAACAGAACAAGCCCCAGAGGCAGAGCTGGAACAAACATCACAGCCAGGACCTGAGCAAGAGGCTGAGGCTTTGAAAGCTGCAACAGAGGATCAAGTGGAAGAAACTGAAGCTGAGCCGGCTGTAGCCACTTCTGACGTGAGTGAAGTGGCGACTGTGGGAGGAGACTCTTCTGATGTCACGGAGGCTACTGCAGAGGATACCCTCACTGATCAAGCTGCAAAAGAGGAATCTTTTACACCAGAAGCTCCCAGCACTGAGGTGCCAGATGAGCTCAAGGAAGCAGAACTTGTATCTGAGGTTGTCATCGCCTCTGCGTGCAAAGCTGCTGTCGAATCTGAAAAGGCAGCTGAGCCCTCCGTGGAAGCAGTGCCTCAAGCAGAGCCGGAGGTGGAAAAGAAGTTGGAAAATGGAGATTTAAAGAGCCCCTCTGTTACCGAGGATGCAATTCCATCTGTGAATGGGGAGTGTAGAGATCCTGACACTGCCATGGCCACACAGGCAGAGGAATGTGTTAATGGGGGTGAAATGCCAGAGGAGATCCCTATCAAGGAGCCGAGTGACCTTGAACTGAAAAAGGACTTGAACCTGAGTGGGGATGGTCCAGAATTTCCTGATGCAGTCTCAGACATGGTGGATGGCCTGAGCACTGAGGTCACTCAAGAAGCTTAAAAGCAGGAAGCATCATTCAAATCAAGTATAATCCCCCCCGTGGTGCAAGAAAGCCGTCGAGGTATCACAAACACAGCTATGCTTTCTGAAATGCTGTAATCACTGCAATCTCTTTAGTGGCAACTCAGGCAAAAAGGATGCTTTCTCTTGAGTAACCAAAAACGAAGCCCAACCACTTGAGGATAGAGGGACACAGGGAGATATTTATAGTGAGATGGAAGTGCCGTGAAGAGACTGAAGTTTGGAATTCGAGTACTGAAAGGCAGTGAAGCTGGACAGCTTGGCAAAAAAAAAAAAAAAATACTGGACAGCAAAAACGACATTGTTCAGTAAAATAAAGGAATGTGTCTGTGTGTGTGAGGCCGATGAATATTACAAAGTGGCTTAATGGAAAATCTGTCATTATTAGTATATTATTTGATTTTAGAAACTCAAATATCCTTTCTATTACTATATGCAAAGACGTGATGTGTTTTGGCCTTTTATAGTAATGGTACCTGTAAGGATTGTTTAATTAAAACCAATTGTTCAGAATAGAGAATAAAAAGAGACTGTTTTAGTCTACAGTGATCTTCTTTTTCTTTCAAACGTTCTCTCAGCATCAAACGCATCTGAGGCCTTGGGTTACTAATATTAATAGTACTTTAAGCTGTGACTCAGATCATCCGTCATTCTTCTTTCTTTTACTTTAAAAAAAAGAGAGTTAGATAACAAATATTACGCTTGTGGATACGAGCCCATTTGGTTTGTGTGTCACAAAATCTACTTTGAATTCAATTCAAAGACTTTTTATGAATCATTTGCCTCAAATGGAAATGTTCTAGACATCCATTACATAATTTCATGCATTTTTTTTAAAAAACATTCACTCTGGCCTGGTGGAAATGTTGTAATTTGCAGCTGATTTCTAAATTTCTTTTAGGGTTGAGCAAGGCACTGACCCAACCAGCTCTATAAAAATCTATATTTGAATTGTAGTTTTGCTGCATTTGCAAGAGCGGCAGAGCATCAATATTTACACAACATCAAAAGGGTCAGTTTATTTAGGCTCCGCCTCTACAGGTCAGTGGGTTAGAGCTCAGTCGATTATTTATGTCCACACAGGGCAATGTCCTTTAGGTCACTAGCTGGTGGAATATTTTCAGTTATTGTATGCAACCGGCACGTCACAACTGAGCAAATAAAATGATATCACCGCACACGGTCTATCTTCTGAGTTAACTGTTGCCTCTATCTCTCTGATGTCACCATGGCTTTTGCTGAGGCCATACCAGCACACCCGGCTAACATTTCACAGATCCATACCGGCAAAAGGGGAACTAAAGAAGGGGGGATGGGCAGGGATACTTGCAGGAGGCAGAGAAAGGGAAGAGGGGGAAGGGGAAGAGTGTTGTGGGATGAAAGCCATTGCTATCATGAAGGGAAAAAAATGGCATTCTCTGCTTTTTCAGTTTGAAGTTCACATATTAAAATGACCAAAACAATAAATTCAGGGCAGGGATAAACGTGCTTTGACACTTATCGGAGGCCTTCTTGTAGAAAGCTGCCCTCTCCTGCTGCTCACACTGTCACACCAGACAGTTGTTGCCGTGCAGGTGTTAACGCACATACATTAACATGAGGCAGCAAAATGAAATTAGCGTTTCTGTGCATCTGTCAGTACATGCATGTAAAGTGAGGAGGAGGGCGAGTATGTGTTCTGTGCGTGCGGAGGGGAGCATTAGTGGAGTATAGTGATCCAACCTTGGAATAACTAATGGACTGTGGGTCAGAGCATGAGAAGAGATCTGATAACAGAAGCTTCCCATAAAAGCAGCTCCTTCAAGTGTCCATCCCAGATGTCTCTAGACTGTTAGAAAACAAATCCAGTATACTCCAAGGCAGCAAATTTATGATAGGAATGCTGTGGAGTGGGTTTGGGGGTATAAATTGGAATTTGCTGGCAGGTTTTTTGTCTTCCTTGTGGAAAAATCAGGTCAAAATACCATTTATAATATTTATGACTTTTAAAGTAATTAGTACAACTCATGATGTATTTCCTAAAAAGACAGTTTGGCAGGACCATGACTGACCCCTGCTAACCTCCATGGATAAAGGTTTGGGGGAGGCTGACAAAGAGAATGGTAACAGCAAAATTTAGACTTCTATTACTGCATATTAATTAGTATGACTAAGGATTTACCAGATTTCATGTTTGAAACATTATCCCAAAGCCTCATCACTTCCACATTTCCCTGCAGTTCACTTTCCTTTTCTCGTGTGTGTGTTTGTGTTGAAGAACAGGGTACTTGTCCTTTGCATGTTGATTTAAACACTGCCTTAAAGTTGCATAGCCGTGAAAGGCCAGCTGCACTGCCTAGTTACCCAAACACTATGGTCTCTATACGCAAGGTCCTGCACAAAGCTCGGACTGTGTCTCAGCTTCTTTTTTCCTGGTGTGAAGACTAGCCTCCAGGCTTTATCTATCCCCAGCTGAGATGCAAAAGGAAGAAGGAAACAAACTAACTAAAAAGGCCTAGTCCAAAGGCTATATTATAAGGATTTCCATGAAGCACCAAACTACCAGGTTTAAGTGTTGTTGCATGCACCCATATACTTTATTTTAATGGATGTTTTGTTGTTACATCAAATTGATGGAGGAAGGCCAGCATTAACTATACAACAATTAGCATAACTTCCTCATGACTTTATTGTGGCTGTGACCCTTCAGATAAAGCGGCGTCCAGATTTTTGTTTAAAACTTGGCTACTTAGTGTTATCAGCAGGAGTTCATTAGAAGAAGACTGAAATAAATGAAGATGGCATTATTATTATATCATAAAAAACTCAAAGATGTAAAAGATCTTGAAAACTATACTCTTTCCCCCCATGATCCAAAAATGGCAAAAAGAATAAATACATGAAAAGACGTGTTGATTTTGACTGTTTAACCCTATCCATATCCATGCTATACGCTAAGCTTCAGAGACAAGAAGCAAGAACCAAGTCACCACTTTATCTGAAAGGCCGCAAACATGAAACCACAAGGAAGTTATGTTTAGTTCATCGTGGTAGCAACATTTGGTATTATAGGCCATTACTGCCATTACTGCTGAGTTTTTTTTAAAGCTGGTTCCATGAACTAATGATGAATGATGAGCTCATTCCAGCCTGGATGTCCTCAATGTAAAGTATTAATACATTTGTGACAGAGTCAAGTACAAATGAGTGCCATCGTGATCATTTTGGCTTAACTTGATTGAAGTCCTTTACATTATGACTGGATAAGCATGCAGTCATACTGCATTAAAATTTTAGATATTTAGATAATTAATGTTAAATTAATTTTCATCATGTCTTTTTTGGAAGCCTCTTAAAACGTTTTCAGATCTGTAGGATTTTCCAACTCTGGTGTCAATAATTGGACAGTCAAGAAGTATTGGCTTGCTTTACTTCAGTAAAAGTAGCAATATCAAAGTGCCAAAATACTTATAATCACAAAAGTATTTTACTGAAGGCTAAGCACTTACGCACTGGTTTAAACAGTACATGGCAATGTGTGATCTTCTCATTTGTTTGTGTGTAACCAAAGCTACAGTGTGGTACAGTATCTCTCAAATGTAGTAAAACAGAATGAATCCTGTGAAATAATACAAAACTATACATAAGTATAGTTGAGGAAATATAATGCCAGATATAAGTATCTATCTAAATGTATGTTAACCTATAAATCTATGTAGCTTATATCACCTCAAACCCTGGTAATATATGGCTGTGATTAATATATTTCAGAGCCTTTACTTTGCATACAAACATGTCTGACTCTTCACAGACTGTCACTCACGACAAATTTGCCTGAGGCAATATTTAACAGTTTCCACTCCTGTTCCTATCTAGAGGGCAGATATATTTAATGACTCCACTGTTCTGTGTGCTTCTGAGACACAATCTGTCTTTTAATTACCAGAAAGAGGATGTGAGAGTGTGACGGAAGACAACTCAGACTTCTGAAATACTTTGTGTCTGAGAGATATTCTTTTCCTCATTCCATTCACTCAGCTGGCTCAGAGATAACATGAGTCAGGTGGCCAAATTACAGCGACAGCTGATCACTATTTATTATTCAAACACCAGGGCATCAGAGCAGAAGTACAGACGGGAAAACATACACAAGACAAACAGTTCACTCTTCCCTTTTCACTATCTCTCATCCCACACACACACACACACACACACACACACACACACACACACACACACACACACACACACACACACACACACACACACACACACACACAAATGCACACAAATACTGTTGTCTACTGCTTTTACAATTATGGCTGTACAGAGACTTCCTCACTTTCCCTTTATGTTCTCTAAAAACAGTCAGTCAGGAAAACATGCACTAACTGAAAATGCAGCTTGCTTCAGACTCTGCTGACATAAGCGAGCTATGATACAGTATGTCCATTTTTCTGCTGCTCTCTTGTTCTCTCTTTTACTCTCACTGTATGTCTTGTGCAAATAATCGGCATTACTGTCTCCTCTCCTTTCTCCTCTGGACCTGCAAATCCTTTTAGCCTTCTCATCACACACTCTCTCTCTCTTGTTCTGTATCTGGTTCATCCTCCTACCCCCAAATCCATCCATCTGGACATGTGCCCTAATGCTGTCATTGTATCAGGGCGGCCAGAAGCCTATTAGACAGAGCTTGGTGGTAGTAAGGATCAATATTGATCCATGAGGTTAGTCTAATGGGCACTGAGAGCACCAGTGATTCCCCTCTGTCTGCTCAGAGATCCCATCACCCCTAACTCCTCACACATGCACACTTTCTCTTCCTCTCTCTCAACCATGCACACAGACAAAAACGCTGCTTTCTATTCTACTCTGCTGATGCAGCTGCTGCGCTGAATGAGCACTTTACAGCTGCCCATTTCTGCCTGTGAGTGTGTGTGCATGTTTGAGGAGTAAAACTGACCATAAAGATTTATGTAAACCTTAGCTACATAAACATATAAGGGCATGTGGTTTTTCAGCTGTATCTAAATTTATTTCCTTTTAACAAACATTCCAGACCTTTGAGACAATAACAACCGGAAGATTTAGAGCCCCATGTGGAAAAGCTGCTCTAGTACCACGCATAGTTTGACAAGAACTAAAACCAGCACAAAAACAGAAACCTATTTAGGCTATGACATCACAAAATAAAGCAGGCATCAGCATCAATGCCATCTCAATTTTCATTTTGGCTCAACCTCTGCTGAAGTTTTTACTGCTCAGGCTGTTGAATCAGCAACTACTCAGGGCTGCCGTGCTTGCTGGACAGCACCAAAATTAAAATTTGGGTGGTATCACTCGTTCCGGTGGTAAAGTGGGTTGTCCACCAGTTGAAGGTTGGTGGATTGATCCTCGGATAATCCAGTCCGCATGTTGAGGTATTCTTTGGCAAAATACTGAACCACGAGTTGCACCTGATGCAACCATTGGAGTGTGAATGTTAGATAAAAGCCCTTAAGCATAGATAGAAGATAAAAGTGCTTCATGAATGTGTGTGTGAGTGAATGAGACTTGTAGAAGGAAGTTCTGAGTGCAAAAGTAGAAAGGTACTGTATAAGCACATATCCATTTAGCATTTAAACACCACACCCACCCAAGTGTTTTTGCAGACCATGTAAGAATCTTTATTACGACAGTGCCTTGCAACAGAAGATACCAGATATCAGAAGATGGTGAAGAAGATCTGAGCTTTGTGACACCTTGCCACAAAGCTCAGATCATGTCACCAAGAGCCCTGAGCTGACTGTTACTTTGATTTAGAGCTATATAAATAAAATTGAATTGAACTGAATCTCAGACTGGTTTCTTCAACATGACAATGAGCTCACTGTACTCAAATGGCCTCCACAGTCACCAGATCTCAGTTCAACAGATCAGCTTTGAGATGTGCTGGAAAGGGAGATTTGCATCATGACTGTGCAGCCAGCATCGGTAGCATCGTGTGTTGCTATCATGGCAGTATGGATCTCTATATTTAGGTGATAACACAAATTTTAAGATCTGCATTTATAACTCAGTTTGAATTCAGCTGCTGTAGAAGAAGCACTTCAGCATGAGGTGATCTTAATTATGTTTTAAGTTTTGTGCTGTAAAACAAATCTCAATATCAACTTGCTTTTAAATAACAAAGTCATAACTTTGACGTAAGTCATGAAAATACAAATAAAAAGATAAATATGTGTTCTTATGAAAACAACAACAACAACAACAACTGTAAGCTTATTTATTTTCCATCCATTTTCTTCTGCTTTTTTAATTCAGGGTCATTGGTGGGTCGCCGAACTGTCGTAGCGGCAACACACAGATGCAGAAGCATTCACACCACAGGTTAACAAGATGCATGTCTTTGGACTGTGGAAGAAAGCTGAGTTAAAGGAGAAAACATGCAAACCTCAGAAACACCCCAGAATAGATTTGAACCCAGAACCTGAAACAACAGTTCTAACTATCACACTATCACATCCCTGTGCCACCCATTTAGTTTCCAGTAAGATGAAAATTAACCACCACCCAATGTAATATATATATATAACATTTCTGATCTTTGATACCAGTTGTTGGTAAAAAAAAAAAAAAAGCGTTTTATGTGGTCTGTTATATTTCCCTAATTGCCTTTTAACCCTTTAAAGCCGGTTGGAGCAGCACGCTCTGTTTTGCATAACTATTTTTAAATCCCAGTAGAACCAGAACCACGCAAGCTAGGGAAATCATTTTTTTTTCATATGAAACCAGAGGAGTTGTACTTACATCTTATGCCATCAGCTTGTCCTCAGTCACGGTTTCCTTCCACATATAGCTTTGCAAAAATTGCATAAAAAGCGCTTGCAGGAACAGAAACATAATATTCCAGGAGCAGGCTTTGCTGATTCCGATCAGCTGTTCATAACACTTCCTACATTGAAATAGACTTCAGTGTGAACTATCGCATGTCTGCCATTACCTACCCAAAACCGGAAGTGATGTCATTTTCGCGGAAAATGTAGTTTTTTTACTTATAGGCCTTATAAGCCTATACGGGTGTTTTTAAAAGTCATGTTTGACTTTATGCTTTTTTGAATAGTTGCTGGAATGCTGAGAACTCAAATTGCTCTGCTTTAAATAGTTTATTTTGATGCACATGCTGTTTTCTTTGTAAATTTGCATCATCGGATCGTTTTTTGTTTTTTCTGCAGTATATAAAATTGGTGTATCTGAAAAATAAAACTATGAAGACAAAACTATGTATTTAAAGTTTTGAGGGATAAGCCTCTTAAATTTCTCTAAGTAGAAATATATGTTAAAAAAACAAAAACAATTTTCAATTTTTTGGTAGTTTATTGCACTTTTTTGCAATTTATGTAGTTACTATGGACATAATGCATACATATTATTAAAATTTGGGCTATAACAGTTGTATTGATGTATAGCAACTTGAAATGCTCCAAAAAATGGCACTACAGCATGTAAAAATATAAAGTAAGCTCTGGCGGATTTGGTTCTATGGTAGGTCTTAAAGGGTTAAAAGGACATAGGCCCAGCTTCAGACTTCTCTAAAGAGGGTGAATAGAGATGGCCAGTCAAACAAAGCTGGTTTAATTGGGACTCCATCAGCTGTGGGACATAGTATATGATAAATAACATCATACCGCACATACATAATTATAACCAACTTAAATACATACATGCTTTACATAAGAGTCACATGTGTGACTTCTCCTGAAATCCTTGTCAAAACACAGGAACAGAGCTTTAAACTGACCACTCTTCCACCACTTATCTCTCTTAGTCATCGAAAGAGAGTTTGCATACAAGGAGTGTACACAGTGTGTGTTTTAGATTAGAGATGGAAACTTCTTCTGTGTGCATTCACCTTGATGCCTCTAGGCCCTGCAAGTTCCAAGGAAACACAAAGTGAAGAGTTCATTCATTGTTTTTGCTTCTCTAACCTTCCCCTGGTGTAAGGTACACTTTACCCTGTTGGAAATTCTCCTCTTTACTTAAATGCTCACATTAGTGTTCATCGTTAAATTTTGACAAGCGTATAAAAATATCGAGGTGGCAGGAAGCTTTTGCAGTTCTATTTTTATAGAAAAGTCAAGTACTAACACAGTGTTTGTGCCCTTGTAATAACATTTCAATCGTAAATTGTTTCAGAAACAGCCGCCATGGCTGCAGAGGAGTGTCCGCTGGGAAGACATGACCTTCACTGTTCTTTTGGTGAAAACCAAAGCAAAATCAAAGCAGCTGTTTAACACAGAGAAAGTGCACTGGCTCTATGGCCAGTGTACGATTGTTTATATAAATACAGCAAGGATAAATCAGAGGAGAAAAGTGCAGGGGCAGGCAGAGAGAGTGAAGTGCAGGGACAAAGATGGGTTTTGCTGTATGTTCATATATATATATATATATATATATATATATATATATATATATATATATATATATATATATATATATATATATATATATACATATATATGCTAAAAAAAAAAAAAAGGAGAAAGAAAATAGAGAAATAAAGTGAATGCTCAGCCCTTAGGAGAAGCAAGTAAGAGTTAATGGTTAATGGAGTTATTTTCAAACCTGCTGGAGGTTTGCTTGTGCAGGCTGTGTATGTTCATAGGCTTGTGGATATACAACTTTGAAATAAAACTTTTGCACCTGTTTTTAGAATGGCAGCATTATCCCCAGTTTTGTTTTGTTCTTTACATGAATATTTGAAGGTTAAAAGTTAGTTTTGTTTTAGATAAGTTGTAACAGTAAGAGATGAGTCCAGCAAATGTGATAGCTGAGAGTACAGAGAACTATAGTCTGTATGCCGTATATGTAAGTATACAAGTGTGTGTCTGACTGGTAAAATCTAACATACTTACACGTAGTATAGTCAACTTTAATAACATCCATCTGAGTGCTTGTCAAGCAGACATGACACACACCAGCACACTCTCCTGCAGATTCCATTAGTAAAAATTAAATTATTTAGAAGTGATTAAGACTAAATGCAAGAAATGAGTCAACGGCAGTGCTGAAAGTTCAGGCTTCTCAGTAAAATTGAGCTGACAGCTCAGATCCATGGGTACGATTGCCTTTGGCTCCAGATGCCTGTGTTTTTCTCTCATACTATTAATCAGTATTGACACTTATCATTTCCTCCTGAACATGATATTCCCCTCACAGTAACCTTGTGGTTTCAGACTTTGGACACGTGGTATTCATAACCATTTTAAAAATAACTGGGTGATGCAGATCACGAACACCCTAAATGTTGTTTAATAAATCTTATACACCTCCTCTTCGTCCTCTCATTTGCTTTTATATTGTTGTAGGGCTGGAAAAGCAAAGAGATCCAGCCGGAACTGAATATGGTTTGCTCTTTTTTTAACCCGAATATCTCGGTTTCACATGTACCTGCGGTACATTTCATAATGAATTAGGACAAATTTCCATCTTTGCAAAAATACAGATTACTTTAATTTACCAACGCTGTCAAAAGAAGTTATAGTGATATTGTTCATTTAGGTATTTAAACATCAAAGGTCATTAGTTTGAATCACGGCACCATTTTCTCATGGCATTAATTTGATATTTGTGTTTTTATGGCTCCATTACTTTTTAAATAAAGCCTGAGGTCATTTTATAGAATCCTGATGGCGTACACTTATCTAAATCTGACACGTTACCTCTGTTTTGTAAGTAATCTTGTTGTTTTGCCATTTTAGTCATTGTTTCACATGTAAGTGGTTTTTCAGGTCAGATAAAGGTGAAGAACACAAAAGGCACAGAACGTAACAGGAAGGAAACATGACAAGGGGATGTAGGGCAACATTTTTACATGGTGACTATAAGGAGACTGATTGGCACGTAGGGCAACATGACAGGCAGCATTCTTCTCCAAAACATACTTATAACTCACATGTACACACATTTTTTAGAAATAACCCATTTCTACTTATTTCTCTCCAATGAGCCAAAATTTCTTGTGATCTTTAGTGGTTGTTAGCAGTAGATCTATTTTGTCATTCATTTTCAGTCCAGTCCTTGTGCCTGTCCTTGTGTTAACTATTATCCAAAAACTTGGCAGATCTTAGCATGATGTGCAGTGTGACCTTCACAAGTAATCTGGACATGTGGAGGACAAAACAAGAAATGTCAGGTATACAATCTCTACACCAAACAAAAGTCACGTCTTAAAGAAATAGGAATAAAATCCAGTACCTGAGAGATTCATCTTGTACAATTACACAAGAAGTGGACTAGAAATCAGATCTTGTGGAGGGATGAATGCAAGAAATATCTATCTGTACCAAACTGATGCTCTGTGATGCTTTGGGGCTTCATTTCAGCCAATGGTGGCATCTTTTCAAAACTGATAGAAGTATGTTACATGTAACAATAGTGATCCAGCATGCAATACCATATGAAAAGTGCTTGACTGGCATTGGCTTTAATTTTCTGCATGGCGATGATCCCAAAACACAATTATCACAAAGAAGACCTCTGAATGTCCTTCAAGAAGCCTGGAGAAATATTCCTGAAGACTATTTGAAAACATTACAAGAAAGCTTACCTGCGAGCGTTCATCCTGTGTTGAAGAATAAAGGAGGTCATACCAAATATTGACTTAGTGGCTTGTTAGAATTGCACAAACTCTGTTTTTGCTTTTAATAATGTAGTTCACTGTTCGCAAGTTTCAGTAAATCACTGCACCTATTTTCCTTTCAAAATATAGACAAACTAAGGAAGGCTCAAGACTTTTACACAGAACTGTATATCAACTTTACTTTATTTCTCAACGTGAAAAAGTATAAAAGAAAACATTTCCAGTGTTTTTTTGATATATACCAGCCTCAGTGTACTACACCCTATGTTCTTCTCCAGTAGGTTAGTGTATCGGGTACTGGGGATTGTTTTGTGGCAGGTAGCTGTTAAAGCAGTCAGCTGGAAATACCAGCTTAAAGCATCTATCACCTACAGCCAGTTTTCACAGTCCTAAAGGACCATGACAAAAGGTGCTAATTAAAATGGTTTGTTTTTCTTTTATTTGCAAGCTTTTTTTTTTTTTTTTACAGTTCTGGCACAATTAGCAGTGGCACATTAAAACTGACTCCACTCAGTTGCACAATGGTGTTTCACCACAGTGGTTGAGAAGAGTTTGCACTATAGAGAAAGGCTCCAGAATGGCTCCATAAATGCATTCCTGAAAAGTTACAATTGAATTAGCGAAAGGCATGCATGACTCAGTATCTTGTACACCAAATACTTGCACATCCTAAATAAGCTGAATATTGTTTTACATCAGCCATAAAGTGTTCTTTGTATTCCCTTTTGTTTTGGCCTGTCATCATGGGTTTAAGTGTGGAGAAGTCTAAAATGACATGGCAGATTATCAGCCCATCTTTTCTCATCCAGCTCTGTCAACAAAGAGGCAAAGGAAGAATGAGACAGAGAGAAGAAAGATTCATTTCTATTCAAATAACGGAAAAGTGAGAATTTCAAACCCAGTTCCATCAGTGTTTGAGCACGAAGGCTAACAGAAACAGGAATACTACAGAGAAATGTATTTCCTAAAAAATCAAAAATAATTTCCAAAACCAATTATTACTCCAGCTCAGTAATACTCCGTGGTATAATATAAAAATTATACTCCATTACAACAATTTCCTAGTATTCGTTTAGTTTTTCATTTGCTGAGAATGGGTTTTCAGTCTATTCTCATTGTGTATACACAACTAAATTCCAGCTCATCTATTTTTTCAGAGTGAGACGGATAGACTCAATAAAAAGGAATCCATCCAGCCTGGATACATGTATAAACACTTACTCCAATGTAGACAGTAAATCTGAGGTCAGAGTCTTTCAGTTCAGCCTCCCAGTGCTCACCGTTGTTATTACTCAACATTTTAAATTGTCAATTGCATGTGTACTTGCTTAAATAGGTATTTTTTCTGCCTGCAATGGAGGAAAAAAAGGATCTAAGATGCACAGAGTAGATAGGGTGGGGTTTTATTGTATTAGAGAAACAACAGCTTCGCACTGGCGCCTCCTTAACAGAGGCTCACTGAGCAAGTGTTGGGACCTCCTTTTATCACTGACCCCGTGCATGCCTCATTAAACCTCTAAACTCTGTCATAGATCCATCCCAACACACACTCACTCACTCACACACACACGCTACAAAAATGCCCCGTGCCTCCACCCCCCTCATAATGCCCCAGGCCCATGTAGTTGCCATATGTCCATCGACCAGGCACTGGCAGCTTTGCACTACTTTGTACTCAGCACACACATTTAAATCTAAGACCCTGCACAATGACTGCAAGGCATCCACAACACCTCAGGCTTTTGATCCCACTGTTGAGACAGTTGGTTTGGTTTTGACATAACCTAGAGCCATCTGATGTAACAGTGTTGCCCACTAAGAATCGAAAGTGTCATGGTGGGTTTGAGAACATGAGTTTATGGATCAACTATTTCATTCTGGGGTTTCTACACATGTTTTCCAAGCAGTGTCTGTTTCCTTTAAACATTTTAGACAACACAAACAAATTGCATTGAAAACCAAGAGTCACCCTAACATTTTATTTGACAGCGCAAAGTATTCATGCCCATCTAAGATTTCTTAAAGATTAATATATAACTTTTCATGCCTCTTGCTGTAGTTGTGTGTAAAGGAAATGACAAAACTGGATTTGTATGAGGACTGCAAATTTGATCCTAACCTTTTACCCCTCCCTGATCCAGTTAAATCTTACATGTCACAGTTGGATTCACACTGCATCCTGTGAGGCTGACATATTTCATACACATTTCTTTTTTTTTACCAAATAAGTGAAAAATAAACTCCCCAAAGGCCTTCCATGGTTTCCAAACGCAGTGGAAAGACAGGTAATCATTTGACGGAGCTGATTTTCTATCATGCAGGTCATAGTCAACCATTGACAGGCATTCAGTGACGTATGTTGTCATCAGCAACCTTGTTTCAGGGTCAGCTGAGGATTGATTGTTAATAGATAGTTGCACACCATGACAGCTTCGTAACTAACTGTAACACCTTTACTTGCAGAACAATTTGTGTTGCATGGCTTTTAAGAGTGACATTTATTGTTGATTAGTAAAATTTGTCAAACTAAGTGTGGAAAAGAAATATTTCATGTTGTACATTGGAGCTTTGATTTTTTTCAGATTTGGTAAAATGGTCACATTTTAACTAGATATTGATAGACAAAAAAAAAGTTCTGAACGCCTTGAATCAGACTGACTACATTAACCTAATTAATTATTTAAAGTACTGACATATTGCAGCAGAGAACAGGTTATGAAACAGTTGGACAACTCTCAGCTTTGGTTTCTCATTAAGAAGATTTGAACTGAGAAGCTGTGAGTATTTTGACAGATGAGCTGAAATGGTCAAGTCAAATAAAGAGACAGGCTTCAGCCATTAATCTGGTTCGATATTTGACCACTCTTCTTGGCAGAATTGGCAGAGTTAATTTAAATTGGTGTGTTGGAAGGTTTGGTTGCTACCCAGCTTTTAAGCATATCACAGAAATTTTCAACAGCCCTCGAGGTTGGGACTTTGAGAAGGTTATTCCAGAAGCTTAACGTTTGCCTTTTTTATCCACTGCAAACCCAGCTGATATATATATTTGGGATAACTGGCCTGTTGGAAAACCCAGCTGTGTTCTAGTTTCAACCACATAGTTATGCATTTAAGGTGAAGTTGAAGACTTTGGAACTATTTCTTCTTCTTCGTTATTCCATCCAATTTGTGCAATGTATCAGTACCACTGGCAGAAAAACAACCATAGAGCATGATGCTACCACCACCATGGCTCACAGTGTTGGTACAGTGTTCTTAGGTTTGAAAGCCTCACCTCTACTCCTCCAAAACACCTCATTTTGCTTTTTAACACAGGCAGCTGCAAATTTCAGTTGAGTTTAAAGGTGTCACTTTTGAAACAGGGGCTTCCAGTTTCCAGTTCATGGCAGGCTGGAGCCTTGGTGGTTCCTGGGTTGTACATGAACATTCAAAATAATTTCCTCTCATTCGAGGTTGACAGCTTGGACCTTGGCAGACTTTGGTATAGTGGTGCCAAATTTTGTTATTCTGCTGTTTGAACTGATGACCCTGGAATCTGCATTTGTTTAGGAAAGGATAGAAGAGACTTGCCCAACTTGTGAATCTACAGTCCTCGTTCTTAGAGCTTCATTGGTTCCTTTTGATTTTTCCCATTGTTCTGAGTATTGGTTAATCCAGTGTTGTCAAATCCTTTTTATACTGCCAAAGAAAATGGACTAGTTGTTGTCAGTCATGAGAACTAATGAGTTAATAGGTCTTGGGCTTGTCAAGATAAAGGACAAGGTAAAGTAGAACCTTCGGCACAACTTATTAAAAGATGTCAGGATATGTATATATTTGTGCCCGTACAAATAATTTTAAATGTAAATTAGAGAAAATCCAAGATAAATTAAGGCGTGTGCACCCAATGCTTGTTTTTTAATGTCATTAAAGATGTATGCTGTGTAATCATTCAACGTTGAAAAAAAATCATTAAAATCCCCAAATTACCATAACATAACATAACATAACATAACCATGGTTAGTGCATTACTTCTGACCACAACTGTAGGTGGAAAGTCCGGATTAAATAAACAATGAAGATGGATTTATCTCCCCTTCACGGGGGCGCTCTGTCTTCTGACAAAGCCTGACCAGTCGTTGATAGCACAGTGACTCAGCATTGGGCAATGGGACGTGACCCAGATCCAAAACTGCTGTGTGTTTCTGATCGAGAAGTGTCAGGCAGTGCAAGTCAGGATCTGCCATCACTCCAAAGTATTACTGCCACTCAGAGTAAAGGAAGGAACAGCTCCCCTGGCATTATTTAACAAGAAAGCAAACTCAGCTAATGCTCAAAGGAAAGCAGAGAGGGAGTGGGGTCGAAGGAAAGCTGCGCTGCATGTGTTCAGTTCATGTAACTCTGAAGAGGTAACCTCCCACAAAAAACCCAATAACCTTCTTTCCAAAAAATAACAATGGTTTAACTTTCATATAGCAGCCGTATGGCTCCAAATGCAAGCAAATGACTTTTGTTTGACCCCGATGCTGTGCTAATTGAGCATGCAGGCTTAGAGAGAACGATAACATTAGACAGATGCATCTGCAATAATAGATCAAATTACGAGATTACAGCTAATTTACTTTGTTAACTGTTCATAACATCTTAATGTAGACAACTAAAAAAACTGCTCAAAGCAGCTTCTCCAGAAAATGGAATGTAAAACTCTCCTTTGAGATGAGACTCTGTTTTTCTTCAAAGCGTTCCTGGCGGTGGATGGGAGGGGGAGGCTTGTAGTGTGACGTTAAGGGGAGACAGAGACTACAGAGTGAGCAGCGGCGGACAGAGCACCCTGGAACTGATACTTGGTGATTTGCTGTGCTGGAAACTCACAAAACAACAGAAGTCTCCCCTTTGGAGACTTTAAACTAAATTCAATCTCTTCAAATAAATAGCTCTAGTTTCAGAAATGTTCTTTTTCACGTTCTTGCCACAACTTATTTCAAAATTTCACCCCTTCAAAATGAAAATCTAAAAACCAACTGCTCGGAAAAAAAAAATCCCACACAGCAGAGGAAGTAGAACAAGTACAGCAAGCAAGAGCTGAGGCAGCAAAATGTCTGTAGACGATTGTGGATGTTTGCAGTGTGAAACAAGTGTTGTTTTTCAGCCTCGAGATGGAAGGAGAAAGTCATATACACAGGGGGAGAAGCTTTTAAAAAAATACCAGTAGATCAGCATCCACAGCTCCCTGCCTGAGTAGTTCTGTTTTTAACTTTGAATTTTAATCAGAATTCGGTGATTAAACGTGAATTTGCGTGCACGAGTATGTCTGCTCCTGTGATTAGATAATATTCTTACAGCTGCAGACATCTTCCCCAGTGTTCTGCCAGGCCACAGACTCCTGCTTGAATCTGATTGCACCACGCACCCCCTGCTGTCTAATGAGAGGATTAGACTCTACATATTTGCTGCAATCCCCTGTTGAGGTTACCCCTTCCTCTCCCTCTTTCTGTCTCCTCCTCCTCCACCCCGCCAGGGCACACTGCTGCATTTATGGGTCTCTGTAGTTTCTCTGCAGCTGGAGTGTATCCTGGACTGCTGACACATGAAAGGCGCAAGCATTCACGTACATAAAACGCCCCCAAACCCCCCTACAGTCTCTAAACACCAACAAACACCCGTACACGTGGGCACAGAAGTTAATGTGTACACATACACAAGGCTGAGAGGTTTTTTTTTAAATTTTACAAGCTGATTATTCTCTATTGTATCTTTTGATTCTGTATATGATTGCATGTGTGTGTGTATGCGATGGAGTTTTTTTTAGGAGGATTTTAGGATGATCTAAACCATACCCCCATTTTATATAAAGCTGAATCAGGCCTGCCAGTATAATTACAGAGAGGAATCTGAGTAATGCTGTGATCTGAACTGTGGATGACACCATGTACAGGCTCCCATGCAGCGTACTTACTCACTTAAAGAGCATGTCTATGTGTGTGTGTGTGTGTGTGTGTGTGTGTGCATCTTGGGGTATTGTACTGCGGGGATTTTTACTTTGGTGCTACTGCTACCACCTTTTGCATTCTCCTAAGCATCCTCCAACAGCAGAAGGCTACTTATTATAAAGCTGATCTTGCAATAAAGGACTTGTATGTAATCCATGCATATGGTTAGCGGTGTATACTAACCATATGCACCGCTACATGTATGCAAGAAGCTATGTCACGTATCTGAGAAATTCATCCTGAACATGTCCTCTTCATAAACACTACCCTGTGGCAGACGCTACTCCTTCTCGGTCTCTTGCTTTCACACACACACATCACTCTGAATTCACATGGTGTGCTACCAGTTTACTTTAGAAGTAAATGAAACCAAAATCTATGCAAGAGGCTGTGGAACAGAAACAATACCCATCATCCAAGTCATGCATGCCACCTGAGACTTCCTCACTGTAAAAACTCCTCTTCTAGCCAAGATGATCATATATCTAGCCGCGGAGCCTTGTTGATCTTGCTTTGAGTTTAATATTCTACACAACGGTGCACCGTGTAAGAAAATTGTGTTTAATTTCTCTTGCTTACTTGATAAAGTTAAACGTTTAAACACGTCAACATGAATAACTGTGAGAGAAAGATTTTAAGCCCCTGTGAGTTACTCCCTTAAAACTGCTCTGGTTATTATTAATATTCTTTCATCTTTTTCCTGGAAATCACATTGAAAATGCATGAAATCATTTTTATTGAAATATAACACATAAAAATCCCAGGACAAATCCAAATAAAAGCTCTAGCTGTGTCCTAAATGAACAAAACATGAAGTGTAGTTTTATTTTTTTTCTCTACTTGCAGTATTTTAGAAGTAGATGCTGGAATAGATCTTTGTTTTTCTGTTGTTAATGTTACCAGACCTACTTTATTTATTGAAACCGACTTAAAAAGCATGAGTCACAACAAAGAATGACTTAATGTCTTTCTTTACATACCAACTCATGAGAAAGGAATAATATCTGTCGAAATTCCTTACAAAGCAGCGCTAATCTCTTTGCCCACCAAGCCACATCTCATCTCACCCCTTTGTCGGTATTCCCAGAAACCGATAAGGGTCTGTTGAGGTAAGACATTTTTTGTCTTTACCTCACTATGACAGATCCCCTTCTGATAAAACATAAAACACACATAGATATGACTGCATAGAGTAACACTGTTTTTATACCAGCGTGGAATTCAGGCTGCCTCGTTTCCGTCTGATCTCAGCGATGAGGAGAATGTCAGAGTACGACGACAGAGATAAGAATGGCTCTTGGAGAATGCACTCTGGAGCACGTTTCATGTACCTCTGAAGTAAACTGTCTGCAAACGCTGTCGTACGTTCAAGAATCTAAGATATTTACACGCAAGCATGTCAGTAACTGTTAGGAGGACAAATGCAAAGACATCTGTGCACTTGATCAATTTAAAACAGGATGATTAACCATCCATCGTGTATAACAGTTATCAAGCTGGCTGTGTGTGTGTGTGTATGTGTGTGTGCCTCCCCATTTGTTTATGCATTTTAGAAGTGTAAGGTGACACCCAGGTCTTACATAGGGGGTGGGGGCTGAATCTCTGACTCCATCTGGATATGCCTATTTCCAGACTCCCTGAAGTCCTACCCAGTAATGGAACATAAATCCAGATGAATAGATGGTAGAAGAGGACAGACAATAAACAAACATACCCACCCTCCTATTAATCTTTACCAAAGGTAGTTGTGATAATTGTTAACCATGCAGTGGGCTGTCAAACTCTCCAGGCTGTATCCCAGCTCTCGGCAAGTGACAGCTGGGAAAGGCTCCAGCTGCCCAATGACCCTGAATTGGACTACCAGAAGAAAGTGGATGTATGGATGGATGGTAACTGTGACAAGTGTTTATATGTCCATCTGTTTCTCTGTGGTTATACTCACAACCTATGTCAACAAATGTGCACAGTATTCAAACGTCTTTACAGATGTATAGTTGTTGCTTTTCCCCACTGGTCAGTGCCTTTTGCATTTGTAACTCCCTGTATGAATTATCATTATCACACTTATTAGGATGAGTGTGGTCTCAGAACTCATCTGCTGATGTGGTCACAAGATAGTTTCTATTATTACCATCTCCACCAAGAAGTTTATGTAATAGGTTTAGTTCTTCTGTTTCATAATTTGCCTGTTTGCTAGAAGGATAACCCAAATTTTACTAGAAGGTGCTCGGAAGAGAAGTGATTAACTTTCAAAGTAGTGGATCCACATCCTGGATTTGATCAGTTAGTTAGTTAAATATCAAAGACTATTCTATTATCCAGATATCCTTCAGAATTCAGGGGCTCAATTTAGGTATTGCGTGGAGGTCATTTTCAGTCTTGCTAGACCTGTGATTTTCTTACTATGACAAGTCAAGTTGAGTTAAAATCACTGGTAATCTGACAGTGTTACAAATCTCAGATCGCTAGTGACAACTGGGGCTTCTGACCTGTACCAAGTTTATCAAGATTGTACAGCCACAACAGTCAGCTGCATATCAGATGTGTTGTAAGGTTCAGTTTGGCATATTGTAATGTTGCCCTTCTTTAACACACAGATGAACATCTTAGAAACATCAATGACCGCATGTTTAAGTTATGTGGAAGTCTCGTCAGGATGTTTGTTATGATTTCATTCCAGTGTACTAAATCATAACAGACACATCCGATGATACCGTTGATCTGTATTATACTTGAGGATGCACAGTGGGAGTTTTCTCAGCTTAGCTCCTCTTAATTGATAATGTCCACCAGTCTTTAAATAATAAAAATCAAATCTAAATCAGGACATGCTGATAGCAATATTTAGATCATAATAAATATAAAAACCTCCCTTAATTAGAGTTTACCGTTTTAGATTGCAAAGCTGGGAAAGTAATACAAACACGCTGCTTGGTCTTTTTAATGTAAATAGTCAGAGCCAATTACATGACAGCAACTCATAGGCATGCAGACATGGCCGAGATGACCCGTAAAGTTCAAATCGAATATCAGAATGAGGAATAAAGGTGATTCAAGTGTGTTTGAATGTAGCATGGTTGTTGGGGCCAAACAGACACGTCTGAGGGCTTCAGACCAGAAACTGCTGATCTACTGGGATTTTCCCACACAAGCATCTCTAGAGTTTACAGAGAATGGTTCGAAAAAGAAATTATCCAGTGAGCTCTACTCTTATCGCACATTTTTTCAGATTAATGCGTTTGTAACTCCCAATGTCAGATATCCTTATCTTAACATATAATATTTAATACTAGTGTTTGCTTGCACCTGTGAATTTGTGTAGCCTGTGTTTGTGTATCTTCATGGTAAAATATTGTTCTGCAAACTCCTACAACACAAAGACTAACACACAAGATTGAATGTTTATACGTCTGCCTGTCTGTGGACTCATTTTGTGATCACAACAGTGTCACTACCGTATGAAATAAAGACAGAAAGCGTTCCTACTGCGGTTGAGAGCAAACTAAAGGCAAAGTTTGGAAAATCTGTGTAACTCACTGGCATACCAGCTGGTGTGATCACTCACCACATGCTCTCTTAGGTTTGCATTTTAAGTTCAAAAAGTGGTCAGCAAAATCAAATTGCCGAGCTTTGGATTTCCTAGTAGGTTTTGTAGATGGCAAATGTATTCTCTAAAGATGCATTTGTGAATCTTGAAACTGTTTTGAACCCCATTCATCCACTTTCTTAACCACTTATCCAACTCAATGTTCTGGGTAGGATGAGGCCTATTAGAAGTGTCATAGGTAAGAAATGGGTACTTTGGACAGATGGTCCATCCATTACAGAGTGAACACAGGACAACCATACACACCCATACATGCTTGTCACCTTTTATTCTGATCCTGATATAATCACCAGTTGACATAACAAACGTGTTTTTGGGCTGTGGGAGGAACCAGAGTGCTCAAAGAGAACCTAAAGAGGTTCTTCAAAAAGAAAGGCCACGGCTGACCATGATGTTTGAACCAGGAACATTTCTGCCATTGGGAAACTGTGCTAAACATCCTGATCACACGTCATGCAAGGAGACTTCTTCCGAGTCCTCCACTTTACTTTGTGAGGCAGCTTATTTCGTGCAACATCACAATAAAATAGTCTACCTCGTGAGGGACCAATCTGTGTCCTCTCAGGAACTACTGACCAATAAGGTCACAGCTACAGTGACAATAAAGTAGACATGTTTCCTGTACTGATGCCAACTTTCTATCTTTCAAACCTCCCATTTCTCTTTCCCATTTTTCACTTTCTGTGGTTCCTTAAGTTAGCTAGTACACACAGATAGACTAATGGTTGCCCTTTTCCTAAAACCTTTGAAGGAACACACTGCAGGTGGTTCTGTGTAACAAACCAGCTGGCTGTTTCCAGGAACACAATTGCAAGCTTGCTTTACTCAAATGAACAGGCTTTACAGCTCCTTCGTCAAAAAGGAGCCGTTTACACCAGTCAAATCAACACAATACTGAAATATAAGTTAGGTACATTCTTAAGAAAGCAAAGGTGTTAAATCCAAGCATGCAGCTCCTTCTGTTTAGAGGAAGAATGGAGAGAACCCTTGGCAGACCTCTAGGAGGTTTAAAGCATGCCGGCCTCCTGCAGTCCTCCTGCAAACACATTCAACACTCCGCTCTGCACTGTTTTTAATTCAGCCCAGGTCTCACGAGGAGGTGAACAAGTTGGATATCTGCCAGGTAAATCATTCAAAGTAACAGCCCTGAACCATCAGAGAACATTATTCTCGAGTGCTGCAGGTTTTTTCTTTCACCGCCTTCACTCTTCACTCTGACTTTGTTAGTGACGTGTGTGCTAAATGCAACCTTTTATCCAGTGACATATTATGTGACAAAGGGGACACTGGTCCCTCGTCCGTGTGGGGGATGTGCCCGTAAATCTGCCATCTTTACTGTGCAGTTTTCTTCATTTCCTTACGCTGACTCATACAGTTCCCTCCGCCCTTGCTCTCCATTTGTTGCTAGAAGCTTTCAGCCAGAATCCTCATTGGCAGTGCGGCCATTCTGCAGACTTTGCCACTCATTTACAGATTGATTTTAGCGTTAACGACCACCTCCTTTGACCCACGGCCCCTAACACACTCACGTCTCCAGTGTGGGGCCTCTGCTGTAGCTTCAAGATAAAGCACTTGCAAGCTGAGGTCCAGTAATCAGTATGTGCAACAGATGTGATTAACTTCTGATCTTGTGATCACATATTTGTTTGCTACAGTGTGAGGGGTCGCTCTACCCCTGGGTTTATGTTGTGCTTAATATGTGTTTCAAGACTAATGTGCGTTTGCACTTGTTTCACTCAACCATATTTAAATAATGCAGTTTCGGTTCTTTTCAAAGCCGTCAATTTACCAAACAAATCACTGGCAACTGAAAAGCAAACATGTTAGTTTGCCTACAACCACTGCAGAAGGAGGGCTGCTTGCTGTGTGTGTGTCAGTGGTAAACAATGACACAATTACAATCTGCACCACTGTTAACAAAACTGTATAATCAACATTTTTTAGGGATCTCGTGATGAAGCAAAGGTGATATTTCTTACAGGACAAAGTACTACTTTGACTGAAGTTGACTTTTTGTCATTTTGTTTCTAATATTTATTTGGGTAGAAGTATTTAGTTGGATTTTAAAGCGGCTTTACATGATACCCTTCCCTTTATCATAGCATAATGTCCTGCAATTTTTACTTGAATACTTGATTTTTTTATACTCTGAGTCCTTCAATAGAGAAAAAAATAGGTTTAAAAAAGACAAACGGCTGGTCTGTTGCGTCAGATAAAAAGCTCTTCTTTGCTTATTCGTTTCTGTAATCTCTTATCAGTCGACATCCTTACATGAGTGGGGGCCTTGGGTTACAAGAAGACACATGAGTTACTGTTGTCACTCCGACAGTATGTAGCAGAAACGAAGACATCCTAGTATAACCAGCGCTGAACATGTTCGGATGGATACCTGTGAATAAACTGAATTTATTTGTATATATTTTGCATATCTTATATTTCTATTGTCTTTTATTGTACTTAGTGTAGTTTATAGCTGTTTCTATTGTTTTGAAATTATCATTTACTCTACTTATGTATTCTGCGTGGCATCTGTGGACAGCAAAGAAAGAATTTCACTGTACAGGGGACTGTTACAGCGTGGTACTCTTAGAGGCAGCGGATGGATGGAGCTGTGATAATCTCTAAGAGGCAACGGACAAATTCTTGATTTAGAAAATGGCCAGAGTAGTTCTTGGCAACCTGCTCTATCCTTCTCAGACAGACGGTGACGGGGGGTATGAGAGTGAGAGTCTCTGACAGATATCTACATGGGGAGATTTGGAGAGGAGAAGAGGTCTGCTAAGGTTAAATTTCCATCCAGCTCAAGTCTGGAAAAAGAAAAAAAGCAAACCTTACCCTGTGCACCAGTTATATCACATAACCACCTCTCAAGGCTGTGCTACATATTAGATCGCTCTCAAAAGAAAGACCAGTGTGCTCCACACTGCACAGTAGGTAAAAAGAGCTGGTGAGAAACAACACACTGGTTAATCATTAACACTAAAGGTTTTTTGTTAACATCCTACCTCTGATTAAGTCAAACTCAGTCTGTATCCAAAGGTCAGCATCCAGGTACTGGTCACTGTGTAGGAATGTTAAATAAACTTGCAACTACATGATGACCAACAAATGGTAAAAAAAAGAAAAAAAAAGAGGAGTGCCATCTAGTGTTGAGTAAAGATAATGTTAACAAACCCTCATAAAAATACCACGGCGGTTTCATGTGGATCTTTCCAGGGGTCACATTACAGGCCTCAAGAAGCTCACATGTTAGTCATCAAACATTTATTCAGGATGAAGAACTGAAATCATTGCAAAACAAATCAAAAAGTCACTTTAAGTGTTTTCCAGAAGTGAACCCATATGTGACTTAGGTTTACTGATAATAAAAAAAAATTAAAAAAAAAAAAAAAACACACAAAAACCCCCAAAACACATCAAATAAAATGTTTAATGTTTTATCGCAATACAAGACAGTTCAACGCTAAAGTTTTACATAGCTTGTTCCAAATACAATAAGACAGTTGTGACTAATGTATACAAAGTGCCACTACACTGTAATACATCATCCATAAATGTTGAATTTCAAATGAAAATACTACATTGAGGTTTGGAATCTGACAGTTTCATTTCTGGCTTAAAGGTCCGCTTAACAGAAAGTGTGTGATGGGTGAACTCTTGATTTCCCGAACTTTGAGAAGAAGCTGAAACACTATGAACTGACAGTTCAGTCTAAAATGCTTCTTCTCAGTGAGAAGCACTTCTAGGTTTAAGTATATGCATGTTTGTAAAAATCAAATCCCAATGTCCAGTTTTACAGTTTGATCTCTTACACTCCTGTTTATCCTTGTGCCATTTTTCTCTCATTTTTTCCGTAAGCAGCTTCAGTAATCGTACTCACAAACGCAACGTGGCTGACGTCTGTGACATTGCATTGTAAAGGAAAGTGTTGTTAAATGGCACAAACTGGTGGCTGATAATCTTTATGGCCTCTTGAGCAGCTGATCCTAAAATAAAACGTAATGAAAGATTTGAACAGATATATCTTACTCATCAGCACTGTTTCACAAAGAAATGCTGTAGGAATCAATCAAAACTTTACCTCCCAAAAATGCAGAAACTGTGTGTGGCTCTGCCGCTCCATATCGACAGCTGCAGATGTATAAACAGAAAGCAAATATTTACTTATGTATTTTTGAAACAATTACTCAAAACAGCACATCCAGCTTTGGCCTCGACTTACAACTCATGGATATAGTCGTCTTTGATGTTGACATTGAGGCTGTACTCCTGCAGTAGGCTGTTCACACAGACCTTCAGTTTGCTAATGTCTTCCTCCACCTGGTAGTTATAAACGCCTAAAGAGAGTAAACACAGGGGGAAAAAGACATGAGAATAAAGAAATCAGTTCTGTTTCTGTATTCTGGCATCAGCAGGAAGTAAAATCAGACTGTAGCATGCACTTACTGCCCACTTTGTTAGGTACAGCTGTTCAACTGCTCATTAATACAAATATCTAACCAACCAGTCACATGGCAGCAATTCAGTGCATTCAAGCATATAGATATGGTCAAAGTGAATTGCTGAAGTCCAAACTGAGCATCAGAATGGGGAAAAACAAAGGGGCTTTAACTTTAAAAGGGTGTGTCAGCTGCTGATTTACTTGGATTTTCCTGCACAATCATCATAGAGGGTTACAAATAATGGTTTTAAAAAAAGAAATATTCAGTGGGCAGTAGGCTGCTGATGTGAGAAGTCTGAGGAGAATGGCCAGACGGCTTAAAGCTAATAGAAAGGCAATGGTAACTCAAATAACCATTAGTTGCAACCGAGGTATGCAGAGAAGCATTTCTGAATACACAAAACTTCAATGCTTGCAGCAGATTGGCTACAGCAGCAGAAACCACAGCAGGTGCCACTCCTGTCAGCTTCACACGGGCTCTCCAACCGGGGACAACTGAAGTGGTTCTAACATGTTTCCTGGTCTGATGAATCTTGACTTTTCTTGCACCATTTGATCGCACCAAATTTTGAATCTAGCAAACAACATGCTAGCATGAATCCATTCTGCCCCGTTTCAACAGTTCAGACTAGTGGTGGTAGTGTAAGGATGTGGGGGATATTTTCTTTGGCACACTCTGGGCCATCATGTCAATATGATCAAAAATATCTGAGGAATGTTTCCAGCACCATTTTGAATCTGTGCCATGAAGAATGAAGACATTTCTGAAGGCAAAAGAATTGTCCAACCTGGTGAAAGCATGGTTTAACAAAAGACGAGAAGTATTCTCGATAAACCCTGCAAGCCTCCCCCCCCCTCTTTTTAAGACTATAGCTTAGATGCTGACTGTATACAAACTGGATGAGATTCTTAATGTTGCAGCAGCTATTCTTTTCTTAATGGTCAGTGGCCACATTAGTATGTATTTACATATCCAAAGCTTGATCAATATACCTTTCCTCGTTGAGGAAAGCTTAAAGCACTTCATACCTGGGTAGCGAGAGTGCTGCTGATAGAAACGATCAACAGCTCGAAGCATGAGGTAGAAGACCATCTCACTATCCGGACTGTCCATGCAGGAGGCTGTGGGGAGACAGCTGATGTTAATACAAAAGTAGGCTTTGTTGCAACAAGAACATGACGTGACTCCAACATAAAAGAGTTTACTCTAAGAGAAAATGAATCCCCAACTTACTGATTTCATCTTTGTTTACTGTATCCACACTATATTCTTCAGCCAGAGACCTGCAGCGCACCACCCGCAGAAAGGATGCATTCTTACCTAAACACAAATATCTACAGTTAGGAAATGATTAGCCTCACATGAAGCAGGTGTCACAAAGAGATCATATCACGGTTCACTTCCAATGAGTCCTTAGAGAGGAAAAAGTAACAGAATAACGTGCTGAAAATGGCCAGGCTCAGAGGAAATAGAGACTCTGATATATAGAAAATATATATCAGAGAAAATATCAGTAAAGCAACACATGACAGACTTTCATTTTTACAAATGAATGTATGGCACTGTGCAGCTTTGTTTCACATATGTTAATGTCATATGATGTTAATAAAGCTCACTGGAGGGCATTAGTAAAATCAATAATAATTAAATTACCATTAATAGTCATATCTGAAAGCCATGTTATTTGAAGTTCATCAATTATAACCAACTTCCAGGTTTTACACAACACAATTAAACGGGGCCCAGCTGAACAGCAATAAAAACTGGGCCCCCTCAAAAACACACAGTATTTATCCCTCTTGACACGCACGCACGCGCACACGCACGCACACACAGAGTGAATGGTCGTTGATAAAAGAACATAGTGCTTACAGAACAGTTTGATGTCCTTCTCAGGAATGCTTTCTGCTGGCTAGTGGAAAAAACGTAAGCAGAATTAAGTACTGTAGGAATCCAGTTTTTAGTCAAATTAAATGGTGAAACTGCCATACTGAGCATGTGAGGGCAAACTCTATAGAATTCTATAGCTCAATCATATCATGACTCCCTGCCCGACTAAAGAGAAAAGACACATGATGGAGATATTAGGTTCTAGTAGAAAAAGCATTAACTTCATCACTCTTGGCTTTGCTGATGAATTAAACTTATTTGGATGGAGATGAAGGATCTACAAATGTACCTGTGATAAACACGTGCTGTGATATGACTTTTTAAAAAACTGTACCATATACTTCTCCAGACTAGCACACTAGTCTGATTGCTGCACTGTTTTCAGCACACTAGATGTTAATTTCATTATTAAATTACATTTTTATTTATATAGCACCTTTCAAGACAGAATCACAAAGTGCTGCACGTAAGATTACAAGTCATAAAAAGGGTTAAAAAAGAGAAAATAAAACAGGCAAAAACTTAACCAAAAGCAGTTTTAAAAAGGTGAGTTTTGAGTCGTTTTTTTTTTTTTTTTTAAACAGCTACTGAGTCCACAGTTCTTAATTATGCATTAAATTTAGAAATATAAGCTTTATACTGACTCCACAGCTTTGCGCCATACCTTTCCAACAGACTGTAACAGAGATTCTACATGTTTAGAAACAGCTGCTGCATCCTGCATGGCCTTTTCCCTGTAACTGTAATAAAACACAAATAAGAAGTCAAACCACCCACAAATGGCAAGTATGTATCAATAAATGCAGAACTGTTGAGTTGACCTCTGTTGCTCTTGTTTAATTAAACAGTGAGCACCCACATATTTCCCCACTTACACATTTTGAAGGTTGATAAACTTCTGAGAATCTGCAATCATGTCAGGTATGGTTCCTCGTACGGGTAGGCTTCCATTTCCCTCGTTGTGAACAAATTCTTTGACAGCTCGCAGCATCACCCAGAAGGATGGACTCTAAACAAACACATTCAAGAAATACTTCACAGATTAAAAGCAAACAACTTAAAATATGTATTTTTTTTATAGGAAAGATTGGGCAAAAATTACAACCTGTGCTGTGATGTTTTTACACTGCTCACTATTGAAGATGTCTTCAACAGCGCTAGGAATCTGCAGAAGCAAGAGATTTCACAAGTCTTAATAGACTAAACTATGGAGGGTTGGGGGTTAAAAGTGAGATATGCTGTGTGGGACACAAGATAGCTCTTAAGGAAGCCAAGAGCTTTTAAATTTTGTCACCTTGGTAGGATTTAAAGCAGTATTGACATTCTTAATAGCTTCCTCAAAGTTTTCCTCATCCTCTGGGACACCATTCTCATTCTTCCTGATCCCTGAAAAAAAAGAAAAAAGAAATAGTATACATAAAATGAAGAGAAAAAGTCCACAATTATCTTCACAGGTCCACAAGTACCTTCCCGAATGAGCTGTCTGAAGGCCTCCTTCTCCTTGTAGTTTTTTGGTGGCTGACCATTATGCTACAATGACAAACAGCAAAAGCAGAATTATATTCTTCTGCACAGCAACAGAAATGCTAAAGAAGCTGTCAGACATTTTGGCACTAGAGAAGCAAAAGAAAAATGTAATACTGCACCTCACTGAGCCATTTCTCCAGGTATTTAGCAACAATGATTATCCACGGTGTGTGACTGTGATCCTACGGATTAAATAAAGAACAGAAAGGAAGATGATTGGATGTGTAACCCTGGCATCATTTGAATAATGTGCATGCACAAATGAAACGCATACCTTCTTCTCCATGCTGTCAAGATCATATGACTTAATGTGGTTCTGAAATTCAGCATAGGGTTGGTCCAACCTTAGATCCCCCAAGGCATTGTCTGGGTGAGATTCAATCACTGAAGAGAGATGCAGAAAAATTCAATATTAGTGTCATGTCAGTACTCTTAAATATACTGTGTAACTTGTGAAATATTAATACATAAATAGGCTATGTTCCTACCAAGTTCACTGTTCACGAAAAGTGAACTTATTGGGTTAGACATACCAACTGTAGAATGCCAAGACTATAAAAAGGATTTAAAGAAGAAAACTGCTGCTAAGAGCAACTTACCTGTATGCTCCTGCACCACCAGTCTCATGTAGCCAATGAGGCCGTAGGTCTTACAGACTAGGAAAGGTACAGAGGCACTGCAAAGAACTGAGCCGAGCCTCAAACACGTGCTGTTGGATTGAAAAGATATTTGGACAGAAAATAAAACCAGCAAGAAAATTAAGTCAGTCCTGAAACTTTCTGCAAAAAGACTTAACATTTTACATAAAAGGAAAAAGCATATGTTAAAAGCAGCCCGACAATGATGTTTAATTTGATTGGAAAATCTTGCAATAGATATGTATGAACGTTCTCTAAGAATAAATGACTTATGGCCTGCCGTAGTTTTCTTCATCAGCTCTTTTTTACAGTATTACAGTACAGTGGAAAAGGCTTGAATCATTCTTCTTCCAAGGAATCAGACTTTCTTGTATCTTTCTTAAACAATTTCCAAATCATTGTAGTTGGACCTATGAAATGCCAAAGAGTACACAGTTTGACCAACATAAAAAAATGTTTTTGAACCACCAAAGTGACTTCAAAAGTGCCTAAGAGTCCTTGAAAAGTGCCGAATATGTCCAGGTGGAAGAAGGCAAGAAGTGACTGTGACAGCAGATAAACAGTATCTGAAAGTCATATCCTTAGGAAATAGGGAAAATTAGCATCAGCTTCCGTTCCTCATATTTCAGCGTGACAATGATCCCAAACACACTGAACTGTAGTAAAAGCAAAACACACAATGAAACACTATCAGTTGGGGACTGGCTTACCCCGAGCCCCGACCTCATTATTGAAGCAGTGTGGGATCATCTTCATCATTCAAAGCTCTTCATCACCATGAAATTTTTTTAATGTGCTTCAAGAAGCCTGGAGAACTATTCCTCAACTACTTAAAGAAATGACAAGAAAGCTTACTTAAGAAAGTTCAGGCTGTGTTAAAGAATAAAGGTGGTCATACCAAATGTTGAGTTTCAAGCTTGTTAGAATTGCACAAACTGTTTTTTCCTTATACATTGCATTTCTGTGTATGTTTGTACATTGTCTCAAAACACTGCACCAATTTTCTATTTTCCCAGCACAGTATAAAGAAATGACAGGTGGGTCAAGATTTTAGCACAGCACTGTAAATGAATGCAAGGATTAAGATGATCTCATACCTTTCTGGTAGCTGGACACCAATGACTATGGTAAACCTGTGGAAAAATTCTGAATCGTTGTCCAAAAGCTTATCTGGACCCTGCAGGTGTGACAGAAATTACAAGAGGCTTCAGAGTGGCAAAAGTCATAAATTCACAAACCATATGTTTCATTCATCTGAATCAGAGTTAGGTTTATTGTCAAGTTTGTGGAATTTGTCTTGGTGTAATGGTGGAGAAAGATCTTCATTTCAACATCACAAACACTGCGGATGCTTAAAATTTCTACTGAAACATTATTAAGGTTTTGAAAACAGCTGGAAAAGTTAATGTGGCATGTTGTCAAATAATTTCACCATACACTTAACTATTGCTCAGACATTGACCAAGTTGGTAAATCTTGTTATGATCTCATGATCTTTAGCTGAAAACAAAATAGCTGTGCAACACATTTAAATAAAAATAGCTGGATACAGCCATAGTGATAAGTTACATGAAATTCATTTTGGTAGTTTTTTTTGTGTGTGTAATCATGCTGCCATGTGATTACAGACAGTACACGTGATTACAGACAGCCAAGACTGCCTTGGAAGGGAAGCAACACCAACCTCCTCGACAAAGTTTCCAGAGACATCACTGTTCAGCTCTTGCAGCAGTTCGGTGGCAGCCTGTGCTCTGTTCTGCAGCACAAAAAGTACGATAAGAACTCAAACAAATATGGAAATACACTGCTTACTTCAACAAAAGAACAACAGAGAAGGTTGGGAGAAAATGGAAACTGCCAGCAACGCATACCTTTCCTATGCTGTCTTTGCTGAGGAAAAAGCTGCAAAAGGAGAGGTCAGCTGCAAGCAGGCAAGTAAAACTGATAGAATAAAAATACTTTTAAGCTAAACATGACCACTTACTTGTTTCCAACATCTTCACCTGTGACTGTGTGCCCATCTACTATAGTGAATGCTCCAATACCTGACACACAGAACAATTCATTCAGTCAGATGTTTTCACCATCACCTGCAGCAAGGTCACTAACACTGAGGAAAATCTGTTCACCTGGAAGTACGAGGTTCTTCAGTATCTCCGTTCCCGTCGCCGTGGCGTTGATGAGACACACGTGTGCATTTTCCAGTGTTTCCTGGCCGTGGTCACCCCACAGCCTGAAAGCACACAGCACAACACGGACATTTGTTGCCATTTATCATCACTTGCTATACAAACACAGTGAGCTACTTTTCCCAGAATGACTCGGCTGCTGGTAAGAAAGATTCACCCTCATCGACAGCCCTGTATTATTACACCTGTTAAACCATCAAGAGCTGTTCATAAATACGTTCAAACAGGGTGACACCTGAGCCCTCACAGAAACAAAGAGCATAACATCACATCAGTCACATCACTCTTACGGCTTACTAATGCATTAGCTCGCCGGTGCTTATTTCAACTGCAACTCTCATAGCAAGCTAACGCTAGCTAGCTTCAGCACTTTTGCCCCAACAGCGTTGCTGCTGTGACCTCTCATGTTTTCACACGCTTAGCGAGAGGGATATTATTTCTTTGTGAAAACTACGCTGCTGTTTAAACTAACCTGAGCTGCCGGTCGTATTTTTGCTCTTTCGAGGCTTTGGTGGATGCCATGATAGCTATGTGTTGAGTGACGTTAACGAACGTAAATTGACTTCCTCAGCGCCAGATTCGACACAAAAGTGCCCGCTCGAAAATCCGCTCTTGCACTTTCGACACAGATCAACAGCGTTATAATTAATATTGTGTTAGAAATAACACATTTAATGATTCCAAATCTGAATTTTATTCACTTTTATATTTGTATATTTATATTGTGCATATTCAGCAGACCGCCTTTTATCTTTTTTATCTTTCTTCTCACTATTTTCTGTTTTGTTTTTTCCCCTTTGATTTCGGTTAGCTATCAGGGATTTTAATGAATTTGTCTGTTTAAATGTAGTAGTTACAGATGACACATTACACCTCTGAAGCCCTTTTTGTTTACTATGGTGATGAGCAGGTTGACAGATGAGGTCAGGCAGGAGTCTCTGTGGACTATGCTGTTTTCAGATGACATTGTGATCTGTGGTGAGAGCAGGGAGATGGTGGATGAGAGCCTGGAGAGGTAGAGGTGTGGAGAGAAGAGGAATTAAACTCAGTAGAAGCAAGACCGAATACATGTGTGTGTGTGTGAATGAGAGGGAGACTTTGCATATGTAAAGAGTAGTGAAGTTACATGAGTTTAAATACCCAGAGTTTAAATACCCGGGGTCAACCAAGGTACCAAACAAGTGCACAAGAGAGGTGAAGAAGAGAGCGCAGGCTGGGTGGAGTGGCTGGAGACGAGTGTTGGGGTGATTTATGACAGAAGGATAGCAGAAAGAGTGAAAATGAAGGATTACAAGATGGCAGTGAGACTTGCTGTGATGAATGGTTTAGAGATGATGTTACTCACAAAAAACAGTTACAGTTTTATTACCTGAAAAGTAATGCTACAGAGGAGTTTAAACATAATTATTTGCACAGTTAAATAGTCTTTTAGTCTTTTAACTTAAGTAAACTTATTATTAGTGCAACCTGTGTAAAAATCAAAATATATTTTCAATACCTAATACCTCACTCATATAAAATGGCTTCTGTAAGAATCATACAGATTATATCACTGCAGGTGTTTATGATTGTAATTGCTTGGGTCTTCCTGGGATCTATAACAATTTAAAAAAAAAAGTAACTAAAGCTTTAAAATAAGTGGTATGGAGTATAAAGTATTCTTCTATATAATAGATTATTACAAAATATAGTATATAGCTTAGAGTATAAAGCTGAAGCAGAAAGAAATACCTAAAGAAAAAAGGGGGATTACAGTACATCTGTATGTTAGTAAAATACTCAAATGTGACATTAAACTTCTACGGGGCCAAGGTTTCGGATGAATAATAATACATCTAATTAAGAATTTGACAATTTTTTTTTTAAATTTAATAAAGATCCCAAACCTACAAGCAGCAGCAATTAACAAAAAAAATATTGCACAAACTAAATAATATTGATTTGGCATGTCTACATCATGGAAGCAGTGCGAGGAAGATTTCTCAAAGGGCACCTTTTAGTAGATCACATTCTTGATTTCGCTTATTTTTCTTTTTTTCAACGAGGTGTCTATTTTAGCGTTCAATGGTCGTGCGCGCGCCCACACGTGTGGGCGTGGCAAAAAGAGGTACCTTCCCCATTGCCAGTAAACTTGTTGAACAGCTGTACCCGCTGATGTCCCTACCTGTCCTTCACGTGCGCAACGAAGTGCCGCTTGGTCCGACTGGAACCTGCAGACAGGGACAATGACGGGACATCATTGGGGATACGGGAAGGAGGACGGTGAGATGTTCCAACCTGCAAGCTCCAGGCACTGTTTTCCTGCGTGGAGGCAATTAGCAATTTAACTGGAATAAACGGCCTGTTTGCGGTGCTTCGTGTTTTACTCAGACGTTAAAGACAGCCTTTAAATCCCGATTAGCCCTACGCTTAATGGGATAAACGGTTTCACCTCAACCTGACAGTCCAGTCGAATTTGCCCTGAGTTACAGAGAGTGTAATATTTTTAATTTTGCTCTGTCTAATGTTCTTAAGCAGACTTATTCTGTGCTGTGCTACATTGCCTTAATGTTATTGAGAAAGTCTATCTGAATTCCCCGATACCTGTTTAGGACCAAAGTTTTAGATTATGCCACCAGCCTTTAGTTGTGGCCTGGAGGGAGAAAGCTTCATTAGTTTAGTTGCAGGTTTATTGTTAGGTGACACACTAACAGATCTGGTGCAGATCATTGTAGTTGCAGAATTGTGTGTGTTGTAAATGTGTTTGTTTTTGATTATATTTGTTTCTCCCATAGGTCCCTCTTCATGGTATAAAAACTACCCTGTTGCGGAGGGGAACCGGCAATCACCAATTGATATCGTCCCCAATGAGGCCTCACATGACCGCGATCTAGGCCCTATAATGACAAATTATGACCACTGCACCTCCATTAACATCTCCAACAATGGACACTCCGTAGTTGTGGAGTTCAATGACTCAGATGATCGTTCAGGTGAGAAAATAGTGCTTTTGTTTTGTTTGTTTGTTTGTTTTAAATTCACTTCAATGATATTCTCGTTCCACTTTACCTGTTGTAGTTATATTATATGTGTTATATATGTATTATATGTGTTACAAACATGCCCATATCTGTTTTAGAAGTTTATATAACTGCCGTGCAACTATAATAGCAGCCGAAGACAAACTTGATCTTCAGTCTGACATCTGCTGCCAGTTACATGAGGGGGAAATCTGTGCTAAAAGTTTACTTCCAGTAATCCTTCCCTTGATTTCTCGAAAGCAAAACCACGTGTAAAGCTGATTATTATCACAGTTTGCAAATAAGCCTCTTATTATGCTGCAGGAAAGCGTAAGCAGCACTTATCTGCATGACTGTCTGTCTGCTGGACAAGAAATATAATGATGTTGGATGATCTCAGTGGTTATGATGACAATATTTGTCTTTATCACTGGGTGGATCTGTGTTAACCAGCCAGACATTAGCATGAATGATAAGCTCGGAAAAGTAGGCTGTTTTGCTCTGACGGTTATCACAAAACAGCCAAATGGCTGTTTGCTGAAATATCGATAATAACGATGAAATAAAACACCCTCAAAAAAACTGCCATCAACTACAACCTTAGCACGATTTCTCTGTATTTCAAATGTTCTGCACAAATCCTCTAAACCCGTTGTTTGTTTGCCATTACACGTCTTCCTCAGAACTCACTTGGATGAGTGACAAAACTTTTGTCGCACTGAAAACGCCACATCCAGGTGAACAGAATCAACATTTTGGGAATGCCAAAAACAGTTATACTGAGACAGGTGCACACTGTTAAAGTTGTTATAATAAAACAGAATTATAATAGCTAACATGATTCATAAGTGCAGGTGGTTTATGCTCTTCTTTCCTCAGACAGATATTAACAGTAGCGTTACGAAGGTCAGGATTTACAACATTGCTACCTGACTCTGCACATTATTCATTTATACATATTTATCACTACAATGTAGATGGTGTAAAATGATATCTACATATTATTAACATTAATATCATATTGTTGATCATTGTTTCACATTTTGTGCCACTCCTACACAGCTAATGTGACCTTGAATCATCTGATCCTTTTTGTCACAACGATGTCAGCAGCATCACAATGAATAACAATCATCATAACAGTGGAAAAAGTCCACATCCAGCAATGCATACCACAGCCACAAAGCAGTCTGCAGGGTCTCCTGTTCTCATCGTGGCATAGATTAAAGTTACTATTTACCCTTGTTAAAACTGAAAAACAAGTTCAAAATATCCTAATCTTGATTTTGCACGAGACTGGCAATTTGCATCTGAAGCTTAAGCTGGTGCCCACAGAGGTCTGTGAAACGTGACATTGGAGACTTTGCTTCTATATCAGCTTTGACTGCAAAATTCGATGATTTGAAACCTCCTGGGTAGGGATGGGTACCGGTATCCGGTGCCATGATGGAGACCGAAAAGCAGCGCACATCTCGGTGCTTTATTTTGGTGCTTTTTTTTTCCTGAGATGTCATACGCTTTGGATTCCAGCCAATCATTTAACCTTTGCAAGCGTAGTAGGCGGGCCCAGGTGCGTACGTTCTTTTAGAGTAGAGCTACAGATGGAAACGCCCAAGGCGAAGCGGTCAAAAGTATGGCTGTACTTCACAGCAAAAGATGCAAACTCAGCAGCCTGCAACAAGTGCTTTAAGGTGATGCTGTGCAAAGGAGGTAACACCTCGAATCTGATGAAACACCTGGCGACACATAGTGTTTTTTTAAAAGCAGAGAAATGCACCGTATTTGATAGCTTGCTGCGAGACCTCACACCGAGCACATCTACTGCCTGTTATCGGTCCTGGAGTTTGCAACATCCCCCAAGAACCCGAAGAGGAGAGTCCTGGCCCCTAGCCCTGCCAGTGTAGCAGAAATGATGACGGATGATGATGGCAGCAGCAGCCGTTCTTCTCTGCGTGAGTAGCTTAATGTTGTTCGTGTGTAATTTACATTGAGTAGGCTAACCACGTTATTAAATGAATGCACGTAAGGTGAACTAGCAAACATCATCATAGCTACATGCGGCTGTCTTCTTGTTTGATGACAGATACTCCCTTCACCCTGGCCAAAAAGGCTAAAATGACCAAAGAAAAAGTGGGAAACAGTTAAACATGAGAGGTTTTTGGACAGAGTTGGTGGTTTTTTCCCCCATTGATTAAGCACTGCTTCCAGTCAACAGTGATACCATAAATCCCCTATAGCTGCAGAAAAGGCTGACATTGTTGCCTTTTTACAAAAAAACAGCTAAACATGAGAGGTTTTTGGACAAAGTTTGTGTTCTTCATTCTTTAAGCACCGGTTCGAGCACCGTTTAAGCACCGGCACCGTTTCAAAAGTACCGGTTTGGTACTGGTATCGGTTAAAACCTAAACGATACCCATCCCTACTCCTGGGTGTTGACTAATGATGTCAGACGTTCGTGTGATGCTACACAAAGGATAGTTTGTGATGTGTTCTCATGAAATGACATTTTCTAATGCCTTCGCAGATATTCAAATTCACTTTTATTTTTATTTATGCATGCAACAAGTCATTTTAGGGCACTATGGAGTGACATAGAGAAGGTTAGATGGAGCTGAACTAAGTCTTCATGGTTCTAGAGAAAGCATAGAACATGTATGAGGACAACAAGGCAGCGGTGAGGCGTCTGCTAGGAGTCACAGATGGATTCAAGGTAGATGTGAGATCACATCATGGATTGTCTCCAAACCCCTTCTTGTTTTCTACACTGATGACAGGTTGACAGATGAGGTCAGACAGGAGTCTCTGTGAACTGTGATATTTGCACAGTTCACAGATTACATTGTGATCTTTGGTGACAAAAAACAGGACTCAGAGCTGGAGGTGGAAGTATGGAAGATGTTAAGATTTTCACTGAGATTATACCATATGAGAATCAGAAATGAGTACATCAGAAGGAAAGCTCAGGTTGAGCATTTTGGAGACCAAGTTAAAGGAAGACTGAGATGGTTTGGGCATGTTAAGAGGAGGGATAGTGGTTCTATTGGACCAAAGATGTTGAATATGGGACTGCCAGGCAGGAGGAAGAGACCTTAGAGGTGGTTCATGAATGTCGTAAAAGAGGAGACAAGATGTAAGTAGAGCAGAGAGAAGCAGAGCCTCTGCTGTAGCGACTCCTGAAAAGAGCATGCAAAGAAGAACATTTTAGGGCTCTAAATTTTGTGAGGCAGAGACCTGCGAAGAGAAATCAAACAACAAAAGGTATGGGGAAGTGCTTGCACGGAAACACCAACACTTTTTTTTTTTTGTTTACCTCTACAGTACATCTCTCTGTATCTCCCACAGTGATCAAGGGAGGCCCACTCGATAACCCCTACAGACTGAAACAATTTCATTTCCACTGGGGTGGAAAAGGACATGGAGGCTCTGAACACACTGTTTCAGGAGAAGGCTTTGCATCTGAGGTAGGTTTCTGTTGAGTTTAAATCCTTTATCTCAGTATCTGATGGCCAAATGCAGGTTAAGAAAACTTATATAATTATAATAGGGTGTGTGTACTGGTAAAAATGTATATGGTAACAGGTGGTGGTGCAGACTTTGCTATAAAAAGATATTTATACTCATAAAAAGATACTGATATTCTCTTATTTCATAGCACACAGAAAGGGCTGCAATGTGGTATGCATGACTTCATTTATTTACCTTATTTTTCTTATTCTTTTTGTTTCCTCGCTTGTAGCTTCATTTAGTTCACTGGAATGCTGTCAAGTACAAAACGTATGGAGAGGCATCAACTGCGCCCGATGGTCTTGCCGTTCTTGGTATCTTTTTAGAAGTAAGACATTTCTCTCAATCCCATCTTCTGTCCTCATGCCCGATAATGATAGTATGAAACCATCTTAGTGGAAGTTAATAATATGTGAGAAACGTGGCGCATGCATGTGTGTGTAAAAATATATCTATCTGTTATGTAAGACAGGTGATGACCACAGATGGCTCCACATGATAACGGATGTTCTGTACATGGTGAAGTATAAAGTGAGTAGCCTAGCTGTGATTGTTGACTTATTTTATTGCATATATAAAAAAAAGAATGGTCTGTGAGTTGCATTTTTGCAGTGTTGCAGCTATATTGTCTTTATGTTTCAGGGCAGTATCACAGATTTCAAAGGTTTCAACCCCAACTGCCTGCTTCCCAGCAGTCTTCACTACTGGACCTACCTCGGCTCTCTAACCACACCTCCGCTACACGAGAGTGTTATCTGGATCATCCTGAAGGAGCCAATCGAAGTGTCTGAAAAGCAGGTGAGTGCTGCAATTGTGACCACTTTACACACCCAGTTTCTAACTTAGGCAGTGCTTTTGTTTTGCATTAGAAACGTTTTCTGTTCTACAAAATGGAGACGGAGAAGTGTGGCTATATTGTCATGACATGATTGTGTTGGGGATGAATCATTAACAGTAAATGAGTCTATACTCCACCAATAATCTTATCTGTAATAGATAATGATTATTCCACGTTCTGTTATACAGCCACTCAGAGACATCATTAAGTAGTACTCAGCAGTGGGTAATGACTCTGGCAAAAGCTCTGTTTTACTAAAGTAGAAGATCTACAATCGTTGCTTCAGAAGAAGAATATCAGGTGTGATCGTTTTTTCATAGCGTTTAGTTAAAAAATGAACGTATTAAACAGAACCGTGAAACTGTCAGAAATTGTGACCTACATTCATCTGTAAGCCAGTATAGCTTGAGGCATTGAAGCGCCAGTTGATCACTCAGTTGTGACAGCCACGAGTCTTCGTCTGTATTATGGTTGGCTATGCTCCACTGGTCTCCAGGGAGTGTATAGAAAGAAAAAAATAGCCTTTAGGGGGAGGGGTGGTCTAGCACATAAGCACAGAGCCTTATCAGAGTCTTTGTTTTGTGGTCCTGGCGGTGTAGGGTCTGACCTGGTAACTCCAATGAGGCAGTGGATGTTTGGATGAAGCCAGGACTTACAGTCAGCAGACAACACCTCCGGACAAAGTGGTTGTAGTAAATCTGGCATTGGTAATGAAGAGGATGGAAGGGGTGATTTGTGTTGTTTTCGCAGCTGGAGCGATAGCAAGCGCTCCATCCCTACTTTTCTCTTGCGTTTCCTCTCCCTGTGCCGTCTGCATTGCTTGCTGTTCCCGACAGTAAACCACAGAGGACACAGTGGTCTTGCAATCTCAGGTGGGATACTGTTGGTCCAATCCGAAGTAAAGTCCAGGTTCAAAGCTGAGACAGATGTCTGTTAGTTCCTGAAGAATGAAAGTGATCAGTAGATTGCAGGAAGACTCAATGAAAAGGTGTAAAAACATAAAAGGTGCACAATAGTTGGGAGCGCTGTGCCGCTGCATACGTCCATATGTGCTGCCATCTTTGCACCAGTCAAGGTTTCCTTTGTTTTCAAACCACAGTTCATAAAGATCTTTTTTTTTTTTTTTTTATCCACGCCTCTTAGCACAGAATTTAATCAGAAAGTTAAGGTCTGATAACTGCAGGATGTCAAAATTAACTAACTGGATGCCTGCACACGCCTTCCAGGTCCCCCTGTGAGTCTCTTGTAGCCACTGCTGGCCAGTCTCAGGATTATTCTATTAATTTGTTGATTTTTTTTTCCCTTTATTTTCTCTAGTTGCCTGTTTTGCAAATCTATAATTGTACATGAGGAACCAGAGGTTTTATTGGTGGAGGCACTGTGGGTGTTGGTCATGAACTATCTATAAACCCATATCTGTAGCATTGCTTGGGGTGAATGTAAGACAGGCAACTGGCCCCACAGACTATAACTCCATTCCTCAAGCCTTTGATCCCCTCCAGCTGATTATCCTGATGGGTGACTGGATGGGTACAGGGATTTAATTGAAAACTGCTTACATGGAGACCCAGCAGGGAAAAGCCTTTATATAATAAGGAATTACTCCTGTAGGAATTACTGTTTTTCATTTCCCTACATAATGGTAGACACAGAGTTAGAGAGGAAGTGCCAAACTCTAACTTGGTTTTGTGGGTACTTGTAAGTTTAGGAAGCTGTTTTATCTGTGCCATGGAGCTGTATTAAAACTCATCAGTGAGCCACAGCTTTGCAGTGAGAAACACTAGAAGGTCATTAGAAAGTTCTAAATTGATCTAAGCTGATCCTACGTGTGTTCTGCTGTCAGTGCAGCATCAAACTGCCTCTAAAAAATTTGCTAAACCTGCTGCTGTTTGAGTAATTATTGCAGAAAACTGCCCAAATGCTGTAGGCAATTGTTTACAGAAATCTGTTTTTGAATTATGACTACAGTATAAGTGTGCTTGGAGATGGGAAGCCAGGTTTGCTTTAGAGATGAGCATATGTTGTTGATTATTGGACCTTTCATGGGATTTGTTAAGTTATACTCTGCATATTTGTCTTATTATAGCATCTAATATGGAGGAAGGGTTGTGCAGGAAATGAATGTCTTTTCCAGAGTTCATGTTTCTGTCCCTCTGAATGCAGCTGGGGATGTTCAGAATGCTTCTGTTCACCGAAGAGGACGACGATCAGAAGATGCGGATGGAAAACAACTTCAGGCCTCCCCAGCCTATCAAAGGGAGGAGAGTGCGTTCCTCCAATTAATATGACCTCTGGAGGTCTGAAGTCATAAATAACCAACGCTGTTTTTAGACAACAGTAACTGCAATAACACGAGAATACTTTCACCTCACGATAGCTTATCTTGAAGGGTTTGTGATTGTAGGTAAAACAGAAGTAAAACGTTGCAATAATTGTCATCCCTGGTGGTGTACCCCCCACCCATGTGAAACTTTAATGGCAGTAGAGGGAATTATTTTAGGGGCCAAAAAAAAGGATTTTGTTAAGTTTACTAGGAAGTAGAATAAAACCAGCATTTACAGTCATTATTATCATTATCACAATCACAAACTGTAAGTTTAATAGGTTGCACCAATACTTGAACCAACGATTAAGGAAAACAAGAGGGCACAACAACAAGCACAAAACCTTTTCACTCCTTTTATCATATATACCTGCTAATCCCATATCGTTGTAGTCTGTAGCTGTTTCCAGACTAATGCCATATCCCTTTGCTGTCTGCAGATCTAAACCCCCCGTACTGATTGCCATTGATTCCTTGTTAATCCAGCCTGGATTCCCAGTCCTTGTGGCTATAGATTCCTTCCAGTAGGGCCAGTGATGCTTTTATCTCAACTGCTCCGTGGACCATAATTGAGTGCATGAAAGTCAGGCTGTTTACAGTCCACAAATGCTATTAATCCCAAAACATGGTAAATGTTAAGGTCTTATTAAACTTCAGGAGTCCAAACAAGGCCCTATTTAAAATCTTTGAAGCGTTCTGTGATGATCAGATCATTATTAATTCTGTCGGCAGCATCACACGATGGTTATTATTGTGCAGGATGTATTATTATTATTATTATTATTATTATTATTATTATTATTACATCTATGAACCAGCAACAGGGGGAAAAAAGTTATAGAGTTTTCACCTAAAATCTGTGTTCGTGTTCACCATTTGAGTTGCTGTAACAGTTGCGTGACTGTAACCTTTTACCTGTTATCCAGAATTAGGTGGAGTAATTAAAGCAAATGTTTAAACTCTATCATTGATTAGAAGAGGCAAGAGTTCAAGGTAATTAGTAGCTAGGTTGAAGAGCAGTGGGAAATCTGGGCTGTGATTGGTTAAATATTTACCACCTGTGTTGAAGATGTCTAAGAATACACTGCTTTGAACAACTAAAAATACAAAATGTTAAATACTATAATGTTAAAATGTTAAGAATCAATGTATTAGCAAACATTTTGTAAGGAGAAGGACTTAATGTCAGAAAACTGTAATATATGTTTCAGTATGTATTACTACCAGACTGAAAATATAGTACAGCAATACATAAACGTGATAACCACCATACTTGGAGAAGTCCAGTAACATTTTAGAATACAGAGCCGATTTGTTTTGCTGTCGTATATTTATCGACATATATCTATGGTCCCTAGAGTTTAGCTACAATATTTGTCCAGCAGATGGCAGGTTTGGCTGTTTTATTAAAGTTCTAGACTGAATTCTTATTTTTCTGCTATTCATCAAAAATATTTTCATAAAATGAAATTTATATTTACATGTCTGTTTAAACATTTAAATGGTTATTTAAAATATGTAGCTGTTCAAATACTGCTTTATTTAATTTAATGTATCATTAAATAAATGCTTTTTTTTCTCTCCTGCACCTTGTTTCTACATTCTTAAATTGTTATTTTCTTTGTCAGATTTATTTTATTCTCATTCAGATTTTAGTTACCTATTTATTTGATCTCTAGCATATTCAGCTTGTGTTTATCGTCCTGCAGGTGGCAGTGTCTGCTCTCATTTGTATCAAATCCAGTAGCTACTGATTTGTTTTACACTGAACGTGATAAAAAAATTCACAGAAAATAAATAATTTACAACAGTGCATAGAAACCAATGGTTAAGTAAATTAAGTGATGCATTACTGGTAGGAAAAATACAACATTGTCATCAATGGCATATTTTATCTTACATCGGAGAAAATAACTTCGATAACACTTGACCTTGTCATTGCTGTCCTTTGTCACTGTGTAGGTGTTCAAGAGGTTGCATTACCTCACCTGGTTTCATTTCCACCTGATGTCTATGGAAAAATTCTGCCTCCTGGCTAATGAATAAAAAATGAGAGTAGGCGTATGAAGTATATCTGACACATATTCTCAAGTAATCCCTCAAAAATAGCATCAGTGAGCTTTATTGGGACTGAGAATACCTGAGCGGGCACATCATCTTCAGCCACGATCGATATGCCATGTAATAAAATACTACAGTCAGACCTCAGAAATAGTCGATCACATGTATTTTTAGCACCAGGATATCTACTTGCTTGTCATAGTGATTATTTTGCCAGACAGAGCAACATCTTTGCAACACTGTGAAATACAAACCCGCGGGATAAAAAGTTGTTGTTCAGGCAAAAGAAGAAAGTTGTCTGGAGAGTGTCGTGACAGTCCATGTATTTGTGGAGTACAGAGAAATGTGCGGTGCTGGGGCCAATCATCAATATTGTTTTATCAGTGCCAAAAGTATGTTGACACATACTGCTTTGTTAAAAAGTGGTACTAGTAATAAAATGTACACAAAAACTAAAGGTAAATGTGGTAAAAGTGGCCTTGTCGGTGTGCTTGTACTTAAGTGTATTGAATAAAGTGCTTCATGAACATATGGTTAAATGTGTTATATGTGCTATATACATGGAAGTACATTATGTATCTGGTTTAGTGTTTTGGCTGCGGTAACACAGGAATTTCCAGAGTCCTCAGGTAAATAAAGTATTTCTCATCTAATCTTACATCATGATTTATTATGCAACTGTTTTCAAACATGCATGAGAAACATTTTATATACACTTAAAATCTTTAACAATACACTATTTTCAAAAGCTCATAAGAGAATCTGTAAAACACTATGTTGCTTGTCCAAAAAGTGTAAAGCATAAAAACAGATGGAGTATTTTCTATTAAGTGAAGCATTAAAATGTAAAGACTCAAGAACAAATGAATGCATGAATGTGTACATAATGAATGTGTATGTTTCACCAAAACTTGAGGGTCGCACAGCAGTTTGAGAGAAGCAGAAAGAGAGTAAGGGATAAACAGAGGATGTTATCATTTTGGACAATGGTGAGTGAAGCATCCAGTGTTTTTGGAGCCTGGCTGATATTAGAGGGTAAAGGCTTCTGCTGCTCTAGCTTGTTTTTTATACAGACTTTCTTTTTAATTTATTAACCTCTTTCTAATTCTAAATTGCTATATTGCTATAAATTGCTATATAGCCCTTTTTAAAATGAACCAGTCTTGTTGCACTGTTACACAGCTGTGTTATGATATAAATTAATTCAGTCTGTAGCAAACCTAATATGTACCCCATCCAAACCAAACTACTACAGTAGATCTAACCTTCTAAGCATTTTCTCTAACCTTTTTCTTATGATGCACACCGAGTCACTTTTTCTGAGCAGTAAAACTAAACCTGAGATGCTCCACTCCTAAATCACTTTAAGGACAGTGTCTCTATCTGGCAATCAGGGGACACAGTCACAGTGCAGTTTCCATGGATACAAACAGCACATGTAGCACAACACAAACGCTTGGCCAGCTTATATCTCCCCTACTTGTGTATGAGCCAGTGATCCATCGCCATCACCCTGTCAGAAAATAAAACCGTACTACAAAAATATCTAACGCTTCTTTCCCCTTATGACACCCCCCCCCCCTCCCTCCACCACCACCACCACCTCACTCCTGGTGACACGTGTGTGTTTCTGTATTTAGCTTTATTTAGCTGCGTGTTATCTGGGATTATTTTGTGTGGATTGTTAGTGGTTCCCCGCTTATTCCAGCCACACACAGCACCTGTCTTTCCCAGATACTAATATCTGGCCTACACCTATTCTGGTTCACGGTCACGGTCATAGCAACTTGCCAAACAACATACACATTTAATGGGTTGTAGATACACACCAAAAACATTAAGGTTGTCGGGCAGTGGCCTTGGTTTGCTGAGCGTGTTATAAATCATAGCAGGAGAAGAGATGAAGTTCCCTCTCTGGGTCAGACTGTTGGTGGTCTGTTATGATATTTAAAGAAAACAGAGTGTTGCTGTCACGGGGAGAGGTCACGTAATGTAATTCAATACTTGGCTGTCAGCTTCTACACCACTTTCAGAAAACAGCATTATGTCTCTTCATAACTTGGTTAATCAGTATGCCTAAGTTGACTTATAAACAAATTTTTATTATGTGAGCTGGGGTGACTGAGTGGCAGTCATGCTCTGACCCTAGTCTGACATCTGATCTTGACAGTGTGGGGCTGCTCAGGAGGGGGTCATGACAAATTCTCAGTGGGTGACAGACACCTAAATGCTCTTCAGGGAAATTACTTTACTCAGTAGCTCTTAGTAAAGCCCCTTTTGTCAATGTAAGACCCAGTGTTTGTCAAGAGTTTCTATAGCAACACAGAGTCACAGCTAATTCAGAGCTCAGTCAACCCTTATTCATTTCCTGCACTCCTGTTTAAAATCAGTGTCACAGACATTTGGCTGGCCGGGTAGATATGTAAAACCAGTACACTTCAGCATCAGAGCTTTACATCCGGAGATATTTTAGTCAAAGAGTTATTATAAGTTGCCACAAAATTTATTAAATATTAATAAAAAATTATCTAGAGAGGCTTTTGGTTCATGAGATGGAAATATTAATGGGCCGAGCCGTTTTCCAGGTTGGATTGTAGAGAGTGGTTAATACAGTACCTAAGAAGTGAAAATTCCCTGGCTCTGTTTCAGGAGGAGACACAAATCCCTTTGGGGGCAGCTGGAAGGGCATCCAGTGTAAAAATCTGCCACAACAAACATGCAGAGCTACCAGCTGTGGAAATCCTGTAATGAACAGACAGCAGCTGAAAGCTGTTTTTATTGTAAAGAGTTTTTTTAATGTATTTCCTTGTTGCTAGTTGCAGGTACTAAAATAACAAATATGGTAAGAGAAGCTTCTCATTTAAAAATGGCCCCAGATTTATTGTCAGACATCATGTTTTCATAATATATGCTGGGTGGTTGTGGATGATAGAGCTGGTGGAGTGGGTCGTCCACTATTAACAGGACTGGTTGTTGGTTTCATCTGCAAAGTCTCTACAGCTTCAAATATCCGTGGAGGGTGAATTTAAGATTGCTACTCATGGCAGGTGAGATACAAGGTAAAAATGTTTGGGTTAAGATAACTCTTTCTGACACACTAACATTCAATGTACATTTTCCTGTCACCTGTCAATCCACTGGACACACTAGGAATCTATGTAACGCCATCCTTTTGGCCTGGACGTGCGTTTATCTCAATATAACTGCACATAGATTAAAGATAAATCTGGTAAGATTGCTTATGAATTGAATTAACTGATATTTGAATACCCCTGCTCTATTATTACCTTTAAAGCTCATGGAAATACGAAGATGGTGGGTCCATTAGCACTGTAAATTGATGTTACTGCGATTTGGTTTGATCCATCGATCCACAGAACTTCTTTTGCGCATCAGTTAAGTTTTGTGACTCAGTGCTACTATCTTCACTGATAACTTTGAGTATTAGTAAGGTAATCAGTATTTTTTTTAATATATCTGTGAGGCTGTACTGAATGTAATGCTTTAATAGCTATGCAAATAGTTTATGATTGATCAAAATATGGAGAAAACTATCACTTTAAACCACACGAACACAGTTTTACTCAAGTTGTCTAAAATCTGTAGTAAATCTATGGAAACTGCTAAATACAGCAAGGAAGTTATTTGGTGCTGGGAGATAGAAGAATCCAGTACTGTATTTGCAAAAAAGTATTTGCCCCCTTCCCAATTCCTTATTATTTTGCATTGTGAGGTAGTCTGACTGGAGCGTCAGTGAAGGTGGTAGGTAGGGAGACTCATCAGACATTTGTGTTCCCAGAGATGAGTAATTTATTTAGAGTGACCTCCATGTGAAACTTTAGAGAACTCCCCCAAATTAACTTAATTAACAAAACTCAAAAGCACATGGATTTGGTAACACAACTCTACTCTCTTCCCTCATCTGAATCAAGCAAAGGTTGACTATCAATTTCCCTTCAATCAGTCTAGCGTACCACTAGCTCAAGCTGAGGAATTTTAAACTTAACACAAATGACTGAGAATTACATAAAGCTCCCCACTCTTCTGATTAACACATTTACACAACTAAATGGCTCTACATATGAAAACATATTCAACAAATCCCTTTGTATCCCGAAACAAACAAGAAGTAAAAGAAACCCCTTCTCTTGGTTTCACCTGCTGATGTCAGACATGACATCAGCAGTACTTTAAAATCAGGAAATGCTGGGCGGGCCTTTCTCCACACCTGACCTACATGAAGACTGAAAACAAAAAACAGTGTAAGTATGCACAAATGACTTAATTTTCAACATAGTAAAATATAAAGCTACAAGAACTTGAGTATTTTCTTTGATTTGCTAAATGTTTGTTTTGCCAGCATCAGTATGCTTACACAAACAAACCCGGGATAGTATGTGCGGCAATGTTACTTTGACAATAGCAAATCATAGCAAATAAATATAGAAAGAGAATAATGTGCAAAAAGTCAATAATTCTGGGACAAGTGGAGAGTCTTGCTCATCCACATGCATATTTAGTCACAGTTGTATGTTTCAGATCATCAAACAAATGTTCATAATTAACAAAGATAACCTGAGTAAATACAAAATGCAGCTTTTAAATAATGATTTCTTTTATTAAGAAAAAATGTATCTAAACCTACAAGGCCCTGTATTTAAAAAAAAAATCAAATTGAAAAAGTAAAACTCACAAAGCATTTTATAAAATATCATCATACCAACAGGTGGCAGTTTGATGGCCAGCTTTGCTGCTTCAGGACCTGGATGAGTCACCATAACTGATTAAACTAGAATGCCTATAAAAAATATTCATAATTCTTCAATGGTTCACCCTTTTATTGCTTTAATAAAGGAAAACATGGTCAATATAATTAGTCTGTTTTTTGACAAAAAATGTGCTAAAAAGGCCTATTGCATGTCAAAGTGAAAACAGAGGTTTTCAAACTAATATAAATTATTTAAAGATATACGTAGTTGAGTGGAAAAATCTTGTTGGACATGCAACTGGCTGAGGCTGTGAAAGCTGTATGGGAGTGCAACAAAGAGAAAGGCACTGCTGAAAAAAGCTTCTATTAAATCTCACCTGGAATTCTCCCAAAGGTTTGTGTGAGACTCCAACATTGATTGGAAAAAGGTTCTTTGGTCTGATGAGACAAAAACTAAACAGTATGTTTGGCAGAAACATACATGCATACATTCATTTATATTTATATATTTCCCAGGTCTGACAGGGATAGGCCGATGTGATCATCCCTCTGTCATTTTCTCTGGATTGTCTCCAAAAACATCACAGGCCCTGTGCCAGTTTCATCCCTGCCGCATCTGCTATCTGCTGCGACTCCCACAAACAACAACCACTGACACGTTCAAGTCAGAGGGGTCAGTCATGCACCCAGGATCATCACAAGTTTCCAAGATTCCAACCTCCCCATGTCCACTGAGTCAAAAATAGGCTCAGTTAGCCTTTTATAAATCTGAGTGTGTCTATAAAAAGCATTTGGCTGACCAGAAACCTCGGCTGAAGCGACATAACCCTATCTTTAGCTTTATTTATGTCCTGGTGTTGACAGCGCCACTTGCAAAGCTTTCCAGTCACTGTTCAATAGGTCACATGTGTGCTGGGACCCAGGTCTGATGTTGGAAAGCACCGCCGAGGGTAATCAGAAAGCCCACGGCACTGGGCAGCCTGCATCCCTTACAGAAACAAGCCGCCTAACAGCTGCTGAGTTAACGGCTTGATGATTCTTGGCCTCAGATTCTTTCCATCTACTTAGTGTTTATGGAGCTCTCTTCTGATGACAGATAAGCATGTCCACTATTGTGAATTGAGGATTGGCACGTTTACAACGGTCACACGACAAGAACAATTGTAAAAATAGAAAGCCCCATTAACCGTGGCTTTATTATACTGCAGTAAGTCAATTATATTTTGCTGAATGCCTTTTGGTTATACCCGGATCTTGGCGTTTTGAAAGTCATCTGATACAGAGCCTCAAAAAGCACCCGGGATCATTACAAACATATTTATAAAAAATAATGAAAAGATATAACACAGATCAAAACAGACTGCAAATTGCCAACAGGTTAGATGAGCCACTCAATGTATTTCACCATCTGTGTGTGTGTGTGTGTGTGTGTGTGTGTGTGTGTGTGTGTGTGTGTGCGCGCCTGTAGGATGTATCTGTAGGAAATATGATTATGAGTGCTTTTAGAAGTCCTTGGTCAATTCATCAAATAGTAAAAGCTATAAGAATATGGAACTCTGGGTTAAAGAAGTTAATATTTCAACTAACTTCCTGGGATAAAAACATGTCATTAAGACACATCTATATGTATGGAAATGAATAAAGTAACAGGTCAAACATCAGTGCAACACAGTATTTAAATGTAAAGGAATAAAATTGTGATCTAGCAATCTTAGCTGTGACAGTACAGTTTAGACTACATCTGCTAAAAGTCAGACTCTTTCAGGACATCGGTCAGTCCTGTGCACTTCACATTAAAAGAGAGGAACAAAGTGTCTTCAAGATTTCCAGTGGAAAAAACAGAGCATCTTACTACTCCACTCCAGTCTTTTCTCTTCTTTCTCTCCTTCTAACTCATCTCTCGTGTTTTATCAAGAATAGTTCAGAGCAAGTTTGCCCACACAAAGACAGTAGGTCTCATCCCACTCAAGCTTCAGTTCATGACTGATGGCCACATTCGCTGTGAACAAAGATGGTGTAGGTGGACAGTGTGTATGTGTGTCTGCATCCATGTCTGCATCTCCGAGATTGTGCCACTGTTATGCCAGCGTCTTAGACCTTTCAAATGTTAGGGCAGCAATGTGAGTGTCTTTTGCTCTTCTTGTGTCTCTTATTAAATAATTATTTCAACCGTGGAGCAAATAAGCTGACATTATTTCTATATATAAAATGCCTTATTGCCTTGCATCTATCTATGTTGAGTCTGAGGAGAGCAATCATGTAAATGTCTGTGCCAAGAAGGAGATGTGTCAGTGCTTGTAGATGATATGTGTGGGATGAGTGAGTCTGAGAGGAATGAATGATTGGAACATTTTCATGAAATTATTTTTGCTGCTGTTTTTGGCTGCTGTCACTTATTGAGAGTAAATTTCAATAAGTGAATAAGTAAATCTGTGGATGTTACTGTTCAGATATAAAACACACAAAATTATGTGTAATTCTTTTTTATGTCAGGATCACTCCCTCATTAGAGTTAACTGGAAATCTCAAATTTTACCTCAAGTTGATCTGTTTTTTTTTTTTTTTTTGTATGGCAGGAATATCCAGGAGAGTAAATAAATTGTATCGCTGATAAATAGTAGCAATATTTTGATGACTATTTCAATCATTTAATTGATTATAAATAATATGTAATAATACTCTATTGTATATATTAAATCTATAGTATACATTAAATTTTTTACTAAAGTACATCACATTTAGGAATACAAGTCAAGGGGGCTATTGAAGCAGTAATATAGTATAATTTATATTATATATTGAGTATTGCACTACAATATCTGTGTTATGCAGAATAGTGCCAGTAACTATCTATTATTGACAAAGCAAGTTGTAATATAATTAAATTACATACACTGATGCGTATGTATAAATGATAAAATGCAAATAAAAGTACACATATATATTTTAGATTGAGAACTTTAACTTCGTGAGTGAACATTAGGCATAAAGTTTGCAGAAACATACACGTCGGAACATTGGAAAAACCAAACAACAGGCAGGACAGCACAGTGCTGCAGTGGTTAGCACTGTTACCTCACAAGAAGAAGCTCCACTGGCCAGCCGGCACCTTTCTGTGTGCACTTAGTTATTAGTCTGTGAGCATGTTCTCACTGTGCCTCTGTAGGATCTTTTTGAGTATTCTGGCTTCCTCCCCAAAGATATGTGTGTCAGTTTAATTTGTCATTTTAAGTTGTAGGTATGGGTGCGCTGTCTGTGTCCGGCAACTACCGGCAAACCTGTGCAGAGCATACCCCATCTTTCACCCTGTAGCAGGGATATGGCTCCAGCCCCTCCTCCTTGACCCTAAATTGGACAAATCATTACGACTGATGAAAAAACAAGGGCCAGATTTATGGATATTGCTGTATTTGAAAGACTTAAAAAAGACCATGGAAAGAAAGCTATCGAGGGCTTTTCTTGATTTCTTTATTTCAGACTCACTAACTGACCTACAATATTAAAACGATTCTTCTCAAGTTTATTCAGTCTTACTTTATTTTTGAAGAAAACTTTCACTCTTTGCTCTTTAGTTGCAGAGCACATTTTATACTGTGACTCCACTTAAAAGTCTTACATACAGTAATAGCTTACAAAGAATTAATACATTATCTGTTTATCTGCTGTTATGAAGTCTGATGAGCGGTGTTTGGTTTAATTACTTAAAATAGAATCCTTCTGGTATATAATTATATTTTCTTGGTGAATAGATTATACATGATATACATTTTAAAAAAAGACTCAGTTGCTGCCCGAGTACGCACCAGTAAGCCAAACAGTTGAACTCAGTGGCATATTACCTCACTACAAAGAACACAGTGATCTCATCCTGCTGTTGTAAACACTCACTTGTGCTTTAATCTGGGGCTGAAAATAACCCCAGCATGCACATTTTCTAAACATTTGCTAGAAAGTACCAGCTGTTTAAGGAAATTTTTAGATACTCCTTAAATATGAACACAAATATTGGGGCTTCCGGTTGAAAAACACAAGAGTGTAGGGAAGTCTAAAAATATGCAGCTCACTGCTTGTGGTCTTTTTGTTTTTTGAGTTTATAGATTTGCAGAATATTAGAAGTTTTAACCTTCAATCATTTGGATATTTATAATTCTACACACAGAATACATGTATGGAGGACATGATCACATATTTTTGATTTCATTTGTTAGTGATGTTTGTTTACCTATTTTAACACGAGTTACAATCCTGCTGCTAAATGCATAATATGCTAGTAAGCCAGCAAATGAATATACAAGAAAAAAATAACAGTGACGAAATAAAGTGAAACAAATCAGACTGCTTCAACAAGCCAGGCACAACCAGCAAATCTACAGTTTCTTTACTGCAGAGCTCCTCTACAGGTTTTCAAACTCAAGCCCACAGGCAACACTTACACCGTCTGTGCTATTGATTCTGTATTGCTCATGTGTGTGTTCCAGCTGCTTCTTGAAAAAGACTGATGATTTTCAGCTTCCTGCCTTGATAAACTAAAATGTAAGAGTGATTGCAGTCTGAAATGCCATAAATAGCAGGAGTGACGCACACGCTCTGTCAAATGTCTGTTTCATGTGACAAGCAACTTAAATTATTTTCCTGTTCAGAACATCAAATTATCGTATGAATGGATAAAAGAAAACAGAGCCCAGTACTATGACCTTCCTCCTTTAGGGCCTTTTTTTTGGTAAACATTTCAATCCTCATTTAAAAGAAAAAACAAAACACTATTCTGAGGTTACAACACTGACAACATTATGCTATTACGCAGTATTAAAAGCCCAGGCGACCTTGCTGAAGTAAAAGTGTAAACATTTTAGAAAATGTAAGACAACAATTTAAATCTCCAGTGTCCACTTTACAGTTTACTACTCAAATACGAAGAGAGCACTCGAGCAACTATTTGATTTTTAGTGTGATTTTCAATTTACCTTCAGTAATTTCTACTGAGGCAGCACGGTGGCACGGTGGTTAGCACTGTTGCCTCACAGCAAGAAGGTCCTGAGTTCAATTCCACCATCAGGCCGGGGTCTTTCTGTGTGGAGTTTGCATGTTCTCCCTGTGTCTGCGTGGGTTCCCTCCGGGTACTCCGGCTTCCTCCCACCGTCCAAAGACATGCAGCTTGTGGGGATAGGTTAATTGGATAATCCAAATTGCCACTAGGTGTGAATGTGCGAGTGAATGTGAGTGTGAATGGTTGTCTGTCCCTATGTGTTAGCCCTGCGACAGATTGGCGACCTGTCCAGGGTGTACCCTGCCTTTCGCCCTATGACAGCTGGGATAGGCTCCAGTGCCCCCCGCGACCCTGAAAAGGATAAGCGGAAGTGAATGGATGGATGGATAATTTCTACTGTTTCTACTGACCAACAACATATCTATCAGGAAAGGTTTTCACCTTTATGGTTATATTACTTATTATACATATAACTGAGTGCTGTAAAATTATAGGAGATGCTAAACAGCAATGTACTGGCTTGGCAGTGTTGTGATGGCCATTTTGGTTGTTTTGTGTCTCAGCTTTGATGATTGCTGTTGTTGCTCTGTGTGGTAAAGAGCAATGTTAAGTTTAGCTAGCAATGAGCCATCATGACCAAAAATGACCAAAAATCAGTTTCAAGCACTTCAGAATGAAAAGTTAATTTGGAGAATACAGCATCATTCCCACAAAGAATCCCAAACACAAAAAACAGAATTCAGGACACATGCATGCAGACTGAATCAGCATTTCCCATTCATTGTGGAAATGGTGCTTTTAAAGATAGTGAGATACTGATCTACAGTAGTTAGAGTAGAACGATAAAGGGTTTTTTTTGATTGATTGATTGATTGATTGGTAATTTATTTCAACATGTGAACAATATACAAGTACATTTAGAAAAGAAATGAGAGAAAAAAAATATACTATACAAATTACATACAAAAAAACATTCTGATTAATTTACATGTTGAAAGGGAGTGGGAAGAAGTATACACTTATTTAATCCCACCCCTGTCCCATAAATTATCAGTGAATATTTAGTCAGCTTCCTTACTGATATAATTTGTAATAAAAATAGTGAACAGATTTCTGATATACTATATACTATAATATCACATCATGAATTTTTTGTTTGTTTGTTTTTAAATAGAGACATTCACTTAATTTAAATATTTTCCTTTTCTTTATAGATCGAGAAGATCATATTTTTATAACTCTTTTTGAACAGTTTTATGTTTGGACATTGCTTTAATTCCATATTCAGTTTGTTCCATAGTTTCACTCCTTGAACAGAAACACAAAAGCCTTTTCTTGTAGTACGTACCTTCATTGTTTTGAAGTTACAAAAACCCCTTAAATTATAACTTCCTTCTTTCAAAAAAAACATACTCTGAATATTACCTGGCAGTTCTTTATTTTTTGCTTTGAATAGAATTTGTGCTGTTTGGAATTTCACTAGATCAGCAATTTTCAATATTTCAGACTGCAAAAATAGTGAGTTTGTATGTTCCCTATAACCTGCATTGTGGATGATTCGAATTGCTTTCTTTTGAAGAGTAAAAAGTGAATGTAATGTGGTTTTATAGTTATTGCCCCAGACCTCTGCACAATAGCTTAAGTATGGTGAAACCAGTAAACAGTAGAGAATATGAAGTGATGTTCTGTCGAATACCTGTTTTGCCTTGTTTAGTACTGCAATGCTTCGTGATACTTTGGAATGAATATATCTTACGTGAGCGCTCCAGTTAAGTTTTTCATCTATTATTACCCCCAGAAATTTATTTTCACTGACTCTTTCAATATCAACACCATTTATTTGAATCTTTGCATTTGTATTTAAACTACTATTTCCAAATAACATAAGTTTAGATTTATTCAAATTTAATGATAATTTGTTTTTATCAAGCCAGAACTTCACTTTACTTATTTCATTAGTCATATCCTCCAATAAATTCTGCAGATCATCACCAGAGCAAAAAATGTTTGTATCTGTGTTTAAACAGAGAAGAAGATTAAAATCAAGTTATTAAAATAACATTAATACAAAAAATTAAAAACTACTAAGAAAAAAAGCTGCTGACAACACCACTTCTTAAAAATCCTTTTTCTATGGTTAAAAAACCCTGTTTATGCAACTTAGTGTAAATAAACCATCTATTAACATCCTGAAGCTGGCAAATGTAGCTGCTGGAATTACTATAATTTAAGAGGGAAAGTGGTTATAGCAAAAATCCCGGGGGTTGAATCCTGTTAGGCAGTATCTGCATAGTGTTAACTGCTATTGACTTCACTGTAAATAAAACACACTGAACTTTTACTTTCCTAGTCCAACATTTGAGTCCAGCCTTGCTATCAGCTGTGACATCTTTGTTGTAAGGTGAATGTAATTTATCCAGTTTTATACCACTAAAGTACCACCAACATCCGATCCTTCATATCAAGTTATGACACTGTCATATACTGGGTTGCCTGTGTTCAGCGGGTGGGCGTTGCGTAGGTTGCCATAAATGGCAACAAATGTGCAAAAGGTGGGGTTACATCGCCTTTCAGTTCTGCCTTGAATTTGTAAATGGAAAATGAAGCAAGAAGTGCTCCATGTGCAAATTATAGTCTCATGGAAGACAGTCCCATTGTTTAGATACAAAGTAACCAGTTAAATATGTATCATAGAAAAAAATGCAATGTTTCCATCCAAGCTGTTGTAAAGAAAAAAAGTGACAGAAAATAAACACTGAATTCTTTCATAACTACAGTACTTAAGTAATTGTATTTATTTGCATTCCACCACTGCATGAGCAGAGCTGTAACAAACAGGATTAAGAGTTTCTCACGCTGCCCAGTGACAGTGTTATGTGAAACAACACAGCCTTGCAACCTCTTACAATCACAGGTCGTCTCCACTCACCCCAGTTTTAAAGGCGAAGGCTGGAACATGCAGTCCTGTTCGTTAAAGTGCCACAGTGAGTCCCAAAGCTCTGCCAAAGCAGCTGTTAAAGTGGGGTTACCATAAAAGTGGACAGCTGGAGCACATCGGTCACAGTGATGTGCCGTAACACACCAATGATTGTGTTGCTGTTATGCAGCACAATTCTTGTCAGTGAATCAATTCCCTGTCCAAATGGAAAACCTCTAACCTTTCTCAACTGCCCCTTAATTGCAGGCAGTTTATATTGGTCAAACATAATTAGCTGAAAGTGCACAGAGATGCTGACACAACTGGCTGCAAGTTTATTCCCACACTCTGCAGACCATTTATTGTCACATTTATTGAAGTCATTTTGCAGGGAGAAAGTCAGTGTTTTTGACATTTTGGAGTTTCCATTAGAACAGTGCCAACAGGATGCAGATGTTGAACATGCTCCTTTTTCCAGATTGGTGGAAGTTTTTTCTATTCCAGAGGTATTTAAAAGGAAGAGTGCAATGCAGTCAGTGGTGTCAATGATTAAAAAATAAAGAAGGCAAAAGTGTTACCCTCCAGGTGAAATGCAATCATACTGCAATCAAAATTCAAATGAGCACATTATAGGAGTAGGATCTCCATACTTCAGCGGTGTGTGACGGTATCATGAATCACTCGGATAAACATGAACTGGTCTCTTTTTCCACAGCCTCTGAGTATAGGCTTTTAATACTCTAAGTTGTTTTATTATGTATGTTGTATTCTTGTACAGCACTTTGGTCAACGCTCCTGTTGTAATTAAATGTGCTATATAAATAATTAAAATATTAAACTATTATTAAACTATAGCTGCATCACAGCAAATACAAATTGGATTTCATGCCTAAATCTTCTCAAATCCACAGGAGACTGAGATGTTTAAATTGATTAAATGTGCATCAGATACAGACATTTTAGGCTTATAATAGAAATAGATGAAAAATAGAGGATTTCTTGTTAACTGACCTTTGGCTGATCTCTGCTTAAGGGACATGTCAATAAAACAAAAGATATAAATTTGTAACTATCTAACTTTAACATCTTTCAAATTATTTTCAATAAGATGAATGGCAGCTTTAAAAAAATGTTTATTATTATCGAAACATTATTATTTTCTTGTTATGACCATGCTATAAATATCCTAAAATTAAGAAGAGTGAAAAGTGCAAAATAAATGAAGTTGTTATTTTATCCAGCTAAATAAATGTAACAGTAACTAGCCTGTTGCAGCATGACACGACAACGCTGTAATATTAAAAGCTGTATTGTGTTGCTTTGAATGGTTAAACCCCTTTTCAGTTATAAAAAGTGTACACAGAAACTAAGGCCATGCATTATCTTACAGTATACAATTACACCAGGGATTATAACATTTAGTCCTTTTACTGAATATTCTGTGAAAAAAGTATCCTTTGGCATTGCTATAGCAACGCCATGCTTATGTTCCCGGATGTGCACTACACAAGCTCAGACATGTCTGAGAGCAAGAGCAAGATGTCAGACATGGTAAAGGTAATAGCTCCTGGTAATCAAAGGAACTATTTCGACAACCTGCGGCCCAACAGTAAACAAAGCTCCACTGGTTAAAAAACTCGACCCAAAATACAACAACCCAGGTAGAAATAAGTTAAGTTACTTTGGTTAAAGTGTTAAGCATTGATGTTATACTATTATTTTAAATTTCTGGGGAAAACACCTAGGCTACTTTCATGCTGTGTCACTGCTACTTCACTGTAATGGTGCTGGCACCTTTTTTCAACAGATTCACACTTTGTATTAGTAAATGCCATCAGTGACAGATGCTGACTGGAAAAGAAGGATGCAAAATACTCAGGTTAGACTTATGAATGCTGCTGCCTGCAATCTGAAAGCATCAATAAAACATTGTTCAGTATTTTTTTATTCTATTCTATATCGTTAGCAATATAGTCAACCCTAATATTTTTGAAATATGGTGATGTCATTTTTGGGGGCTATATTGCCCAAGCCTGAGAGAAACTAAAGCCAGTGCGGAAATGTGTGAAACCTGCATTCTTTCTTAGTGTCCAGCAGAGGGCGACTGCTCTGTCTGCACATTATAAAGAAAACAACAACAACAAAACCTTTTTAAATTAACTAGCTGATTAGACAGTTTAGTTTCAGTTGTTAGTTTCATGCCTTACTACAGTATCATGTTAATTTGTAAATTATTGTATTGTGCAGCATAAAATAAAGACAATAAATCAGGGTCTAATTTGAGGTTTAGCAACCTTGTGTTTGATGAGTTGCCTTTGAGCCTGCAGTGTCCTCTGTTTTTTTCTTTTTTTTTGGCTGCAGAACCATAATAGAAAAGAAAAAAATGAGATGGTGAAAGCCAAATTGCCAAACTTGAAGCTTCAAAGGAAGAGTCCACAAGAACAGCTGATAGTGGTTATGCCTAGTTGTGTGTATTTGTTGCAGGAATAGTTGTACTTGGACTTGTGTTTGTCTCCTTCTCATAAAAGAAGGATCTCTCATGAGATGTTTGGCTGTGGGAAATAGAGGGCTCTTAAGCACCTAGCTCCCCCATCAGACTGTCAGAGCTAACTAAAAGCGTAAAACTGTGGCAATAACGCTAAAATAATGAGATGACAGATTTCTAATTAATTAACTAACCTTAGCCTAACTGCAGAGGTGTTTGTTTGTAGCCAATATGTGAAGCCTCTTCACAAAGACCTCTTCAGCAAGAGCACAAACATATTGCATCAAAATTATAATAATAGAAGACTGATACACACATAGCATGTCTAACAGCTACAGATGGGGAAACTGTTAAGTTTGGATCCAAAGTGAACTACAGTGATCTTAAAACAAGCTTAAAATAGCCAAAGCTGTGGGGAAACTCAGACCAGAGGGAGGAGGGATTAGGAAAAACACTCGACTGTGTCGGTAACTGAGCAATGGAAAACCGGCCAGCCACTTGGGGAAAACCGTCCACTGCTCTGCACTCTTTCTGTGCTTTCCTGTCTGTTTGTATGCAGTGAGTTATCTCTCGTTTCCCAAGATTGCTTGAAGTAATTTGAAATCTCACCCCACATCTTTCCGTGGCCTTGCACTCCAAATCATCCAGCTGAGCCATCCCTGACATCTGAAGATTTACGGGAACACATCAAGGCTAAAGTTGAAGGCTATTACCACCTAACGTTTGACCCCATGTCACAAGCTAATCCCTACCCCACTTCTTTCTCATCTGCCTCAGGGTGGTTGTCAGTTTTTTGTTTTCTTTTTTAACTTTGAGCTTGCTTTGATTGGAACAGTTAGCCAGAGATATAAACAGACTAATATAAACGCGCAGTGTGTGCGTAGGCCATCGTAAGCATCGTCTGTGTATCTGGTGAGTCAGTGCACATTGAAAATGTTTAGTTAGGCGAGCATTCAGTTTTTATACTCGTGTTTTGATGGAGAATATGTAATTTTTGGATTTATTATCAAGTTTTTTTTCTATTGTTGCTGTATTGTCTTTAAATTTCATGATGCCCAGAATACTAAATGTGTGCAATTTAGTTCACAATAGTCTACCATCTAACCTGGGAAACAAATTTAAAACGAAAACAACTGCTACTGTAGAAATGTGTATTCCATTTTTATTTTCTATCTGTCATTTTTAAATTCCAATATACACATTTCATTTAGTGAGAAAATAACTGTATTTTCAGGTATGTGTACCTAAAACATATATATTTTCCAGCTGAAAGTGACTCACAAGATTAATAACGCAGTTCTTAATCAGTTTGATGGAATATTTGGTCACGTCTAAATAAGCAGTGCAGCATCTTTTTAAAGATGTAAAGCTTTGTCTTTTGTGAATGAAAGCTGGGTGACTTCACTGGACTCTCCTGCATGAATGTCATACAGTGGACCTTGCTGAGCTATTCATAGCAGCACTATGGTCTGAATATAGCTTTGCTTGCCGGTTTGTTCGTCTAGGTCAGCATTTGAAAAGCCTCAATTACAGAAACTGGAGCATGCTGCTAATGCAGTTACAGTCACAGGTCAAATTTAGGCTGTCTCATGAGATGAAAAGTGGTTTGGTTTATAACTTGGAAGACAGTATGTTGCCACAGGAACTGGCTGATGATTCATTCAGGTATAAGAGGCTCGTATATGTGAATAATATAATATCATACTAATAGAGCTAAATACATACAATCCTAACTGCAAAAAACTTGGGACACTGTGGAAATTGTAAATAAAAATCTAGGAACTGATGAGGTGAGCAGTTGCTCAACTTTTTAGAGACAAATGTTGTCTGATTTTTGTGTGATATCGGACTCTAACTGCTTAACGGTCCTTTGCTTGATTTTCTTTTTTCTTTGCGGTATTTTTTTTTTTTTCAGTTGGTAAAAGGTCTGGCCTGCAGGTGGGCCAGTTCAGCTCCTAGAGCACGGGTGGGCAATCTCAGTCCACGAGGGCCGGTGTCCCTACAGGTTTTAGATGTGTCCTCGAACCAACACAGCTGATTTAAATGGCTAAATTAGCTCCTCAACGTGTCCTGAAGTTCTCCAGAGGCCTGGTAACGAACTAATCATGTGATTCAGGTGTGTTGACCCAAGGTGAGATCTAAAACCTGCAGGGACACGGGCCCTCGTGGACTGAGATTGCCCACCCCTGTCCTAGAGTCTTCTATTACAAAGCCCTGTTGTTTATCGGGTTGTCTAGCGTTGTCTTGCTGTAATATAACAAGTAATGTAACAAGATTGTCTCTGAAAAAAGACGTCTTCTGGATGAGGGCACATGTTCCTCTAAAATGGTGCTAAGATTGTGCCTCTCCAGATGTGCAAACTTCCTGTTCCATAGTTACACCCACGCAGACTTTTGAACTAAGCACTGTTAACAAGCCAGGTGCTCCCTCTGTTCTTTAGTCTAGAGCAGGCCTCGAGGGCCGATGTCCTGCAGGTTTTAGATGTGTCCTTGAGCCAACACAGCTGATTTAAATGGCTAAATTACCTGCTCAACATGTCATGAAGTTTTCCATAGGCCTGGAAATGGATGAATTGTTTGATTCAGGTGTGTTGACCCAGGGTGATACCTAAAACCTGCAGGACACCGGCCCTTGAGGCCTGGAGTCTCCCACCCCTGGTCTAGAGGATGTGGTATCCATGTTCTCAACCCAGCTGGTCGCGACACAGGTCCACCCCTCCCTGAGACTGGTTCTGCTGCAGGTTTTTTCCTGTTAAAAGGGAGTTTTTCCTTTGGACTATTGCCAAAGTGCTTGATCATAGGGGTTATTTTGTCTGTATGTATTACTGTAGGGTCTGCTTTAGGGGAATGTTGTTGTGATTTGGTGCTGTATGAATAAAAATGAATTGAACTGGAAAAAGAATTTTCATTTTAGAATTCCATTAATTTAATAAATTCACTGTTCTGTGGTCAGATTCATCCGATAGCTTTCCACTCTGCTTCATCCCATTTTAAATGTGCTTTGGCTCAAAGGTGTTTATGGATCATGATCACATATGGCTTCTTCTTTGCATGATGGAGCTTCAACTGCCTTTCTGGATGGTACACTGAACTGTTGTTCCTGAGCCCATGCAGTTATTGCCATGACAGAATCACGCCTATTTTTAATGCTGTGTTGCCTAAGGGCACAAGGATAACAGGCATCCAATGCTGATTTTCAGCCTTGTTGTTTGCACACAGAGAATTTTCCAGAATATTTAAATCTTTTGATGATGTTATGTACAGTAGATATGATGAGATGTTCAGTGTCATCACAATTTTACATTGAGGAACATTATTCTGAAATTGTTCCACAATTTGTAGATGCAGTTTTTTGCCTCTCTGAAATGCCCAATCATGTAACTGATTGTTTTTGCTTTTTAGTTACGTATTTACACTCTTTTTGCAGACTTTCATTGTCCTGCCCCAACATTTTTGAGACATGTTGCTGCCATCAAATTCAAAATGAGCTAATATTTTTCATGCAATAGTAAAAAGTCTCAGTTTAAAGATTTGTTATGTTTTCTTTGTGGTATTGTGAATAAAAGTTGTATTTATAAGATCTGCAAATGATTGCATTCTGGATTGGGGTGTAAATAAATTATGCAGATATACAGCACTTAAAACATTTTTTATTTCTACTCATGTGTTAAGTAACATAAAATCACATGTCAGCATTGAGAGGCACACTTTCCCCACACTTTTGTATTTCCAGCAATTTTTTTTATAAGATTCAAAGAAATGGCATCATAGTTTTATGATCAGATGTGTTTAACATAATGAGTAACGTGTTACAAATTACAAAAGCGTAAGATCAATGTTACAAAATAATCCCTTTTAGAAAAATGTTTCTCTTTCATGTAACATTATCTTTTACTTCTTATGTTTTAGAGAGATTTTCCAGCACAATTAGTAACTTTTCTTGTTACAGTAACTGGGCACCATTTTAAGAGATATTAACCGCTCTACAGCAATAACAAAAGACAGACAAACTTAGAAGATAAACTCACATCATGTGCAAGCACAGACCTAAGCACGTAACATACATCAGAGCTCTAGACTAAACTAAAACATAGTTTGCATACATATGAACTTAAAACTGCAAGTGAAGTGTACATTCATTTTAAAGACATTCACGGTCACGTAATGAATTTATTGCCCTGAAACAAGATTGTCATGTTTGTCCCATAAGTAGGACAATACAGTGTAGTTAGATTGACATCTTAAGGGGAACTCTCTCCTGGTTAGTCTTGCTTGGCTCTTTGGGGTTCTGGTAGGACAGTCTCACAAATACAACAATGAGGATCACTCCTGGAAGGGCAAAAAATCAACACTGCATTTACATCACAGTTTTATTGCTAATTTAGATGCAACTCCAAGACCTCTCAAAGATGATTAAATCCTACTTTTCTAGATTTTATAATAAGGCATATATTACATTCCCACTTATTTTTAAATAGACTTTAATAGTAATCAAACAGCTTTTGTCCTGCTTACCTATGACTGCAAAGGTGCCAAGCAAAATGCCGACTGCAGACTGTATAGTTGGCATGCCCTCCAGCTGCTTGGCAGCCATTTTGCAGTTTCCTCTGACATTGCAGGGGCACACAGTCACTAACAGGAGAGATAGCAAACACACAACTCACAAATCAGGGATTTTTAACACATCAAAACAGGGTTTGATTCAGGATTGATGTGTCGTCTTGTGATTCCTTGACAAAATTTAGGTTATGCATAACGTTTTTACTATAAATACAAATACTGGATGTTATAACCAGTGGATTTAGATAGTCAAATATCAAGCAAGGAATCACATATGGCATTCATTAAAAATAGTGCAGGTGTATTAATGTAATATCTTCATAGGGATTTAAAGGCTCATTTTCAGCAACCATTACTCAAGTTCCTAATCCCGACCTATCATATTTAAAGGCTGACTGGCCATTTGAGAAAGAAAAGAACTATGTTAGCACATATTGAAGATGCAGTAAATTTATCTAGTTGCTTGTGAGGGGCATAAAGTTTTGGAGTCACTTGATAATTTCAAAACAACCCATTATAAACCAAATTTTCTTCTCCAGTTATATTGTGTGTGAAAAAGAAAGATTTCACAGGTCTCCATGTAGTCCTGTGGGGAAAGAAATTATTCAACAGCTTGTAGAATCACAGCAGCAATAACTTGAAATAACCATTTTCTGTATGACTTTAACAGTCTCTCGCATTGCTACACATATTATGTACACTATTTCAGTTGGGTTACAGTCTGGACTTGGGTCACAAGACAAGTGCTTGGGATCACTGTCTTGTGACCAAGTTTTAGTCACATATGACCCTAGAATGCTTCATCTGTTGTGAATCCCCTGGTCCTCCTCTGCCAACCTGCCATTTCCTCTCTGTTGTGTCCTGTTTTTTCTCCCTCTCTCTCCTTTCTGTGTGTATTGTGTGTATGGCTTAACTCTATCAGTTTGTTTTAGAGGGGAGGCTCTGCCGTGCTTCCCTCCTCTGTATGCAACTGGCTGTTGCTTTCCTAATACTCAAGGCTGAAGAAATCCCTCAGTCATTGCCAAATCATTGCGCTTACCATGGTGTTTGACTCTTTTGGTCGTCCCTTGTGCAGATGCTCCCAGTCCTGAGACTCCCTGTGATGAGCCTCGAGTGGTTTTTACCCACGAGGAGAAATCTGTGGCTATCTTTGTTTGCCCCTCCACCAGCTCAACTCAGACATAACTACCTTGCATAAATCCCTGTTTACTTGGAAACCAGCAATAATCCTGCTGAACTTTTACCTTTCTGTTTGAGTCCAGGTCTGAGTCTGAGCCTTGACATCATCATCCCTCCACCACTTTGCTAGACAGCTGGTATGAGATGTTTGTGCTGATATGCTGTACTTAGTGTTTACCAAATGTGGCACTGTGTATTATGGCCAAACAGCTTCACTTTGGGCTCATTTCTCCAAAGTACACAGTTCCATAAGTCTTGGAGTTTACTCAAACGAAGTGCTGCAAACATAAGCTGAGCTATGTTCTTTTTAGAGATAAGAGAATTGTACTGTCATGAACATCAATATTTAGAAGAGTTTTAGCTCTTGCGTTTTGTTGGAGTTTCTCATAACGTTGCACAGTCTGACCATGGGAGGAATTTGCTGGTACGTGTGTGTCATTGTATTAACACACATGTAATCTCTCCAGACCAGCAAGCAGGCAAAACCTGTGCTTTTATAACGGTGCGCAGATGTGTTGATGATCAGTTAAGTGCATTTGAGTAGCAGCACTATGGAGATGTACTTAGCTTTCCACAGTACTGCATAGGCTCATGTGAAAAATTTCTTTTTCATGTGACTGTAGTTTATCCTAACCAGTGTGCAAGATGTGTGATGCTGTGTTATGAAATGTCAGAATGGTTATATTAGGCAGAACACAATCTTAAGAGAGCTGTGTAATCACGAGCCTGGAAAAATCATTTGTAAAGCACCATTGCATCATTAATAAACAAGAGCAGCGCTAGGACAAGCTGGCACACTGGGGTTGATCTCTATTGATTGTTCCAGCACTCTTGTCCCAGAACCTCTATGTACTCGCTTTAGCTTATCAGCAGAGGTGTCAGCATTACCTGGCAAGTGTATGAAGGTGCTCCTGGGAGGAGAGCTGCTGTCAGAGATGGTGAAGGGCACGATGTAGACATCAGGGGGCAGGTATGGGATATTTAAGGACAGGTTGGTGTGAGTATCTGAAGGACAAAACACTTGTTAGTTGGTGCAGAAAAGTGATAGAGACTGTTTTATACATCACATTTATGATGACTTAACAAAATAACAAATGAACCTGGTACTTGTCAGCTGTGAAAATCTGTTCAATTTAAAAGCCTTATTTTTCTGTTGCATCCAAAAGTGGTCAACAACAACTATTTTTATGAAAAAAATGATCACATACAACAAGTATACAAGTACTTTTTAAGTTCTAATAACCGAAGGAAGAAAAACCCAGGCCAAACACATCCATACAACTGTATGAATAAAGAGCAAGCAGAAAGACTCTGATGGGGCTCTGTATGGAGTGGTCTGGAGCCTGTGACTCTTTATCTTATCTCTGTAAATCAGGCTAAAACACAAGCCTGGCTGCATGACGTAAGAACCCTGTCCTGTAAAGAGAAGCATATTATCAAGCTGTTTGAACTCTTATCTGATAGTCTTAAACTGTCCGATTGCACCTTAGCATCATCCCCCTTCATGTTCCATTTGTCAGGTAGGGAAACATGACCTGTGCAGCACCTCTGCAGAGGCTGTTAATGTCGATCTATTTATCCTCTGCCTGCACTGTGTCAAATCTGACGTGACATTTTATAAGTTCGAAGTGTGACCAGCCACCTACCCCGACCAGAGCTATTCTGAAAGCTTGTGATGAAAAAGCATTTCCCCTTACAGCTATGAACAGCCATTAAGAGCATGCGAAAAAGGAACATGAACATGCCGTTTGATTAACTGAATGTCTTCGGTGAAAAGAACTGTCACTCAGCTTCCCAAAAGACTTGAGATGAATGGCTGTACTACTCATGCACACACAGATCTGCTCTTTCATTCACTGGAGGTTGATGTAATTGTAATTTAAAAGAAAATAAAAAAAATAGACAAGTTTGCTGCAAAATCAGACAGACAAAAGCACACATTTATTGCTAAAACCATTACTGACTATGACCAGGTGCAAAGCATTCTGGGAAATTCCTATTTTAGGCTCCATTAGTTGGCAGGAAACCAGCGGTGACGTGAAAGAAATTACAGACAAGATATAATTACAGCTGGGCTCAATCAATACCAACAGGAACAGGAGAGTGAAAAGGCTAAAAAAAAACTGAGAGGGAAGCGGTTGAGCTGTGTGAATGACTTAATGACAGACGTCATTGCAGTAAATAGTTTGTATTCAGTGAGCACAACACAAGCAGTTACAAAAAAAAAGGATAATTATAATATATTATACCTAGCATCTCATATAAGACTGGAGATGTTTTTCAGGCAGAAAATAAATCAGGGCATTTTGCACATCTCTACTCTTGATGGCAATTCACTGATTTTGATTCATGTAAGAAAAATAATGCAAAACATTTGGCACACTGTGGAAAATTAGATGTCCACTGGCTGTATTCAAAATTCGATTTATCCCCTTCACAAGATCCATTTGGCTGGAAGGCAATAACTTGTCCTCTCCAACAAATTAACTTCCTTATGCTCGACATTAATCAGAGCAGATTATCAATTTACACAGACAAGAAAGACACACCATTCACGTACACCTTCACAAACTGCCTGATAGGGTCTAATTTTTCCATGTTACAGAACTCAGGTCAGCAGCTTTGGCTCACATCGTCTACTGTTACTAGATAGAGCTTTTTCAAGGCTGGTAATCTGACTTGTTACTTTTGGAAAGGGGGTTTAGTGGTGATTCATTTCACTTAGTGAAGACTCTTTTCAGTTATGATTTGTGGGCCTATTTGAGCTCACTGTTACATCCACTCTGGCTCACTTTCAGACCATGTTGGCAACTAAAATCATCTGACTTCACCTTTCTGAAAAAAAAAGATAACAGAACAACTTTCAGTCCAAGTTTGGAAGGTAGAAAAAAACTATTTAAATTTTTTTGAGTATTTTTGGTTACATACAATTTATCAGAAGCCGCTTAGGGGAGTTTCTTCTAGCAGTAGTACATTATTTATTCCGCCTGTCTTTTCACTGTGAATCACATTGTATGCTGTGCGTTGACTGGACCTTTACACAGTTTGTGTTCACCCTACCATTAATAGGTGTTAGCTTCCAGTTACGTCGAACTGTGACATCGCTGCGGAGGGAGAAATTAAGTCGTCCTCCATGCTGCGGTCCATCACTGTCCCGTGATGCAAGCACCAAAGCTTGGTCCTCTAAGCGAGGTGTACACAGGTACTTCCAGGAGTAATCTCCTACCAGCACTGGACTGTTGTCATTCACATCCAGGATATAGACAGTCACCAGGGTGGACGCAGACAGGGAGGAGTTTCCTAAGATGTAAAAAGATGCTAAAAAACCAAACTGTTGTACATTAGACTTTTTAACATATGAACATCAGGTTTCCCCAGACATGAAGTAAGCCTTAAAGAAAAAAATAATTGACTATATCTATGCCTTGGAAACTGAGTCTGCCTTTAATCAAACCGTTGTGTTGCATACTCAATGATGGAAATGATCTTACGTCCATCCACTGCAATGACCTCCATGGTGTACGTGCTGTTCTCCTCCCTGTCCAAGGCCTGCACAGTCTTTAGCTCACCAGAATACTTCCCAATTGAAAAGTATTTCTTGGTGTCCCCTTGAAGAGAATATCTGTACCAGGAAACATCCATAGCTCTGTAAAATTGAAAACATGGAATTTCACACCCCTCCCAGCTTAAATTAGTTACCTTATTGGGTGAGAATCGGGGTCGTAACCTCGGATGGTGGCAATAACCCGTCCTGGTTCTTCCCCTTCTCTCACAGTCACCTCATAATGGCTTTGAGACAAGATCGGACCCTCGTTCACATCGTCAACATAAATGGAGACCGTTGCTGTGGATGCGGGGCCGTACCGGCCACGGACTAAGGCAACTGGATTCTGGGCACTGAGCACGAGAATGTACTCACTCTCGCGCTCAAAGTCCAACACCTGTGAAAAGATGCGTGCACACAACAAGTTTCACAAAGTGTTATTTAAGTATTACTTAATTTAACTCACAACATTGCATTAGACAACTACCTACACAATAGAAGAAGCAGAATTTGCAAAGTACTGCGTAAGCAAAACTTCACAGAAAGAGAAAGCAATAAACACAATCACATTCAGAGTGAGCGGAAAGCCAATTTCAGATCATTAAGAAAGAAATCAAGAATATTGATTACTGGATGAAGCATGGCAGCAATACAGGTAAATGCAAGGGATAGACATATTTGTGTGGTCTATCCTTTTCTGTATTGATTTACATGAAACAAATCAGTGACGAGGACTCTCTGTTAAGGTGTTTGTTCACTGCAGCTGCGTCACTCAAGCCCAAGTTTCTCAGTCACTTTTATAATAACTTTTCTGTTTAATAAGCTACATGCCGTTCATCCATCCATTTTCTTCTGCTTTTCTTCAGCTTATCCAGTTCAGGGTCGCTGGGGGTGCTGGAGCCAGGCCTAAGTGTCGTATGGTGTGACGCAGGCATTGATATATTTTAAAAGTATTAAGTGGGGTTTTTTTTCAGTTCCAGGTTGGTCCTTGAGTTAAAACAGGCACTGCTGATGCTGTGCCCTACATTACTCTTTCATATGAGCCTAAATGTGATAAAAGTAGATTTATTTTTGAAGGTTCAAGTGTAACCACACTAAACAGAGAGTCAAAAAACAGCATGTCCTTTTTGCCAGCAGGAGAGGGACACAGTACACCCCCCTTGTGTGTCTAGTCCCCTTATCTTAGGCCCAAGGAAACTGGATTTACTGGCAGTGTTACTATATTTCTAGACAGTGTAGATACAGAGGGAAAAAAAAACAATTGATTCAGTGAGCCACCAGTGAAAGATTTTCCATGATGCTGTTTGAGCAACTAGGGCATGACAGTGGAAAAGATAGTACATTATAAACTGAACACACTGCTTTATTGTTGAAGTTAAGACTTTCATTCTCTAAATTTATGAAAGGGGATAAAATTAATTTAATAATAATTTAAAAAAAACCAAAAAACCTAGCCATGAATATTAACAACTTTGTTTTATCCTCTGGGGTGACAGCATGTGCTATTTATAGGTCCAAATATTGGAAGTAGCAGTTTCACAGTGATAGGATTACCATAATCTGTGCACTAAAATAGTAACTTGAACCTTCTGACTCTGATTGTAGGATTCAAAAAATAGTTTCACAGTGGGATGATGAAAAGATGGGAAAAGACTGTGATTTTACAGATTTTAGAGGCAAAACAACCCAGCTGAAGGAAAAACGAATCCCATCCCTCAGTCTTTATTACAACTGGGCACAACTGATTTCATTCGGTGTAATCTTTTGAATCCTGCCCTGAAGCTTGTTTTTGTTGTCAGGATTTGCCAGTAAACATGTTTTCTTTTTTCCCCATAAAACAAGACATCGGCAAACTGGCACTGCCTGACATCATCCTGCTGAGTACACGTGTCTTTGTTACCAGGGAGAAAAAAAACGCACACCTTGGAGAATAGATGAGTACTGCTGTTAACTGGAAGTGACACACCAAACTGCTCAGTGTGTGTCAGCGCATGAGAGCATGTGTATGGACCCTGGCGTTACTCACCTGATGATGCTACTCTTTTTTGAATTAAGTGCCTTTACAGTAGCATCATGTTCTTGCTGTAAATAGTTATTAGCTTAAATTACAGTAATACACAATATTTAAACACCACCAAAATAAATATCCTCATATGTTTCATAAAAACATCAATGTCTACCACATTTGTGTATTTGTAATAATTTGATACACATATTGATATACATAAAACTGTAAAAGCAACAGTAGTGTATCTCTCTTCAAAACGTGATGGGTATCACCATTTAACTACACATTTACACATCCGTTTATTTCTTCTGTCTTTACAGGCTAAACTCTTGAAGGGATAACAATGTTTACTAGATAGTTTTGATGCTATGCAGATAGCGAGATAGATTTTTAGTCTCTCTTGGTGTAAGAAAAATAGTGAGGCTGGTCAGAATGAACTGTTTTGCACACATACATACCTATACAATGCCCGGTCACTTTACTAGGTACACCTAATAGAGACGTCTGTCCAACTGCTCATTCACAGAAATAAATCAACCAAAAACTTTGCAGCAACTCAGTGCATTTGAGCATGTAGACATAGTTAAGACGACCTGCTGAAGTTCAAACTGAGCATCGGAATGGGAAAGAAAGGCAGTTTAGTGACTTTGAATGTGGCATGATTGTTGGTGTAAGATGGGCTGGTCTGAGTAAACCAGTAGCTGCGGATCTACTGGGATTTTCCCATGCGACCAACTGTAATGTTTACAGGGAATGGTCTGGAAAAGAGAAAAATCCAGTGAGCTCTCTGAGTGAAAATGACTTGTTGATGCCAGAGGTCAGAAAAAAATGGGCAAACTGTTTTGAGCTGATAGGAAGATAAGAGTAACTCAGATACCCACTCGTTATAACTAGAGATGGCACGATACCACTTTTTTATGTCCGATACCGATACCGATATCATAAATTTGGATATCTGCCGATACCGATATGAATCCGATATAGTGTTTTTTAATCAACAAAACTGTTTTTAAAATATCTTTCTGCATTTTGTATAAGTTCATACTCAAGTTTAAAACAACAACTACACTAAAGCTATTCTGTTATACCTGTATGCAAAAAAAAAATATTTCATAGTTCAGCAATACTGATCAATCTAATAAACTTAAACCTACACCATCCTCCCTATTCTGGTATTTTAAAGAGTACTTAGCATAAATATTAAGCAACCTAACTAATAGGGTTCCAACTCCCAGCAACAACAAAAATAAATAAATAAAAAATAGGGAACCACCCCTCACGCTCCACCTCATGATGCTTAATCGACGTAATCAACCTTAATTTGATGCAGTGTGAAAAAAAATACACAGAAATCAATTCTTTTTCAAGAAATATTAAATAGATTCAACATCTTTCTTCAACAAAATTGCAGACTGCACAGATGGTACCTTCCCAAAGGAAAAAGTACTATAGCTTACTAGGGTATATTAGACTTAACAGTTACTATATACAATAATGGACTTCTATACATTTTACATCAGATTAAAACTTTGGGTGTAAGATTCAGATAAATATTAAATAATTAAAAGCTCGACATTTTAAATGAGAATAAGAAAGAAAAGTATGTCTTTGTGCCCCCTTTTTCCTGTTAATGCCCTATCGGCCCCCCTGGCTAAACTTTCCTAGATCCGCCCCTGCACAGTTACCAGCCGTCAGCTACGTAGAAAAAGATCCTGGAGTAGAAAGTAATAATAAATAAATTCTAACAACAGCTGATCAAGCTTAAACGTGCTGCTGTTGTTTATCCACTGGTTTCCTCTTTCTGGTGCAAAGTGGGCCAAAAGTAAACAAGAGACACGGACTCGCGACAGAAAAGCCGATCAGCTGATCATTAAGCAGTTTCATGATTGAAGTAGCAGCCGGAGAGCAGAGGCAGTCGGTTAAGCTTAATGCAGGAATGCTTTACAAACATTCAGAGATGGACTTACACACTTGCTTTACTTCTCTCGGGGATAACTTTGTCGGAGATGAAATGCCGGGTTGCTAGCGAAGCTCCAAATGCTATCCAGACCACCGACAGGTCCTGCATGCCACAGCCGCTCTATCACGTGATGCATACTGCTCCGACGTGCTAACGTTCTGAGGTGAGTTACGGCGTGTTGCAAGTTTTGTGAGGTGCTTTCGTGATATTTAATGGATCGGATTACATTTTTTATTTTTCTCCGATATCCGATCCAGTAATTTAGGTCAGTATCGGACCGATACCGATACGTAATATCGGATCGGTCCATCTCTAGTTATAACCAAGGTATACGGAAGAGTATTTTGTTAAACCTTGAAGCAGATGGGCTACAGCAGCAGATCACATGAATGCCAACTGTGTCAGCTGAGACGAGGAAACTGAGGCTACAATCCCCACAGGCTCAACTGGATATGCTGTAGAAAATGAGAAAACATTGCCTGGTCTGATGAGTTTGGGTTTCTGCTGTACCATTCGACTGAACATGAACATGAAAGCATGGCTCCATCCTATTTTGTATCAACAGTTCAGGCTGCCGGTGGTGATGTAATGGTGTGTGGTGATATTTTCTTGGCACAATTTGGGCCCCTTAGTACTTCAGTGCTACAGCCTACCTGAGTATCGCTGCTGAAAATGTTTGCCCTTTTATGGCCACTGGTTTCTTGAACATAGCGTCGACTTCCCTTTACTCAATTGGCCCCCACAGTCACCAGATCTTACATCATGGATGCAGTACCAACAAATTTGCTGCAACTGTGTGATGCTGTCATGTCAATATGAACCAAAATCATACTTAAGGAATGCTTTCAGTGCCTTGTTGAATCTTTGTCGTGAAGAATTAAGACAATCCTGAAGGTCAAAGAAGGTCCAACCAGGTATTAGCTAATGATGTGGCCAGTGAGTGTATATATTTATGAAACCAATAACTCAAACCTCTGATAGCCCAGTCTCACGTTAATTTCAACAGAAGTTCCAGTTTCTTTTACAGACTTTTTATGATTCATTTTTTAATTCAATGCGATGTCACCAATTTTTTCCACACTGATTTGATCCCATCCCTTTCGTTTAGTTCGTTCACTCTCCAGCCTGTGTGGTAAAATGCCATTAGTATCTGCTCACATAATCTAATTATTCATTTGGCTTTGCAATTTCTAATAATGAAATCGCTCTGCTTTCTAGTGCTGACCTCACCCTGTAATCTGGTGAATTAAAGGATTTGCTTAAGTGCATTTTAATCCACTGGGGCTTTACTTGTGGAAGATTTAAGCTTTAATTTTTACTACGGTAAGCTAACTAATCTACAGTATCCTTTCTGGTGATGCAGCGTTCGCTATAGTGATATCTCACAAGGTCAACGTAAGAGCTACTCATAGAGACAGGTATTTAAACTGCATGACATCACTTTTGAAAACAAGCCATTGTCTGTTAAACTGAAATAATAGATCGAGATCCATTTTTAGCTTTTGGAAATGCTCTGCTTTATCTCAGAGGGGCCTGTGCAGCTCACAGTTCAATCACATTCATCAACTCCCACAAGAGGTTGAAAATAATAGACTGTCGCCTGCCTGGCCACTCACAGAGTGCAGACCATTAGAGTATAGACACACACAGACACCACATGCCTCCCTAAAATGCCCTGTAGGATTATAGGAGGCAGGCGAAGGGTGATGCACCCTGGGGACAGGAGAGATTACGCCAATGTCGTGCAGGACTCTTTTTATTATAGGCATGCAGGACTAGAATTTTGACATTTCTGAAAATCCTTTTCCAACTGTCTTTCAATGCATAATATCTACATAGGGTGATATTAAAATCATGCATTTATAAAATGAGGTTAGTTTTCTGTGACTGTGAGTGAATAATCTCTTAGGACATGCACATGCTGCAAGGACAGATACAAGCAGCTATGCCAAAAATTGTCCTTGGCATTAATATCTGTGTCCCTAAGAGGAAATGATCTTTGTATTGTCTCTCCTCTCAAAACAGAAAAAAAAAAAAAAAAAGGAGTTTCATTCAGACTGATGGACCTTATATCATGTTTTTAGCTGATCTTGGTAGTCAAATGTATGAGTGTAGAGCTTCAGTGTAGTTGGTGTTGTTCACCTTCGACAGGACAAGTGTGACCTCATTGGTCTGCTTATCTGTCACTAATGAAAAGACGTCCTCTTCATCTCCAGACTCTAAACGGTAGTCCACCTGCCAGCTGTCTCCACCTCGAACATCTGCATCCCTCGCCAGCACAGCTGTCACTGTCGTACCCACCAGGGCATCCTCTGGGATGTGAAAGGGTCCGTACTGATGGCGAGAAAACACAGAGTGAATGATCACTAAGAAGAAAAAGACTATCTTTTAAAAAAGTGAAAAAGTGTATGGAAGCATTTTGCATTTTTAAAAAAAAGCAGATCTCAAATGTCTCAGCTCACACTAGTTTTCACTGACCTGACCCTCTTTAAGGAAAACCTCCCCTGCAGGAGTGCCTCTAGAATAGTTTTATAGGGGCGGCCATATAAAAATATGGTGGCACACCAAAAACAGAACTTTGACAGGGGCGCAACGAAGGGGGTGACGACGGGAAATCATGAGGGACATACAGATTGTTGGGTTTTTTTTCTCTAGTATTGAGGCACCAGTTGTTGTGAATTGGTGTTACATAAATGAATCTGGCTTTGCAATAACAGCCCCAGCGAATGCTAAATAATGATAATGATTATTTATTTCTTGTCAAGGCCACTGCAGCTTTTGCCAGCAAGTTGTTGATGTTAAGATTGTGCGGTCACCAATAAATGCCAGTGATGACCGATTGCCCAATTTTCTATTGAGACGATGGGTGACTGCATGTGACAATATACATTTGCCCCCTCTTGCCCCCCTGGTGTGAGCTGACCTTTATTTGTGAACCTCTCTGTGTTTAGACAGCCGTTTAATCTGCCACTCCTGGATGTCCTCTAGAGAAGCAACCATGCCTGTGATCTGGCTGCCCCATCCACAGGGTTGCTGAACCCAGTCCTGTCACCACTCACCTCCCACATCACCTCCTATAGGGCTGCACTGCCATGGAAAAAGCTGCACTACTCAGGCGTGACCTGTTCAAGAGCATTTTCCACCTCTGTGTTTGTGTGTCTGTGGTAGCGATTATCTAAGCAAGTGTGCATTTGTTTTTAACAGCATTGTAATGATCATCCAACAATGTTTGAAAGCTGTTTGATTAAAATCCCTAAGTGTCCATTACACTGGGCGTGGATGTAAAGAATAACACGGTGTCAGGTGTTATGTCAAATCTTTGATTGATCTGGACATTGATGTCAAAGCTCTGCAGTCGATTGGTTTCTGTCCTTGACCAAAATTAAACCTTCTTTCATAGAAAACCACTGGCCAATTACACAGTGGGCCTGGAGCTGCATTATTTATGATGCCATCCTCACAGAACTTTCTGTGAGATTGTAATGGCTAAGATAACACTGCTTCTTATACAATTTCTGCCATGTTAACGACACTGGATGGAGCTGTGTAATCGTGATGTAGCCTGCTGTAGATTGACCTATAAATAAATGAGTGGAAATTTGTCTCTAAAGAAAGCTTTATCAGATTAAACTCTAAAAACACTGTCCACTTGGAGTACAGAGAGCCAAATAAAAGTCTTCCAATAACATAATGCCATCTATATAAGCCTGAGATTAGTATCATATCTAGTTCCCCGCCAGGAAAATTAGATCAGTGACCTGCGAAGCGCGTTCACAGTCCAAAATCCACAGATGATGTTTAGCCTGCTATTTTTCCAAAGCTGTTGTTTATATTGCCCCAAACAGATCAATGCGTGAAAGGCGTCCTAATCTCTGTGCGCAAGTAACTGTTTGAACACGTGTTCTCGTACCTCGTGTTGGGAGAACACTGGTGGGTTGTTATTCTCATCCTGCACCGTCACAACCACAGTGCAGGAACTGTTCAGACCTGCCAGGGACAGGATCACAGCTTCTGTTAGTGACTCAGGTCAGCCCTTCTCACAAATTAAGAATGCTGAAGGAACAGCAAGTACCTCATGTTAGCCTTCGTCACACCCTGAGTCCATGAGTCATGCAGATCACATCATCTGTCACCCTAGAGGCTAACATATATACATCTCCTGGAAATCTCAAGGGAGGCTACTGACACACTTGCTCACAAAAGTAATTAACTTTTGCCTATTATAGTCATTATGAAAGATGAAATGTTTTATATATAATTGTCTCTGATGCACCTGTTTGTATCACTGCTATACTGCCTCTCTTTAACTCCCTAAAGTACAAGATAAACACCACCTTTTCATGAAAATTGGGTTATAGCTAAGGTTGTATTTTGCCTTATACATAGTCACCTTTGGCATCCTCAGCAGTGATGGTTAGAGTGTACTGCGGTGCCGTGCCCTCCATACTATCCGCTTGGACCGAGATGACCCCTGAGTCACGGTCCACTCTGAAGAGGGCACGAGGACTCTCTGGAATTTGTCCGACTAAGCGGTAGAAGATTCGTACATTGTCTGTCTTAGGGTCATCATTATCAGCCGCTTGCACTGTCAGGATTTCTGTCCCTGCAGGAAAAAATATATGAATAAAGAGGAGGAGGAGGCTTTCTGATTTATCATCAGAAGATATTTTCAGTTAGCTCTATAAAAAAGGGTTTTCTACACTGTTTAAAAAATGTAAAAAAAAAATGAAACAAAAAAATCCATGTTTGTTTTGTTTTGTTTTTTTAACCACAAATAGAATTTGACCATTTGACCATTTTGAAAATTATCTTTACATTTTATGTTTAAAAAATATGTATAATGCATATACAATATATACATTATTATGTACATGCTCTTTTTCTTTGGCAAATTTCAAATCTTTTTCAAGTTTGACTTCTCCTTTTCTCTCTTTTAACTCTTTTGTCAAGTAATAACAAGAGAAGCTAAAATGACAAGTCTCACAGCACACTGATTTAAAATAGGGAGAGAGTACAACAATAGCTTTCTCATATAATCCTCACTCAGTGATTCCATTTAGATTAACAGATTGCCCTGTGTAATTCATTTCCCCGAATCAGAATGTTTTAAAGCACCAACAAAAGCTTTTATGCCAAGGACCTGATACGTTACAACCCACCGTGTGCTTTTTAGGAGCACAGGAGGGGTGTTGGTGCTTCCCCTGTGTCCTGGCAAAGATCCCAATCTGCTTTCACAAAATGTATCTGGCGCTCTCCACCCTTTCATCACAACAACATTGCATCCAGGCTGTGTTTTTGCACTAAGCTGTGAAACAGTATAAAATAATTCTAGAAAATGACTATTCAAATTCACTGTGTTGCTTTATTATCATCATAATTTGTAAGACGAGTTTCTTTTAAAGATGTTTTACATGCAAGATTGTATTTTGGCCAAAGAAATAGTATTGTTCTTCCTTGGTGTGTGGTCTCAAAGCACACAGCCTGTGTGATGCAGTATCTAAATATTCCACTGTAATCTGATTAGTAGGACTTGCATGAGTGAAAACAAACAAACAAAAAAAAAAAATCATCCAAAACCTATATGTTACCTCGAGCAGCCAGTTCTTTCACCACAGTATGGTACTGTGCCTGTGGAAATGTGGGCCTGTTATCATTAGCGTCACCCACCATCACCCTCAGCTCCACAGGTTTGGCAATCTCCCTGCCGTCGGGACGCTCAACCACAATGCTGATATGAAACTAAGTAAGCAGAAAAGGTGAAAAAAGAAGAAAAAGCAGAGAGGGAAATATCTGGTCACATGTGGTACCCTTAACACTGTGGGTTACGAGTCACGCAACCCACGCTCCCATCAACTTTCTAGCAGCAGACCAAAAAAAAGGGATTACATGCCCAGTAGACTACTAACGACTGTAAAGTCTTCCTCTGTGCAGAGCATGATAGGATACATTTCTGCAATACGAGTAAACATTTACTTTTTGATCCTGGTTATACTCACGGATTTTGTTGAGATTCTGGTTTCCTAGTTTCTGTCTCATCTCATATCAGCCAATTTTTGCACATTTCCAGCTCAACCATTTCAGATTTGTGTAAGAATGTTATGGTCCAGTGAACATATACAATGAGTGCTATGAATTTTTTTTTCTTGCTTGAAGAAAGCAAAGGGAACTGAAGTCACATTCAATGTCTGCGTGCACAAATAAAAGATGATTCTGATTCTCATTCAACTAGCTTTTTGGTTTTTTTTGAAAAATTCTTTCACTTTCAGACTGTTTTGGAAACAATGTTTCAACATGAATATCTCAAAAACTTTTAAAGACAAAAACATGAAATTTTCACTGATCTTTCTTATCATCAAAATGAACCAGAATATGGAATTTGGGACAGATTCATTCAAAAATGTCTTAAGTATTGGCTAGATAAATATTAAATGTTCAGCATTTGTGCAAAGTCCCATATTGTAGCACACACTGATAAAAAAAAAACTGCACACTGCAATTCCTGAATGGTATTTAGTATGTATAAAAGTATGTAGAATAGATTTCAACAACTTAGTGACAAAAATGAAGAAAATACTATTTACTATTAAATAATAGCGCAAAGCTGTATTCAGATTAAGAGTCTTCTGGCATTTTGTGGTTCTTAAGCACTTTTCACAACTCTTAAAATCAAATATACAAATGTATCTTTTCTAACTTATTTTACCAGTGGTAGCAGTACACCAAACAAAATTTTACGTTTTTTCAAAGCCTTGTTGGTTTTCCGTAAATACTTTAATATATATAACCTTAAAAAACGTGTAAAAAAAGTCTTGAATAAATATAAGGGGAAGTCATCATATCAGTTTGAGCTTCCTGTTTGTGAGAGACTGTATTAAACCCATGAGACACCAGTTTAAACTTTCATTATCATTTTCAAACTTCCACTGAAAGGTCAGTGAAGAAAAAGACAGGGTAATGTGCTAGAACACTGCGTTTTAACAATAATCACATCACCCAATTGTAGCTCAGTCTTTCTGTGCTTTTCTTTGGTGCATCTGTGCCAGAATATTCTGCTCACTGAGTCATTCAAAGCTCACAGGAGTTTAGGTTGTCTGCAAAGCTTGAGAGCAAAATGCAAACACATGGACTTTAATTTGTAATCCTGATACAAAGGATGATCTTTCCTCGATCTAAAGTGAGACAGATTTGCAATGAAGAGTTTTAGATTCGCGATCTTTAAAGCCATTATACAACAATCCTCTTGTCACAGGCAGAATATGTTTAATGAATAGAGCACTTTTCAGGTTTTGGTTTGTAATTAGGCTGTGACTCAGTGCTCAGCTTTGCTGAAGTAATGTGTACCAGGGTTCCTACAATAAAAAAGCCATTAAGTTGTAAGTAATAGGAGAGTTAATTAAAAACAGGGACTTTCTTCCAATGAACAACATAAGAACCCTTTTAGGGACAATAAGCCTGGCACTTCTCATTGTTCAGCTTTTGAATTAATAATTTTGTCATCAGATGGTGAAAATACTTGTGAATGAATCACATCATCCTGCTAGTTTAAACATAAATGAAATGCACCTGTATGAAGAGTTTTTAAATCAGGGCAGTCTTTATAAACACATCAGCTGACAAACACACATCATCTTTGATATCAAAGTTTTCACGTACTGTGGGTTCAGAAATTGAAATATAGGGCTCAATCTTTAATAGAGGAATTTTTGACTCTAATCGTGAAATGTCATTTATTATGAGGTGCTGGAGATGTTTGGCTCAAAGTACAGACCTGGTCTTGTGTCTCTCTGTCCAGCGGGGCATTGAGATAAATGACTCCTTCTCTGCTGATGGTGAAGAGCATCTCTGGAAACTCCCCCTCCAGACCATACTCTGCCTGACTGCCACTCCATTTGACCTAAATTAGCACAGACAAATGTATACAAACATTTTATGAGTATTCAGTTTTACATATCTGCAAGTGAATTAAACGCGAATATGGTTTCTTATCTGGGCGTAGCAGGAAAATTGAGCGAAAAACTGTAAACATAGAAAGCTTTGCGACCGAGCGTGTAAGATGTATAAATACCGAGCTAAGCTACCATTTGTTTATATGATACGGAGCCAGTTAAATGCGCTGACACTGATGGGGAACAGAGAGCACAGCCAAAACTAACGATGAAGGCTGAAGGGGATTTTCCACTCTGCTTTACAACCCCCTAACAGAGGGCTGTGCAGATGGGCTGAAAGGGCCCTAGTAGCAATCAAACAGCACCCAACAAGGACAAGAGCCCAGTTGTATCACAGCTGATGCAAACCCAGGGCATGTGCATCTCCTCAGCTCACTGTCAGACACTCGTCCCTTGTTTTGGATATAACTGCCCATGTGCAATGCTTCTGTATACACAAAGCCACTTCACACAGCTGGCCGCCTTTCAGTGTTATTGTGTGCTTTGAGACCTTGCAACTTTAAAGACATGTGATTGATGAGCACTGACTCTTTTGTATAGAGTTATATACAAATCATCTATGAAATCATCTGTTTTGCCTCCATCCATGTTTCAGTTTTCCAAGCACGTGCTGTCTCTGTGATATCTTGTGTTTGAGCTTGGTCAAGAGTGGTTGTGCGCCTCTTGGCAGCACTTGGGGCATGATGCTAATCAGTACTTGAATAACGTCAAGTAAACCTCCCAAATCAGGCAATGTTATAATAATAAAGCTGAAGCTAGTTTCTCATTATTTAATAAGCTGACAGAAGATAAGTGTTGTGCAAAAGTCTTGAGACACCCCTCATTCCTTGATGTTTTATATACAAAAATGCAAAATAGTTGCAGTGATTTCTTGAAATGTGCAAACATTGAAATTCAGTAAATAATGCAAAACCAAGCTATGAATCAATATTTGGTACGGCCACCTTCCCACATAGCAACCAGGTCTGGCTCGGATCTGGTATCAAGCCGGCACTGCTGGCTGACTTCTGGCATGATAAGACGGATGTCATCCAGATATGGGCCAGGCCTGGCATAGATGGCACTGTTTATGTGATGGCATGCCATATCTGGCTCAATTGTGGTTTGGTTTATGTGGCCCAGGCCCATAGAAAACAGGTCTGGCCCGGATCTGGGCTTCAAGCTGGCAGAGTGTATGTCAACCAGATGTGCGCCAGGTCTGGCAATGATGGCACTATTTATGTTCCTATTTTCCTGTTTTAGTTAGAAGACCCAAATGCCATGTTGCAATACTATACTACTATAGTAGCTGGCTGTAGCTCAGGAGGTAGAGCAGGTCACCTACTGATTGGAAGGTTAGTGGTTCGATCCCTGGCTCCTTCAGTCTGTATGTCAAGAGTGTGAATGTGTATGAATGTAGTTAGGAAGCACTCAGTTAAGAGAAAGTGTGTGACTGGTGACTGTGGCATGTTGTATAGAGCACTTTTCGTGGGAGACTAGAAAAGCGCTATATAAGAATCAGTCCGTTCACTGTCTGAACGGAGTTATGTTACTTTTGCACAGTTTTGCATGTTCTGGCACATGTTGTTATTACATGGCTTGATTAAGGTACACATTAGGCTGACACCTGGGCCAGAGCTGAAACTGTTCTGGGCCCGCACAGGGCCAGCAGTCTGTCTACAACTCATGGCTCATGGCTGCACACAAATTACACGTGGCCCACATACCGCAAAGAATGATGGCCCTTTGGTGGCCCAGACCTGGTTTGCCAGGGGTGGCCCACACATGGGCCAGCACAAGGCCAGTTGGATAGACACTGGTGGTCCTGTGCTGGCCCATGAGTGGACAATTTCTGGTAAGGCTTCAGTGAACTATAGATGGAGCAGCTGCAGAGCCAGATACCTCTTTCAGGGCCTGTGTCACATCTCTACTGATTTTTTTCCCCTATTTCTCAAGGACATGACTTCCAGAAACTGTTCATCTACTGTAGATAGTCTTTTCAGGTCTAACACCTGCATGACATTTGTTCTTCATTTGTTCAATTTCTTCACAGTTTTTCAAGATTACACAGCGTGTGGTGATATGTAAAGTTTATTGTTAATAGTTCTTTGGGAATAACTTTGCTGATGGAAAAACACCATTCTATGCCTGTAACACTGTTTTATTTTTGTTATTTTTACAACACTAAAGCCATCACTTTACAATACTGACATGGGCACCCAACCACCTTGCATTTTGCCTACTTTGAGCTAAATTTTATCATGAACACCTGAGGGAGCATGGACACTCCCCACCCTGCTGATAGCCTTCTCTGATATGTGATACTGAGGTGGTAGCAAGGTGTGCTGCAGTTCATTCAATTGTCAATTGGAGAAAAGTTATTTAAAAACTTTTCTCCATAAAATCTATTCTTAACACAATCAGGTTTCTAATGACTAATGTTTGATGAGGCACCACAAGTACAAGTATCATCTGTAATATTACTCACTGATCATGAGGCCATGACAGAGTTCGAGTGGGGCTCAAACTAATTCCACAATAAATACTGAAATTTCATGCCAGTGTGAACGCTAACAGTTCGAAGTATTTAAGAGCTTTGATTCATTCGCAGCTACTGGGGCCCTCACTCCCACTTGAGTCTCAATAGATTACAGTCCTGAGTTCAAGTAGTTTCAGTGGTTGCGTTACACAATCTAAGTTTTTAGGCAATGAAAAACATGCAATAGATAACAAATTAAAATGAATCCCCATAGCCCTGGTGATGCAATCGAATTCATATGTCTGGATTGCATATTTTAATATCCAGTCGAAGCTTGCTGATTGCAGACTCAGAAAATTTAATCATAACACCAGTCAACACTTACTTTTATAACTGACTATTACCCAGGGAAGGACAATGGCAGAGCGCGTGCTAAGCAGCAGGTTGATTTCGGCATCTGTCACACCAAGGACGGTGTCAGCATGTAAAACACAAGATTTGTCACAGTTGAGTAGATGCCGACATGACTGCTTCATTTATCTGAGACAGTAGGGGAGGTGGGATGTATAGAGTGGGTTCTTGGACACGATTCTCTATGTATGTGTCATAACAGCAGTTAGCCCCACCACCTACTGAGCACAGCAGTATTAGAACACCGCGTGGGCGCAATAAGGCTTCCCCCAACTAAACACCATGTTAATCTAATCCGGTTTTGTGTGATTTTAGTTACTGTTCACGTAGATGATTCAGTAAAGAAACAAGAGGGCTCATTTCACACTCTACTAACACATTAGGAATTAAAAGAGAAACACACAGGAAATCTGCTCATTGAGAGATTTCCAGACAGCCTTGTTTACATATAGAGACACAGATGCTATGTGTTGATATTAAATAATAAAAAGGTCACCGAGCCGGAGTATTACATTATAAATAACTACTAAACCTTTAAGATAAAACTGTAGACTTTGCAGCTGATTTGAACTGGCTTTTGAAAATATGACAAAAAAGAAATCAAATCAGCCCACGCTTGTGAATCCACACATTTTCTGTGGGTGGCAGGGGACGTTGGAACAGGAGAGAAGAGAGACTGAGGGCGAGTGTGAGGGGGAGGTGGGAGAAAACCAGAGGAGCGATTCTCACAATTTGATTGAGCTTTATATTCAGCTCTGCAGGCCCCATTGTTTCCACAGTTCTCGGAAGTGAATAACTAAGATTAGTTTTTTTTTTAAATGCAGGTGTAGATTTAAAAGATTTCCTGACAAAGGGTAACTACCACCGCAAGCAGATTTTTTTGCCATGTGTTACATTATTGAGTTATTAATAGACATGTAGTAGATATGGCAACATTATAAAAAGCAAAGGGTTAGAAAAGACCAGGCTCAGACACCAACCTATAAATAGAAATTACATAGATACCATGAGATGCTTTTTGGAGTTAATCCAGTGTGAAAAAGGGACCGGCTCTGTGGGATTGTTGGCTTTTTTTGAAGAAAAGATGGCAATCAAAAATTTTCCATGGTATTTCAAGTTTCAGACATGAAATCGTACTCATATCTTCATGCAATCACCAAAGTTTACTTTTGATTTCAACACTCCTTTGTGAGGCTGCAACACTTAGATTTCTTTATCAATTCATCTTTCATTGCTTTTTAATTAGTATTTACTTAATTTAATCAGAAATGTCATGAAATCACAAATGTCTCTTTACAAGCTGATGGCTTTGGATATTTTGTTGTGGACAACTAAAGGTGTTAAAACTCAAAGATATTCAATTTACAATAAGTCTCAGTTGGATAGAAATACTTACACAGTAGTTTTTAAGGTTACATCACAGCAGCAAGAAGAAGAGAAATGTGCCAAAAAATAATAGGAATGACTTTCTATTGAACTGGACATTTCTTTAGATTATACAAGATATTCAAATATTTGTAGTAAGCCGTACAATACGATTAAAATTGCACTCCATATGTTCTGTGTATTTGAGTTTAGATTTTGGCTTAAAGCTGTAAGATTTGTGTAATACCCCTCAGAGTGATGGTAGGTTTGTGGGCGGGCAGCAGTGAGTGAGTAAATATGGGAGTTAAAGTGACTCAGTCAGGAGGTGGCCTGAAAGGATCCATGGCATTTGAACAGCCTCAATAATTTAGTATTTGGTCACTTAGAAGGAAATACTAAAAACAGCAACAAGCAATGTGAGGCCACTTTACTCAGACCACACTACTGACAGCGTTTGCTTGATTGCAACATGATAACATCTTTTTACTACATTAATAATGCCGCACCATTTAATTGTTTTTTTTTTTTTTAAATCATGTACAAAGGGCTTTACTTTAGATGGTGCATACAGTGCTAACATGGTGCATTTGTGTTGAACTGTTGCTGAGTCAATACAATCTTTTTGGTGTTTTGCTGTCTGACCTGTGAGATGGGTATGGGGTAAGGGCCCGGAAGATTTTCCTGAAGCCGTACAGGGTCAGGTGATGCCCAGGTGTTTCCTGTCACCTCAACAGTAACAATGCCAGCGGAGAAGAAGGCATCTGCCCTCCCAGCCATATCCTTCACCATCACTGAGAGCTTGTAACGACCACACATCTCTGGGTCCAGAGTAGAGGCTCCTGGTGGTGACAGAGGCATAAATTATACAAGAAAGCCTACAAGACTTTCTACAAGACAGCACTTTATTGGAACATATGTTTTACTTTCCAGAGTGCAAAAAGGCAAAAGTCCTGAAAGCTAAACAAGCAAACACACTAGTGATGGGTCGTTCGCGAACGAAATGGCTCTTAGAGTCGACTCTTTGACGTGAACGACGCGAGCCGGCTCCTTATCGCGAGCCGTCACGTGGGTTTTTGTTTTTTTTTTTCTTTCTCTCACTCTCTCTCTCTCGCACTTTTTTTCCGCTTCACTCTGCACGCGAGCCTTGTGCTTTACGCTGGGCAGAGGGGGGAGGGGCGGTAGTTACACTCAGTAGCACAGGAACAGAGCCAGAGAGAGAGAAAGAGAGGCAGGGACAACAACATTAGAAAGGTATAGTAATCATCCACAACTATTTTCAGTTGCAGATGATAAAGGATTGAGAAAGTTTATTCATGCAGGTCCATATGACAGAGAATATGCATGTTCTTTTAGTTTTCATATTATAATTTATATTTAATTGTGTTGTGGTTTGCAGTGTTTTGTGTTCTTTTCACTTTAAATTTGTGAAAGGAAAAAGCTGAAAATTTAAATAGTTAAAACTTGAAATGTGAATAGTTGATTTTTGTATTATATGATTTATTTATTACATTTTATGTGGAGTGAATAAATAAAAGTATATTTACGGTGGCCCCTAGAGACAAAGCACATACAAACTTCAAATCACGTACGAACTCTGAAGCATGTACAAACTCCAAAACACGTAAAAACACGTACAAACTCCAAAACACGTAAAAACTCCAAAACACGTAAAAACACGTACAAACTCCGAAGCACGTAAAAACTCAGAAGCATATAAAAACTCAAAACACGTACAAAAGACAACAGAAGTGCTCCAGGATGCTGGGCGCAGTGTTGAGCCTTTGTTATCTTGTGGCTACACAAGCCAGCAAGTACCAACGACCGGATTTGGTGTGTGGTAATAACAGGTAAATGAACTTTTTTTTAAATTATTTGAATATATATATGAGTGCCTGTGTATAAATACACAAACAATACACACATGCTTTCAATTGTGTAATTTAAGTGATCTAGTAGCTCGGCTTTGGAAGTTCAGTTCATGCTAGAAATGTGTTTTGGAGTTTGTACGTGTTTTGTCTCTAGGGGCCACCGCATATATTTATATATAAACATATATAAATAAAACCACTTGTTTTTATGTTAGTAATTCCTTTTGTGCATAATTTTATATTATTGTTAATAATAAATTAATTAAAGCAACAAAACAACCTGAAGAGCCGGTTCGGAGCCGAAAGAGCCGGCTCTTTTTAGTGAGCCGAACCGAAAGAGCCGGATCTCTAAAAAGAGCCGGAAATCCCATCACTAAAACACACCATAATAACATAAAGACACTCCAATAATCAAAGCATTAACATGTCCTCACATGTCTGAGTGCTCCTTCTATCCGTTCTTTTGCAATTTCTTTGTTAAATGGAAGCAAAATAACATAAACAGCCGACTTGAAGTGTAATTGTGACCAGGTAGCCTAAAGAAAAGGTGCAAAAATCAAGGAGGCAATTTTCACTGCTGCTCATCTTGTGGAAATCATCAGCAGCGTGGGCCAGAAAGGACCGGCAAGTGTGAAAGTCATCCAGCTCCTGCCAAATCGTAGCAAAGGGCAATTCCAAAGCTACAGAAATAGCACTGGCACACAAGAATTTCTCGCATGTGTGTCCGCTGGACTAGAAGCAATATCACTGAATAATGTTATTGTAATACTTTTGTATCAAATATTTATACATTACTGGCTTTTTTGTGATGTCAGGCTTTTCCAAGACTTTTCATTATGTTCACATTTTGATCCTGTTTTAACAACTTCAACTTGCGTTTCTCAGAAGTGTTTTAAAGGTTCTGTACATATGTCTGCCTCTATGATTAGAAACTGACCACCAACAGCTTTTTCAGGAAAATATCAATAATAAAAATATTTCCTGATATTCTTTGTTTTGTTTTATGGGGGAAAAGGATTACTTGGTGTGAGTATTGTGCTCTTGCAGACAACATATTTGGACAATAACAGATTTCCTTTACTTAAGCACATTCATGTGGAAATAAATGAGATATTACAGAGAATTTACTTTTTGATTTTAATATGGAATTATTTAAATCACTTATTTAAATAAAAGAATTGTGTTTTAGAAACGTTTACACACACTAGATGTTTAAAGGTTATTGGACACTTGGATGCTAAATCACTGGTGGACTGAAGTGCATCGTTTCAGTGTTGATATCTGCAGAAAAGAGCTCACAGCAGCTCATACATGGGCTACAATTTAGATTCCATTGTGACAATGAAGAAGATAATAATGAGGTTCACTGTCAAAGAGATATAAAAATAGTTTGCCATAGTCAATATCTGGATTTTTTTTTCAAGCAAAAACTATGCATGCACATGAAATCTAGACAATTGCTGGCAACATAGTAGACCAATCAGTGCAAGTCTTGTGCATGATGGTGAAGATAAACCTGTTTATGACTGCAAATCAAGTCAAGAATGCTCGACATTGATGATGGTGAGCATGTTTCCCTCTCTGTTTCAAGATGCAAGCAAAAACTGAAAAGCCAGATTAAGGGTCTCTAAAGCCTTAACAGAAAACAGTAAGGTTGTGTAATGGTTTTGTGGCCTTGTGAAATGAAGTGAAAGTAAAGAAAAGAACTGCTCATGACCCACAGCATACCAACACAGAGCTGCTTCCTTTTGTTGCTTTGGCATGCGTGACTGCTAGTGCATCTGATTTCATTGCTGAATGGAGCAACGGGATGAATGAATGAGGTAGAGGAGCATCCGGTCCATTAGAATTCACTGCATGCCATTTCATCATTCAAGAGGACAAACTGTCTACATGATAAGCTCCTAAGAAATAAGAAAGCAATTTTTAATAAATGTAAAGAGTTGGCCTCTCAAATTGCAGAAAGTTAAACCTACATTGTAACGCTGCACTCTAGGTGACCCTCCACGCTGATTTGTTGGGAAAATATATGTTGAAGATTCCCTTTATGGATAAAACACTCCCCACAAAATTATCTTGACTATTTCCTTTCAGCGGCTGGTTGAGACTGACCTTCCTCAGTGAGTGAAACCTCCCCAGAGACGGCATGGATGGAGAACATTTGGCTGGAGGGAATCCTGGGTGTTTGTTCCATCAGGCTGAAGCGCAGATCAGCGTGGGGACTGTTGCGGTCATCGCGATCTAGCGCTTCCACTTGCATGAATGGTATTCCTGAGAGATACGGGTGACACAGAATTAAAGAGTGGGACAAAATGTCTCAATTTCCATCCTAACTATACCAAGAAAACATGCTGATGTGAAGGCAAAAGAACAAAAACATGGGTTGTGTAACAGCAAATCTTAAAAGTTAAAAGATGAAAACTCTACAAAATGCCTAGTCTGCACAGACAGAGTAAAACAGTAACAGAATTAGCTTCAGTGAGTTGACCTTTGTGGGAAATTCAAACAGAAAGCTGATCAACACAAAGGTGTATGTACCATCATGGTTTTCTTAAATGAGAAATACATAAAAACATAATTGAGTTAATACTATGAGCTAGACCCTGTGTATATCGAAAGGACTTCAGATGGAATACACTGGGGCCTTTGTATCAAATAAATGTGATCACCAAAACCCATGACAAAGTCTTTTTGTGTGTGTGTGATTGAAATGATGCTGTTTGCAACGTTATTAAATCTATTTATACTGATGTTAAGGTTAAACTGCCGTTTCCACGGAGATATGAGGCATGTTTTTTCACTGTTGACGACATTCAGCATATTTCATAAATCAGGACTGACGAATGTGACCCAGCCTTAAATTGGCTGTGTAATACGTTCACATCTGAGTGCAAGGTTCTCGTACCCTTGAGAAGCCCGAGCTGCACGCTGCCTCTCATGCTCTCCTCTATGAACGTAGGCACGTTGTCATTCTTGTCGATGACACACACTTCAACATTGAAGCTCTGATGATGCACTGACGTTCTGAAGGACACCTGTGACGCGAACACAAACATGTTCTGTAAGAAACACACGCTGGAGCCCACGTCCACCCTGTTCATGCGAATCGTTTAGCAGCCCCAAACTGCTTTGAACAACAGCACGTGATCATTATGAACAAGATGATGAACAAGAGTATAAAAATGTATTTTCTATGTGAACTATCTGTATGGCACATTGGAGAAAGTCATTCATTAGCCGAAACATGACTGAAAATTGCTTTCGGTGCACTATGATCAGAAAAGAAATGTTTTTATACCTGCAGAGAGTAAGATGGCTGCTTTTCCCTGTCCAGTGGTTTTAGGGCGTACAGAAACTGAGCATCGACTCCAAATATGCCCTCATCATCTCCTGTTACCACCAGGTCACTATAATTAGATGGCAGGCTTTGAAGCTGTGGGGATGAAGACAAAAAGTATGCATGAAAACAATCAGTTTGTCATCCTGGTTAATGGTTAATGAAAAAACATGCACTACAAGCAACTACACAGATGCACCTGCATTTAAACTAGATGACATTGCAACAAATGCAGCATGATTAAAGTGCAAGCGATAATCTGCTCTTCACGTTTTATCCTTTTCTGGTAAGTTTGTTAAAATTGAGCTTTTTTTACTCTCTGCCGTGTTCACTAAGAGACAATAATTGAGCTCCCACAATAGCTGACCACCATTTGTTCCATGTGCCTTATGAGAAAGCAGAGCTGTGGTTTGCCAACAAGCAGCAACATTCCTTTGGGCTTCTTGTGAAAAAAATAACATTCAAATACTTGAATAAAAGATAAAGGAAATTCTCAAAGTTGAATCTAAATCCGATGTCTTCATCTGGAGGCTACGCGTTTGTCTCTCTTTATTCACTTTGTTAGTTAAAAGTGTGCTAATCTGCTTAAAATAGCCCCAAAAGAGCCACAAAGTGTACTTATGTTTGAATAAGATAGAGTTTGAGTTAGACTGAGTAGGACATCTTTACTTCTTCTTCGCCTTCTTTAGACACCTCCCTTCAGGGGCCACCACAACAGATCATCTGCCTCCATCTCACCCCGTCCCAGCTCTCACATCATCCTTCACTGCATTTATGATTTATTTTGAGGTCTTCTGGGTGGATGAAAGGGCATTACCAAAGCAGGAATGGACCAACAGGCTGATTTGTTTGAGCTTTTATAAGTGTTTTATTGACAGTAAAATATGCTTCAGAATTTCTATTTACCAGCCTCCTGCCATTCAACTTCCCCAATGACGAAATTACTTGATTACAAAAAATCCATACAATGTTGCAGTGCTTAATGAGAGGACGCTCATGGATGCTTTGAAGAAAAAATATAGCAGCGTCTGAAAAATCTACTTTAGAGCAGACGCTGAAACTGCGTATTTACAGTAATCTGCGAGTTTAGCCCTCTCTGACGAACGCAACTTCATGAAAAGGTTTTTGCCTTAAACGAATGTGAAGCAATTATTATGTCTATTCCATTTATAACACAAAGTGGGGTTATTATCCTCCATTGTGGCCATTAACAGGCTATTTGTGTGTGAGTCAAAATGACACCCAGACTGACATCAAAGCCTAAATATATTCCTATGTTTCATACAAGACGTGACGACACCACAGTCCAGCCCAATAAAATGCCAACATTCATGCTGTTGCATAACCCAGAGGAGGTCTGACTGACAAGTATGAATTAAACATCCTGTCTGCCACCCAGATGGACTATATGCAGAGACTGAGGCTGACACCTGACAAGCATTGTGAACATGCCAATTACCAGGTTTATACACTTTCAGGTCTGAGTGCAGGAAAACACACAGATCCAGCTTTGGTTTGCAGCATAATTTCCTTTTCTATCAGTTTATTTTTCAACATGTTACTGATTACCGAATGATGATTTTAAATGTTAAATCTTGATTAAATTTGGCATTTCTGACTTTTAAATAGTGAAAGGTCACGCTTACAACACAGAATTCTTACTAAAGTGCATTTGAAATCAAATCAGCTTGTATTTCTGCTTAGATATATAATTACCTAATCGCCATGATTAAAAAGGTTACGTTTAGAGAAACACATCTGCTTTCTTGGAAAATGAGCACAAGAAGTACAAGAAGTTTTAAGTGCCTTACCTTGGTTAGATACCATGGGAAAATACCATCGTAGTTTTCAGGGACACCAATTTTAACATTCGTCCCAGCACATGGTGCAGATGTATAAAGTACTGCCCACTGTGAAACAAAATATTGTCTTGGTAGCAGCTAAAGGTTCATGCAATAATGTTATCTTAGTATGAAAGGTTAATGTAATACAAAAAAATCTGCTTACTATGAGAGCTGTGAAGAGCATTGGTGTAGCTCCTCTCTCGGCCATGTTCCCCCTTGCAAATGGGATAAATGTATAATCATAGCATTTCAGACCAACTGGTCTTAGCACGACAAACACTTTGTTAAAGAGGCACCACTTACGAGAGGATTTCGCAGTTTTTAAATGAGCAACAGCGTGCACTCAAATGCACAACCACCTATGAAACCACTAAATGCCACATTTGAGCCCACACAGTGGACAACAAGAAAGACACTTTTGATTGGAAAGCAAAAGTAAATTTCTTTTTAGGTTAATCTAAAAACAAAGCGTATTTCATCATTAATGCCTGACAAATATCTTGTAGCTGTGTAGCAGTACCCAATCACTCTGAATTATGGTCATGGTAATCACTTACAAACTCCTCTAGCTGCAATTAAAGCCTCCAAAGTACAAAAGATAAGCTGTGGGTATACTGTAGCTCGACAGTAATTACGATAGGAACATGCAATTAATAAAGAAAATTAATAAACAAACTCTATTCTCTAAACAAAAATGTTTCATCTTACCTTCTCCAAATGATGCGTGTGCTCCCTCTGAGAGGTGTGAGAGGAGTTTAAATTGGGTGGAAAAACTGAGCACTTGTACTCCTTTTGGTGGATTAATGGTTAACACTTTGCGAGGAACATGCTTAACTGCCTGTTTTCCTTCCTGCAAAACCAGTGACCAGTGAGGTTCCATTGCACCGATAAGATCAAATGAATATTGATGAGGATGTACGTCCACATTTACTCAATTTCTGCTGCGTTACGCTGAATGCCTCGGTGCCTTGGGATTAAAGACAGAAGGCAGTTTATGGATTGTTTTTTATATTTTATTGAAAAAGGAACTCAACGTAAAAAGAATTTTCAAATCATGTCAAAATTCACAAGACTAGTATAACTTATTGCTTTACTCAGACATTCACAACCTGAATTCAGCGTTATGGGAAAAAAAACATAGAATAACAGATGTTTTGAATAGTCCTCAGTAACTCTGCTGAGGCACGAACCTGCGTACCACACTTCAAGTAAAATATGACTCCAGAATACCTATCATCATTATCCTTTGCCTTGTCTTACAATACAATGAGATGTATGTTGCCTTCAGCGTGACTCAAATATTAGTATATACATCACCCCCCACCCCCTACCCATTTAGTTAAAGGGCACAACATTAACCTAACCGCAAGGCAATTTCGCAGCACATAGAAATAACAAGCCTTTGTGGATTTTTTTTTTCATACATAATGATGACAATGTGTTTAAGGCAGACAATAAAATAAATGCAGGTTATCACCATGATATAACTCAAACAACATCAGTCATTTCATTAACAATAGCTTCTTTTTGCTTTTGGTTGATGTCTAGAAAACAAAAATATATTTCAGTACAGTTCTGTTAGTCCTTTTGGGTTAGTGTTAAAACACACAGCATCTGGTCTTCAGAGGCCAAGGGGGAAAAAATTGTCCTTCTGTCCCATCTGTCACTCAGAGAACTGTTAGGTCATGGCAGGACTTTGACTTCTGCCTGAAAGCCATTTTCTTGTTCTTGCGTGCGACCATGCGACCCAAAAACCTTTTAGCCTTCTTGCCGATGCTCTCTCTGCGTCTGCAGTTGGCCATGCGCCGGGCGTTCTCCTCCTTGCTGTCTTTTCTCAAACGGATCTGTCTGACGATGCCCTCAAACAGGTCCTGCACATTGTGGTGAAGTGATGCAGACGTCTCGATAAACTTGCAGTCGAATACCACTGCACAGGCACTTCCTTCTGTAATGCAGAACACAGGAAAGAAGATTAAAACCCTGAGAAAGTTCACACTGAAATGGAAAACTGTAAGCTTAGAGATGACGAATTAGCCCTAAGTCATGAAAGCGGCAAATCTCTGGCAGATTGCTTGAGCTGCAGAGGAACCTGAATCAACCTGAGCAGTCAGCTGTGAAAAGTGGATTGACCCTAGCAAAATCAGTGAAGCTCAACCATCTGTCAGATTCTGTCTTGAAATGCCTCAAGCAAGGCTTTAGTCAAGTGGATTCAAATCTATCTCCCCTGACTGCACATTTTAAGATCGAGTTTATTAATCTCACTTACCATCTACGGACACCTCTCTGGACCGCACCAGGTCACTCTTGTTGCCCACAAGGATTATGGGAATGTTCTCTGACTGTCTGGCACGGCGCAGCTGAATGCGGAGCTCCGATGCCTTCTCAAAGCTTGATTTGTCTGTCACTGAATACACAATGATGTAGGCGTCTCCCATTCTCATGCACTGGTCCTTCAACCACTGGCTGTTATCCTTCAGGAAAGAAACAGAGACTAAATTTAACATCATACATGGCTGAATGCACCTTTTACAATTTCAAAATCCCTGAATCAATGCAAATGGACAAACACTTCATTAATAATATATAAGTCTCACCTGTTCCCAGATGTCATACAACACGATGGATGCCTCTTCTTCATCCACCAACATAGATCTATCGTAAGTGTTTCCTAAGGGAGGAAAAATAAATATTGTGTTACACACTGGCAGGGAGAGCAAAGTGTCTTTTATCTGAGCAATCGTGTTTGCTGTCAAAGTGTGTTGCTGCTATTTTTTTTTCCACTCTGATTTTTGGCACTTTTTTTTCTTTCTGAGTCTACTCATTAAACCAGATCACAGTTTGTGATCACGCCATCACTGGCCTTTTGTAGGTTCCCTTCACATAGTGCTATTGGGTGTGCTTCTGACAGCTGGTGCCGCACTGTATGTGGAAATAGCAATAATCAATGCATGCACAGTCCTCATATAATACTGAATTGTACAGCTTTAGTGCAGCCTTTCTGTAATTTAAAAAACTGCAGCATTTGTTTTAAATCTACTGGAAATAAGTGTGGTGATGTAAATTGTAATAGTGCACTTAAAAAGTAATATTACTTTAAAATATGTTATAACCGTCCTTCCATATATTTTAGTGTTTGTTCAGTATTGTATAAAATTAAATAAAGCAGCCGTTGGCATGCCCATTTATTACATATCTTCACAGACAATGAAACATCTTCATTGTGTGTGTCTGAGAGTGTGGGTTGCTATGGTTGATGACTCATCCCCAGCATCACCATTTACCTGCTTCATCGCAGTCGTGACTAGCATCCTCAACTCCTCCAAAGACGCGCGCCAGGCTGGACTTGCCGACACCGTGCTCCCCGAGGAGAACCACTTTGTACACCTGGGAGTCCGCTTCGCTGCTGGTGGAGATCACCGAGTCGGAGGAGTCTGAGGCGTAGCTGCCACGGTGCTGCTCGCTTGGGGAGTAGGACGTGCACCGCAGTAAATTGGACAGCTCGTCGGTCTGTCCCGTCTGTGGCGTCGTGGCGCGCAGGTCGCGGTCGTCCACGGGCATGCTTCTCCTGTGTAGACTGGGTAAATTCATTGGGAAGGGCACGCTTCCTCTCCTCTTGTCCATGTTCCTCAATTTGTCACCCTTGTTCAAAGTCATTGTGCTTCTATCGAGGATCTGTGGATAGATGTGCCATGCGTAAATTTGCGATCATTTCAGCCACATTTAAAGAAAGAAGCGCTATCAAGATCTGCACAGAAATACAGTGGGAGATCATTTTACAAATATGTTTACCATTGTAAGTCATATTGTAAAATAAAAGCTGTTATCCCACATTTAAAGTAAATATATATAAAAATGGTCGACCTGACCTGCCCACATGTTTATTCACAAAAAAAGGTCAAAATCTAACCAAAGCTTGAAATCTCTCCCCAGCGGCCCCTTAAAAACACTTACTCGGTGCTGAAAATTAAATCCAACGAAGGCAATCCAGTAATCCTTGGTATAAAAAGTAGCTGTAGCCGAAAAGCGGTTTTTGCTCGAGTCTGATCAGAGTCGCTGCTCGGGTTATTTATACAGGAGTAGAGTGACGTAGTAGGGATTCGCCCCGGAGACTCGCGTCTCCGTTTATTGTAGTGGTGCGTAACGGTAACATCATGCTGCGGAGGGGGTGTATGATTGGAAGAGCTGAGGAATCTCCCTTCCGCATCCTCAAATGGAGCTTACTTCTGAGGGGGCGGCCAGAGAAGTCTCGAGACTTTGAAGAGGGGAAACCCACTTAAAGCTGGAGTATAAATATTTGATATATATCTAGGAGATGGTTCTAGGTGGGATGTTATAGCCTCACATCGTCACGATGCAAGTGTGTTCAGGTTCACCCACTAAATTATCTTAACGAAATGTGTTGTCTGGATCCAACTGATCTGATCTATGAGCAGTGGCCACAGCGCGGTGGTCAATGCTACATGTATGTAATATCATGAGAATGATATGTTGTTATAATATAATATAATATAATATAATATAATATAATATAATATAATACATACTTTCTATAAAAAGCTAAATATTTGTAATTAGACAAGGGCTTCATACAACCACATTTAAATTAAATTTTCGGAGCATTTTTAAACGGTGCTATAAATGCATAAAATTTTAATACACTGTAGGTGGTGGATTATACTCCATATATCCCACCACCTTGGTCTTTCCACGATGAAATAAATGATGCAATCATCAAAACCGTCCTTGAATTTGTAGACGTCTCCTCTTAAGCAGCCAGGTCTAATCTTTATCCGTTATTCTGGTTATACTGTTTGACTGTGCAAAAGGCTTTAAATGGTGTGTGTGGAGACTATTTCTAGTGCTAAAGGAGAAACACAGAAAGCCTTAGTTTTCTATATTTCACGTCCGGATGTATTGATATGCTAAATATGGATCCAGCATATTCTGCATAATTATTTGGCTGAATATCAGGCCAACAGCATGACGGCACGGCTGGTAGTGATATTGTTACGTGTCACGTTCAAGTGGATATTGTAAACTCTGAATGGTGCGTTTCTGCCCTCTTGTGGTTACGTGCAGGCATTACAGTTGAACCTTTTGAACTCGACTATAGTGTGCCAGGTGTTTAATATTATAATACTGCACAATGAGTGTGACTTAAGTATTACTTAAGTATTACTTCTGCTGATGTTTGCATTTTTCCACTGTTTCACTATTAAAGAAACTAAATCTTTCAACATTACATAATCAAGTATAGTTTAGTTCACACCACCCTGAAAAAACAAACCATCACTACACCACCCTGGATTTATACTCTTTTCCAGAAAATAGCTGATATTATGTAACTGAATGATGTTTAAAACACAAATGGAAAAAAATCACATACAGTTAGTCACAAATACTTAGTTTTTAAAAATTAAGTCCAGCTTGTTCTCATCATATTTCAGCTTCTCCAACACAGTTTCCATATTCTCATGTATTTCTGTTAACTGGACAGAATGAACAGTTCCCACGGATGCAGAGTAATTGCCGCTTTTAAGTAGGACACCTTTTAGACTGGCATTTGTACAGACAAGGAACAGCCTCCATCACTGGATGCAGTGAAACATTCAAAGATATAGAAAAATATAATAATACAAATATCTGGATCGTGTTTCTAATTGCCACTTGTGAAACAACAAAATGAGAAAGAAAAACTGACATTATTTTTTAAATCAGCAACCCAAAATGTGTAAATAACATGTACAGCAAATGTGACACATGCCTTTCTCAGATGAGACATCATGTCGCCATCTATTGGCCATAACACAAATACAACGAATTTGTATAAAAAATAAAGCCATATAAGATGCATAGATTTAGTAACTGAATAAACATTAGTAAAATAAATAAATAAATAAATAAATAAATTTCAGTAAAAACAGTACAGAACTTTGGATTTGACAGAAAGTTTTTATAATGCTTCCTTCTGAGGTGATTTCTGATATTCCTGTGTTTTTCATGTCAATTGTCTGTCAGTTGCTTATATTGGTAAGTATACTGTATCCACCACGATTTACGAAAGAGTTATAAGATACATGAATTACCAGTTTTGTTATCTTAATGACTCTGCGTTTTTTTTTTAATCTACATTAGCATCAACCAAGTACTTTTGGCGACTTAAAATATATTTATAGAACTCTTATCTTACGTTTGGTGCAATTTCTGCAGCCGGATCATATTTCTCAGCCTGATCTCTCTTGAAAAAATTTTTTTTTGCTTTTTTTTATGTGAGTGACATTTATTCAGGTCAGTACATAAAGTCACTTTGCCAAAAAGTAATTGCAGTTTCTACCATGTAACAAGAATTTTCTTCTGGACGAAAATGCATTGATATGAATCATGAGAGATATATTTGAGACATATTTGACAGATTATACGCCAACAAGTCATTTACAAAAGTTTTAATGCCGGTGATCAATTTGGCAGATACCGGAAATCACTTTTTTCCCATGACACCGGAAACCAACCAATAAATGTGACACTGCACATGCGCAAGCCTCTCGTGCGTTCGACCTCTACTGCAAACCGGTGAGTGCTAGCCTCCTCTGTCAGAAACTGGGTTTGAATTAAATATATGCTCTTAAGTGTTCTTTGTTGCTCCGTATTTTTGTAGTCTATTATTCACAGCGTCGTGTAGCTCGTCTGATTTTCAGCTAACTTGCCTTTAGCGGTATTGTGCGGTTTTTTTCTCCTCTTGACCTTAATTGCGTGTCTACCTGATTTTTGCAGACTTTGTACTTGGTTGTTTAGCAAAAGGCGCAGTGTCAAATAGCTAACGCTTTGGTTTTTTTGTGTTTCATGTGTTTTTATCTGTAGACTTCGGATAAACTCCAGCTGCTGTGGGTGACCTGACCAGAACGTCCCATCGTAATGTATGCCTGCTCTAAGTTCGTCTCCACGCCCTCTCTGGTCAGTTTGATTGAATGAATGAAAACTGATAATTGCTAAACTGCGCCTGTTTACTGATTGAGTATTGTTAGCTGCACTTCCGTCATTGTAAATTATTATAAAGTAGGCTGCTAACACTGGCTGCGAAGCAGTCTTTGACCCTCTGCTAAAGTTAGCTAATGCTCATACCTACAAGGACGTCCTAGCTTCTAATCAGGAGGAAGCTCACTGTTTTGGTTTTCCATCATTTCCTCCAAGTCCACAAACTTAATCTAAAGGATATAACGTATTCCATGTAAGGCTTGAAAAGAGAATCAAGAGAAACATTTTAATGGGTCTCTGTTATTGACTTGTAGTGTTATATATATGTAAAAGCTTTGTCACTGCAGCTGATGTAGGTCTTTCTAATGCTGTTCTAGCATAAATTATGGCGAATCATGTCAAAACAATTTCCCCCCTCTAACACAGGTCCGTGCTGGATCCAGGGCGCTGTACAGACCGCTCTCAGCAGCAGTAGTGTCAGACGGCAGGAGAGCAGAGGTGAGTTGCCCGCAGAGCACACCATTCATCAAGTGACATTTGTCATTTTCTATATTAACACTGTGCAAAAAATAGAAAAGGTAAAATACGGATTTGTTTTATTTTAAGTTAAATGGTAGTAGTAGCAGTAGTTGTATATATTTGAGATCTTCTAACAAAGAAGCACATTGATTGTTTTTATTACCAACAAATAGTGCCACCCTGCTCACATTATCCCAAAGAAACATTTCTGCAGGCTGAACTGTATATTGAATTGTTAACTGTGGAATTATGGCCACATATCGTAATCGGGTAGATTTAACATGCTGTCTGTGGTCAGAGCCAAAGCAAAAATGACTAATTCATTGTTATGAAAGAACAAACAGAACGAGAGTGTATGAAACGTCTTCCATTTTGTTTTTGCAACCCTACACACTGTGCATCTGTGTATTTCTGTTATAAATATACAACTATAATAATCTTCAAATGGGGAAAACTCCATGTGGGGGTTATTAAAGTTAAATGAGAATCTCAATAACTAGTAACTAAATTTTATAACGGTAAATCTTCATGTTCCCACAAAAATGGGCCATAATGTGATGAGGTACGATTAGAAGCTAGATGTAGTACATCTTAAAATAAGTTTTTAGAGAGGTCTTATTTGATGGGTCTAAATTTTTAGCAGAAGTAATGCTTGCATTAGAAGTAAACTTTACCGTGTGGGAATTATTGTGTTTGATACTTTGGTGGTTGTTTTTCAGACTGCTTCGCTTCTGGCACCACTGAGCGGCGGTGTCTCCCAGCAGCAAGTGGCATTGCGGGGATTCCAAACCAGCGCCGTGAGCCGTGACATCGACACTGCTGCCAAGTTCATTGGAGCAGGAGCTGCCACTGTGGGAGTCGCTGGATCTGGAGCCGGAATTGGGACAGTGTTTGGCAGCCTTATCATTGGATATGCCAGGTAAATTTAACAAGTCCCCTGTAGTAGTAATGAGGCCATTTATTTTATTTTTTTACTGTCGAGAAGAGAACGTTTTAGTCTTGTTTACTTAATACCCAAGTTCTCAAAATAATGTGACCTAGTGAACAGGTAATGACAAAAGAAAGAGGAGACCTGAGTAGATTTCTGCCATTTGGCGATTAATTATAAAACCAAAAGATACTTGGCATACTTCATTCTAAATGGCATCACTTAAAATCACTGGGAAAGTGAAGTTAGAGGAATAATGTTTGTTCGTGAAAATAAGATATTAAAGACTTATTTAGCACTGACTAATTATTGATTGTGCTTTAAGCCAAGTCAATCATGGAAAACTTTGGTCTAAACATGCCTCATTAGCTGTACTTCTTAGGCATCAGCACTACTTGATCTCACTGGCCCCTCTGTCTTCACAGGAACCCCTCTCTGAAGCAGCAGCTGTTTTCTTACGCCATCCTGGGCTTCGCTCTGTCTGAAGCTATGGGTCTCTTCTGTCTGATGGTTGCATTCCTCATTCTGTTCGCCATGTAAAACCAGCTGTGAAAGGATAACTCACAATGTTAACAAGAATAAGCAGTTTGAACAGCTGTGTGATTGCTGGTTATCATGTTTATCTTTGTGTTCTTGAAAGATCTGAATCCATTCACGTATGAAACTCTGGCAAAACATTTCAAGGACTGTTGTGTCCTCGTTGTATATTTAATCAGCAGTTTTTGTTAACAAACATGCAACCAGTAACAGAAATAAAATGTTTAATTCCTCAAATGTTTTTGTACATTTGTGAGGGGAGGTGGGAGGGCTTTCAATAAACATAATGGGGGATACCTGGTAGGATCATGGACCTGTTCCCTTTTAAAAGAAACTCGTACTGTTGTAATGCCAAGCTGTGGAATGAAGTGATTTAAAAGCAAATGTAGCTTATTTATTTAGATTATGCCCATGGAAATGGGTGCAGCGATTTATTGAAATGTCTAAACCTAAATGGAAATACAACACAAAGGCAAAAAATGTTGAGGTCCGATCTCTGGAGAGGCCAGTCCATGATCGACAGTGTTCAAATTCTGTTTTTTCTATCCAGGTATGCTTTTACTGTGTGTGTGTGTGTGTGTCATAGTCAATTAGATGATCAAAATCTGACTCACACATCTATGGATAAACTGAACCCCCAAACCATGGCAGAGGCTCCACCATATGTTATAGATGGTTGTAGAACTGCTGTATTGCGTCTATTTGAAACGAAATAATTCGACCCTCACTGAGACTAGATAAATCCCTTAGATTATGCTGCTAACAGAGTTCCTAAAATTTCCATTTAAAATCGGTTCCTTGACATTGTACGTTATGTAGACACAAAAGTCCTTCCTCACCTGGGTCTAATGCTTTTTTTTTTTTTTTTTTTAAATGCTTGGATATTTTGTAAGTCAACCTGTCTCCGCCAGGTTTGAGTCCATTATTACACCCTTACCAACGACAACAGTTTTCCGGTTTAATAGGTGGAACTAAAGCACCGTTTTTGTAGTGAGGGGAAGGATTTGAGGAACGTACTCGTTAGTTTTTAGTGTTCGCCTGTGTTTTTTGTGTCAAATAGATTTGAACGTTGCCGAAAATAAATTCGGACGTGTCAGCTGTGCAGTATCAATAAGACGGGCTAAATAAATGTTTTCAGTAACGCAGTTGTGCCGTATCTGGAGAAAATCTAGCTTTAAAACTAAGAAGTTAACGCCGACACGTTTGTGGCGGTGTCGCTGGTGTAACTGTCACACAGACCGCGATAATGTATCTCAGCAGCTTAATCCAGAGGATCCCCGAAATAACCAGGTAAACAAACATCAGGGAATATGATGTATCCTACTCCCCCCCCGTGTTTGTCATTTACTTTTTACTTTTTTCAACAAAATAGAAAATTCTTAATTTAAATTTAAAAATCTATTATTTGCATGTTTTCAGGGGGAATAAAAGCAGCGTGGTTATTATAGTTTTGTATTTCATTATTTATTTTTAATCAGATTTTTTAATTTCGTCTTGTTTTTTTTGTTTTTTGTTTTTTTAACCCAGGCTAGTTTCAGTTTCCAGAGTGTGCTTGCTCGTCCCAATTAAAATTTTAGTTTTTGTAAATGTTAATGTTAAATAAAATGTTTTAATAACATGTTTTTTATTAGTTGCAATGCTAGTTTTCGCGTTTTTAAATATTGTTGTATTTACTGCAATAAAAACTCATAGCTATTTAAACCAGTTGACTCAGATTCTTGTAGTTATTCAAAGTATCAATAAAGATGGACGTCAAAGCCCCATCAGGCTAGTTGGGATAATAAATTTGACCAGATCTACATGTAATACGTACAGTCAAACCTCCCAGGGTTGATTTTACACTGGATATCCACCAGGGGTAGCTGCTGTATAAGACCCTAGTTCTTCTTCTTTTTTCTTTTTTTGTAACTTCACTCTTCCATAACCTAAAGGGAACATCAGCAAAACTTGAATGTACATCAGTTATTTTTGTACATAAACTATTGAGCTGGAAAATAGAATAACAAATTAAAAATTGTACATTTATCAGTGTATGTAGTGTTTATTTAAGATGTGTTTCCTGAGATAGTGGTCTAAAAAAGTTTTTACCTGAGTGGGACTTTCGACGTCTAAGCAGAAAATGTGCCTAAAGTGGATTTTAAGTTTACTTTGTATAGATTTGCCTAATTTTATTTCTGCCTGGTCTTCATGTAATAGGTAACAAAAAGGCACAAGAAGCAAAGAACTTTGTGTCAACCAGTGCTCGATCACTTTGACCAGCAGTACAGTGAGGAACTTGGTGACTTGTGGCCATATGCAAGGTAAATTTCACCTGAAGTAATCATTATGCACGTGGACAGTAATTCCACCTTTTCCAAACTGAGATTAATTCTGTCCCTCAGAGAAGTGCTGCTGGACCCTCAGTCATGGCAGTATGGCATCATGCTCAATCGCTTCACTGCAGTGACAGGCATTGCACAGATTCTTCGAGCCCAGGGCTTTTCCACATTGTTGCCACAAGCAGATGTCTCAGTGCTGCATTCTAATGGTCCCTCCACGGTGTTAAATTCTAAATACCAAGAAGGAAAAGATACTCTGTCAACTCTCTGCATTTCCAAGGGCTCTCCAGGTGACCCCCATCCCCAGTCTGACAACAGCTCCTTTGCACTCGGTCAGGACTCTCAGTCAGAACCCGCCCTCAGTTTTCCTCCTCCTTCATTACAGTGCTACATCCACCCGTCCCCCCTGCGATTTCCCTCTCAGGCTCACAGGCCTGGCCAGCTGAAGCAGTACTACCTCCTCAATGCTGCATCCTTGCTTCCAGTGCTGGCTTTGCAAGTCAAAGATGGCGAAAAGGTTCTGGATCTTTGCTCTGCTCCTGGGGGGAAAGCCTTAGCCATAATGCAAAGTGCGAGCCCAGGTAAAAGAGACATTTTTAGAAGACTTTATTTTGATTTTATTTATACTTAATCGGATTAAAACAACCCCAAATGAATTACTCTATTAGTAAAGGGATGTTCACAGTGTAGCCTTTTTTCCAGATTATGTGTGCTTGGTAAAAAGAACTTGGGGGGAAAAGAAACATGTTGGCTTTTATTTTGAATACTAAACACACACTTTGCATCTAAGTCACTGCAGATGATTGTAAGGAATATTTTTGTCTGCTGCGAATAACCCATTTGCATTGAATACTATAATCAGTAATGCTGCCCTGTGCTGTGTTCCAGCGCTTCTCTGCTGTAATGAACCAGATCTTCACAGACGGGACTGGCTTGCCAAAACCCTGGAGTCATTTTTGCCTCACTCACTAAAAAGCAGAGTGATTGTGTCTGCACAGGACGGACGGTCTTTTGGGCAGAGCGAAGCGGGTTTATATGACAAGGTTGGCAAAGAAATCCTATCATGTTTATGGCAGCATGTGATTTTGTCCTGTAAAATGGGGTGACACTTATTTTCCAAGGCCACAGCTACAAATGAATGAGGACAGCAAGCCTTTGAACAGAAACTAATAAACTCAGCAGAGAGGAAAAAAAAGAAAACTGTTTATTCAAACTAGGAGCCAAGAAGAAGGAGACAAATAGCTGGGAGGAATCAAAGAACTCAAAGTGACTCATATTGGAACACAATATTGAAAAAAGGAAAAGGGCTAAAAAGAGTTAGAGTAAGGCACCGTAGGAGGGGAAAAAGGCTGAAAGGTAATAGAGTGCAAACAAAATGCAGAGGAGCTTTTTTGAGGGATTTCCAAAATCTGAGAACAAACTTGTTGAAAGGTTCAAAGTTCAGATGTAAAAACTTCAAAGCTGTTGTCTTTTATTCAGTTTTATTTAAATGGTAATGGTTTGGTTTTTAGGCGAAATTTATCTTCCACCTCCACTGACCAAAATTGGTCTGTTGATGGCTCAGGTGCCGTGGGGAAAGTGACATTTATGTGGATTATTTTAGACACCTGCAGCATTTTTCATTTTCCTTACATTTTTTTATTCCCTTGCTCTTCCTCTTTGACATGGGCACCAACTACTCGCATTCCTTTCTCTCGCTGCCGTAGGTTTTGGTTGATGCTCCATGTTCTAATGACAGGAGCTGGCTGTATTCGTGCAACAGCCAGCAGGGGGAACAAAGATTGAAGGAGAGAGCCAGGCTTCCTTCACTCCAAGCACAGCTGCTTAGGTAAGCACCCATTCTGACATTGGAAATTCCTGCTTATGCATTAGCCTTATGGTACTCTAATATCTCTACAGGTTGAGAAAAAAAACATTCACTATCCTAATGAGCACGCAATTAAAATGCACTGAAGGAATGAAGGGAAGGTACCGTAGTCCAGTAGTGAATACAAATGAGAGATAAGTTCTAAACTTGTAGATCAAGAAATGAAGAGTAACTGGATTTAGCAGAACTGCTGTGGGAACATCGTTATTAAATAAGTAATTAGATAATCAAGAAAGATGAGAGGTGAGAAAGGATCAGTCAGGGAGGAAGTGATCCATTACTTAACCGGTTATCCAGCTGGAGCCTGTCCCAGTTATTATAGGGCATCTACAGTCAATTTAGAATCAACACTTAACATAAGAAGCATGATTTTGGACCGTGAGAGGAAGCCGGAGAACCCGGAGAGAACACAAACTCCACACAGGAAGATCCTAGATGTCTCTTGTGTTCAAACCAAGGACCATTTTACTAAGAGGTGACTTTGCTAAACACTGCACCAACCGTCAGTAAAATTACAAACTCCCTGAAAAAAAGATTTCAGGTAGATTGGATGGTAAATAAACTTTGTTTCAGGTCTCCAACTCAAAATAGCTTGGAGAGTCAAGTGGAAGCTGTAGCAGTTGCAGTTTTAGTTGTAGTTTGCAGATCAGACTGCAGTTAAATCAGTCAAATAACACCAACAAGCACAATATAGAAACAGCATATACAGTTTTTTAAAGTGAAAATGTGTATTGGTTGGTTGAATGGTTACAGCATATTCTTTGATGCAATTTAATTCTAGCTGAGGTCTAAGGTGGAATATTTGTCTGCTGATTACAGGTCTGCACTGTTGGCGGTGTGTCCAGGAGGCACTGTGGTCTATTCAACCTGCACTCTGTCCAGCTTTGAGAACTTTTCTGTGGTTGAGACGGTGCTGAAGGACTTTCCTGAGGCTGAAGCTGAAGACCTGTGGGAGGAGATTGCCATTCCTTTATCTAAATACTTTACGTTCAGCTCTAACCCCGGACATGGACAGACAACTCAGGAGGCAACCCCGAAGACACAAGACGCTTCTGTGTCCTTTTATCGCCACAGACTTGGCATTCTTGTGGTCCCTCAGCTTGGCAAGTCATGGGGACCCATGTTTTTAGCTCGGATTAGAACACGGAAATAAAATCTTACCATGCACGGGGACAAAAAGTGAAATGGCATAACTAAACTTGCACAATAACTTTGTGCAAAACACCAAAATTTAAATTTAGATTAAAAACACTGCAAATACGCACAGTGCCTACCTGTGCCAATTATGCAAGAGGAAATAAGCAGCAGCAGTAGTTTAGACACGCAGATATAAAGACATCGGTGTCAAAACAAACGTGGTTAAGAAAGTCATAAATGCTCCTGTTTTAACAGTGCAACACCAACCATCTGCTAAACTATAAGTGCTGCAGCTACAGTCTTTTGTTGTTTGTAGCTGCTGGCTTCTCTGTGTGTGTGTGGGTGTGTTGCAGGAGATTTAAGCAAATAAAAATAGAACGCTGCTCACATCAGTTAAACTCACCTCGAGCTATCCGCATCAAAGACAGAACTTAGACAATATTCCAGTACTTAACACATGTGAGCAGTATTTTATGGCAGTTTGTGTGAAATAAAGAGAAAATGGCATGAAAGCAGCCACCTGATCACTCACGAGTTTCTTTTTCCACAGGTCCGCTGCCCCCCTAGGCTTAGGAAGGCTTTATTTTTTATTTCAGCCAGTTGTTTACTTGTCCACCCTGTATCTGTATCATTTTGGTTCATTTTCACTGTTTTCACACCATCAGCTCTTTGTCAGTAAAATTATCTAATTGAAGCATTTAGCAGCCTCAGAGGGCGATGGTTAACTTGGAAGTGACTCAATGCACATTGAAACAAGAGTGAATACAGGACTTATTATATTTAGTCAGCAGCAATATTGCTGCAGAAACTATATGTAAATTAGCAGCAGTCAAAAAATTCACCGTATAAGCTAAAAAGCTAATAAGTTAGTGCCTCCCAGTGACCGCTGCAACAATAAAAACAAACTGAGTTTTTCTATATTAAACATTAATGTATTGTTTACCTCTGAATCCACCTTCTTTCCATTCTGCGGTTAACAAGGACGACCACCTTGGTTCAGAGGACATGCGCACACATCAGAAAGCTTGTAAATCTGTAACGTCGCCGTGTTTAGAAAATATTCTCCACTCAGCTGCTGGCTAAAATGAAAATACAAACCCAAACAGCACTCACACACTCAGACAGATATTAAAAAATGAAGCAACAACACACATTTCCTGCAGGAGGAACAAAGCTGTCAGAATTGCAGAAACTGTTGGCAGGTCTGTGTCTGAGTCTGAACTGCTGCTGTTATTTTCTTGGAAGTGCAGGCGTGTGTCGCAAAGCGGGCTGCATGGCCATGACAACAAGGGAGGCACGCACACATAAATACCAATTAAGAAAATGTTTATTTAGGAATTACGAAATCATGATAGCTTAAACAATGGTGAGTGTAGTAAGCGAGTGAATTTGTAAAGAGATGGCAGATGCAGTTTTGTGCTGCTCAAGCGGAGAACCACATAGTAACTGAGTGGCTAAGGCTTTCATAGGCCAGGTGGTCCTAGCCTCTCTGATTGTGGACAAACCCTATTAGTATGGGCAGAAAAGAAGCTGCCACCCAGTCAAGCGAAGGAAACCAAGATGGAGAGAGCTGATGATGTAAGAGTTGTGTTAAAAACACCTGCACAGTTTAGTCTGTTTGAAGCGACTTTTTAAATTCCCTTTTAATGGTAGAGAATGGGAGTTGACATAAGAAGACAAGCACCACCGTCTCCAAGCCTTATTTACTTTTGACACAAGTCCTCAAAGAATTTTTCAAGTTTCTGTCTAAACACCCATACTCAATGTGAATGTTGGATGTTGTCAAAGTAATGCAAAAACAAGTCCAAATGTTTGCCGACTTGACCAGAAACTAAAGTTTTTCTGTCTGAGAGATTTGTTTAATAGCCAGGAAGAGCAGTAATGATCAAATTAACACACAGTTTCTCTGTTTATTTCTGCTATTGCTCTACGGCACTGTCCAGAAATAATCTCATATGTGCTGTCATACACCCCTTTAGTGTTACTGTTGCATTTTGCAGTGATGTATTATCTGGGAGGACTTTTCTTGTGTGAAAAGTAGAAATTTCATGAAAGATTTGTAGCTTCTCATCACCCTGTGATTGCTCAGATCAGAAGAAAAAGGTGTATTGGCAGTAAACACAGACAATAATATACAAAAAGTCATATATTCCAACCTTTCTGCACATAATGGAGTGACAAAATAAGCTCTTGCAAAGGCAGTTATGTGTGGAAGCATCAAATATATAAGGCCGGTGCTTCCGAGCAACCCTCCGAGACACCGTCAAAGACATCATTGCTGAGATAGCGTTGCACCGGTTTCATCCGACTACTCCGTGTGGCCATAGACACAAGCATTATTTGAGTGCATTTATATGGCTATTTATACTGGCCGCCCTACTTCTGCTCCACTTTTGAGTGTCTTCGAAAAATAGCTCCAGTCTTTGATATGAGCGAATCATTACGCTACCATAACATCAGCACAACTTAAAAGTGGTGAGATGTGGAGATGAAGTGGGGCTTCATTAGGGTTAACCATATTGCTGACCTTTGTGTAAACCCTGGTTTGTTGACGCTCCCCATATTGCAGTGTTTCCTCAAGGGGAGAATCTCTAAGCAGCTTTTCCTCCACTTCAAAGGGAGAGAATGTAGGCCTGCTTTGCATAATCAGGTGGGGAACAGCTTTTTGCCAGAGAGGCAGGAATTAATTTGTGACACCGCCAGATATAATCATTAAAACCCTAGTCATTGACAATAAGGAGAGAGGAGGAGGGAAAATTAGAGGAGGAACTGTAGAACAGTAGATAGAATGAAGGAGAGAGAGATGTGGAGCATAGGATAGTCCCGAATGCCAGAGGACACTATAGCGAAGCAGACTAATCTGGTCTGAGCTCTGTAAAGCTAGAAAGCCATTTTTTTTAGTCTAGCTACACTCAGCTCTGTCATTCTGTGTTTGGACATGGTGGCATGAAGTTAATACTTACTTCCGTTACCCCTTTATTTATTTTTTTTTACAATTTTTATGTATATCATAATTTTAAAGTGATGGAAACATGATGAAAAATGGATTTGAAATTCCAGCTATAGCATGCAAATCAAACTGAAAGCTCTTCAGCAGCACGCTGTATGTGTAAGCTATAAAGCTACAACCACAATCTACAAATTTACCTCATGTTTCAGTCTCATTGCTGCCATTAACCCAGTTTCTTGGTGCAGCAAGCAGTTTTCAGCAAACAACGTCTGAAACCCACTCAATCAAGCAAAGGAAGTCAGCAACTAATTTATTTTTTTGCTTAGAACATTATAATATGATATTCTTTATATTACAGCACCGACTTGAACAGGCCAATTCATTATTTCTGTAAAATCCAATTAGGTTGTGACCAGAAGAAACACCCTGTAAAACAAATAAATGTCTAACTTAAGGATTTGACGATTAACGTGTCGGACAGCTAACAACTGGGTCTATAGATTCAGTGCCGTTTGGGGTATCCATCATTCATTTCAAACATCATCATCTGCCGATACTCCATCAGTGGAAGGGAGAGCAGGATTGCTGCTTTTGATTGATTGTTTCGCGACTAATCTCTGAGGAGCGATGTCTGAACAGAATGAAAAATTGAGGTCAGCCAATGATTGGTTTTTGTTAATCTGCATTAAAAACACATGTTTTCTTAATCAGGCTCTATTACAGAACACAAAAAAACATGCACACATACTCCTGCCAGGAAATGAGCAAACTGGCTCCCCCCTAAAAAGACAAACACTGGCAGACTTGAGCCTACAAAGTAGTACACACACACACACACACACACACACACACACACAGACAATAAAAAAAGAAAGAAAATGTCCAAACTTCATCAACTTATTGTGTAATCCAAATGCAGTACATTTCCAAAAATGTTATGTTTTATTTGAAGACTTACTGCATATAGAGTAAAATTTGTCCTTATGTACTTTTTGGCTTGGAGAAACACAAGGTATCATCACTGTCAGCACAGACAGACAGTGCCAGAGGAAAATTAATGGGATAGAAGTGAAAGTGAAAGCAACAGAAACAACTTCCAGATAAAAGAAGGAAGCACAGATATTCCCACTCTTTTATCTACAAGCGTTTGTCATACACACAGACTCCAAAGGCAAAAGAAACTATAAGACAAACAAAAGTAAAAGTGTTCTGCTCTTAGAGGCTGACCAGTGAAGGTGAGGGGGAGCTCACTGTGTTTTAACTTTTCATACAATTCTTTCTACATCTTCCTTGTTCTTCCTCTGCCACTGGGCTCTATGGCAGCCCCTAGAGCCATATCTTTAAAAGTTTTGACATTTGCACACTGCATTGGTAGAGCCTGCTGATTTTTTTTTTTTTTTACCATGTTTTGTGTCTCTCAAATACTTAAGCGCCATCAGTAGATCAAAGCTGGAAAACTTAAGGCTGGTTTTTCTAAAAATTAGGTACCATTGGATACCTTGCAAAGACTCTGATGAATCCTATGATGTCCTAAAAAGGTTTAAACACAGCTTTCCCTGGCATGATCTAGTCCAAACCTTACACAGATGATGCTTGCAATCACTTTCTTTAATTAAGGCCAAACTTGGTGCAGTACATAGTCTCGAGTGCCGATTTGGCTGGTGGATTTGACTGAGAAAATGAAGGATGCTGCATGCTGTAAAGCACATCCTGTTTTATCATCTTCATCAGGACTATAAAAGGTATAAATTCAAAATTCAAATTCAAATTTTATTTGTCACGTACACAGTCATACACAGTACGATATGTAGTGAAATGCTTGGACAACTGCTCGTGACCTAAAGAGAACAAAAAAGGAAAAGGCTATGAATAAGATAGGAAATAAATATGAAAAATTAAAAAGGGTAAATTTAACTAGGAAGGAATAAAATATAAATTAAGGTTAAAAATGAAATAACTGTACAACACAAATTAGAATGAAGGGTAAATTTAACTGGGAAGAATAAGATAAAGATAAATATATAAATTAAAGTTGAAAATAAAATAACTGTACAACAAAATACACAATATAGAACTATATAAGAATGTATGAAGAAATCTAAATATAAATAAATATATACACAATAACAGCAGCTGTACAAGTATTAACCGGAAATGAAGAATATAGTGACCAGTGTTGTGCAAAACCAAAGTCCAGAAAGTCCAGTGTGTGTGTAAGAACCATATGTGTGGGTCAGTACTGTGTGGTGGTGTGATTGAGAGACCGTATCGCCTGCGGGAAGAAGCTCCTCCTCAGTCTCTCTGTGTTGGTCTTCAGGGAGCGGAATCGCTTTCCTGACCTCAACAGAGAGAACAGTCTGTTGTTGGGATGGCTGAGGTCCTTCACCATCTTCCTGGCCTTGGTCCAGCACCGCCTGCTGTAGATTGAGTGCAGGTCAGGGAGCTCGGAGCGGATGGTGCGCTCAGCTGACCGCACAACCCTCTGTAGAGCTCGTCTGTCCTGCATGGTGCTGTTCCCGAACCAGGTTAAGATGTTTCCCGCCAGGATGCTCTCTATGGTGCACGAGTAAAAGTTCCTGAGCACCTTGGAGGGCAGTTGGAAGTCTCTCAAGCGTCTGAGGTGGTAGAGACGCTGTCGGGCCTTTTTCACCACGGTGTTGATGTGACAGGACCATGACAGGTCCTGCGTGATGTGAACTCCGAGGTATTTGAAGCTGTCCACTCTCTCCACTGGGCACTCGTTGATGACGGGGGTCTGGTAGTTCCTCTCCTGCTTAGTGCTGAAGTCCACTATCAGCTCCTTTGTCTTACTGACGTTTAGAAGGAGGTTGTTCCTCTGGCACCAGTTCTCCAGATTCCTAATCTCCTTCAGGTAGGCCATCTCGTTGTTATCAGAGATCAGGCCCACCACGACGGTGTCGTCAGCAAACTTAAAAAAGCCAGGGTGTTGATTTCGCTCAGTGGGTGAGCAGGTGACCACATGCCATATGGCCAGTGCAGCAGTCTAAGTTTGTCCAATCCATGGCCCTTAGCTGGGTGTCTTCTGCATCTTTTTCTCCCCATTTTCACTGTTCCACAATGTAATAAAGGCAACAAAAAAAAGCCACAAAATTGTCCTGGATGTCTTGATGGACGTAACTAACTCAATATGACCCTCTGATTTGTGACTCCTATTTTTAAGCCTCATTTCTGCTGTTGGCGTTTGGTAAGCAAACCCCCCACCCGTCCCCCCAAAAAACACAAAAAGTAATGAGGCAGGGCAGGTTTGACTGTGAAGCTGCTACTCATTGGTTGATGACATTTGACTGACAAGCCATTAGCCAATGAGTGTGCTGCTTCATATCACGCAAAATCTTCCATTTCAAAACATAATATGACAAGACTCTCAAAACAGACATACATTTTTAATTCAGTATGACCTGAAATGGTAATTGAGCCTATAAACTCAGCAGGAAAGGGCTTACAGGGGTCAAGACCGAAAGCTTTTTTCAACCACAGCTATCGCCATCTGGTGGCCTTCAGATAGAATGCAGGTTTAAGGAACTTCTGGAATGGCTTTATATTTATTGACACAGATGCTCCGTCCAGCTTTGACATACAGTTTATGGTTCTTACAAGCACACTTTTGGATGATCCGATTGAGCTTCTGCTCTCACCTGCTAAACTGCTTGGCCATTGCTACTTGCAACTTTATATGTTGTTGTTTTGGAGGAGAGATTTAGTGGAGAGTGAGACGATCCAGCTTTATTTCATATTCTAAGCAATAGGTGATAATAGTGACATTCAAATGGAGAGTAAAAATCAGTGTCCTAGAGGAGAGCTAAACTCTCCTGTACTCTCTAGAGGAGAGCTAAACTTGTTTATAGATACAGTAGTTTAAGTAATACTTGAACAAAATGTAAAATTTTGCAAAGCAAGATGTTTATTTCATACCTGACCCAACTTTTTAAAAGCTTTTCCACAGTTTTAGTTTAACTGGAAAAGCAGAGCACCGCAACACTGACTGACTATACCAACAAGAGGAGTGTTTTTGGGTTTTTTTTGTTGATCCTTGCTCAGACCTCTCATGAACCTCAGCAGCCGTGAGGAAGGAGAGACATCCATAACAGCTGTGCATGAAGACAAAGAACAGGCTTAACAGGCTGAAGGCAGGACAGATTACCCTGGCCTAGACACTCATTTATCCAAAGAAAAGACAGAATTGATCTGGAGATATAAAACGAAAGCCTTTCAGCAAAGTGGCATTTGAAAGAAAAGTCTTTTCTGTTTTAAGTAATGAGTCATCACTTATCCACAAATTCTATGCAAATTGGAAAGCAGGTCAGAACTGGGCACAAATGTATGCCATTTTCAGATGTGAATTGATACTACTGACTACTTAAACATTACTAAGAATGGTTCACAATCACTTTTGAACCCTCTGTCAGGCTACAGAAACAGAATGGTGAGCAATACCAAAAAAATAAAAAAGCCACATTCCTCTAGTTTTCCTGTTTGAGCATAGGTATTAAAAGGACTGGGTCTAACACAGGTCCAAGGGAATTATCTATGCCAATTCATTAACACATTCTAGTTTTCTAATTCAGCACTTAAGAAACATGCTCCCTGCCTTGTAGAGAAATAGTACACTTAATGGATTTATCTTAATGCCTGTCCATATTCTGAAATGCTGACTTTGTGGGACCTTTATTATACCCACAAAAAATGGTTAACTATTTAAGTGACATTAAAAAAAACATGTTAGTGTGTGCTGTTTTTATATACAAATCTTACCTAAATTTATTGTGCCCACTCAAGATGTGCTAATTACACTCTTAATTCTCATGCTAATCACATCTGTTGTTTCAATCCATCAGTATTCACCTTTGAGATCACCTTTGAGTACCCTGTCTTCCGCCTTTTGCTCTGTGTCAGCTGGGATTGGCTACAGCCCCAAGCTGGGTAAGCAGTTAAGTAAATGGATGGATGGATGAATCAGTTTTGGAACACATACCTAAGATCTGACTGTTCATCCGGTAAAGGTGTCCTAGATTGAGATGCCTCGTCGCGTTTTTACTTCACTTCTGTTCAACTTTCCAACTTCAAACCTTGTTGGAGTGGACACGCTTTGACTGAAGGAAAAGCATGAATAATAGATTCTTCACCCAAAGGGGAATGGAAGTCAGATGAGAGAAGTATGAAGCAGCTGATTAAAAACTGATATTCTTCATATCAATGATTTTAAAAGTTCATAAAGGAAAACTTTAGGGGGTGAGGGTATTTAAAGGATCGAATAGGTGACACTGCCATAAAGAACATATTTTTGCAGAGTAGTTTGAGGTAATTCAGGAATAATGGAGCCTTCCTGGAGCCTACCTTTAAAACGCTTAGATTGGATATTCAATAGTCTATTTATCATATTTTATGTTAGCACTTAAGCACTTACACGTAATGTATTTATTATTCATATTCAGCCAGTCACACTGAAATGTGTGCTGCAGTGTGTAGTATCTCTTTCGTGTCTATTTTTCTGTCTTATTTCTATTTTGATAAAAGTTGGGCAGTTAGGAGTTACCACTTAGTGATGGGATTTCCAGCTCTTTTTAGAGAACTGGCTCTTTCGGTTCGGCTCACTAAAAAGAGCCGGCTCTTTCGGCTCCGAACCAGCTCTTCAGGTTGTTTTGTTGCTTTAATTAATTTATTATTAACAATAATATGAAATTATGCACAAAAAGAATTACTAATATAAAAAAAGTGGTTTATTTATATATGTTTATACATAAATATATATGGTGGCCCCTAGAGACAAAGCACGTGCAAACTCCAAAGCACATTTCTAGCATGAACTGAACTTCCAAAACAGAGCTACCTTGATCACTTAAATTACACAATTGAAAGCATGTGTGTATTGTTTGTGTATTTATACACAAGCACTCACATATATTCAAATAATTAAAAAAATGTTCATTTACCTGCTACTACCACACACCAAATCCGGTCGTTGGTACTTGCTGGCTTGTGTAGCCTCTAGGTAACAAAAGCTCAACGCTGGGCCTAGCATCCTGGAGCACTTCTGTTGTGTTTGGTACGTGTTTTGGAGTTTTTACGTGATTTGTCTCTAGGGTACCGTAAATATACTTTTATTTATTCACTCCACATAAAATGTAACAAATAAATCATATAATACAAAAACCAACTATTTACATTTCAACTTTTAACTATTTAAATTTTCAGCTTTTTCCTTTTAAACAAATTTAAAGTGAAACAACACAAAACACTGCAAACCACAACACAATTAAATATAAATTAAAATATGAAAACAAAAAGAAGATGCATATTCTCTGTCATATGGACCTGCATGAATAAACTTTCTGAATCCTTTATCATCCACAACTGAAAATAGTTGTGGATGATTACTATACCTTTCTAATGTGACGTTGTTGTCCCTGGCTCTCTTTCTCTCTCTTTCCCTCCTGCTTCTTTCAATTTTCTTTCCAGATGTCCTCAGTAGAGTCTATTAATTGCTTAATGGGAACTTGGTGGAACAGAAATGTTTTCACTTTCTAATCAGGCATTACCGTATATATGTACGATTATGTGATTATAGAAAATACTAGTATTGTTTACAGTTAGGTCCATGTACTGGTTTGAGATCAGGTGACATTTATGAATGTTTCATTTCTTTCCTTTGAGAAACACTTGGGCTGTTTTTGAAATATGCTTTGGATCATTATTCATTTGCACTGTGAAGCTCTATGTGATCAGTTTTGCAGCTTTTGTCTGAATCTGAGCAGAAAGTGTGATCTCGTCGCAATGTCACAATTCATCCTGCTACTTCGATCAGCAGTCACCATTAAACTTGTTGCACTTGTACATCACACCTTCCTGTTCTTGAGTTTAACCAACTGTTTTCCACATTTCTGATTTGGCCTCTCCTGAAATTTTTGCTATTTTCCTTATAGGTTCATATTTTTTCAGCCTAAACATGTCCTTAATTTTATCAGGAAATACTGAGGAAACAGGGTTCACCTGACAAGGAAGTGCTTGTCAGTAAATTATCCAGTTATATATGAGCCTATACCATTATAGCCACTATAACTGGCTATAATGGTCAATAGTTAATGGAATAGTTTTATTAAAGCATTTAAGTTTGAAAGTTAAGATTGTACTTTAATTGTACTTTTTTCACCTTTTTTCAGTTTTCATTGAAAAGAGGCCATGTACAATATTAACATAAATACTGACATTTCCATTGTACCAGAGCTATTTTACGTCTGCAGTCCCCTTGCCTCTTATATACAGCAGATCACAAAAATGTCATGTAAAAAGTCAAGCACAAAACACACAATACATCCACATACCTATAAGCCCCAAACAAGAAAAAACAGACATCAGTGTTTACAAGTCTGGCTCTCTTTCACAAAATTTTCAGCCTGTTTTTAGAGGTGTTGATAGACCACAGTTCTTAATGATTTCAGTCAGGGCGTTGGATTCAGCTGAGGTTTGCAGAGAGAATGCTGATCGTTTTAAAGTGATTAAAAGATACAGTACAGTATTTGTTTGAAAATATCCTTGTACTGTAGATTCTCATGCATGAAAGTTAATAAACTTGATTGTTTGATTTGAGCACCGCAGTAGTGGAACACAGAGGCAAAACTAAAATCCAAAATCTTATGGACCTGTGTAAAACCTCGTTATGGCTCTCTATGTGTAGCTTAACCATATTAGGTAGCTTGAGTGTAATTACAGTGATCTATGGCTCTTTTTGTTACTCACATGCCATATATGTTTTTTCCATCTCTGTAGAAATGTAGTCCTACATCGTTCTTTGAGGAAAACATGATCACTGCAGGCTTTTTTCCCCCAATTAGCACAACTCAGTAGTCAGTGTGCTGACCAGACAAGTTCAGCGCCTGTCTTGTTTCAAGGGTTTCACAAGATTCACAAAATGCAGAAGGTGACATGGAGGCCAATGCGGCGCATAAACTGAAGTCAGCAATAAGGCAGGTGGCAGAAGGGAATGTCTTCTATTTATCCTCCCTGTCGATTTTTTCTTTACCTGCCTTCCTGTCCCTTCTGTGCTTTCAGAACTCGCTATTCTCTCTGTCTCCTTGTCACTGGATGACTTTTTCCTCTCCCTTCCTCTGTGTCTGTGTATTCTGGCTGTCTTTCTCTACCCCCTCCTCTCTCTCTCAGAGTCAGCCTTTGATCTTGCCAGTCCTAGCACACAGGTAGACAGTGATGCTGCATGGCTTTTCTCAGCCTATTAATGTCCTAACTCTTGCTCTGTCTTTTGCAGGGGGTCTACTGAGACATCATCTCCCCACACCACACTGCCTAATAACAGGACCTGGACACCTGTAATCACAAGTATAGTTTGTGTGTGTGTGATGGAGAGGAATAAGGTAAATGTAAATGAGGCACAAAAAGGTCTGAAATTCCCATCAGCTGATATAAATGTGGTGACAGCAATAACACTTCATATCAACGTCCATATCAGTGGCAAACAAAACAAACCATAGCCTGTTGTTTGTCTCCACAGATAATACACAGCTCACACAGGCCGATTGTAATATGAAGCTAATAATGATTTTGCTGCATATTAGAGATGGATACGATAAAAGTCTGTGAAAATATAATGACGCTGAAATGGAAAAACTGTCAGGAACGTATGAAGATTGATTTTGTAATTGTCTATCTTGTGAGCAGATGTAAATCCGGATTGAAATCAGCCTAAACTTTGAATCATCGGGGCATCATTGCATCATTCTATTGCCTTAAATTTTAAAATCGTTACTGTTGTAAGAGAAATGTGAAGATACACATTTCTCTGCGGCAGTAAACAGGTATAATTAAGATAAATATCGATGGTTGTGGGTGCTGAGATTGCTTTCCCAGTGTCACCCCAAAAAATAAAAAACAATGCAAAGAAGTTTGAAGAGCTGCAGGTTTGGAGAACTGGCATTACAATGAAAGATGCCCAGCCAGGCTGACAGTTTTACCCTGCATATAAACAAAAAAGTTAAACCTGACCAAAACAATAATACATTTAAATATGATGCTGCATACAAATGTGCTCAAAGTAGCAAGTGTTTCCCTGTTAATTAAAAAACAAGTACTCAATGATTCACTGTTGGGCTATGATGGGGAGCGTTTTTTTAAAGAATCAAATAAATTAAATACTCTGCGCACTTTTCTTTTTTGTCAAAACCTGGCACCTTCCTTACCCATTGACTGCTGGGATAAGGTGCTGTTGCTATAAGGTAAGCTGAATTCACATGTATTCAGTTTGAATCTTCTTGTCCAGTGACATGAATCGTCACAATTAATTTGGTGCACTCTTTTACTTTATGGTGTCAGAAACCACAAGTGACACACTCAAAAATGTTGCTCATGTAAACAAACTGCCTGATGAGGTAGAGAACGCACATCTGTAAAGCGTGTCATCAGCTGACTGCAGGTGCTATTCATATAGGTTCAAGTTCTGCATGCATGTGTGCACATGCATCACAGGATCTGATGTAAGCTGCATATAGTTCTTCACAGCCTTGTGTGAATCTGTACCCTGTACTCTTTGATGCATTAAAAAGCAAAGCTGTTTTTGTGTGCTTCTCTTGTTTATTAAGTGGTCTCTATTTTGGTATCTTTAAGTTTGGATGGGAGAACTGTGAGTGAAGGTTATTTATATGTTAATATTATAAGCTGAGAAACTAAGATGAAAGTTCTTTTCAGTCAGTTAAGTCTTTTTTTTAGTAAAAACTACGGATTAAAATCTAGAGGACAAAATAATGTGACAGAAATAAATAAATTCTGCGTCTAAAATTGCTTTAAGATTGCTCAAATATGCCGAACTAAATACAGCCACATGAAAAATCAAGTACACTCTATGATTCATTCATTCGATTCAATCCATTTTTATTCATACACCACCAAATTCCTACAATAGTTGCCTCAAGGCGTTTGATATTTTAGGATAAAGACCCTACAATAGTAGAGAGAAAACCTCAACAATCAGACGACCGACTATGAGCAAGCACTTGGCCAGAGTGCCTCATTTTTAAACTGATGGGACGAGTTCATTGAGGTTTGCGTCATTCATTTGCTGGTTTATTCATACTTGTTATTAATCACTGGCTCTCTTCCACAGCATCTTTTTTATCCTGTCTTCCTTCTCTCACCCCAACCGTTTGCGGCAGATAGCAGCATCTCCCTGAGCCTGGTTCTGTCGGAGGTTTCTTCCTGTTAAAAGGTAGTTTTTCCTTCCCAGTGTCGCCAAAGTGCTTGCTTCAGACTTTTGCAATATAAAGCGCCTTGAGCAGACTGTTGTTGTGATTTGGCACTGTATAAATAAAATTAAATTGAATTTATACACAGCTCTCTGACGGTCCTGACACAATATTTAAGCCAGGTAGAGGTATGGACTTTGACTGAACTAGTGCCACACTTTGATTCTTTTCTTTTTCAGTCACTGAGTTGTAGATTCGCTGCTGTACTTGGGATCATTGTCCTGTTGCGTGACTCAATTTAAATGTGAGTCAACCTGGCACCTTTGGTGCTAAAGTGTAACTTGAGTGTTATACTATGGGTAAGGAAGTTGTCAGACAGATGACTTCACATGTGACTGTAGACTACTTTGATATATAGAAAAGTTCTTGGTCCACTCAATGACTGCAGGGTGCCCAGGTCTTGTGGTATTGAAACAAGTCCAGATTATCAGCCTTTGCTGTGTTTGGTATGTGTCAAATATAGCACTGTGTACTATGACCAAGCACATCCATGCTCATCTGTCAAAGGGACATTGTTTTTGAAGTCTTGTTGTTTGTTTTAATGCATCATTGTAACCCGAATTTGTGCCGCCATGTTTGTTTTAAAGAGGAGAGGCTTTCTCCTGGCAAACCTTCCAATTATAGTCTCTTAAAATTGAACATTTAACATGCTAACACAGGCCTGTAGAGTGAAGACCTCTGTTTTCATAAAGATGCTCACACTTGCTGATGATCATTTAATCAAGATCATTTAATTACTTGAATTATAGTTCTACTATTAATTCCTATGGAAGGCTGTAAGGGCGTGCTTCACTTTTCACTGGATTACATAGTCCTGTGAAAACTTTCTTTTACAAGACTGTTATTATTCACAGCTGTATGTGAATCAGCATGAGCATATATACTGAACTCCTTGATGCATTATAATGCAAAATAGTTTTTACGTGTCTCTCTTGTTTGTAAAGCATTTTTATTTTCTTTGTATTCTGGATTTTTATTATTGTGTCTCTTGGTTTGGAAAAGAGAGCTGCGAGTCAAGGTTATTTATATGTTAATATTATACCCTGACAAACTGTGATGAAACTTCTTTTTTATGCAGGGTTAGTCAAATATAACAGGAAACAAACAAGGCGAAGAAGTGTGGATTAAAATCAAGAGCACCAAAGTAATGTGCAGGTTGGGAAAAACAAACATTTGAGATCTTAGTGTGGCATCAGATGACTGTGCAGCATGATAAAGATGATGCTTTTGTTCTATTTTTAAAAACAGTTTCTGACGATTATTTTCCTATAATGGATTAACTGTTTTAGCCTAAAATATCCATAGAATTTTGTTTATTACAGTCTCAAGGTAATGTCTTCCAACTACATGTTTTACTGCTGTATAGAAATAGAAATATGACTTAAATCTATCCATCCATCCTCTCCCACTTTTCCTTATCAGGGTCACGGGAGGGCTGGGACCTATTCCAACTATCATAGGACGAGAGGCAGAGTACACCACCACCCACTTACATTCACACCTCTGGTTAATTTAGAATCAGTCTGTGGAAGGAAGCTGGATTACCCGGAGAGAAGCCACGCACACAGGGAAAACATGCAAACTCCAAACAGAAAACTCTTGGATTTTCTGAAAATCTCGTGAAGGCAATAACTCAAAAAGTAAGTTACCTAGGATTCAAATTTATAACCTTTACTAAGCAAACAAACATCCATGTTTTCAAAATGTATCCTAAATATAATGTCCAACCTCTAAGCCTGAATTTAAGATTCTAAATAGATTTACTGACACTTTAAGATTTTTTTTAATCCAAATAATACACAACCCTAAATTTGTTATGTTTTTTTCCTCAGCTGGACAGTGTCTAATTGCCTAACCTTTGCACCACGCAAGCTTTCAAGAGAGTGAACACATAATGAAAAAAAAATCAGTTAGCGGGAAATTTGTTGCTAATTTTACAGGTTCAAATTAAGAAAATTTACGGAACATCAGTTTGATTCCTTTCATCTCACTCCGTGAGACAGTTTTACTTCATGTCACTTTTTCTCCCTTCTCGCTCTCCCTCTCTGCTGTCTATTCATCTTTCTCTCTTTCATGGAGTGATGGCTCAATTACCATTCCTCACACTCAGGCTTCAAAAGTGAACAAAATGAAGTAGGATTTCTTGACCATAAAAAAGAAAAAGAGAAAAGAGAGTAAAAAAAAGTCTTTTAATTTTCCCTTAATCCCCTTCTCTGGCTGTCAGAGTTCACTCAGCTCAGTAGTGAATTGTGACACCAGTAATTTAAGAGGTTTCTGGGTTGGAGCTGAGCTTTGGATCGATTCAGTGAACTCAGTGCTTAATGAAGGAGGAGGGTAAAAACGTCTGAATGAATGTATGAGGGAATCAATTAGTCATAAACTCTACCTCCTATAAAAACTAATATGAACAATGTAATATCATCTAGGCTTTGTATTTAAAGATCACCTGGTTTGAACAGTATGGAAGTCATGGTGGAAAGTCATTTGTCCAAAGCTTTTCATTCATCTATTTTCCTAAGTGCACATCCTTCTGCTTCCCTTTATATCTTCATCTCCCTGTTTCTGAAGTCCCTCCTTTACTCCAGCCTTAATCCCTTCTTTCCCTAAGTGCTAGCTCCCAGCCCCGAGCCTCGGGGATCCACACGACTTGATTGTGTTTTGATGTTCTTGTGAAACCTACAAGTGCACTCAGCACTCAAGACCTATAACATACATTTTGAAAACCGCTCACCCTGTGGAAAAGAGATGGAGGAGAATCCAAGAGTGTTTACCATTATTGTAGTGAGCACAACGTAAACACTAGCGGCTGCATAAATACTCACAAATCCCTATACATGCAAGAGGGAGAAAATATCCTGTAGTGATACCGATTCCTTTGTATCCTTCCTTTTTCATGTCATGAAATACAACCCCCCACCCCTCCCCGCCTTTCGTTAATGTCAGGGAGTGATCTGCTTTAAAACCATGGAGAGGCCACGGTAACTTTAGATACACTTTTACATTGTAGTTAATTCAAAAGCACAATCATTTCTTAACCTTTACCAAAGAGTTCCACAAAAATGAATTTTGTCAGCTTGTCCACTGTTTGGAATCCAAGCACATGGGTGGTTTGAATTACTGAGGTAATTTTCACATTTATCCATGTTCAATTCACAGTGGAATTACTTTAATTATAAGTTGTTCTTCTTGAAAATAGTCATGAGGGATTTAATAGTTATTATTAGACACTGGCTCGGGCATTGCTATATGGATTTTGTAAGTTCTCCCTGTTCTTGCGTGGGGTATCTTTGGGTTCTTCTGCATGGGCCCTCTCCTGAAGACCTTCTATGACTCTGTGGTGGCCTCAGCCATCTTTTATGGTGTGGTCTGCTGGGGTGGCAACATCTCTGCCGGGGAAAGGAAGAGACTGAACAGGCTGATCCGAAGGGTCAGCTCTGTCCTAGGATGCCCTCTGGACTCAGTGGAGGTGGTGAGTGACAGGAGAATCCCTGTTGGACAACATTTCCCACCCCATGCAGGAGACTGACAGCACTGAGCAGCTCCTTCAGTGGCAGGCTGCGGAACCCACAATGTGGGATGGAGAGATTTCGCAGGTCTTTCCTCCCCACTGTCAGACTCTACAACAAAGACTTCAACTGATCAAACACACACAGACCCACACGTGTGCAATAAGACTGCTATAAGTGCAATTCTTTTTTCTGACAAAGTTGTACTTTTGTATTTTCTTACTCAGTTGTATATAGCATTTGTATTCTATTTTATTCTGTTGTATATATTATTCTATTTTATTCTATTGTATATAGTATTTTATTTTATTCCATTCCAGTGTCTTCTAATTTCTGCTACATAACTTTGCACTTTGGCTGTAACAAAACAAATTTCCCACCTGTGGGACTAATAAAGGTCATCTTATCTTATCTTATCTTATCTTACGTCATGACTCTAAATTGGCCTGGTTTGAATGTGAGTGTGGTTTATTAGTCAGACTTGTAAACTTCTGCTGTGGCTGTACCCTGCCTCTTGGCCAGCAACAACTGTTGTAGGCTCTATTTTATCTACTTTTCTATGAAACTGACTAACAATAATACAAATAAGCAAATTAGATTAGATTGTTTTAATGTCACCAAACTCTATGGCAAGCCTGCTAACTGGTCTACCTCACAGATGCAAACAATAAGCACAGTGAGAATGTCAGTGGACTACGGATGTATAGACCCTTCAGCTGTATTAATTCAACTGGTAACCATAAGCAATGACAATACTTTAAATGCAACAAACAAGTTGTAGGTTGTGATTGTATCAATGTAAAATAACAAAAAAATTAAAATTATAAACTCATTTAATGTTGAGTCATAAAGGTTACTGAAACTATAGGAGTTTTAGTGGATTTTTGTCTCATTACAATCAATGTAATGTAAATGGTGCACATACTCCCTGGAAATGTTTTGACTAGTCACAGCAGAAAAGCCTCCATTAAGCTGTACCTTGTGACAGCGAGCCAGCAAAAACGCTACCAGAATAATTAAATGTAAGTAGGGAAATGGAATTTAGACATTGGTAATTGAATCATTCATAACTGTTCCTTTTGTGGCACATCAAATTAACCTCAGTGAAAAATCTCTTAGGTGACCATTTAGTAATCCCATTGCTGTAAAGCCTAATATGTTTAACCATAATATGAGTTTCCCAAGTTAATAGCAAGTACCAGTAACAAGTAGGTAGTGAAATATAAAGAAAAAACTTACATCCAAGTGATTTTCTTTTCTAATCCTCATCTAATACGCATATCCCCATGTGTAGCTCTGTCATTTGATTATTAGTCACAAAGGCATCCCTTGCTTAAAGACTGGTTGTTATATGAGGCACAAATATCACCATGTTCTGAATAACTAATATTAAGCGTAGCTGTTCTCCAAAATGTTATAATCAACTGTAACATCCAGGAAACAGTAATAAAGTGGATTTCTAAAGTTGAATGGACTTAACAAAATCATAGTTTCTAATATATAAAGATTAATATGATCCATATTGTTCCATTGTTCCTGGTAACTATGGAGGCCATCTGATTGTCATAATCAATAAACCAGTTTAACATGATTTGAGCTTTGTGACTTAGTGCATTATTATGCTGCAAGCAGCCATTGGAAGATGGGTACACCGTGGGGGGGATGGACAAAGGGATGGACATGATCAACAACAATAGTCAGGTAGGCTGTGGTGTTTAAATGATACTTATATTGTACTGAGAGGACCACAGCCATCAGCTGCTACCTGTACTGTTTCTACTAGCTCTGTTAATTTATGTTTTCTTTAATACTGCCCTTCTCTTCGGGTCTACGACTTCAAATCGCTGTTAAACATCCATGCCACTGTCGAGGAACAGTACCGAAAGCCCCCAGGATGTGAGGATTTCCGTGTTCCACCTGTGGTAGAAACCATAACTTTGTTTCTCCGCCGCTATCCACCTAGCCTTCCCCTCAGGAAGAAACACCACAGAAGGCGAGGGAAATGAGCCGGAATACTGGTCAAATTCATAAATTGTGTGGCGGCATGCATGGTGATATTTCCGGTGACTAATCCTTGTATTCTTCTTAAGAACCTTGCCCCGGACAACAAATGGTTTATCTCCTGGAGCTCCCTTGAATCGGCTCCCCGTTGGATTATAACGGTGACTCCACATCTTAATATCCAGCACCCTCGGCATCCGTCCCCACGTCTTCGCAGAGCGGGAGTGGATAATCAAAACCTTCTCCCCCTATGCCGATCATCCCGGCCAGCGGGGCATTCCACGCTAGGTAAACTGGCCCTGGTTAACGTTAGATCACTAGCCAACAAAATCTTCATTTTGAATGATTTTTTCACCACTCGGAATTTGGACTTTCTCCTGGTAACCGAAACTTGGCTGAACTTGGGTGAGTTGAGCCCGTTCTCTGAACTTGTTCTTGTTCAGTCAGTCTAAGGCTCAACTCACGAACACGGTCATACCCTGGATCTTGTACTCTCTTACTCATTGACACTGAAATCTGTAAAACATAAATTTTTCAGACCACATACCTGTCCTATTTGAGTTTCCCTTTTTGGGTCAGCCTGGTAGATCTGTTGTGCACAAACTCCGATCTCGTACGATCAATTCGGATGCAGATCGCTTCGCCCGTTCCTACAAAAATCTAAATCAGGCATTACCTACTAACAGTACCACTCATTCGACCACTGATTGTCTGCTTTCCCTGTTCAACTCAGCTTGTCTGGAAATACTGGATTCCATTGCTCCTTGTACCTTGTAAAACCTAAAACGCAACTGTGGTTAACCCTTGTGTGGTGTTCGTATTTTTGTTACTCAGCCAGTGTTCATGGGTCTGGTGGACCCGCTAGAGTTTTGGCTTTCCAAATTAACACTATCAAACAATTTTATGTTAAATTACTCAACAGATGTTTACTTCATCCCAATTACAAGACATATGAACAGCAAACATGGTTAATTTTTTCCCTTTACCTTTGTTAGATCACATTTATGAATTAATGTGCTTCTCGTTTTTCTTTTATATAAAATGTTATAAATAAATCAGTTATAATCAAGTGGAGTGAGTGGAAAGACACAACACATTTACACGTGAAAAAATAATTAATTGTTTAATTTTTCTTTTGAAAAAAACTGAACACGGGTCTCACAGACCCGAACACCATACAAGGGTTAAATAATGACACCAGGGAATGCAGACGGGCATGTAGAAAAGCAGAAAGAAAGTGGAAAAAGGACCGTCTCCAAGTGTCGTTTGAAGCACTTAGAGAATCCCTGTCAAGTTACCAGAAAGCTGTAAGAGCAGCTAAAACAAAATACTTTTCCAAGATCGTGTCCAACAACTGTCATAAACCTCGGATTTTATTTGGTATTACAAACTCAGTTCTTAATCCTCCCACCGCTGATCCTCATATAGCAGTGAACATAACAAGTGAGAATCTAATGAAATTCTTCATTAATAAAATTGTAGATATTAGATCCCACATTATTCCTCCCATTTCTGACCCAGGTGTTTATACACCAACCTTGGCTGTTTTTGATCACTTCGAGCCAGTATCACTTTCATTACTTAACGAAGTAGACAGAAACTTGAGACCTTCAAAATGTACCCTGGATATCATTCCACCTAGGTACTGAAATATGTTTTTGACACTGTTGGTACATGTCTGCTTTCTGTTGTCAATAGCAGTCTTAAGTCTGGGTCTGTTCCCTTTGATTTTAAACATGCTGTGGTGGAACCCATCCTTGAAAAGCAGAATCTGGACTCAACAGTTCTATCAAATTACCACCCAATCTCTAAATTGTCCTTTTCGTCAAAAGTTCTGGACAAAATTGTCCTTCTGCAGCTCCAGACCTTTTTAGACCAACACAACATTGGTGAACTATTCCAATCTGGTTTTAAAACGTACCACAGCACTGAAACCACTCTTTTAAAAGTTTCTAATGACCTTTTAACTTTTACCAACTTGGGAGATTCTGCTATTTTAATATTATTAGACCTCAGTGCTGCTTTTGACACAGTAGATCACAGGATTCTTATCTCTCGACTACAACAATGTGCCAGAATTAAAGGGTTTGCTTTGGAATGGTTTAAATCCTACTTATCTAATACTTTTACAGACTTTCTCTAAAGACAACCCTTTTTTGTGGGGTCCCCCAGGACTCTATCTTTGGTCCAGTCCTTTTGTCAATTTATATGCTCCCGTTGGGATCTATTTTTAAAAAATATGGAATTTATTTTCACTGTTACGCAGATGATTCTCAGATTTACCTTCCACTAAAATGAAAAACTGTGACTCCTCTAAAGGGACTGTTTGATTGTCTAGAAGATGTAAAGGCATGGATGGCTCTAAATTTTCTAAATCTAAATGAACAGAAAACTGGTCCTTCTGACCATTATGACTTTGCCCCCTTAGAAAATTATAAAAAACCATTTGCAAGAAATTTAGAGGTGATTTTTGACAACAATTTAACATTTGCTAAACAGATAAATAATATAATCAAAACCAGTTTCTTTCACCTTCGCCTAATTACAAAAGTTAAGCCTTTTCTCTATTTCAGAGATTTTGAGAAAGCGATCCATGCCTTCATCTCACCTCGCCTTGACTTCTGTAATAGTCTCTACTCTGGTGTCACCTCTTCATCAATTGGCCGACTGCAGCTAGTTCAAAACACTGCAGCCCGGCTCCTAACTGGCACATGCAAGCAAGATCATATATCTCCTGTACTTGCTTCACTATACTGGCTGCCAGTCAGCTTTCGAATTGACTTTAAGATCCTAACACATGTTTTTAAGTCGTTGCATGGACTAGCCCCTACATATCTTGCTGATCTCCTAACCTGGTATTCTCCTCCAAGATCCTTAAGGTCTGCAGACCAAATGCTTTTGGTTATCCCTAGGTCCAGATTAAAACACAGAGGAGACGGGGCATTTGCTGTGACTGCCCCCAAACTTTGAAATACATTGCCTTTGCATACCCGATCCTCCCCAACACTGGATACTTTTAAATGTCGTCTAAAGACCCATTTTTATTCTCTGGCTTTTGATTCATCGTGAGTTTGTTACTATTATTCTTTTTATGATTTTATACTCTTCTAAAACACTATTCTGTTTTTTATGTTTATTGCCTTGTCCGTTTTATTGTACAGTACTTTGGTCAACAGCTGTTGTTTTAAAAGTGCTATATAAATAAATGTGAACTTGAACAATGTGCCAAGAAAATATCCCCTCACCATGGCAGGATGGGGCCATGCTTTTATGTAGTTTACGTTAAATTCGGTCTCTGCCATCTTGGTGTTACGGCCAAAATCGAGACTCATCAGACCAGACAACATTTTTCCATTCTCCTGCCTGAATGAATCATTGCTTCACATTCATTTTCTTAGCTAACAGGAGTCACTCCAACTTTGGTCTTTTACTGGTGTAACTTATCTGTTTCAACATGATATACAGCAAAGACATCAGAATGTCATTCAGACTGAATAAGCGGATGGTAAGAAAAGAAGGGGATCGCGCTGCCAGAAGGCATGAGTGTCTCAGGGACGTGTTTACGGAGCCTGCACCTGGTGAGACAGACCCCAGCCTCTATGGATCTTGTACTTAGAGCATGTTCCTGTGCTGTCATGATTAGTGTCTCTGTGCTGTCTTTCAGTCCAGCTTTGTCCAGCCACTGGTAGGATTTCTATAACCCCCCATGCTAACCAAGCCTACCTTGGGTATGAGTGAGAGACAGAAAAATTAAGCCATACCAATTCGGACGTTGCCTGGATTAACATCAGGCGTTGAGGAACCAGGACAAACTGATGAGAAGTGGGCTACTGGAAGAAGAAGGCATAAGTGGGCAACATATATATATATACACACACATATATATATATATATATATATATATATATATATATATATATATATATATATATATATATAGTACTTATTTGGGAGTGATGTCAGTCCAAAATCCAAAAAGCATTGGGCAAAGCCTTGCATTAAAACCTTGAGAGTCCCAGCCAACGCAGTAAAGGCTCGAATCCAAAAACAGCCCTGATATTTCAAAGGTAACCTGCCTAGCACCACTGCTCCTTTCATATTATCCATGGGGACTGTTTCCTTGTTAAAATAAAGCACCATGAGACTCTAAGTAATTGGGCCAATAATGACAATCATAGCTGAACATTAGCTGAACTGCACTGTGCACCAGAAATTAATGTTCTTGCGTACAAAGAGGTAGAGAGAGAGCGCATATCATGGACTGTGTACACCAATGTAGACATGTTTTATTAAATTAGACATGTAACAAGTGCCTAATCAATAATCAAGAAGTTGTCACCCTTTCAAACTACGTCCTGAACTGGCACAATCAGAAATTTGATTATTTCTTAATTTATGTCAGCAAAAATGTGCCAACAAGCAACAAGAAGCGTAAGTGTGAAAGCCTTTCGGGAACTATCGGTCCAAGATTGAAAACAGACACAGACAGCCTTTTCTGTTGTTGCTGCTTTGCCACATTCATTATGCACAGCAAGTTTAAATGAATAATGCAGGTGACTAAATGGTTCTACAGAAGTAGTTCAATTATCATCATGAATAATAAATTTATTATTAAAAGGTGCTTGGAGATTTTAGTCACACTGTGAAGCAGTGTATAATCACTTTCCTAGACTTGTGTGTCAAATTAGCTCCTCTCCAGCATGACCTACACCAATTACAAACCCTCAGAATATCTCTTTTAACGCAGAGGGCAACATTTTCAAAAGTAAGATATTTACACACAAGAAAGAAAAATTACACTTTTAAAAAGGTGGCAGATGCATCACGACTGCTTTTACAGTCAGAAGCAGATTAGTTTACCTCTGAAAGAAAAAAAATGTTACAAAATTGTGAAGCAACTACGACATCAGGATGTCTGAAGCAAAAATCAGGTTTATAGTTGTGAGAAATGGTCTTATTTCTTTTTCCTAGTTGTTCCTTTCCCAATTAAATGATAACATAAATCTTTTATCTTCTTCTACCATTTAAATTCCCTTCAATCCTTTTTCCTGGCCATGTTTTGTCCACTCCTTTGCCCATCAATAATCCGAAAATTAGAGGGATTAAATTATTAAAGAAGTTCCAGCTGTAGTTTTAATAGATACACGTTAGCGTTCCACATCACCCATCCATCATTTTGCATACTGTACTCACTTAATGAACTCACTGTCAGAAATGCAATTCAGGTTTTCCCAGCATGCTTTTAGTAAGAGAATGGGAAATGTGAGTTAGACCTTGTCATGTCAAGTGTCTTGGTTAGAACTTCAGCGCATTATCTTGGCCGTATCTACTTGCCTAAATCCACTGAGTTGCAGGTATACCTAATAAAGTGTATCTTCAGTGTATATTGCTTAACCAGTATAAAGTTATTGTTTTGCTTTGCCAAAGGCAGCCTAGTCCAATTATTCAAATCCAACACATTTAGTCTGATACACAAAATGTGTTGGATTTGCATTTTGCCCAATTAACACCTAATTAATGAGCATAATATAAAAATCTCAGTCTTCAACATAAAGTGAGGATGTATTGCAGTGCAGTGAAACATTTTTTTTCTCTGCTTTGTCGGATGCATATGTTTCATGAACATTACAAAAAAGTCCAGCTGGAGAAAATAACTGGATATCACTGCAAATGTTATATTCTGAATCTTTACTCAGGCATGGTACAATGTATGACACTTGTTAAAGACAAATTGCAGACAAGTAAGGTTAATCATGTTAACTAAAAGGTAATGAGGTGGAAGATAAAGCGGAAAAGAAATAGCTGGCAGGAAGCAAAAAGAGACAGCGGGTCAAAAGAGCTGCCAACCTTTATTGCAACCAGTGAGCCAAAAGATGAATGTAAGGAAGGTGAGAGGAGGGCAAACTCTTATATGTTAGACTATACAAGAAAAACTGAACAAGTATGATGAAAATGAAGGCATTTTTTAAACAATACTAAGAGCTGCTAGCTGATCTTTATGCACAAAGTACTCAGAACCACAATCGCAAAGCTCATGTTAATGCTGCATTACATGTTAGAAGATCAATAAACCCTGTATGAGTCATCCTTCTGTGAGCCATAATTGCCCATCCATAAAGTAGATGCTGGGATTCTTCTTAGGATAAATACGAATTTGCACCGCTTACTAGAAGAGTCAGAGGTTCATTAAATTCATTAAGGTTGCTATGCTATAAATTATGAATATCTGTCTAAAATTTCATAGCTATACACTCAATACTTGTTAGAGATTTGAACCAAAGTGGCAACCAAACAGCAGCAAACATCTGACAGTAATATATCACATACAGCTGGTTGTTAACACAAATATCCAACCTGCTAAAGTTCAAAATGAACATCAAAATGGGGAAGAAATTAGATTTACGTGACTCTGAAAGTGACATGTTGTTAGTGACAGACTGGCTGGTCTGAGTATTTTAGTTCTGTTGATCTACTGATATTTTCGCACAAAACCATCTCTAGGGTTTACAGTGAATGGTCTGAAAATGAGAAAGTGTCCATTGAACAGAAGTTTTCAAGGTAAAAATCCCCCGTTGATGCCAGAGGATGATGGACTGACTGCTTCAAGTTGACTGGAAGGAACCAGTAACTCAAATTAGCACTCGTTATAACAAAAGCCTGCAGACAGGTATCTCTGGTGTTGAAAAAAACTGAACCCTGAAGGATATGGATGATGGCAACAAAAGAGCACCTTTGGGATAAAATGGGAGATCCTCATGATGGATGTGCAGCTAACAAATCTGCAGCAACTGTGTGATGCTGTCATGTCAATATGGACCAAAACCTCTGAGGAATGTTTCCAGCTCCTTGTTGAATCTGTGCCATGAGGAAGACAGCTCTAAAGGCAAAAGGGGGTCCAACCCAGGCATCATGTATCTACTAAAAATAACTGAGAACTCAGAAGAAGAGACAAAATCCATCCATCCATTTTCTAAACAGCTTATCCAGGCGGGCCGAAGCCTTCGACAGTTCCCCAATCACAGAGTCGTAACATCACTCTCAAGTCCAAAAAAATTAATGGTACTATTGTGGTGGACCACTGGAGGGCTCCACTCACACCCAGTTCTCAGGAAGTGTTGTTGCTGTGTTTTGGAGGGAAAGTGTTCAGTTCTGTGGTGATGAGTAATAAACGAGCAGTGTTTATCGAGAGCTCTCGTGTCGTCTGTGTTTACCTCCACATTGGTGACCCCTGACTCGAACATGCTGCAGTCCGATGGTGGCGCCGACTCCGCTCTGGATGCATCAGCAGCCGCCAGCTCTCTGTCTCCGGTTGCAGCTACGTTTGCTGTGGCGCTCAAGCTGCCGTACTTTTGGCTTCACGATCCCCCGTCGTGGTTCGTGCACGTCGAGGCTCAGTTCGCCCTTCGTGGCATCTCGGCTGACGACACGAAATATCACCATGTGGTGGCTTCTCTCGACCCGCTAGCCACCCGTCGTGCGTTGACTCTCCTCCGGGACCCACCCACCCGAGGGAAGTACGCCGCCCTTAAGGAGCTGCTTCTTCGGCGCTATGCCCTCACCGACGCAGAGCAAGCCGAGAAGCTCCTCTCCCTCTCAGGCCTGGGTGGCGGTACGGCTCTCGAACTGATGGAGCACATGCTATCCTTTCTCGGACCGGACGATGGGGGATTCCTCTTCGCCCACATCTTCCTCCGACAGCTGCCGGCAGCCGTGAGAGCCGGCCTCACCAACTCTCCGCTTCTGGGCACGAAGGATTATCGCTCCCTGGCTGAGGACGCGGATCGTATTCTCCTGGCTACCCGCACTTTCCACGATCACCACCTAGTTCCAGCCTCGCCGGCGCCGCCTTCCACTTCCCCGCTGACCTGCCACGACGTACCCGATCCTTCGCTGACGGCAAAGATCGCGGCACAGCGACACCACGGACGGGACCTCTGTTTCTACCATCAGCGTTTTGGCGCCAGAGCGCACCGCTGCCTGCCGCCTTGCGCTTTTCCGACCCTGGGACATGGACCCTGCCAGCGCGCTGTAGCGGCCGCGACCGCTGGCGACAAAGAAAAACTGCTCTTCATAGAAGACTCGCGCTCTGGGAGACGTTTCCTGGTCCTTCCCCCGTCCGGAGCCGACAGTTTAGCAGCAGGCTGCGGACCGCAGCTTATTGCGGCTAATGGCTCTCCCATCGCAACGTTCGGGGAAAGGTTCGTGACTGTTTGTTTTCATGGTCGGGATTTCCAATGGACCTTTGTTGTTGCCGCTAGCTCTGTACCTATTTTGGGCGCTGATTTTCTTTGTGCCCACAGAGTGCTGGTCGATGTCGCTAACAGACGCTTAATCGATGCACTGTCTTTTTCTTCAATGCCCTGTTTCACTCGCGCCATCGAGCCCCTGAATCGGGCTAATTTAGTGACTTCAGGGAATGTTTTTCAGCGTTTGCTCTTGGAGTTCCCTTCACTGACTGTTCCTAATTTCTCGAACACGGCAACGAAGCATGGGGTTGAACATTATATTCCGACGGTCGGTCCCCCGGTGTTCGCACGCGCGCGCCGCCTCGACCCCGCAAAACTCTCCGTCGCTCAGGAAGAGTTTGTCGCAATGGAGCGCCTCGGCATAGTGCAGCGCTCGAATAGTGCCTGGCCTTCTCCGCTACACATGGTGCCCAAGTCAGACGGTCGGTGGCGGCCGTGTGGGGATTTTCGCCGTTTGAATGACGTCACGGAGAATGACCGTTACCCCATTCCCCACATCCAGGATTTTTCCGCCCACCTCGCCGGCACCTCGATTTTTTCTAAAATTGACTTGGTGCTGGGGTATCACCAGGTTCCTGTGCGCGCCGAAGACATCCCCAAAACTGCCGTTATTACCCCTTTCGGCCTGTTTGAATTTTTGCGCATGCCATTCGGCCTGAAAGGCGCCGCCCAGACTTTTCAGCGGTTGATGGACTCTGTTTTGCGCGGGCTGCCTTTCGTCTTCGTGTACCTTGACGATATATTGGTGGCCAGCTGCTCTGAGAGTCAGCACGCGTCCCATCTGCATCAGGTTTTCCAGCGCTTGGCGGCACACGGCCTGATCGTCAACCCCTCCAAGTGCCAGTTCGGCTTGCCGGTTCTGGATTTCTTGGGCCACCGCATTTCCGTTGACGGTGTGGTTCCGTTGCCAGACAAGGTCCGGGCCGTTTCGGCTTTTCCGCATCCTGCGTCCGTTAAAGCGCTGCAGGAGTTCTTGGGGATGGTCAATTTCTACAACCGCTTTCTCCCCAGAGCTGCGCACCTGCTGCAGCCTCTCTATGCTGCCTTGAAGGGTAAAACAGCTAAGGACCCGATTGATTGGCTCCCTGAACGCATCCAGGCATTTTCTGGGGCCAAGACCGCGCTGGCAAACGCCGCCCTGCTGGCCCACCCGTTTCCGTCGGCGGAGATTGCGTTGACCTCCGACGCGTCGGACGTGGCAGTGGGCGCAGTGTTAGAACAGCGGGTCTCCGGTGTCTGGCAACCGCTCGCTTTTTTTAGTCGCACGCAGGGAGTTGCTGGCCTTACACCTCGCCACACGGCATTTTCGTTTTTTTCTCGAGGGTCGGAGCTTCACCGCGTACGTCGATCATAAACCTTTGACATTCGCGATGTCCAAGGTCTCTGATCCGTGGAGCGGGCGCCAGCAGCGCCAGTTGGCAGCCATTTCCGAGTTCACAACGGACATTCAGCACGTGGCTGGTAAGTCCAACTGCGTTGCTGACTGTCTATCCCGCGTGCTGGTTTCTCCTGTTTATGTTGGCATAGACTTTGAGGCTATGGCCGCTGACCAACAGGCCGACCCGGACGTCCTTGCCCTTCGGTCTGCGCAAACGGGCCTTGTACTGGAGGACAGACCCATGTGGAACGGCGGGCCTAGCCTGCTTTGCGATGTTTCCACCAGCCGTCCACGCCCTGTAGTTCCCCTTTCATGGCGTCGTCGCGTACACGCCCTCTCTCATCCAGGCGTCCGAGCCTCGGTCAAGCTGGTCAGCTCTAGGTTCGTTTGGCCGGGCCTTCGTAAATCGGTGAAAGACTGGGCAGCCGCGTGCATCCCATGCCAACGCGCTAAGATCCATAGGCACACACAGGCGCCCCTCGAATCCTTCCGCGTTCCAGGGAGGCATTTTGATCATGTGCATGTGGATCTGGTTGGTCCTCTGCCGCAGTCACAAGGTTTCACGCACCTTTTGACTGTAGTGGACCGCACAACCCGCTGGCCTGAGGCAGTGCCTCTGGCGTCCACTACAGCAGCAGCAGTGGCCAGGGCATTTTTGTCAACGTGGGTTTCGCGTTTCGGTCCCCCCGCCGACATTACCTCAGACAGGGGCCCCCAGTTCGTTTCTGAGCTTTGGTCTGCCATGGCTGACGGCCTGGGGGTCAAGGTCCACCACACCACTGCGTACCACCCGCAGGCCAACGGGATGTGCGAACGTTTCCACCGGTCGCTTAAGGCCGCGTTCCGTGCTTCTCTCACAGATGGCAACTGGGTTGACCGCCTTCCATGGGCTTTACTGGGGTTTCGCTGTGCGGTTAAAGAAGACCTTGGGGTTTCCCTGGCTGAACTTGTCCTTGGTCAGCCCCTCTGGGTCCCCAGGGAATTCTTGCCTGAGAGCCCACCCCCGTGCTTCGCTCCCTCTGTGCTGTCTCTCCGTCCCCCAAGAGACTCATTTTCTCTTCCTGGCCCAGTACACCATTGTGTGCCTGACACCTTTGTTCCGAGGTCGTTGGACTCTTCGCAGTTTGTTTTTGTCAGGCATGACGCTCATAGGCCTCCGCTGCGTCCACTGTATGACGGCCCCTTTCGGGTTATTCAACCGGGCCGGAAGCATTTCCTTTTGGATTTTGGGGGTCGGCAGGAGGCTGTTTCTATTGACAGACTTAAACCAGCACATGTGCTTCTGGATGACCAGGTGGTGCCGGCTCAGGCCCTCCGCCGTGGCCGCCCGCCTTCCACTGGACTGGACAACCCTGCTTCTTCCTCTGGAAGCGCCCCCCACCTGGCGGGGCCCGAGCTATCTTCAATTTTTCCTGACTGCCCGTGCCAGCCTGGCCCTCAGGCTCGTTTCCCCTCCGCCAGCTCTCCACCTCCCCAGTTCAGCTGTTCTGGACGTTTAATTAAAGCAAGGGTTCTGGACTAGGGGATGACCCTACTGGGTGTTCGGGGGGGGCATGTGTGGTGGACCACTGGAGGGCTCCACTCACACCCAGTTCTCAGAAAGTGTTGTTGCTGTGTTTTGGAGGGAAAGTGTTCAGTTCTGTGGTGATGAGTAATAAACGAGCAGTGTTTATCGAAAGCTCTCGTGTCGTCTGTGTTTACCTCCACACTATGGTACTTTTCTCTCTGGTCAGCAAGAAGGCACAAGCCTGATGACACTTCTTTGCAGTATCCCCCTGGAGGACTGATACATGGGTCCCACTGGCTCAAACAGGGCCTGAGCTTAATCCTAAAAGAGAGAGAAAGAGAGAATGAGCCAGCGAAGGAGCTTTTCATAGATGTCAAGCTATTAACAATTTATCCAATAGTGCTATTTGGGCTTGAATAAACAGACAGTGTTACACAGGAACATGCAAGCTGCAGGCCATCCTGGAAAATTGCTTTCAGTCTGACAATTTTAACACAGATGACTTCTGTTCAGAGTTCAGTTTTTGTGCTGTCTGCTATATTGAAGAATAGTGTGTGCAAACCTGTAGCTATCAAATACTTTTGAAGGGCATGAAGCCTTTCACATCCTTTAATCACTCAGAGGATTCTGCATCCCACTGGGCCTCTTAGACACAGCTTCAATCCAATTCCTAAACCACAAATCTGGGCTTCCCCTCCTGCCACCAACATCGATCGTGTAACAACAGGTGTTCGTAGGTGCTCAAATGTGGTCAAGCATCGACTAAAAGCCTTTTTGAGCTTAAGAACAAAGGAAATTAGCTCAGTAGGCAGCGAGAGGGGGAACATTGCAGTTTATGTGATGTCCTCTAGATGTTTGATATCTCACCTTCTCTTTACTCCTGAGATGCTGAGCTGAATATGTAACACGTATTTGAAAGGAAATTGAAAATTTTGTGAGCTCTAAACCAAAGAAAGGTCTTTTTTTTTTTTTTAGTTGACAAATTTGAAAGTTTTCAGAGTATAAAATATAAAGATTGCATGCTGGATGCACTGTTCGAGATCTCAAAGTGGTCAAGTTAACATAGATGTTTTCATTAATTTAACTTAGTATTCATTTATCCTGTTTATTCCGTAATTCATCACTACATAAGACCTGTTGCCACTTCCACTTCAGTGCCTGTGTAATTTAGCATATCTCAGTCTTTTCTCCCTTTTCTCCCCCTTCCACTAAGACCATTTCTGATGAGGCTTCAGTAAACAGTAGATGGATCGGATCTGGATTTGAAGGGACAGATTGATCTCTCAGGTCCTCTGTCAGGGCTTTGCTGAATTTTACTGTTCATCTGCTGTACATAGTTTTCAGGCCTGCCATGTCTCCTTTGCCCTGCATTTGTCCACATTTTTTAAGGATACTGTAATTCTACCACTTCCACCCACACCTTTAATCAAAACTCTGAGCAACCCACACAAGACTAAAATGAAGCATTTCTTTTTGTTTTAACAAATTCTCTTAGATCTTTCAGATGATTTGCTTGTTGAAGTTGATTTTCATTTAAGTGCTTTATGTTCGCTACCTGATACACAGCACTCCATTTTCAAGGGTTTTTTCCTTGCTTATGCGGAGATATAAGATCCATTTTTGTTAAAAAATTATAAAAAAGAAAACCAACAGAATTATAACCAAACCAGATATCGTTATTACCCCAATTAATTAGTTTTATCCAGTGTTTAACCTGACATAAAATAAAGGCTTAGAAACTCTGATTAAAAAAACAAACAAAACAAAACAAAAATAGTAATTATATCCCCTCACACAATAAAGATAAAGCCTCTGCTTCTACTGACTCTTAATGCTGTCACAGTGTTATTCAATATCTTAGAGAAGTTAAGGTCAGACTCAGTGTAGCCAACTTTATTAACACTCGTCTGCGCAAACTTTGTGATATTTCTTCTTTGGCGATGTGGCGATGGTGACTGATGTGAAGAGTGTCCTGTTTTGCATGTCTTTGAAAGGGCTGAATGTATGTTATCTGTACCGTATCTATTTATTTTCACAGTTATAATTATTTTCCCAGGATCACACAAACATGAACAAGATGTTAATTGTGACCTTTCTGCTTTTGACTAAAATGAAACTTCCCCCCTAAGGGGAAGTGAGATTTATCAAACATTACAAGCCTGCAAAAGGGCAGAATGAGCCGAGAATGGAAATTAAACTTAACGTACACATGACTTTATTTTCATAACCCCCTTTCTTTCAGCGCAGAGCTGTTTATTAGCAGCGGTAACTCGCTAAAATGTTGGTTAATAGTTATAGTTAAACAGTCCACTAAAGTGTAATGTTAAAAGTTGGATATGTCTGATCGTTTTATAATTTGTAAGTTCTTGGACTTGCAGGTGTAGATAATATTTTAAGTTTTGCAATACAGCCACTTCATAATAATTAAAATTTTCGAAAGGAATAAATGTTAATGGAAAATGTAACAGAAAGGGCTGTGACTCAAAATGAAGAACATTTTGTTCCGACATAATTAAATTCATGATCTATAAAAAGACTGAGGTGCATTCAAAACAATGTGTAGAGAGGTGACACGGCCTTGGCGTGATCTGATGAAATAAAGAATAAATTTAAAAGAATAAATAAATAATAAAACAATCGAATCACTTTCTTGACATTTCGGTTTATGCACAGGTTACAGAAATGCAGAATTGAGAGTAGAGCTGGGCGATAGAACGATAACGATATGTATCGCGATATAACTTTTACTCGATAGAGAAATTAAGCTATCGCGATAGACCTCGCCGCTCTTGTCCTCTTAAAAAAAAAAAAAAAGGTCAGCCAATCCAAATTAAGTAGCGCAGAGCCGAACCAATCACAGCCGCAGCGTCACGTCGCGTGACTTGTTACGTACAGCACAAGTGCCAAGCCGCACGTGTGTTTGTTTGGGAAGCAGCCAGCAGGTAATGGAGCCAGCGCGTAATGGAGGAAATGAGTGTGCCGACTAGAAAAATCAACCGAGCGTGACCGAAGAGAAAACAGATGATGGTTCCAATGCCGGAGAGATTGTCGAACGGAAGAGCCAAAGAAGTTCCGTAGGGTGAAGGTATTTCGGCTATTTCAAGTCTGACAAAAAACAGAGTAGCGTGCACTGTAAATTGTGCCGAAAGCAAGTCTGGAAATACAATAAACTGGTGCATGCGTCACACTGTGCGCCACGTTATTGTTTCGGTGAAATGAATTTCTACAATACTGTTACTGTTAATTCTACTCTCTGCAGTGTTTAAATGCTTACATATACACACAGTTACTGTCCGTCCACACATACGACTCGGTTCTGCTTCTATGCCCCAGCTTTGTTTACTTTTTCCCACCGAGGCTTCTAGACTTCTGATTGGCCAACATTTCTGCACGGTTAGGAATCTAGCGCCACCTGCTGCTTTGGCATGTTCATAGCAGTGTTTTCCTTCATTTCTGCCTTTATGTGTGGACGGGATTATTTTTTAAAACGAAAACGGAAAATCTCCGTTTTCAAAAATACCCATGTACGTGTGGACGTAGCCTCAGTCTCTGACTGGAAGCGCTAATTCGTCATTCGGCTTTTGTCAGACTAAAGTAACTGTTAAAACTGTTTGAAAAGCTAAGCTATACAACAAGTAGAGATTGAGAATTTCCTTTTAGTTCTCAGTTTATTTGATATTGACAAAAGTTAGTCAGTTTTGTCTGTTCTTCTGTAAAACAAACTAAGATTTATTTTTAGAATTAATATTTTGTTTCTAAGTGGAATTGACAATTTAGTAGTCTGTTTCGTTTGTTCTATTTTGAAACTTAAACGCTTTAGCGGCTGCCTTTTGTGTAGTTTGCAATATTTGCCTTTATTTATCTGAAAAAGTCTCATGTTCCTTAAGTACATCTACCCTGTTGAACTTATTATGGGAAATAAATATTTAAATAAAAACAAGCTGCTGATTATTTCACATTTTACTTGTGAGCAACGGCACATTTAAATCTTACAAATATAGTTATTTGGCTTATATCGTGATAGATATCGTTATCGCCTGAAATGAAAAAAACATATCGTGATATGAAAAAATCTCATATCGCCCAGCTCTAATTGAGAGATTGTTTATTTTCCATCCTGGGATTAGTTTTTTCCTCCTGGTGCATGTTTTTATAATAAACTACTGGCCACCTGCCTTCAAGCACCAACTTTAACTTTTACTAATTGACAATAAGTGGACTGAGGGCCAATAACAATCTATTACTAAATGGTCTGAGACACAGCTGTGCTACATTCAGCAGACCTGATACCATGTTATTAGCACAACATGGTATCAGCTGAAGCTTAATTGTAGCTGTTTGTCTGTAATGCTGTTGAATGGAAGAGTCTGGGATTAGCAAAGTTACTATACAATTCATTTTGTGGGGATCACAAATGCATGTGCAACTGTCTGTCACACAGTTGTTGAACTCTGGAATAAAGTTACACAACGTGACAGTGCATTTCCATCTATTTACTTTTTCGGGGGGAATCAGAGGCTGAAATCCGGCCTGTAAGGAACCCATGGATTACCCATGGATGACCTAACTGTATTCATTTGGATTTAATATGCCATTATTTCTTCAGTCTGCACACTGACTTTAGAGAAGTTTATGCATTGTAATTTCAAATCCAGTTAGGGGGAAATTAAATTTGTCTTTCTAAATCATATTTCCAGTACACAAAAATTGTTCATTTGTATGATGAACAAGTAAGAAACTTAACCTTTAAAGCATTTACGCACACATTCACACCTGCACCACAATCAATTTCCGAGCAACTTTTTTCTCCTAATCATAGCCAATAAAAGAGTGTTGTCTCTCTGTTTCTGCGTCTGCTTCCCGTACATCAGGATAGCTTGTCATTTCTCTTTGCTGAGTGCTCCTCCTCCTTCCCCTAGCTCCACTTCTTCTTCTTCCCCTGTCCTCACTCTTCTGCATGACCAGTTCCATGTCAGCTCTTAATTGTGTTTTGATGTTCTTCCAGACCTGCAATTGAGCTCCATTCTCGCCAGCCAAAACAGAACAGACATTTGTCAATGCGCAGCTAACGTGATATTCCCCACTCTCTAACACGTTATCTGCTGCTTTTATTCATTTCATCCTCTTTTCCTCCTTTCTCCTGTCCCAGTGTTATCCAACTTCTGTCTGTCTGTCCATCTATCTTCCTGCCTGTCTGCCTATCTATCTATCTATCTATCTATCTATCTATCTATCTATCTATCTATCTATCTATCTATCTATCTATCTATCTATCTAGCAACACTTCAGAGTTGTGCAATGAAGCAGTAAGATCAGAGAAGGATGAAACCAAAGACCTTCTTCCCCCTCTGGGGCCAATGTCACATGTAATAACTGTTACTTATAAGGCAAACTCTCTCTCTCACACACACACACATGCACACACAAACACACACACAGTGTTAGACTGTCCTAACACTCAACTAAGCTCGGCTTGAGGAGTAAATATTTGTGCTGTGCAAGCTCTAGACATAGGAAGGCTCCTCACCTCAGCACTGTGCCACCAAATCATAAAATATTCAGAGAGAGGAAGACGGGAGGAGGGGAGAGAATGAGGGAGTGGGAGAATGAGAGGAAAAGAAGGATAGAGAAAGAGCGAGAGAGAGAGAGAGAGAGGGAGAGAGAGAGAGAGGTCACACATAACAGAATGAGATGGACGGAGGGGAAGAAGTGCGGGCGTAGGTGGCTCGGTAAAACAGCACAAGATCTGAAGGGAAGGAGTGGGTTGTTTGTGGAAGGGAGGAGAAAGGGGAAAAACAGAGGACATGGTGAGGGAGGCAGAGGGAATGAACAACAAGGCTGAAGGGAGAGAGAATAAAACACAGAGAGGAAAGGCGGAAGAGTGTGACAAGACAGAACGAAGGCTAAAGGAGGAGAGTTGGAGAGGAGGAATGGGTACTCTAAAAGTAGAAGACAAACAAAAATGTAGCCTGACAGGCAGACAACATTAGGAATAATCACACAGCACAATGTGTGGTGTCCTACAGCAGAGAAGATGTGTAAGAGTAAATGGATTGCGGGAAATGATGCTCTAAAGCTCTTAATGGTCCCAGTCAGTCTGCAGCTGAAGAGTGATAATCCCTATCCAGGACTTAATGAGGGTTTATTCTTTCACAGGTCATTCTGTCCTGGGATCTTGAAAGACTTCTCACTGTTAAAGCTGCTCTATTCACAACCACTCTGCTCACTTTGTGACTTTGAGGAATCACTACACCACACTGCTATCCTTTTTGTGGTATTTGTTCTTGTGACTGAGTAATGTCTACTTTGAGTTAATCACAGTAATTTTACTAAAAAACAAACCAAGAACTTTTAGCCATTTTCAGCCTTTATTTCATAAAATTTTATTTCCCCAACAAGGTGAGTCCCGAGGCAAAGGTGATGCCAGTGCTGCTTGTTGTTATTGTGGACCCTGTAGTTGGCTGATATTCATGAAAATTAACACACAGGTGGAGCATTGTCAAAACAAGAACTAAAATTTCTGCAAAACTGCACTGGCCACACACTAGTGATTTACAGTTTTTAGCTATGCTGTCACAGCTATGGGTAATAAAGTCAGCCATTTAGATGGTAATACAGTATCTCAGCAACGATATGATGGATATTCATAACATTTTGCCAGTTAGATCCCCATGAATTAAAATAGCAGGTGCTTTTTCCGCTGCTGTGACCCTCAGTGGTTATGCTACGAGGGTCCGTCGGCAGTAATCAAGAGACATGGGTTTGCTTGATTAAAGTTATCATGACTTTTACTTTTAAAAATCACCTGCTGTACAACAACAGCCAAGTACTATTTCTTTCTATTCACACTTCTTCATTTGGCAGGTGCTTTAGTGTATAGCCACAGCTGTGCTTTCGATTCAAGGTTGAATTGGTTGTGTGCTATTTTTAAAGTTAACACACTAAAACCATGTGCGGCAGGTAAAAGGTAAAGTTGAGAGGCGTTAATGATGCTGCTGTTACAAAAGGCAACAAGCCAATATAATTAAAACAATCACAACAGTGACATTTGCTGAGATAATTTGCCTTTGCACACATTCATTTGGTATTTATACCATTTATGTATAATATAATAAATCTACGAATTCCCCGTATGTGCATGAATGTTGTTTGCACTTCATTCATATGATCAATGTCAAACTTGACAGGGTTGTTGCTAGATATCATCAAATGTAAAGGTATGAACTGATAAAATAATAGTTTAAATAGTTCTTTAGGTTCATAAAGCCCCATCCTTATATAAAGCGATTCCCTCTCTGCCCATCACTTTTTAGTAGAAAACAAGTCACCAGTGGACACTCCGTCATCTGTCAGTCAACAATATCTAGTCATCAACGTCACTTCAGAAGCAGTTATTTCACCTGTCGTTGCCACATGTCTCCAAATGTCATTGACATCTCAGGGTCTCTGGTGGCTACATCAGCGCTAGTCTATTCCTGTGTGTACTCCCCTTTATGCTTGATGTCTCACTCCTCTGGTGCCTGCATACCGATGTCAGACAACATAGTTTATAGATTAAACCTCCACTCACTGTGACATCTAAATTCGCAGTCGCAAACATGCCTGTAACAGTGACAACTGCAATCGTTAGGAAATATTGAATATCTGCACTAAATTTCTGGGAAATGGATGATTTTAATGAGGACTCATTCTTTGAGAAAAAATTGTTTGTAGGAAAAATGCACTCACTCCGTTTGCTTATAGAGCAAAAATAGAATCATGAAAATATGGAAAGCAGTTACATTCAATTCCCTCTGCGGGAAGTAAATGGCTTAAAATTGACCGTTAGGATCAATAGCCACTAGTCTTTCAAACAGCAGTTCAAATGGAGGATACAAGAGAAAAACATAACGCTGAAAACAAGTGCAAATACTTTACTTTTTTTCTTTTTCTCTTTTTAAAATATATTGTAAAATATGGTCATTTTCAGGTTTCACTGTCTGTGAGATTCAGGGGTGTTTCCATCATTTTTATGTGGTTGTTGTCAAGGAGGCTGACACGACTCCCAGAGACCTGCAGCAACATTATCAGAAGGCTTAAACTCTGTTGACTGGCAGTGTCCATATTATGTACATTACACTTTATAACAAACCAAGAAAGGCTGCTGTGTACAGCACCACTGTATCGTTAGTGCCGAAAGAAGCAGGTGATGTTACACTAGGTAACCACTTGAGTCATAGCCAAAGAACCAATGAGCTCTATATTTGTTATAAAAACAAAGTTAAAGAAAGGGAATCTAAAAAAGTTGATTTTGAAAGTTAATATTTTTTGTCTACTTAAAATTGGCTAAATTATCTAGAACTTTAATTAAAAGTAAATGCATTCTCTTAAACAAGAAGCCACTGACAGCAGATGTTCTCCATTCAGGATTCATTCAGTTGCCCTTTTTCCTGATAAACAACTTGATTTAAAAAAACTAACAAAAAAAAGCATTCAAGTTGCTTTGGGTTATAACAATTAGATTTACCAAAGTTAGTCTCAGTAATCATGGACAGGTTGTCAAACTATCGCAGAGCTAACATCGAGAGACAGACAACCATTCACACTCATAGTCAGTTTAGAACTGCCAGTTAATCTAACGGCATGCATGTCTTTGGACCGTGACGGGAAGGTGGAGTACCTAGAAAAATCATACAGGGAGAATATGCAAACTCCACTAAAAGGCCCCAGATTGGAGCACATTTACTCTCCCTCACCTGACCTGTAACTCTGGAGTCCATACGGTGATTATATCATCCCTCTGTCTGCAGACTCTAACAGTTGTTTCCACTATTGTGTTACAGCTTGAGGCTCACAGGCCATTAATCAGGATGGGTCTTTGGAATCGAGATGAAGGTCTTCTCTACACATGTTTTATCCAGAGCTTACAGTGTAACTGTAAATCATTAATTTGGTTCATTTCTATTAAGACACCCACTGCAAGATCTATGTGTGTGTCTGTTTGAGTGCACATTCAGTCCATCATACTCTGTATTAACTTAAACCATATCTGTCTGCTTTCCTTCCTCCCTGCCACCATAAATAGAAACTGCCCCAGACACATTACTATTCCAACAACATAATCCAATGCAGGTATAACCTACATCACAGCACAGAATTGATACACTAGTCTAATAATGGCTTCATATTTCCCTCTATATCCCCTAACGTCCCATGGAATCAATACCACAGCAGAAGCCGATGGAAATGACGCATTTTACATGATGTAAAGTGAGAAATGAGGTCACATATCAACAAGAACAAGTTTTATTTGCTTGCAAGGACTTGGCAGCTGAATGTCTGGTTGTGGTACCAAAAAAACAGCTCCTCAGCCTGCGCCAGAGCATCCCTCCTATCCTGAGAGGAGGGAGAGGGAGCGCGAGATACACGCAGTGATACAGAAACACAACAGGGGATGCACCGGCTGCAAGTGAGTCGTTCGGGATTGTTCCCTTTTTCTTCTCTCGGTTGGGGATGAAAACACTGACTAACAAGCGCTGCCCACTGACTTTGCCACGCACACAATCGTCGGAACTTCGCTTTTGGACACTTTTGTCGTTTTGTGCGCTTGCAAACGTTACCCTGTGCGTGTTTTGAGGTTCACAGATCAATACTCATCGAATTAAGTATTGTTATCATTTAAGTTACTGCAGCTTAAGTTGTCGGGGTTTTGCGCACAAAGACTGGCGGTGTACATCTCTCGTCTGCCCGTGCTCACACGGAGGTGTCCGGTATGCGTGCCTAGAGAGAGAGAGAGAGAGAGAGAGAGAAAGAACGAACTCCCGTGGATGCGACCGTGACCTCCTGAATCTGGATACTGGGGGCTGGGGGGGCTTTCACTATCCTCCTTTATGATACAAACCTTACCTTTTGAGCGAGGAGATCTGTTTAGGAGTCTGTGCAACGTTTCACTTCTGAGCGCACTTGTCTGACTCAACGATGAGCTCCCGTGGGAAATACTGCGTGTTTTTGTTCTTGCTTAAAAGTATCCTGTCGGACCCGGGAACCTCAAATCAAGGTGAGTAAAGGGCGTCACAATGACCACACACTTAGAACAAGGGTGGATGCACCAAATTAGTCTCCTCAAACAAAAACACAACACGCACGCTCACACGCAAAACGCAAAGTACAGCCTTTTTCAACATTTGAGAACACGTGCATGATGAATATTTAACGAAACAAGTTAATAATTTGTTCACCCATTAAAGCCTGACGGATTTGCTTTTTATTTGTGATTTGTGGAATTTTCTCTCTTATGCAGCTTCCCGGCATTTGTCAAACAATAACAACAACATTAGCGTTTGACGGATTTCAAAGTGCACTCTGCATTTGCAGCCTGAAAATGCATCTGAGATTTTCATTTTGTCGGCCGGACCCATAGATGTCAGTCTTGGTTTCAATACGTTTGTGTTTTGTCCTAATTAATGATCCTGTATTGCTTACAGCACACATCATCCAAAGGCAACATTAAGTCAGGAAGTTTTTCAGATCATTTGACTTAAAATGATACTATTGTTAATGTGAAATTTTTTAAACACTCAACATACAGTCATTTCAGTGGAAAGGCACAGGTTTAAAAAGAATCAGCACTGCACATGCATTTCAGTTTCATAATACACAACACACCGAGAGTTCAACTGCAAAAAACAACAACAAAAAAAAAGATTCACACCATGGAGGCTGTCTGCTCCATGGTGTGAATGCTTGGTCTACAGGCTGAAGCTCCTTGAGCCAAAATGACATCTTATTCACCTCCAAGTGCACAGAAACATCACCACAGCTATAGGAACCACTCAGTGCTACTGTAAATGGCAGCCCCTTATATTGCGAAGAGGATTCCTCTAAGGCAGGTGAATCTTATTATGCTGGGCCAGTGGTTGACAGTAGCTTCATCAGAATAGCTCTCCATATTTCAGGATTCATTTTCAAGTCATGCTGACATCAGTGTGCAGTTGCATATGTTTGAGAAAGACAGGAAATAATAGTGTTATTTCTCCTTCGTTGTGCTTGCAAGTCACATGGGTAAATGGTTGCCCTAATGCAATCTGTTCTTGACATCTTCCTCTTTGCACGTTTGCAAAGAGGTCAGTTTAATATTCCTTCCTGAATGTTTAATGTGTAGGATACACGTTTTCAAAGATGACAGGAGCTTCGCTAGCCAAATGTCAAAGTCTCCTTCACTACATTTTTCTGTCTTTTGTGGGAGTGTGTGTGTCTGTGTGTGTGGGCGCACACTCATTTTCCCCCACAGGATGTCTGTCTGCCTGTGGTGGTGACAGGCTTAAAGAAGAGGGGATGCACACAGGGGAAACTTGAAAAAATGACATCGTGAGGTGCTTAAAATGTAGTGTGAACAAGCTAATCTATGTTAGATGGTGCAATGTGTCTGAGTGAGTTTTCTGAATGTGAATCACATGTTTATGCCCTCATAGAAAAAAAGAAAATGAGAGTCAGAAGATAGTGTCTGTGGGGGTTTTAATTGAGTCATAAAACATATTTGTTTTCTATAAAGTATATTGAAGATTGTTAAAGGGAGTGGTAAATTACCGTTTAAACTTAATTGTTCATAAATAATTTCAATCTGCTTATTGTCAAAAGAGAACCTTTTAGACGAGGCTCTTATACGGCATTTCTGTAAAGTCAGCGTTCTCACAAGAATAGGCGGTAATATGGAAGCAGCATTTTTTGCATTATAATGTATAGGAGTGGGAATTCAGCACAGACATCCACACTGTGGTGCAAAACTACACAGTTGATGTGCTGGTCAGAACAAGGCTCTTTTGTAACATAATAGTGTAACGTTCACAAGAACCAGACGGTTGGGGTCTCAGTTTGTCCGTTTATTCGGCACATAAGCCAGCGGGTTGTTAACTCAGGGGGAAGCACTCTCGAACTACACCTCTCTTCAGCCTGGCACACACACAGAACAACCAGGTCCCCCCACCCCTTCCTGTACACCACCCTCACTACTTCCTGCAGCCCAACCAAACATGAATCTTAAAGGAACAACAACAGTGTGCAGAGAAAACCAACATGTCACTGTCCAGTAACACTTAACCATCGTTACACTGCCCCCCCAGCAATAAGTTCCTCGTCCCCGAGGGAACGACACAGTCTCTGAGGCGGGGCGGTAGCCTACGTTCCCTCCTTGACCTCCTGAGCCCCTGAGGAGGACGCGGAGCTTCGGGGCTTTGGGGTGAAGAGTCCGAGGGGGGGGAACGCAGCCCCGGTCGGGGGCCCCTCTGAGCAGGGTCATGGACGCTCTGTACACGTCCCTCTGGAAAGGAGGGGAGGGACTGTCCTCTGTAGGGGGCCATCCGGTCTCTGTGCAGCACTACTATCCTCCCCCTAGGAGGCAACTGCACCCTGTAAACAACCTCCCCCACTCGCTCTAGGACGCTGCAAGGCCCCACCCAGCTGCTATCCAGTTTAGGACACCGTCCCTTCTTCCTCTTTGGGCTGTAGACCCACACCAGCTCCCCAGCACGGAAGTGCCTCCCTTTAGTGGTGATGTCGTAATTCCTCTTTTGGCGCAGGCCTGCCTTCGCCAGCTGCTCTCGGGCGTAGGAATGTGCAGAATCCAGCCGGTCCTGCAGCTTCCTTGCGTAGTCCCGGCCCGGTGGTGCCTCTGGCGCGTCCGGGGGTTTCCCAAAAGCCAACTCTGCAGGAGTTCTCAGCTCTCTCCCTAACATGAGCAGGGCAGGCGTACATTGGGTGGAGTCCTGCACTGCCGACCTGTAGGCCATGAGGGTAAGGGGAAGATGGTAATCCCAGTCCCGTTGGTGTTCTGAGGTAAGGATGGCTAGCTGCTGGGCCAGCGTCCTGTTAAACCTTTCCACCAGCCCATCGCTTTGGGGGTGAAGTGGGGTGGTGCGGGTTTTCTTAGTCCCAAGGCGTTCACACATGGCAGCAAATACCTTGGACTCAAAGTTACGCCCCTGGTCACTGTGGAGGGTCTCTGCTGTTCCAAAGCGGCTGAACATCCCCTCCACTAATACATCAGCGACCGTCTCAGCCTCCTGATCTGGGATGGCGTATGCTTCCGGCCACTTGGTAAAATAGTCCATGGCCACAAGAACATAGCGGTTTCCTCTGTCTGTGCGAGGAAATGGGCCCATGACGTCCACAGCTACTCGCTCCATTGGGGCTCCTGCTGGTTGCTGCTGAAGCTGAGCCCGGGACTGGTCTTGTGTGAGGAACATGCATCACAGCTGCGGCAAAAGTCCTCCACATCCCTCCGCTGTTGACCCCAGTAATAGCCCTGGCGGATGCGGCGAAGAGTCTTGGAGACCCCAAAGTGGCCAGAGCCAGTGCTCCCATGGCAGGCTCCCAGCACAGCTGACCTCAGCGACCTTGGCACCACAACCTGCCACCTCTCCTCCCCCGTGGCAGGATCCTTCCAGGCACGCTCCAACACCCCCTCCTTCAGCCTGAGAGCTGCAAACTTGGCCCACAGCCCCCTGGTACAGATGGAAAACCCAGTGACCTCATCCCAAAGGGGTTGCTCCCCCTTCTCCAGCCACTGCAGGACCGGCAGCAGGTCTGTGTCTTGTTCCTGCCGTGCCCTCCACTCCGCTGCATCCACCACCAGAAGAACCCTGCAGGCGAGCTGTGCTGCTCCGTCTATTGTCGTGAGTTCCCGCTCTATTTCCTCTCGCTTCTCACAGTAACGGCAGCCAGCTGCAGCACATGGGCGGCGAGAGAGGGCGTCTGCGTTAGAATGGTGCGTCCCTGCTCTGTGCTCCACGGTGAAATTGAAGGCTTGGAGCTCCTCCAGCCAGCGAGCCACCTGTCCCTCTGGCTCCCTGAAAGACATCAGCCACTGAAGGGCAGCATGATCAGTTCTGACAACAAATGCTGTGCCGCACAGGTAGTATTTAAAGTGTCTCACCCCCGCCACCACAGCCAACAGCTCTCGTCGTGTGACACAGTAGCGCCGCTTGCTCCTGTTCAGGACCCGGCTGAAGTACGCCACCACCTTCTCCCCTTCCGGTCCAACCTGCGACAACACCGCTCCCAGCCCCACATTACTTGCGTCAGTGTCCAGGACAAAAGGCAGGGCGGGGTCAGGGGGGGCAAGGACTGGGGACTCTGTCAGCGATCTGCGGAGGGTGTCGAACGCCTGCTGACAGTCCTGGGTCCAGATGAAGTCACGGTCCTTCTGCAGCAGGTGGAAGAGTGGTGCGGCTATGGAGGAAAAGCCCTTCACAAACCTCCTGTAATAAGACGCCAGTCCTAGGAAGCTTTTGAGCGGTTTCTGGTCTGCTGGTGTGGGCCACTCGGTAATGGTGTGAATTTTTTCCTCCAAAGTGCTGATGCCCTCACGACCCAGCTTGTGGCCCAGAAACTCCACCTCCCTCCTCATGAAGTGGCACTTGTCGGGATGCAGCTTCAGGCCTGCAGCCGCCACCCTCTCCAACACTTGTCTCAGGGCATCCAGGGCAGCATCAAAGGAGCTCCCGTGCACTAGAAGATCATCCAGGTAAACCAGACACCGTTGCCGTGGGACGCCAGCCAGCACACTGTCCATGAGCCTCTCGAAGGTCGCAGGAGCGTTGCAAAGGCCAAAACTCAGGACTTTGAACTGCCATAGTCCCCTGTTAGTGCAGAAGGCTGTCTTCGGTCTGGATTCCGGGGACAGTGGCACCTGCCAGTAGCCACTCCGCAGGTCCAGGGTGGAAAACCAGGAGGACCCGGCTACTAAGTCGAGGGACTCATCAATCCTGGGAAGGGGGTAAGAGTCTTTCTTCGTCACTTTGTTGAGTGGTCTGTAGTCCACACAGAAACGCATCCTAGGACTTTTTTTCTTAGGCACCATCACCACCGCGGAGGCCCACGGGCTATCAGATGGTTCTATGATGCCCGCCTTCATCATTTCACACAGCTCCCTGTCTGCAGCCTCCTGATGAGCCAGGGGCAGGCGGCGGGGGCGCACTTTAATAGGCTGGGCATCCCCGGTCTCAATGACGTGCTCTACCAAGTGTGTCAAGCCAACATCACTTTCTTTCAGGGCAAAAATGTCACTAAACTCTTTTAGTACCTGCCATAGACTCTCTTGCTGCTGTGGAGTCAGCCCCTCACAGTTCTTTGACCAGATACTCCTCACTGCTGAGAGCCTCTCCTCCTCCTCCTCCTCCGCTCGCTGTTCTGCTGGCGGGTCTGCAGGGGTCTCTGCGGTGGAGGTGGACGCCGCGGCAGATGCTGTGCAGACCGGGGGAGGAATAAGCGGCACCTTCTTCCCATCAGGGAGTACGAGGAGGCCTTTGCCTAAGTCCAGTACACCACCAATGGCTCGTAAAAAATCCAGCCCAAGGATGCAGGCGTCCTGCACGTCAGCCACCCAGGCAGCATAAGACACACCGAGGTCCCCCACCTTGAACTGGAACACTCCCTTCCCTCTCATTGGGGCCAGATCACCGGTCACAGTCTTAAGTTGCACGTTAGTCGGTTGTACAGCAGCTCCGGTTGGGACAATATCGGGTCGGACCAGCGTTGCATTGGATCCCGTGTCCAGCAGGGCCGTACAGGACACCCCCGCAATCGTCACTGGAACATGGCAAAAGCCGCCAACCTGGGTCCAGCCCACAGTGATGGCCGCACCGGGTGGAGGTGGCGGTGGTGTGGGGATGTCGTTCTCCCAGGCCCGTGTAATCCCGCCTACACGGGCCCGTGGGCGTTTCCCTGAACCGCTGCAAGCTTGGGGCACTGCCTGATGAGGTGTCCGACTTGTCCACATCCCCAGCAGCTCTGAGGTCGGCGGTGTGGGCCAGCCCGAGGGGAAGGCGACTGCAGCGAAGCTGTCTGCACCAAACTGCACAGGCCCGCTGGCGTCTCCATCTGTTCCACAGGTGCTGACACAGCCCTCACCACGTGTGCGTCGTCAGCGCCCCCAGAGGATCCTGCAAGCATCTCCCTCTCCAACGCTAGCTCCAGGGCTGCACTGAGTGTGGCCGGCCGAGCAAGCTGAGTTTGCATGCGGAGCTCTTTAGGGCTCAGGGCCTGCAGGAACTGGTCCCGAGCTAACTCCGCCTGCACTGATGGTGGCATGCTGTCATACGCCCTCCGGCAAAGGCACTCGACTTCATGGGCCAAAATGCGGAGGGGCTCACCTGGCAATCTGCGTCTGTTGTAGAACTCCGACCTCAGCAGCACTGGTTGGTTATACTGCCCGAAGCGCCTCTGAAGTGCTCCGACCAGAGCATTATAATCTCCCCTCTGCTCCTCGGTCAGCAGCAGCAGGCATGCAGCTGCATCCTCACACAGGCACAAAGCCAATTGGAGAGCTTTATGTTCCTCAGACCAGCCAGCTGCAACAGCTAACAGCTCGAACTGTGCGATAAACACTTCCCATGGCGTCTTGCCGCTGAACTTAGGCGTTTTTATATTCGCTGCAGCTTGCTGGGCGCCGCCATGTTTGTTTACATCACGTGACGGCGCGCCAAGCAAGGTCGACTCCTTCCCGCCGGAATCGCGGCCGCTGTGCGAACAGTTCCCGAGCCTAGTCAAACCTGGAGAAAATCCAGCCTCGGCAGACAGCCGCAGCGCCGTTTCCCTCACTCCATGGGCGGGCGAGCGCGGACGAACCTCCCTCTCCTCCGTCTCCTTCTTAATCCTGCCCGGCAACATCCTCGTCTCGTAACGGCAAGCGTCGCCGGCAACAGGGTCTCGGGCGTTCTGGGGTTCTTTTTTCTTTCTTCACTTCTGACACCAATGTAACGTTCACAAGAACCAGACGGTTGGGGTCTCAGTTTGTCCGTTTATTCGGCACATAAGCCAGCGGGTTGTTAACTCAGGGGGAAGCGCTCTCGAACTCCACCTCTCTTCAGCCTGGCACACACACAGAACAACCAGGTCCCCCCACCCCTTCCTGTACACCACCCTCACTACTTCCTGCAGCCCAACCAAACATGAATCTTAAAGGAACAACAACAGTGTGCAGAGAAAACCAACATGTCACTGTCCAGTAACACTTAACCATCGTTACAATAGGTTAGGCTTGTTCTTAGCTAATGAGAGGCTCTCCAACTTGTGAGTAACCTTAAATAAGTGTAGTTTGTAAGCAATTGAGCCTGACATGTTTGTGTTTCCAGTAAAGTATCTAATTCATTCCTTGGAGTCTTTCTTTTGTCAGTTTCGGTTTAGAGTCTAGAGTCTTGCTTTTATTAGATTCCTGTGGACAGCAGTTCAGCCATGGAAGTGTTGAGAAGAAGTGGATCCCAGACTCACATGTCCCCTGCTGACTTAAATTAAAATTGCTCATCTGGTACATGAAGTAGAATCAGTCTGCAGTCTTTCAGACTGCATGACACTTTACTACATGACAAACTGCTAAACCTAAGCCCATATAGCCTGCTTATAGGCTCATTTCTACGACAAATGAATGCAGGTGAACATGCAGAATCTCTAAAGGATAGGATTTTCACCAGAAGCTTTCTGTTTCTCTTTGTAGTCTGACTTCTACTGGCAAATTACATTTGTCAGGTAAACACTCCATGCAGAGAGTAAAAGATTTTATTGGGATTGTATTTGTCTGCTTTTATCTAACAAAAATCTAGGTTTATTAATTTTTTTAACATACAACCTGTGGATGGAACAGGAACTCTTTTCCCAGGTATCCACTGGGAAGACTGGAAGCTCCAAACAGGTGTCTGTTTCCCTGAGGTCGTTTGGTTAGAATTATACTAGGAGAGTTGCACATAACACAGACAAGTTGTCATTCCTGTTATACTTCATTGAGGTCCACATGAAGGGTAGATAAATAGTTGGTGCACTGTTATGTAGTGTTATCACAGATAAGTCTGCATAGTCATGCATGCTTTAATTAAAACATGAGAATAATTATTCTAATGACAATTAACAATAAAAAAAAAGAAAATGTGTGTGTTCACCATCTGTGCCCTTTCCCACAAAGGGGTCCATAGAACAGATTAAAAAATGGGTAAAGTGAAGAGAACTGTAATGGTGGCTTGTGCAGATGCAGGTGTTCAGCTCTCTTCTGCTGTCACCCTCACGTTTTCAGTTCTCTTAATCTATTGTTCATTAACAAAATAGCAGCCTTCGTTACATATGCGTCGATTACCATCTTTCTACTATCTATCAGGGACTATGACGTGGATCTTGTATTTGACGCAGTTTTTATCCTGCTTAAGATGTTGTGCACACCATTCTCCACAGGAATAACTGTCCCACTAATGAAGTGGCACGACCACGAAGAAAAGTGCAGGAAGTGGGCTAGGGTAACCGAGGGGTGGGAAATTAATTTTCCTCAAGGGGCCACATGAAAAACTGGAACTGTTTTGTAGGGCTGCACAAATAAGCTGAACTCAATTCTGCCTAATAGTAATATTAATTTGATCTCTTTATAAACTATTACTGATGAGAATAAATATTACAATTAGCCAATTAAAATATGAACTAGGCAGAGGCAAAACACACACATTCTATCACCATTTAATCAACATGCACAACAAAAACAATTGTGCAAGTTCTTGCTGAATTTCAAATATTTTTACCTTCATACAAAGTGTTACTCTTTTAATTAATTACGTCATCTTTCTCAGTCTTGTTTTCTATGTGAGACAAATTCAGTCTGTTTTGGGTATGAACAAGGGATTAAAGTCAGGTTCGATGTCTGAGGTTGATATGGAAGCGTGATAACATCAAAAACTTTACCTTTCCTTTCACAAACCCGAGAATTTCAACTCCTTTTAGGAATTTGCCAAGGCTGAGGAAACTGACAGCTGTGTGGTAGCCTATGTCACCATGTGCATTCTCATACTCCTCCAAATGTGAAATAAATTATATATAACTCAGTGCTTTCGCATTGGGGAAGTTAACTAATTTAGTTAAACAACATGGCTAATTTTTAGCACTGATTTACACAACGTCTCCTGATGTATATTAAAATGAAATAATATGAATTAGAGCTCTGGGATAATCTCAGACACTTTTATTTTGCACTTGCTTTAACAGTGCAGCATTGTTCCCAGTCAGACTCGGGACAAACTGGCAGGTGTTAAAACTGATGGCTGTCTATTTCATAACCTAGCCAAGCGTGATGTTGCATCCATTGAGAAATCAGTCCCTGCCATATACTCTTTAAAGAGGACATGAAATGCTTCGTGTACAGAGGCTAATTTACACCAAGGAGCCCTGCTATCAAAAACTTACATGGATTTCAATTGTCTGTGAAGCTGAATTTAAGAAATAAATGTTGAACGTGAAAGTTTTTAGAACATATTTAGTACCATCTTGTGTCAGTACAGAACTTGACATCACTGGGTTGGTTGTTTGGCTGCAATCAATAGACTTACATTAGTTTATGTTACCTAAATAATAACAGAACTAATAATTCAGGGAAAAACAAAGGAACTAAACTAGATCGCATTGTAAGGGAACAGTGTTGGGACTAACGCGTTATTAAGTAACGCGTTACAGTAACTACGTTATTATTGTGGTAACGAGCACGGTAACTAGTTATTATGCCAAAACCGGGAACGCGTTACTCGTTACTGGGATTTAGATAGGCTTGTTATTCGTTACTTCGTGTGGTGGCTATCGCGGAGCTTCCACAGATTCAATAACATTAGCAAGTGGTGGAGGCCAGCAGGTGGATGAAGGAAAAGGGAGGCAAGAGGAGAGACGCGAAGCGGCCGCTGGTCCGAGTATCAGGTGAACTGAACTTCAGGTAAGAAGTTATAACCTGCAGTCCATCTGGGTCAGATATGAACCAAGTTTAGGTGGAGTTTATTTTCGTTATGCTGACTTTTTCGTACTGCGTGCTAGCTAGCATGACGGAGTTTCTATACAGCTGGGTGGGTGCTATGTTACTGATGTTGAACTTTATTTTGTTCATAATGTTAATTATTAGAGTTGCCAACCGTCCCGTAAAAAACGGAATCGTCTCGTATTCAGAGAAAATATTACGCGTTTCGTATTGAGGTGAAAAGGAAAACAGTTTGTCCCGGACTTCAGCTACAATGAAAAAGACACAAAGCTGGAGTTATTCTGTGTCTTTGCTGCACAGCTGCCTCTTCTCTCTCATTCTCTCCCTTCCCTCTCCTGTTTCTACTTCAATCATGAAACTGATCAATGATCAGCTGATCGGCTTTTCTCTCTTGTTTATTTATCGCCCACTTTGCGCCAGAAAGAGGAAACCAGCAGATGTCGCGGTAAACAACAGCAGCACTTTTAAGCTTGATCAGCTGTTGTTAGAATTTATTTAATATTAATTTCTAGTATCAGCTGATGTTTGCTGGAGCCACAGCTGTAAACCTGCTGGTCATGATGTCGGTTTGTATATCTGGTCAGAGGGAAACATGAAGATGAAACCAGGAGATGTCCTTACTGAATCATCAGAGCTGTGATGGAGAAACAGGTTTACCTTTTAGGCGACATGAATGAGTTGAAGGGAAGTTATGAACTGTTTCTGAGAGACAAATAACCCCAGGATCCTTTTCTAAGTAGCTGACAGATGATAGATTGAGCATCATTGATAGATTGATACATATATACCATCAGAACAGTGTACATCACTGTCACAACAGTGTTTATTTTCATTCAAAGGCTTTATGATTTTTCCTATAATGGTGGGCCGGTCTCTAGTCAAAATGCCCGGGATGATTTTTTTGTCCCAGTCCAGCCCTGTATGCAGCTCATCTGCAGTCTGGTGTTACCTACATCTTCCTATTCGAAAGGCAGAATTTCCGAGTTCTGAGTACAATCGAAAGCACCACGACTGCAGTTTTTGTGTTGGATGTAAAAAGCAGGCTAGGATAGAATCAGGTGTGGGATTTCTCTCGTGGAAATGTGCACATTATTTTTCCCTTTCTATTGGTAGGTGGCACAGTGCACTTGTGGCAAGTAAGCAAGCTAGAAGACTGGCAATCTTGCTGGGTATCCAGTTACAGAAGCAACACATTAACAAGAGAATTCTGAGTAAAACCAAAGTTACTTTCCCTAGTAACTAGTTACTCTGAAAGTAACGAGTAACTTGAAGTAACTGAGTTACTTTTGATAGAAGTAACTAGTAATGTAACTAAGTTACTAATTTAATGTAACTTACCCAACACTGTAAGGGGATCACTTTTGTATTGGATGTAACAATGAGCTTTATGTTAAGAAACCGAGGATATACCGAGGATATCAACTTTCACTGTCTCTCTTTTAGCAGTAAGTGACTCTTTGTTGTTTGGCTAGCTGCACTGAAACACTTGTTTCCAACACCTGTTAGCTCTAATGTTTGCCTTTTCAAAGCACTTTATGAATGAAGATTGTGTGGAGGAGGGTCTGTTTGAGTTAGGTGACTCGAGTGGTTCACAGGACAAACTCAAGTCAGAAACACTGATTTCTCCTCCTCTGGCCGGGTATACTGAGCGGCGCAATCAGCTGATGGGATCAGCACTATTTTATGAAATAGAATATTCTCTTTTTTTCCCTAAGCACATCCAAGCAGTTTATAACATAACAGGTTACTACACATCACACCACAGACATACTGTGTTTCTTACCAAAGCATGATCATGAATGGAATCAGCATATTAGCAGGAAAAATAGGTCGATGTGTGCGATGGACAAAAACATCCCCCCCAAAAAACAGAGGTTCTGAGGAAGAGATACCACACTTTTTGGAGACATTTTTTTCCATGTCACATGTCACTGACTGGATTACGTCATATTAGAAGTGAGGAAAAGCAAAGTCCAAATTTGAGAAAAGGAGATTCCAATTTGGAGATTTTCTTTTTTTCCTGCAGACATGCTGATGGATGTTTGGACTGGATCAGCTGTGATTGTGTCTCACTCCAGCTTATCAGTCCAGTGACTCAAAAAGACACCGTTCTCAATTATAAAGTGCTTAACAATCCCGAACATTACGGCTAACAGCTGGATTTTCCATTCAAGTGCAGCTAGCCTAACAACAAAGAACTATTTACTGCTAAAGAGACAGAGGGTCCACTTTAACTGTGCTAGCTCCTTCATATTCTCACACTCTTTCACTTTCCCAAGTACAAAGATACATACGTTGTGTGTCATAGATATTCAAGGTTAACTAAAGGCCATTAGACACTATTGCATAAAAGTGATGGGCAATTTAACATTTTTCAGATGTGAACTTGTCAGATGACGTATATACACACTGAACTTATTGCATTTTTGCTGAAAATTCATCCTAAGACAAAAATTTATGAAAAAAATAAAGTCAACATCAAGCCATGATGAGCTGGTCCTGATGTTTCTAAACAAGAAAAGGGTGAAACAGAGATTTTGGGTTCACACAGTTCTCAAGAGAAGGCAGCAGCAGGAAGAATTTCATGGTTTGGTCCAGGAGTTTAAGCTGTACCCCGACTGCATTCGTACATATTTCAGTATGTCTGTGGAGCAGATTTAGCTCTTGTTAACACAGCTGGGACCACATTTGAGGGAGCAGAGAAATAATTTTGGAGAGCCGATTGACCTGGAGCAGTGTCTAGCTGTGTGTCTGAGGTAAAATAGTATTATTTTACTATTTCTATATGATTGTGTATTCAGTACTGGTGTGTCTTTGAGGCACACTTTGAGCTACACTTGTCAAATGCAGTGGTCTGATTGGTAAGATCTGTTTATTCACATGCAAAAATATTTAGCTTGGTTCAAAGAAATGAAAAGTGCATATTCATCCTACGAAACCACACAGTCAGAGGGAACGGCTGAATTAAGAATAGTTGAGCCTGAAAAATATTTTTAATGAAGTAATAATGGAATATTCACACGGATATTACTTATCCTGTAAGTAAAGGCCTTCAAACTCCAAAATTCCTGCAATGTCCTCTGTCCTTATAATAATTGTTGTTATTATTGGTTCACCAGGAAAGAGCCATACTCTCGAATGCATCCTTTTTCAGCATATTAGTGCATCAGAATCTAACAAACACACTTTGAGAAACTCCCTAAGAGATGTTTTTTGGGGATTTTGTAGGAAATGACAAATCTGGACTTGACTGCTCCATCCCTAGATGTGTAAAGCTTAGTAAAAAGTTCTTGTTGCTTCTGCAGATTTGCTAAAAAAGATTGAGATTCCCACTTTTCTCTTCGTGTTTAGTCTCTTAATGGTGATTCAAGTTGTAATCGTTAAACACAGCAATCTGCTGTTTACGAACTAACTAAGCGCACAGCTTTATCTCTGTCTTTACAAATAAGTCCATGTCTTGTTTAAAATTCTACATTCTGTATCAATCTTTCTTCTTCTTGTTCTTCTTTTTTTTTCTTTTTTTAAATGTGAGCTGACATCTTTCAGGATTAGCAATCTCACAACTTCTATAAACATCTGTTACAATGCATTTATACTGAAGCTGCATTTGCTTGCATAAACATATGTAAATTCACCTTCAGAACAAAGCAATGAAGTGAGCAATTCTGTGAGGAGGAGTTTATCAAAGAGTATTTGATGGTTCAAATGGGACAAACTGAATGATTTATACTTATTTACATGGGAATCCTAATTTTCCATTGACCTCACATGGATGGTCAGGGACAACCAAAGGGCCAGATGTGCCGTGGGGGACATATAATACCCATGATTGGGTGAACCTGTTTAAACCGGCGCTTCTGAGCCTGCTCCTTGTAGTTCCTGTTGGATTGTAAACAAGAATGAGATGCGACTGAGAATAATGATGCACAGTGTGACAGTCATTACAAAAGTGATGCAGCCATAGAGCTAGATGCTAGTTTTGTTTACAGAGCAGACCAGATGAGGGACCCGAGGAACAGTGAAAAACACAGCTGCCTGGACTGGGAGTTGTTCAGTTGCAGAACATTTTTTCTCTCGGATGAATTCATGACGGTGACAGCCATGGCAGTATTCCTCTGCATGGTAATGCTAAGCTAACACCAAAAAAGCTATATGATGGTAGTAATGATGAGCTGACAGGGACTTGAACCAGATCTTAAGCCGGTTATCCACTGAAATGTCAACTTTCCAACAAGAGGGAACAAGACCCAAAGTCTATTCTACTCAAATTACATTAAAATGTCTTATTTACATCTAGACCACATTTCCCTAAGTCTGACTCCAGCTTAAGTGTAATGAAACAACACAACCCCCCCCCCCCCCCCCCCCCCCCCAAAAAAAAAAACAAAAAAACAAAAACAAAAAAACAGCTATCAGGACAGTACAAGTACAGCCTGGGGAAGCCACCTCAGTGCTGCAGCACAATTTTGATAACACAGAGTGGGATTTGTTTGCAGAAGAATCAGGCCTAGAGGTACATGCTGGTTAAGTCCTTAGTTACATAAACTTTTGCACAGAAAATGTGTTAACATAAAAACACCTCTTAGGTGTTTCCTAGCCTGAGGCCATGGATAAACAGCAGTGTGAGGATACCACTCAGGGAGTGGGATGCAGATGTCAGATAAAGTGACAAACAAGCCTGAATCATGGGGAAAACTTCAAAGCCACATGAGCACATTGTGAACTATTTTTACAACAAACCATCCCACAGCATATGGAAAGGTTTTAAGTATAAACTGATGGACAAAAAGACCACCCAGTGATGACTGCAAGCTGTCTGACACTTTTCAGTTCTTTCCCCATTTGACAGACCAGACCAGCAAGTCTCCTCAACTGAATACCCCACCCTATGAGGACCCAACATTGGTCTTAATGCCAGGTGAGGAACATCTCACAAGTATTATCAATCAATCAATCAATCAATCAATCAATCAATCAATCAATCAATCAATCAATCAATCAATCAATCTCTCGAGAAGCATGCCCTGTCACAAATCAGAAGCATCTTCTACCACTAAGCTAGATACGTATAACTTTGCCTACCTCTCATCTCATCCTCAACTAAAAGATGAAACCGTTATGTCAGTGGACTTCAGAGAGCTGCATCAAACACCATCATTCTTCAGAAATTGGTCAGCAAACTGCAAAAACCTGCATCATAAACTTTGTCTCTGACCAACCTCTTTCACTCTATTCTAAGTAAAGGGTACTTCACAGGGTTAATGTTGAGCCCAATGCTCTCCAAACGTTTGACCCATGACTGTAACCCCATTCGTGCCATTATAAAGTTAGTTGGAAACACAGTAGTGGTGCTTATAGGGGAGACAGCCTACTGCCCTGAGCTGAACAATCTCAGCATCACAACCATTCTACCAGCTGTGCCACTATGTAGTGCAGCATTTGTCCAGCTGATGATCATAAGGAATTCGACAGATCGTTAGGTGGTCATTCAACATGTTAAAAAAATGAAAGAACTGAATCTGTTTCCAAGGCCAGCATTAAAATAACAAATAGAATAAAATGGAGTAAATAGAATAACACAACAACAATAATTGCACGGTGAAGGTGAACCAGACCCCCCAGACATAAACACAATTTGTGGCACTAAAAACATTCAACCCACTTCCTGTATGAACCTCTGCTGTGTGGTGGATGAAGGTCAACACAAACCACCTAAAAGACTGAGGAGCAGCTCATCTACAGAGCTCCATGCCTCCATCACACATGTCCTTGTGAAAGCACCGACTCCACTGTAGGCGATTACACACATGTACACACTGCACATCGCACAGTACAAGTAGTAAAAACTTTCTAATATTGTCACTGCTGCTTCTTTTTAAGATTATGTATACTTCTACATTCTATTTATTTTACTGTGAGGCATGATTTTCAGTTTAGTTCAATTCAATTACATTATATTTTTTTAATGCCAAGTCACAGCAGCAGCTGCCTCGGGGCACTTTATAAAAAATGTACAAAAACATTGAATTGTATAGAATTTCGTTGTCCGTAAACAGAGCAGATTAAAAGCTTTCAAACAAGTGTTAAACCTAACATAACAAGAAGAGGCCACAAGGTCAAGCTGCAACGGAGCCATGATTTCAGCTTGTGAAGAGATCCACGGTGTGACAGGCAAACATTGTGTTTACCTGTGTTGGTTAAACTATGATTAGACAGTGAGTCCAGGAGTTTGAGTTCATTTTTTTGCCCTTTTTTTCCTCTGATCAATCAAAATAAAAATGCAAAAATTCTCAAAGAACAAAGCAAATGTTCTTCCTTGATAAATGGCTCGTACTCAAATCATTTATTGAAACTAGCATCTGGTACAATTACTGCCAATGAAATATTCACCAAATTAAAAACTCTTTTTTTTCTTTATCCACTGATCTGCTTTGTATTTTACGAAGCAGGTATCTGACACGTCGTCCTTTCTATGGGATCATTTCATCTGATCAGCAGTAACATTTAGACAGACGCTGGAATGACTTTTTCAGGAACCTGCATCATCTGTGCTCAGAGTCAGATGAATTAGATGCTGCTGTCCACTTTTATTATCATCTCATAGAAAATAATGATTCATTTTTTTCCCAGTGGCTTTCTCTAACCACATCCAGGAAACTTAAAAAAAAAAAAGCCAGGGGTCCTTATAGAACTGTCTGTCACCCTGGTGGAGCTCAGCCTTGTGGAGTATCCTTATCCTCATACCTTATATACATATCCTAAAATATTTAGGGATCCTGAATACTCAGTGTCTAGATAGTGTTAATGAACCACCTGCGAGTACACACACACACACACACACGCACGCGCACACACATATGCACGCATGCATATATGCACAGACATATTCTGCAAACTACTACTTAAAACACAGTTTGTCTCTGCATTAGGCTTTCAAAAACAAAACAAAAAACCAAACCCTTCTGGTCTGTGCACTTACTAGACAACAAGAATCAGAGGTCAAAGAAGGCTAAGCAACAGAGGTTCTTTAGTTCTTTACAACATAAAAGTGTAGGATGATATTCTTGTAAATGGAAATCTTCAAAGGAAGGTGCAGACAGTTAAGTGAGAAAATGGTAAATGCGTATTTCCTTACTTATCAAGCAATTGCAAAGCCTCTTTCAAAAATTCATGAGCTTGAAGTGTTCTTCTCCCCTGCCTTTGTCATCATTAGTCGTGTCTTGTTGCGTTACTGTCACCTGTAGATTAGTGAAAGACTGGGAAACCACTGAAAGGAATGTGCATCACATCGCCTTTTTAAAACAAGGACCGACTCTCGGAAAAACAGCCCCATGGCACTTCTGAACTCCGCAGGAAACCTCTGATATGAAACAGCCTGCAACATAACTCCTGTAATGTGCAGACACCCAACGTGTCTCGGGTAAAGGAAGGACACAGGAGATCATTACACAGGATATTGTTTTACTGTTAGAAGCAGAAGTCCCCGATCACACCTTTGATCCCGTTCAGACCATCTGCTATGGCATAAAAAAGCGTTACAGCATACAGAAATATTAGAGCATGTTTCTGATTTCAGAAGGAGAATATTGTTGAATGTCCTGTCTGATGATATACAGCCCTTTACCTTGGTATGAATAGCTGGCTACAGGAATGGCAGTTCCAGTTGCAAAGGTTTCATTGGCCGATGAAAGGAAATGTAACCAATCAACGTAATGGTTAAAATTACAGAACATACTCAAAACAGCCTGCCTTCAAATAGGGACAGCTCTTGTAAGCCATCAAACCCTTTCATTATGTTGCAGTGAGATTTGTCCCAAAAGCTTTGCAGAGCCACACCGTACATCTCCCAAAGTGTGCCTCTGCAATAATCCGATAGTGCAGAACCTTTTTTAAAAAAAACAACAAAAAAAACCAGCTTCAGGTTATTATGCTTCTAAAGCAATGCACAGACAAAACTAATGTGATTTGGACTCCTGATAAGTGATTACCAGTGTAATTGTGCTTGCGTGAAAAACAAAAACGGTGTATCAAATTGCCTCCACTGTGGTCTTGGACCATTATTTCCTGGCTCAAAAGATAGTTGTGGAAGTTAATAGTTTCATTCCCACATTGCTATGCATGTATGTTTGTGTGTGCGCTTGGCTTTATGTATATGTGTAACAGAAGGAGAGACAGACAGAGAAGGGACTGCAGTCAGCTGAGCCTGAAGAAGTCACTTGGATGAGTGACGAAACTTTTCTCCCACTGAAAACGCTGCGTCCAGCTGAACAGAATCAACTTTTTGGGACAGAGAAGGGAGTTACTGGAAAATTTTGTGCTGCCAAACGTGCCGTGGAACATTGCTCATGATCATCAAAGACTCTTCTAATTTGGTCCAAATCAATATCTTTCTGTCTCCCTTGGTCTGTCTCACAGGCTCCCTCCTTACATCTCTCTATGTCCTCCTTTTGAACAGAGGCAAGGCCACCTTATTATAATTCAGACCTTAATTACCAGCTGGGAATCAAGGCTAAATGAAGTCTCTGTAAATACTAAAGTGGTTCATTAAGTCTCCCTCAAAGTGTATCTACTCTGGTTATCTAACTTGTTCTCAAAACAGTCACAACCCCATTAAATTAGTCCAGATTTGGCAAAGTCCACCGTACACTAGAGTGACAGGTCGTCTGAAGATGTGACTCTTTGGTCTATAATGTCGACCACTGAAGTGGGACATACTTTATTGATAGAGATTGTAATTAACTGGCTGTGTGGAGACAAAGGAAATTGCACATTCATCATATCAAATTGGCTCAGGGGGCTTAGCAAGGGCCAGATAATGGCTCTCTTCATGCCTGAGCCGTGACCAGAGTGCAGACAGCGAGGGATTGCTACATTTGTATACACAATGCAGCCATGGATTCACACAAATAAACTGTTGTTAACATGCTCATGCAAAAACACCACCACTAACACTAATGCTGAAATCAGACTGCTCCGTGCTTTTGTCTTTTCAAATGGTCGCTGAGTCAGATTAGCTATTAGAGCATAAACTCTTGGCGTGACTCTATAATGGATGTGCAAAGGAGCAAAGGGACTGACCTGACGTCATACTGCTAACATTTTTGCATGTGATCACAGCTAAATGAACAAACACACTGTGTCGGAGGTGGGCTTTATCTCTTTCTTTTTCACTCACAATAGAGAGTGAGTGCGCCTGTGGGTAGGCGCTGTGACTGTGCACTCACAGAGATGATGTCACAGCCATAGATGGGATTTCATTGATTAATGCTCTTGACTGGAGGGGGAGAACTGTTGTAAAGACTTGCAGAAATGAGATAAAATGTTGTTTCTGTTTTACCGTGCTATTTTTTATAGCAAGAGCTCTCCGTGCTGCCATGGGTCACCATCACTGAATACATTACACCTGTGAACGTTGTCAAATATTGCCAAAGAAGAAATTAATGGGCACCCAATTGGAAGTATGGAAGCACACTGTGAAGGGAATGTGAGTGCCTTTCAGCGTGAAATCACGGGGATCTCGCCACTTGCCTTATCAAGCACCAAAACTCTTCAGATTTTTAACATGTTCACAACTTATACACAAATTCTGCGTTTTCTTTTTTTGTTTTTTTTTGTTTTTACAAGGAGGTGCATGAAGAGGACACTAATCCATACACTACAAAGGCGGGAATGCCATTTTAGGAAAAAAAGTATTTTAAATTAATTAAAAAGAGAAAGGACCTGTGTAATCAGCAATCAGTAGTCCACATGAGTCCATGGGTGGAGAAATGGTGTGTGCCAGGAGTGTCACACATAAGGCTTGAGGGTCAGTATCCCAGCAAAGACCCCAATCCAGCCCACTGGAGGGCTTTGGAACAAGGATGATAAAAAGTTTTGGACTTTTGACTGTATTGTTGTAAGTTTTACAGCATTTGACAGATAAAGACCTCCCTCAAACTCAGTTATACTACAAAAACCAACAGATGAACAAGTAAATGGCATAAAAGTTCCTGTTTTTTCACTATTTACTTGAGAATGTTTTGAAATTATTTTATTTTTTTTATTTCTTTTTACAATGAATCCACAGTAAAACCAACAAACCAAAAAAAGAAAAAGAAAAAAAAAACAGGATGTTTACTTATGATTACAGGACAGTCTGTCCAATGAGCTAATAGAACTAATTTTACACAGTAATTTCTTATTGTTTCCGCCCAAAGAGTCATGCTGACAGATGTTTTCCATTTATTACAGGAACATGTCTTTATCATGTAGACAAACTGACATGCTGTTGAAATTGCACTTCTTTCACTCCCAATAAGATATCTCAGGGAATAAATGTGTCGTTAAACATTGTTGCACCGACACAAAGGTGAGTTTCACTCGTCTGGCCCACTTAACATCAAAGTATGTGGCCCACAGTGTAAAATGTTTGACATCCCTGGTGTATGCAATGTTGTTTGGTGTACAAAACCAAACTGGAAAGCATCAAAAACATGTCACAACGAGGAGAGCGACCCAGCAGCTGAGCTCTGAGGGCTTTAATAAACAGGGGTGCACATAAGTGGTCCGCAGGTGCGCATTCGCTGTCAAAATAAAAGACGCGCACCAGATAAGAAGTTGCAACGTGCGTTTGCGTACATATAAAAGGCACTGTTTTTGTCCGCTAGAGTGGGATTTTCACGGCACATTCTGCACCACATCTCTGTGCATTCATCATTTGTTTGAAGCCAGCTCACCTCCTGCAACCACTTTTCCGAGAATACGTGCTTCTTTTGTGGTTCGGACTCCTTCTGTCATTTCTTATAGGTGGAGGAACATCAAAGTAATTGCTTAAAGGAGCTTCTTCGACATTTTTAAGAATTCTTTTTTTTTTTTTTTTTGCCTGTCCCGTTTAGTAGATCATCACACTTAAAACGTAATGCAGTAGGAAAATGTTATAACATGTTACTGAACAATTCATAAATGATCCCACACTGACCATATATCTCTTGAAGTAGTTTTTTAACTATTACAATTTTAATCTTAATTATTGATTTGTTGAGTTAAATAAAGTTTGATAATACTTCCACCTGTCCCCTTTATTCCTCTTTGGCTCTGACCTCTGAGAAGGAGAGTACTAATTTTTCCAGACTTCAGCGAGGTAGAGAGCAGATTTGTGTTGGTGTTGCGCTGGACTTTCCTAAGAGCTGTTATTTCATAGGTGGTTGAATTTGATAAGGGCCTTACACTTCTGTCAGCTCCTCATTGACAGCTTGATAACTATTGTCTGCTCTCTTCCTGTTTTGTCACCTCCATTTCTCTTCTTTTTAAATTCACCATCCAACCTCTCTCACACACTCGCTCTCTTACTCTTTTTGCTCTATCCTGTCATTCTTTGCATCTATGCTGTTGTTCTTTCACTTCTAACTTTTCTCCTTCATTTTACGAGACCTTTTCTTTTTTTTCCACCACTCTGCCCTATCTAGTGGTTCTGTTGGACACCACAACGGTACTGGGAGAACTGGACTGGAAGACTTATCCTGTCAATGGGGTGAGTGACCCTGGTATTTCTTGAATTAAGGCTATTAACTGTTTAAGGTTTTATTGATCAAAAAAAACTTCTGATACCCCCCCCCCCCCCTCCTTTTTTTTTTTACATGGTAGACCAATGATGGCTACAATTTGAACCTCTCTTGTCCAAAATCGAATACTTGAGCCACAGCAGACTAGATTTTCTTGCATTTGAGTCAAATGAAGACAGGAGACAAGTTCTTGTGTCTTATTAAAAAAAATCCTGTGGGCATCAGGCGGCGTGTTTTATACGGCAGCCTTCCTGACAGCAGTTAGAGCAATGTGACATCCACTGAAGAATGATATGGTGACTTGTGGGAGCACAAAACACAGCACAGCAGGGGTTAAGAACATATGCTAAGTTTGCCCCTAGAGGAAGGTTGACTCAGAGGCAACAAGTGGATTGGAGGTGGACAGCAAGTGACAGCGTAGCTCGCAGGTCAGCCGTGTGGCAGATGTCATGCAGGAGCGCACAGTACACCACCTATATGAGAAGGGTGTACTGGACATACACACACAGCTACAACATTAAAACCACTGACAGGTGAAGTGTACAACACTGATAATCTCATTAAAGTGCGATATTGTGCTGCAAACCATGGCTCTGACATTTATGCGGATGAACCCATTACACTAAAACCACCGGACTAGACCTTTGTTAGTCCCCCAACGACATTAGATGAGAGCATGGGTAGAAGCAGTAAGAATGTAACTGAATACATTTACTTAAGTACTTGTTTAATGTACATGCTCTTTTTTAAAAAAAACAAAAAAACATTCACATGTTATGCTTCCTTTTGCTTTTGTTGTTGTTGTTTTTTTAAGATTAATTGCATAGTTATAGATCAAGCTACCTACCAATCAGCAATTAAAATCATCAACAGCTGCAACATTAAAGAGATGTTCACTCTTTAACGTATTTAATCAAAAATGATGCTCCAATGATATCATGTATATGATTCTGAAAAGGAGCATGTTTACTTCATGTACTTTAAATATATTTTAATTATACAATCTGTGCATTTTTAATACAATAATTATTTAAATAAAAAAATCTAAGTACTCTTTTTTTCTGCAATTCTGCTTTTTGAATAATAAATCTGTAACACCTCATTTAAAAAAATCCTGGCAAATCCAGACAATATGATTTCCAGACTTCTGAAGGCTGTCTAGCCATTATTAGTAGTAATGATAATACTAATAATAAATATTATGTGTGAATTTTGCTGCTGGGACGGAAAAATCAACACACTTTAAAGAAAATCAGTAGACATGAGAGCTGTGTTTGCATCAGCAGTATGGTTGATGCAAACACAGCAGCCGTTTCTGTCGGCAGCTTTTCAAAACTCGCTGTGCTCATTTCACACGTCTGAGCTGGTTTGGAGAAAGCAGAATGTGTGTACCAGTTTTCTCAAAAAGAAACAGGGATACTGTTACGCACAGAAAGCTGATCCATCCTCAGGATTTCTGATTACTGTGTGGGTGTGCACATCTGCGACTTAAGCGATACAGGAATATCATTACATCGCATTCATTTGCTTCTATTCAAAGAAGCTTCCACAGGGAAAAAGCAGTTTCACTCAAAACTGGAAGTGTAACCCTTTAATCAGATAACTCAAAGTACCTTCAGTGAATTTAAAGAAATAAACTTAGTGCAGTTCGGTCTATATATTATTGAACGCAGGCATAATTTAAAAGTTTAAAGTGCAGACTCTCAGTTTCAGTTGGAGAGGCTAAGGAATTATAGCCATTATCAAACAGCTCCTCTATTTTCAGCTTTTGTCTTTTTGGAAAGTCTGATCTGTCTTTTCTGCTAGGGAGAGCAGTCATTAGTTTAGTGAACTTTCTGTATTTCCTTTATGACAGACTTGAATAATGGCGTACATACCATTGAAAAGATCCTGTGATCATCACTGTTTTTTTTCTGTTGCTGTCTTTTTCTGTTGCTCTGATCACCCATATTTTTTTTCCCCTCAAAATATGCTAAATTGCTAATTTGGCCACTCCACATTGTTCTGCTTTGCACTGAGGTCTCCTCTGACCACATGTTGATTAACAGAAACACCTCTCAGAACAAATAAACACTTTGAATCATCTACAGACCTCTTAACGGCTTAATTTATGCTCAACCGATGAAGGAACAGTTAGCACCTGTCTGAGAAACAGCTTTTGAGTCACCTATCCAATTACACTGCCTATAAAAAAAGAGAGACTGCATATAAAAATAGCTTTATTTCCCCAACTGTTAATGCAGTTAGCAACACAACAAATACATTTAAGTTAGAGCTAAAATGCGAAACGTGTTTCAGCATCAAAAAAATATAAGGACCCTATAATTTCCCTATAGCTGTTTAGATGTCTTGTACAACATAACTTAAGAGCAGGTGCATCGTGAGCCAGTCTATCAAGAAATAAGTACAGGTCTGCTGAAAAGTAGATGTCCATTCTCAAATACATGGTCAAAGAGCAGCTCTCCTCTGACCCACTTCCACTTCGTACCAAACTCTCTTGATTTATCAAATAAATGAAAAGACAAACTTCAAATTAATAAATAAATTGGTGTCTTCGTGCAGTTAAAAATCACAGGACAGCTGCTAAAGACTAAATACTAAAGTATTACACTATTAAAGCTTCATATATAACATTATTATTTATACCTCGTAACTATGAGTAAGTAAACATGTAGAAGTCCACTCTTCCTTTGATTTAATTTATTTACGCAATTAGATATTAATTAGGTACACCTGCTGCTCAAATGGTTTAAGCAAATATCTAATCAGCCAATCATATCGCGTTCATTAAAATTTAGGCATGAAGCGATAGTCAAGATGACGTGCTGAAGTTCAAACTGAGCATCACAATGGGGAAGAAAGATTTAAGTGACTTTGTACATGGCATGGTTGCTGGTGCTAGACAGGCTGTCTGAGTATTTCAGAAACTGCTAATCTACTGGGATTTCCCCACACAACCATCTCCAGGGTTTACAGCGAATGGCCAGAAAAAGAGAAAATATTCAGTGAGCAGCAGTTTTCTGGCTCAGAGGTCAGAGGAGAAGCAAGACTGCTTCAAGTTGATAGGAAGGTAACAGTAACTAGAATAACCAATTGTTATATGCAGAATATCATCTCTGTTCTCTGCACAATAAAATAAACCTTAAAGAAGATGGGCTACACCAGCAGAAGACCATTTTTGGAGGCACATTCAGGTAGTTGTGTCAGATTTTGGCTTAAACATCACAAAAGCATGGAGCCACTCTGCCTTGCATCATACAATTCAGGCTGATGGCGATGTTGTAAAGCTGTGGAGGATATTTACTTGGCACACTTAGGGTCCCTTAGCACCAACTGAGCATTGTTTAAATGCCACAGGCTGCCTGAGTATTGTTTATCATTTTTCTAATAGTGGCTTCCAGCAGGATAAAACATCATGTCACAAAGCTCTAATCATCTCAGACTGGTTTTTATGAACATGACAATGAGTTCACTGTGTTCCACAGTCACCAGCTCTCAATCCAGCAGAGCAGACTGGAAAACGATAGAATGAAAGATTTGCATCATGGATGTGTTGCTGACAAATCTGCAGCAACTGTGTGATGCTGTCATGTCAACATGGACAAAAATCTCTGAGGAATGATTCCAGCACCTTGTTGAATCTGTGTCGTGAAGAATTAAAGCAGTTCTAAAGGGCAAAAGGGGATCTTACCCAATAACAGTTTGGCATATCCAATGAAGTGTCCAGGGAGTGTGAGCACTGCATTGTTCACGTTTGTTATGTGTATCTAATTCTCTCACGTATGTTGATTATTAAACCATCTGGTTTTCTCGGCTTTTGTTGTTTATAGAACATATGCGACAACATTTATATGCAATGAATACAGATTCAAACAAGCCATTACAATATCTAGAGATTAAACTAATTTAATTGCAGTATATGATTCTTTTAGGTCTGAGCCTGAAGGAGAAGCGCTGCTGTAGATTTCATTCTTACAAATATTTCATCGGGGACTGAGCAACCATCAGCAGCAACAATAATTTTTTCATGACTTCGTGTCTAATTCAAGACACAAAGTGGTTGTGGGGTGGGGGCTGTTTGTGCTTTCAGGCTATTATTAAAAGTGTAATAAATCCTTTCGAGCAAAACCAATAAATAGCAGCAAAAGGCTGAGATATTTTCAGGGCCAAATACCAATATTGAAAAAGCTTCTCCTCCCTTGCACGCAGCCTAAACAGCGTTTTTGCTATGGGGACCAGCAATGCCATTAATTGGTTGAACAAAAACACAGCAAAACTCCACCACCTAGATTCATATCAAATCAATAATTCATCAAAACTACAGAGATTTAATGACATTTTCATAACACCACTCTCTCCCTTCCCTTTAGTCTGACAATGACAAATTGCCTTGTTTTAATCAAAACCTCAAATCTCTTAGCCAGGTTGAGTGCCGCCTCCGTTGTTTTTAATACAATGCTATCTGTCTGTGCAGTGTCGTTAGGTGTGCGCATGTGTGCACGTGTCATTTATCTTAATGTTTCAGCACCTATGAACATGAACTATTTATTCTCTGATTTTCACCTTAAGGGAAACTCCAGATTAACTTTTATTTCTGACTTTGTGCACTAATTACATAAATTCCTGTTGATGTGTTACTAAAACATGGATGGTTTTCCAAAAATAAAAACATTGCATGTGATAACCAAAAACTGCTGCCCCATCTTGACAATCATTAAATTATCTTTCCTTGTTAACAGCTAAGGAATACCAGCTAACCTGCTCCTTTATTTGGAGAGAATATGATGCCAGTCATCACAGCTGCCAATATCAAAATATCCTTGGAAGTGAGCTGAAGTGAAAATGGCCAAAAGTGACTCATTATTTGCACTGGCAAAAAAAAAAAAGAAAGAAAAATCCTCGGGGGCATTTAGATGCTTGAGTCCAAGATACAAACCCAGCCAGAAGTTTAAATCAGTTCTGTACTTCCTTCCATGGTGCAGCCATTGCCTATGCTGGCTAAAGCTGGGATAACTGCAGGTTATGTATTATTTTTGGTTTTCATATTTGGTTAAAATCGGCTTCTTTGGATTTCTTATGATTTCGGGGTTTTTTTGTTATACTTTTTAAAAAATAATAATAATAATTTACACTGTTTCTGCTAACTTTCCTTTGTCTCTACATTCTGGGGCTCCCTGTCTTTAAGTTACTTTTTGTTTTATTTATTTGTGTAGTTTTTTTTTTTTTACACTTCCTCTCCTCGTCTTATTCCCACCTCTAATTTCCTAATAGTTCCCGCCTATTAGTTCCCGTATGCAGTCTTATGTCTCTCTTATCAGGTAGTTTCACAATTTGCTTCCCACTTGTCTGCCCTTGAGTTTCTCAAATTCTTCCATTACCTTTAATTTTTTTTGTCTTTCTGTTCTTTTATAAACTGTTTTTTGGTTGTACCCAATTGGTTTCTTCTCTGCAGTGACTCAAATAGTTGTCCTTTATTTATTCATTATTTAGTATCCTTCTGTCTTTTTAACTTTGAAACAGATATACAGAAATATTGTGGAAAAAATGAAGGAATAAATACTCACCCTAGTGGAGGCATTTCAAAAGCCTATGGGCCTACGCAGGTGTTGTTGTTTTTTTTTCTTTCCTTTTCTTTTTCTTTTTTTTTTCTCTTTTTTTTGGGGGGGGGGGGGGGGGGGGGGGATTCGTTTGTTTTGGGGTTTTTTTGTTGTTGTTGTTTTTTTTGTTTTTTTCCCCTCTCTCCCTCCTTTGAATATACTTATTTGGGATAATAAATGTGTATGTATAGACATAGATATGATTGTTTATGATTGTTTATATAATGGTAATTATATTTTATGTAAAAAGGATGGGGAGAGGAAGGAAGGGAAGGGGAAAAAGAGGGGAGCGGAAGGGAAAAGGGGAAAATGGGAGGAAAAAAAAACTATGTCAATGTAAAGGAGATATATACTTTGTTGCCTGATTTGAATAAAGAAAGGGAAGAAAAAAAAAGAAAAAAAAAAGAAAAAACAAAAGCCTACACTGTAGATACATTTTCAGTTTGTTTCTGTATTATTCTTAGTGTAGCTGTCATGGAGGAGGACCCAAATGTGGAATATTAAGGCAACAGGATAAACTGAAAAGATGCCTTTATTTAAACTGACAGAAAAGTCAAAAAACCCGACTAAAAACATCACAACATAAAAGACTCTAACAATTTTGGCAGCAAAAACATACAGAAGTAAAATAAGACACTGTGAGAAGGACTGAGAGAAAGACACCTCTATATATATATACACAAGAGAGCAATTAGAAGAAATGAACACAGCTGGGGCGAAATGAAACACAGGTTAAGAGAATCTAGGTAACGAGACAAGGAGGAAATAAAGTTCAACAAAGCACAAGAGACAAAGGAGTACCAAAATAAAGCAGGAAGTAACAAATGGGGGTGGGGGGCAAAGACTTAACAAGGGTACTGGGGGGATACACTAGACTGAAACACAAAGAATTAAATGTAAATCAATACTGAAGATGTAGACAGAACCAAGAATTCAAAAGTAACAAGAACTAAAGAATAAAACCCCAAAGGAACTATAAACTTTCTAAAACTCAAAACACAGGGACCCATGACTATGACAGAATTCTGTCTAAAAGTCTGGTAAGGTGGCCAAAGATCAATAAACTTGTTCTTATCAAAAAGAAAAGATGTTTAGAGCATCTGAAATACTGCTATAAGTTGCATTCACTTTATTACTCCTCTACAGCACAGTGTTGCCCTGGGAAAAGAGATTTTAAAGACTTGTGCTCAGTACATATGAACTTAAACTATGCCAAGAGTGTTTGAAAAAGCATCAAATTTCAGTGCAGTGGAAGTTGTGGGAGTCACTATCGAGCATCATTTGATGGTGGGGCATCCTTTTCTGACGCATGGTCACATGACCACATGGTTTGACAAGAACGTAAGAATATTTTGTAATTGACCTGTAAATAAAAAATACTGTAACTAGAAAAATTTGCATTTCCTGCGAAAATGCAGTGTGGATGCTTAAAGCTGAAGCTGTATGCAAAAAGTAGCTGAAAAAGCTGAAAAGTTGCAGAAATTGTAAAAACTTTGCAGAAGCAAAAGAAGTTTGCTAAAATGGAATAACTTAGCAGAACTGCAATATCTTAGAGGAAACATAATACTTGGCAGAAATACAATAGCATAGCAGAATTTAGCAGAAATATTGTAACTTACCAGAAACATGATAACTTCTCAAAAATACAAGAATTTAGGAGAAATAGTATAAGATAACAGAAAGAATATATTTAGCCAAAAATACTTAAACATTACAGAAACACTATGATTTAGAAAAACAGTACAACAGAGCAGAAATATTGTGATTTACCAGAGACACTGTGATGAACTATGAATATTGTAATTTTAAATTGAGACTATGTTTTAGCACAAATATTATAATTTGGCAGAAATACTATAATTTAGCAGAAATACTATATTAAGCACAAATCCTATAAAAAGCAGAAATACTATAATTTAGCAGAAATACTATATTAGGCATAAATCCTATGAAAAGCAGAAATAGTATGATTTAGCAGAAATACTGTATTTAGCACAAGTACCAAAAAGTACCAGAAATACTATGATTTAGCAGAATAGTAATAACTTATTGAAACACAAATGCACAGAGGGACACACAAACACAGGCTCTAATCCAGTCAACCAGTCTAACTATATTCAATTTAAATCCTACAATGACATGCTGCCAAATAAGGGCAGGGTCCTCTCTCTCCCACTAAACACACACACACACACACACACACACACACACACACACACACACACACACACACACACACACACACACACACACACACACAGAGGGAGAGAGCTGCCGAATTTAAATCCACCAATCAGAGTGGCTGTTTACGTTTTCCCGCCAAAACAGGTGCATCTTTTTACACACGCAGCAGCACAGAGAGGCACAGGATTATTGCAGCCTATTTCTCATAGTGAGGACTCCCCTCAAACAAATGACCATAATTTCCTAACCGTAGGGGCTAGAGCGGTCATTCTTACACTGTTTTGTTCAGAAGAGATGGGGGAATCTTCCAGTGTTAACAATTTATCATTAAAATGTGAATTTTTAGAGATATATGACATGGATGACTTGTTGACTTAGAAGCCACGAATTCCCCAATATGCAAATATGAATGCCTGAGACCACATATATGATTGGCTGGCTGGGAAGCCGTGCAGGCCCTGATTTGTGGATTTGAATTCCTCAGCCCTCAGATATGATTGGCTGGCTTAGAAGCCATGAAGGCCCCAATATGCAAATTTGAATGCCTCAGGACACATATATGATTGGCTGGGAAGCCGTGCAGGCCCTGATTTGAAAATTTGAATTTCTCAGTCCTCACAGAGGATTGGCTGCCTGGGGACCTGGCAGAAATATATAGAAATACTATGATTAAGCATAAATACTACATTTAGTAGAAATACTATGTTTTAGCACAAATACTATAAAAAGCAGAAATACTATAATTTAGCAGAAATACTATATTAAGCACAAATCCTATAAAAAGCAGAAATAGGATGATTAAGCATAAACACTACATTTAGTAGAAATACTATGTTTGAGCAAAAATCCTATAAAAAGCAGAAATACTATATTAGGCACAAATCCCATAAAAAGCAGAAATAGTATGATTAAGCATAAATACTACATTTAGTAGAAATACTATGTTTTAGCACAAATAGTATAAAAAGCAGAAATATTGTAATTTAGCAGAAATACTATATTAGGCACAAATCTTATAAAATAGCAGAAATAGTATTATTTAGCACAATAGTAATAAGTTAAACAGAAAAATTGGAAAAGCAAAATGGACAGCTGAAAAAATGCTGAACATGCTGAGGGTCCCTCAAATATACTTGTTAAATGAAAAAATCAGCAAAAAAATGCACAGGGAGAGAGAAGTAAGTTTCTAGGTCAGCCTGGGAGCTGCTGAATTTGAATCCACCAATCAGAGAGCCTGTGTACTTTTTCCCGCCAAAACATGTGCCTCTTTTTACACACGCAGCACAGAGAGGCACAGGATTATTGCAGCCTATTTCTCATAGTGAGGACTCCCCTCAAACAAATGACCATAATTTCCAAACCGTAGGGGCTAGAGCGGTCATTCTTACACCGTTTTGTTCAGAAGAGATGGGGGAATCTTCCAGTGTTTACAATTTATCATTAAAATATGAATTATTAAAGATATTTGACTTGTAATGCACCATAACTGAGTAGAGCGAAGCAAAAACTGCCTTGACTTGCCCTCAAACAACGCTTTCTAACTCGAAATCTATTTGGAGTATCGATATCATTCTTTCACCGTAAGAGACAGCAGGCTTTGGTGAACAATCATGGAAATTTTCAGGTCTCTGTGGAAATCCAACAAAAAGTTATGACGAGAGAAAAAAGTGGTTCATTTCCACAGTTTGAAATCTGAAGAAATCTGAGCGAAGGACGAATTTCCTACCCTCAAACAAGTCCAACTCATTTCAGAACGGTAATAGGTGAGAAAGAAATTCTTGAATTGTGAGCGTCAGGGGTGTCTGAAGATATTCGGGGACAAGCCTCATGTCTTAACTTTGCTTCGTTAAGGAGATATGACGATTCGAATATGCCTCTCATTACAGAAATCCAGCGGTGATTTTGAACAAGCTCTCCATTCACTTTATATGGAGAGTTTTCTGACCTTGTGTTAGTCTGAGGAGATTTGCAAAAATTCTATAAATCCCACAACAATGATGGTGACATTTTCTGAAAGCCAGCAAAAATACCTACGTTTTGATGTATAATTTGTGGAAGTTGAGTGAAAATTGAGCAAGTAGCAGGAAGTTGTTCGGACATGAAGTGAAAATTGCAAAACCTTCAGTGGCACACTGGAAGCCAAGAGCATAGCAACCATAACAACACATGTATTTTGTGAAAAATCACAATTTTGCAACTCAAAACTTTAAGAGGCATAAAAGTAAAACAGTAAAAGATTTGAAAAAGCTGAATCATACCTGAATAGCCCAATAATTTGTGAACATTTTAAAGTTTGAATGGTTGTTCTAGGTGAAAATATGAGGAAGTAGTTAAGTTTCAAAAACAAGCAAATTTTAGCAGAATTGCTGAAGTTTCCCATTCATTTCAATGGGACAAATTAAAGGAAAAAAGCTTAATATTTTAAAAAGTATAATAGTTAAAAATAGCAAAAATCGTAGCAGGAATTAGCAAAAATAGCAGAATAGTTTAAAATTTGAACGGTGAAAATCGGCTGAAAATTGTGGAAGTAGTTTAACGGCGAAAAGTGTACGGAAGCAACTAGAATAAAGTATAAAGAACTAGAAAAAATTGCATTTCCTGCGAAAATGCTGTGTGGATGCCTTACGCTGAAGATTTCTGCTGAAAAAAGCAGAAAAAGTTGAAAAAACAAAAAACATTGCCCTGAGCGAGATTCGAACCTGGCCTTTCTGATCTATAGGCGGCGTCTCACCTTACTGGACCAAACTGATTCTTACAAAGAAGAGGTGGAGAGACTGACAATTCTGGTGAAATTAGCAGAAGCTGCTTAGTATTGTGCTAATAAGAGGTGAAAAGGCTAAACATTTAGCAGAAAAGAGGTGAATCAGAAGAAGTTCTGCTGAAAAGAGGTAAAGAAGCAAAAAGATGAGTTGAAAAGAGGTGTAGAAGTGCTTGCTGAAGATGGCTGTATGTGTAATGACACACTGGAGAGTGTCAAGAAAGCAGAGCGCATGCAAGCAGGGAACATGTGTAGCAACTGTCACAGGTAGGATTCGAAACTCTGCCCCCGGGTCTCACGGCAGCTGCCCTACCCTCTGAGCCAAATGAGTTCTGGTCTCAAGCAAATATATGATGAGAGAGAAAATGTGCACTGTGGAGCAGAAGCTCAAATTAGCAGAAAAGAGGTGAAGAGGAAGAACTTTGTTGTGAAATGAGGTAAAGAAACTGAAATTTGTGCTTAAAACAAGTGAAAAAGCTGAACTCTGAAATCCTGCTAAAACAGTAGTAGAGGCTGATATTTTTCAGCTACTCACTGAGCCAAACTGGTTCTCACGTAACTGAAAAAAGGTGGAAAAGCTTAAAATTCTAATGAAAACAGCAGAAGAGGCTAAGTGCACTGTGGAGCAGGAGCTCTAATTAGCAGAAAAGAGGTGAAGAGGAATAATTTCTGCTGAAAAGAGGTAAAGAAGCAAAAAGCCGAGTTGAAAAGAAGTGTAGAAGCAGAAGTGCTTGCTGAAGATGGCTGTATGTGTAATGACACACTGGAGAGTGTCAAGAAAGCAGAGCGCATGCAAGCAGTGAACATGTGTAGCAGCTGTCACAGGTAGGATTTGAACCTCTGCCACCGGGTCTCACGACAGATGCCCTACCCTCTGAGCCAAATGAGTTCTGGTCACAAGCAAAGATATGATGAGAGGGAAAATGTGCACTGTGGAGCAGAAGCTCAAATTAGCAGAAAAGAGGTGAAGAGGAAGAACTTTGTTGTGAAATGAGGTAAAGAAACTGAAATTTGTGCTTAAAACAAGTGAAAAAGCTGAACTCTGAAATCCTGCTAAAACAGCAGAAGAGGCTGATATTTTTCAGCTACTCATTGAGCCAAACTGGTTCTCACGTAACTGAAAAAAGGTGGAAAAGCTTAAAATTCTAATGAAAACAGCAGAAGAGGCTGAGTGCACTGTGGAACAGAAGCTCAAATTAGCAGAAAAGAGGTGAAAACAGCAGAAGAGGGTGAGATTTGTGCTGATAAGAGGTGAAACTGCGGAACCAATCAGAGGTACTGCTTCTGTCTGCTTCATCAGGCTGTGTACTTGTATGTATTTCTGCCATAGACTGTTAACCAGAATCTGAGGTCCATATTAGAAAAGCTGCTAAAATCATTAAACTTTGCAGAATTGTAATAAATTATCAATATGAATTACCGGTCTGTGATAGTGTATAAATTTGTAGTTAAAAAAAAAACATGTGGGCCAAGGTGGAATCGAACCCACGACCTCTGGTCTGAAGAGCGGTGTCATTACCAATCGCGCCACCTCTAAGGGGGCGGGCGCTTTGAAAAAAAGGGTGATGAGGAGTCAGAATTAGATCGCGGTGAGACGCGAAAAACGCCGTTTTTTGGAGTTACAAAACGTCGTGTAACTCAAAAACTAGGTGGGATAGAAGCATAATTCTTGCACTGGGTGAATCAGCGGACTTTGGTGTACTTTGACTGCGATTTACATAGCTCTTTGTATCTCCGTCGCGGAGATATGACGAGAGAAGAAACGGCTTCATTTTCGGAATTTGAAAAATGAGAGGAGGACAGATTTCCACCCCTCAAACAAGTCTAACTCATCTCAGAACGGTAATAGGTGAGAAAATAATTCTTGAATTGTGAGTGTCAGGAGTGTCTGAAGATATACAGGGACAAGCCTCATGTCTTAACTTTGCTTCGTTAAGGAGATATGACGATTTGAAAATGCCTTCAGTTTCAGTATTTCAGCTCTGAGTTTCACAACCTCCCCATAGACTTTGAATGGGGAGTTTTTAGACCATGTGTCACTTCGAGGCAAATTGTGAAAAAAACGTAACTCTCACAATAATTATAGTGACACTGTCTTAAAGCCAGCAAAAATACCTACGTTTTGATGTATAATTTGTGGAAGTTGAGTGGAAATTGAGCGAGTAGCAAGGAGTTGTTCAGACATGAAGAGAAAATTCAGAACGGACGAGTGTGCAGTGGGAGTTAATTGCATAGCAACCATAGCAACACATGTATTTTCTGAAAAATCACAAAGTTGTAACTGAAAACTTAAAGAGTCATTACATGAAAACGGTAACAGATATGAAAAAGCTGAATCACACAGGAATAGCCCAATCATCTGAGAACGTTTTAAAGTTTGAATGGAGTTTCTAGGTGAAAGTATGAGGAAGTAGTTAAGTTTCAAAGACAAGCAAGTTTTAGCAGAATTGTAGAAGTTTCCCATTCATTTCAATGGGACAAATTAAAGGAAAAAAGTGTAATATTTTAAAAAGTATAATAGTAATAAGTACCAAAAGATATAGCAGTCGAAAGCAGAAATAGCAGAACAGTTTAGAGTTTGAATGGTAAAAATCGGCTGAAAACTGAGGGAGTAGTTAAGCGGCAAAGAAACGGAGCAACTAGAATAATAAAGGATAAAGAATAACTAGAAAAAATTGCATTTCCTGCGAAAATGCTGTGTGGATGCCTTACGCTGAAGATTTCTGCTGAAAAAAGCAGAAAAAGTTGAAAAAACAAAAAACATTGCCCTGAGCGAGATTCGAACCTGGCCTTTCTGATCTATAGGCGGCGTCTCACCTTACTGGACCAAACTGATTCTTACAAAGAAGAGGTGGAGAGACTGACAATTCTGGTGAAATTAGCAGAAGCTGCTTAGTATTGTGCTAATAAGAGGTGAAAAGGCTAAACATTTAGCAGAAAAGAGGTGAATCAGAAGAAGTTCTGCTGAAAAGAGGTAAAGAAGCAAAAAGATGAGTTGAAAAGAGGTGTAGAAGTGCTTGCTGAAGATGGCTGTATGTGTAATGACACACTGGAGAGTGTCAAGAAAGCAGAGCGCATGCAAGCAGGGAACATGTGTAGCAACTGTCACAGGTAGGATTCGAAACTCTGCCCCCGGGTCTCACGGCAGCTGCCCTACCCTCTGAGCCAAATGAGTTCTGGTCTCAAGCAAATATATGATGAGAGAGAAAATGTGCACTGTGGAGCAGAAGCTCAAATTAGCAGAAAAGAGGTGAAGAGGAAGAACTTTGTTGTGAAATGAGGTAAAGAAACTGAAATTTGTGCTTAAAACAAGTGAAAAAGCTGAACTCTGAAATCCTGCTAAAACAGTAGTAGAGGCTGATATTTTTCAGCTACTCACTGAGCCAAACTGGTTCTCACGTAACTGAAAAAAGGTGGAAAAGCTTAAAATTCTAATGAAAACAGCAGAAGAGGCTAAGTGCACTGTGGAGCAGGAGCTCTAATTAGCAGAAAAGAGGTGAAGAGGAATAATTTCTGCTGAAAAGAGGTAAAGAAGCAAAAAGCCGAGTTGAAAAGAAGTGTAGAAGCAGAAGTGCTTGCTGAAGATGGCTGTATGTGTAATGACACACTGGAGAGTGTCAAGAAAGCAGAGCGCATGCAAGCAGTGAACATGTGTAGCAGCTGTCACAGGTAGGATTCGAACCTCTGCCACCGGGTCTCACGACAGATGCCCTACCCTCTGAGCCAAATGAGTTCTGGTCACAAGCAAAGATATGATGAGAGGGAAAATGTGCACTGTGGAGCAGCAGCTCAAATTAGCAGAAAAGAGGTGAAGAGGAAGAACTTTGTTGTGAAATGAGGTAAAGAAACTGAAATTTGTGCTTAAAACAAGTGAAAAAGCTGAACTCTGAAATCCTGCTAAAACAGCAGAAGAGGCTGATATTTTTCAGCTACTCATTGAGCCAAACTGGTTCTCACGTAACTGAAAAAAGGTGGAAAAGCTTAAAATTCTAATGAAAACAGCAGAAGAGGCTGAGTGCACTGTGGAACAGAAGCTCAAATTAGCAGAAAAGAGGTGAAAACAGCAGAAGAGGGTGAGATTTGTGCTGATAAGAGGTGAAACTGCGGAACCAATCAGAGGTACTGCTTCTGTCTGCTTCATCAGGCTGTGTACTTGTATGTATTTCTGCCATAGACTGTTAACCAGAATCTGAGGTCCATATTAGAAAAGCTGCTAAAATCATTAAACTTTGCAGAATTGTAATAAATTATCAATATGAATTACCGGTCTGTGATAGTGTATAAATTTGTAGTTAAAAAAAAAACATGTGGGCCAAGGTGGAATCGAACCCACGACCTCTGGTCTGAAGAGCGGTGTCATTACCAATCGCGCCACCTCTAAGGGGGCGGGCGCTTTGAAAAAAAGGGTGATGAGGAGTCAGAATTAGATCGCGGTGAGACGCGAAAAACGCCGTTTTTTGGAGTTACAAAACGTCGTGTAACTCAAAAACTAGGTGGGATAGAAGCATAATTCTTGCACTGGGTGAATCAGCGGACTTTGGTGTACTTTGACTGCGATTTACATAGCTCTTTGTATCTCCGTCGCGGAGATATGACGAGAGAAGAAACGGCTTCATTTTCGGAATTTGAAAAATGAGAGGAGGACAGATTTCCACCCCTCAAACAAGTCTAACTCATCTCAGAACGGTAATAGGTGAGAAAATAATTCTTGAATTGTGAGTGTCAGGAGTGTCTGAAGATATACAGGGACAAGCCTCATGTCTTAACTTTGCTTCGTTAAGGAGATATGACGATTTGAAAATGCCTTCAGTTTCAGTATTTCAGCTCTGAGTTTCACAACCTCCCCATAGACTTTGAATGGGGAGTTTTTAGACCATGTGTCACTTCGAGGCAAATTGTGAAAAAAACGTAACTCTCACAATAATTATAGTGACACTGTCTTAAAGCCAGCAAAAATACCTACGTTTTGATGTATAATTTGTGGAAGTTGAGTGGAAATTGAGCGAGTAGCAAGGAGTTGTTCAGACATGAAGAGAAAATTCAGAACGGACGAGTGTGCAGTGGGAGTTAATTGCATAGCAACCATAGCAACACATGTATTTTCTGAAAAATCACAAAGTTGTAACTGAAAACTTAAAGAGTCATTACATGAAAACGGTAACAGATATGAAAAAGCTGAATCACACAGGAATAGCCCAATCATCTGAGAACGTTTTAAAGTTTGAATGGAGTTTCTAGGTGAAAGTATGAGGAAGTAGTTAAGTTTCAAAGACAAGCAAGTTTTAGCAGAATTGTAGAAGTTTCCCATTCATTTCAATGGGACAAATTAAAGGAAAAAAGTGTAATATTTTAAAAAGTATAATAGTAATAAGTACCAAAAGATATAGCAGTCGAAAGCAGAAATAGCAGAACAGTTTAGAGTTTGAATGGTAAAAATCGGCTGAAAACTGAGGGAGTAGTTAAGCGGCAAAGAAACGGAGCAACTAGAATAATAAAGGATAAAGAATAAAGAGAAACAGGATCTCAATAGTGTGGATGCCTACGGCATCCACCCAACTAGAAAAAATTGCATTTCCTGCGAAAATGCTGTGTGGATGCCTTACGCTGAAGATTTCTGCTGAAAAAAGCAGAAAAAGTTGAAAAAACAAAAAACATTGCCCTGAGCGAGATTCGAACCTGGCCTTTCTGATCTATAGGCGGCGTCTCACCTTACTGGACCAAACTGATTCTTACAAAGAAGAGGTGGAGAGACTGACAATTCTGGTGAAATTAGCAGAAGCTGCTTAGTATTGTGCTAATAAGAGGTGAAAAGGCTAAACATTTAGCAGAAAAGAGGTGAATCAGAAGAAGTTCTGCTGAAAAGAGGTAAAGAAGCAAAAAGATGAGTTGAAAAGAGGTGTAGAAGTGCTTGCTGAAGATGGCTGTATGTGTAATGACACACTGGAGAGTGTCAAGAAAGCAGAGCGCATGCAAGCAGGGAACATGTGTAGCAACTGTCACAGGTAGGATTCGAAACTCTGCCCCCGGGTCTCACGGCAGCTGCCCTACCCTCTGAGCCAAATGAGTTCTGGTCTCAAGCAAATATATGATGAGAGAGAAAATGTGCACTGTGGAGCAGAAGCTCAAATTAGCAGAAAAGAGGTGAAGAGGAAGAACTTTGTTGTGAAATGAGGTAAAGAAACTGAAATTTGTGCTTAAAACAAGTGAAAAAGCTGAACTCTGAAATCCTGCTAAAACAGTAGTAGAGGCTGATATTTTTCAGCTACTCACTGAGCCAAACTGGTTCTCACGTAACTGAAAAAAGGTGGAAAAGCTTAAAATTCTAATGAAAACAGCAGAAGAGGCTGAGTGCACTGTGGAACAGAAGCTCAAATTAGCAGAAAAGAGGTGAAAACAGCAGAAGAGGGTGAGATTTGTGCTGATAAGAGGTGAAACTGCGGAACCAATCAGAGGTACTGCTTCTGTCTGCTTCATCAGGCTGTGTACTTGTATGTATTTCTGCCATAGACTGTTAACCAGAATCTGAGGTCCATATTAGAAAAGCTGCTAAAATCATTAAACTTTGCAGAATTGTAATAAATTATCAATATGAATTACCGGTCTGTGATAGTGTATAAATTTGTAGTTAAAAAAAAAACATGTGGGCCAAGGTGGAATCGAACCCACGACCTCTGGTCTGAAGAGCGGTGTCATTACCAATCGCGCCACCTCTAAGGGGGCGGGCGCTTTGAAAAAAAGGGTGATGAGGAGTCAGAATTAGATCGCGGTGAGACGCGAAAAACGCCGTTTTTTGGAGTTACAAAACGTCGTGTAACTCAAAAACTAGGTGGGATAGAAGCATAATTCTTGCACTGGGTGAATCAGCGGACTTTGGTGTACTTTGACTGCGATTTACATAGCTCTTTGTATCTCCGTCGCGGAGATATGACGAGAGAAGAAACGGCTTCATTTTCGGAATTTGAAAAATGAGAGGAGGACAGATTTCCACCCCTCAAACAAGTCTAACTCATCTCAGAACGGTAATAGGTGAGAAAATAATTCTTGAATTGTGAGTGTCAGGAGTGTCTGAAGATATACAGGGACAAGCCTCATGTCTTAACTTTGCTTCGTTAAGGAGATATGACGATTTGAAAATGCCTTCAGTTTCAGTATTTCAGCTCTGAGTTTCACAACCTCCCCATAGACTTTGAATGGGGAGTTTTTAGACCATGTGTCACTTCGAGGCAAATTGTGAAAAAAACGTAACTCTCACAATAATTATAGTGACACTGTCTTAAAGCCAGCAAAAATACCTACGTTTTGATGTATAATTTGTGGAAGTTGAGTGGAAATTGAGCGAGTAGCAAGGAGTTGTTCAGACATGAAGAGAAAATTCAGAACGGACGAGTGTGCAGTGGGAGTTAATTGCATAGCAACCATAGCAACACATGTATTTTCTGAAAAATCACAAAGTTGTAACTGAAAACTTAAAGAGTCATTACATGAAAACGGTAACAGATATGAAAAAGCTGAATCACACAGGAATAGCCCAATCATCTGAGAACGTTTTAAAGTTTGAATGGAGTTTCTAGGTGAAAGTATGAGGAAGTAGTTAAGTTTCAAAGACAAGCAAGTTTTAGCAGAATTGTAGAAGTTTCCCATTCATTTCAATGGGACAAATTAAAGGAAAAAAGTGTAATATTTTAAAAAGTATAATAGTAATAAGTACCAAAAGATATAGCAGTCGAAAGCAGAAATAGCAGAACAGTTTAGAGTTTGAATGGTAAAAATCGGCTGAAAACTGAGGGAGTAGTTAAGCGGCAAAGAAACGGAGCAACTAGAATAATAAAGGATAAAGAATAACTAGAAAAAATTGCATTTCCTGCGAAAATGCTGTGTGGATGCCTTACGCTGAAGATTTCTGCTGAAAAAAGCAGAAAAAGTTGAAAAAACAAAAAACATTGCCCTGAGCGAGATTCGAACCTGGCCTTTCTGATCTATAGGCGGCGTCTCACCTTACTGGACCAAACTGATTCTTACAAAGAAGAGGTGGAGAGACTGACAATTCTGGTGAAATTAGCAGAAGCTGCTTAGTATTGTGCTAATAAGAGGTGAAAAGGCTAAACATTTAGCAGAAAAGAGGTGAATCAGAAGAAGTTCTGCTGAAAAGAGGTAAAGAAGCAAAAAGATGAGTTGAAAAGAGGTGTAGAAGTGCTTGCTGAAGATGGCTGTATGTGTAATGACACACTGGAGAGTGTCAAGAAAGCAGAGCGCATGCAAGCAGTGAACATGTGTAGCAGCTGTCACAGGTAGGATTCGAACCTCTGCCACCGGGTCTCACGACAGATGCCCTACCCTCTGAGCCAAATGAGTTCTGGTCACAAGCAAAGATATGATGAGAGGGAAAATGTGCACTGTGGAGCAGCAGCTCAAATTAGCAGAAAAGAGGTGAAGAGGAAGAACTTTGTTGTGAAATGAGGTAAAGAAACTGAAATTTGTGCTTAAAACAAGTGAAAAAGCTGAACTCTGAAATCCTGCTAAAACAGCAGAAGAGGCTGATATTTTTCAGCTACTCATTGAGCCAAACTGGTTCTCACGTAACTGAAAAAAGGTGGAAAAGCTTAAAATTCTAATGAAAACAGCAGAAGAGGCTGAGTGCACTGTGGAACAGAAGCTCAAATTAGCAGAAAAGAGGTGAAAACAGCAGAAGAGGGTGAGATTTGTGCTGATAAGAGGTGAAACTGCGGAACCAATCAGAGGTACTGCTTCTGTCTGCTTCATCAGGCTGTGTACTTGTATGTATTTCTGCCATAGACTGTTAACCAGAATCTGAGGTCCATATTAGAAAAGCTGCTAAAATCATTAAACTTTGCAGAATTGTAATAAATTATCAATATGAATTACCGGTCTGTGATAGTGTATAAATTTGTAGTTAAAAAAAAAACATGTGGGCCAAGGTGGAATCGAACCCACGACCTCTGGTCTGAAGAGCGGTGTCATTACCAATCGCGCCACCTCTAAGGGGGCGGGCGCTTTGAAAAAAAGGGTGATGAGGAGTCAGAATTAGATCGCGGTGAGACGCGAAAAACGCCGTTTTTTGGAGTTACAAAACGTCGTGTAACTCAAAAACTAGGTGGGATAGAAGCATAATTCTTGCACTGGGTGAATCAGCGGACTTTGGTGTACTTTGACTGCGATTTACATAGCTCTTTGTATCTCCGTCGCGGAGATATGACGAGAGAAGAAACGGCTTCATTTTCGGAATTTGAAAAATGAGAGGAGGACAGATTTCCACCCCTCAAACAAGTCTAACTCATCTCAGAACGGTAATAGGTGAGAAAATAATTCTTGAATTGTGAGTGTCAGGAGTGTCTGAAGATATACAGGGACAAGCCTCATGTCTTAACTTTGCTTCGTTAAGGAGATATGACGATTTGAAAATGCCTTCAGTTTCAGTATTTCAGCTCTGAGTTTCACAACCTCCCCATAGACTTTGAATGGGGAGTTTTTAGACCATGTGTCACTTCGAGGCAAATTGTGAAAAAAACGTAACTCTCACAATAATTATAGTGACACTGTCTTAAAGCCAGCAAAAATACCTACGTTTTGATGTATAATTTGTGGAAGTTGAGTGGAAATTGAGCGAGTAGCAAGGAGTTGTTCAGACATGAAGAGAAAATTCAGAACGGACGAGTGTGCAGTGGGAGTTAATTGCATAGCAACCATAGCAACACATGTATTTTCTGAAAAATCACAAAGTTGTAACTGAAAACTTAAAGAGTCATTACATGAAAACGGTAACAGATATGAAAAAGCTGAATCGCACAGGAATAGCCCAATCATCTGAGAACGTTTTAAAGTTTGAATGGAGTTTCTAGGTGAAAGTATGAGGAAGTAGTTAAGTTTCAAAGACAAGCAAGTTTTAGCAGAATTGTAGAAGTTTCCCATTCATTTCAATGGGACAAATTAAAGGAAAAAAGTGTAATATTTTAAAAAGTATAATAGTAATAAGTACCAAAAGATATAGCAGTCGAAAGCAGAAATAGCAGAACAGTTTAGAGTTTGAATGGTAAAAATCGGCTGAAAACTGAGGGAGTAGTTAAGCGGCAAAGAAACGGAGCAACTAGAATAATAAAGGATAAAGAATAAAGAGAAACAGGATCTCAATAGTGTGGATGCCTACGGCATCCACCCAACTAGAAAAAATTGCATTTCCTGCGAAAATGCTGTGTGGATGCCTTACGCTGAAGATTTCTGCTGAAAAAAGCAGAAAAAGTTGAAAAAACAAAAAACATTGCCCTGAGCGAGATTCGAACCTGGCCTTTCTGATCTATAGGCGGCGTCTCACCTTACTGGACCAAACTGATTCTTACAAAGAAGAGGTGGAGAGACTGACAATTCTGGTGAAATTAGCAGAAGCTGCTTAGTATTGTGCTAATAAGAGGTGAAAAGGCTAAACATTTAGCAGAAAAGAGGTGAATCAGAAGAAGTTCTGCTGAAAAGAGGTAAAGAAGCAAAAAGATGAGTTGAAAAGAGGTGTAGAAGTGCTTGCTGAAGATGGCTGTATGTGTAATGACACACTGGAGAGTGTCAAGAAAGCAGAGCGCATGCAAGCAGGGAACATGTGTAGCAACTGTCACAGGTAGGATTCGAAACTCTGCCCCCGGGTCTCACGGCAGCTGCCCTACCCTCTGAGCCAAATGAGTTCTGGTCTCAAGCAAATATATGATGAGAGAGAAAATGTGCACTGTGGAGCAGAAGCTCAAATTAGCAGAAAAGAGGTGAAGAGGAAGAACTTTGTTGTGAAATGAGGTAAAGAAACTGAAATTTGTGCTTAAAACAAGTGAAAAAGCTGAACTCTGAAATCCTGCTAAAACAGTAGTAGAGGCTGATATTTTTCAGCTACTCACTGAGCCAAACTGGTTCTCACGTAACTGAAAAAAGGTGGAAAAGCTTAAAATTCTAATGAAAACAGCAGAAGAGGCTAAGTGCACTGTGGAGCAGGAGCTCTAATTAGCAGAAAAGAGGTGAAGAGGAATAATTTCTGCTGAAAAGAGGTAAAGAAGCAAAAAGCCGAGTTGAAAAGAAGTGTAGAAGCAGAAGTGCTTGCTGAAGATGGCTGTATGTGTAATGACACACTGGAGAGTGTCAAGAAAGCAGAGCGCATGCAAGCAGTGAACATGTGTAGCAGCTGTCACAGGTAGGATTCGAACCTCTGCCACCGGGTCTCACGACAGATGCCCTACCCTCTGAGCCAAATGAGTTCTGGTCACAAGCAAAGATATGATGAGAGGGAAAATGTGCACTGTGGAGCAGCAGCTCAAATTAGCAGAAAAGAGGTGAAGAGGAAGAACTTTGTTGTGAAATGAGGTAAAGAAACTGAAATTTGTGCTTAAAACAAGTGAAAAAGCTGAACTCTGAAATCCTGCTAAAACAGCAGAAGAGGCTGATATTTTTCAGCTACTCATTGAGCCAAACTGGTTCTCACGTAACTGAAAAAAGGTGGAAAAGCTTAAAATTCTAATGAAAACAGCAGAAGAGGCTGAGTGCACTGTGGAACAGAAGCTCAAATTAGCAGAAAAGAGGTGAAAACAGCAGAAGAGGGTGAGATTTGTGCTGATAAGAGGTGAAACTGCGGAACCAATCAGAGGTACTGCTTCTGTCTGCTTCATCAGGCTGTGTACTTGTATGTATTTCTGCCATAGACTGTTAACCAGAATCTGAGGTCCATATTAGAAAAGCTGCTAAAATCATTAAACTTTGCAGAATTGTAATAAATTATCAATATGAATTACCGGTCTGTGATAGTGTATAAATTTGTAGTTAAAAAAAAAACATGTGGGCCAAGGTGGAATCGAACCCACGACCTCTGGTCTGAAGAGCGGTGTCATTACCAATCGCGCCACCTCTAAGGGGGCGGGCGCTTTGAAAAAAAGGGTGATGAGGAGTCAGAATTAGATCGCGGTGAGACGCGAAAAACGCCGTTTTTTGGAGTTACAAAACGTCGTGTAACTCAAAAACTAGGTGGGATAGAAGCATAATTCTTGCACTGGGTGAATCAGCGGACTTTGGTGTACTTTGACTGCGATTTACATAGCTCTTTGTATCTCCGTCGCGGAGATATGACGAGAGAAGAAACGGCTTCATTTTCGGAATTTGAAAAATGAGAGGAGGACAGATTTCCACCCCTCAAACAAGTCTAACTCATCTCAGAACGGTAATAGGTGAGAAAATAATTCTTGAATTGTGAGTGTCAGGAGTGTCTGAAGATATACAGGGACAAGCCTCATGTCTTAACTTTGCTTCGTTAAGGAGATATGACGATTTGAAAATGCCTTCAGTTTCAGTATTTCAGCTCTGAGTTTCACAACCTCCCCATAGACTTTGAATGGGGAGTTTTTAGACCATGTGTCACTTCGAGGCAAATTGTGAAAAAAACGTAACTCTCACAATAATTATAGTGACACTGTCTTAAAGCCAGCAAAAATACCTACGTTTTGATGTATAATTTGTGGAAGTTGAGTGGAAATTGAGCGAGTAGCAAGGAGTTGTTCAGACATGAAGAGAAAATTCAGAACGGACGAGTGTGCAGTGGGAGTTAATTGCATAGCAACCATAGCAACACATGTATTTTCTGAAAAATCACAAAGTTGTAACTGAAAACTTAAAGAGTCATTACATGAAAACGGTAACAGATATGAAAAAGCTGAATCACACAGGAATAGCCCAATCATCTGAGAACGTTTTAAAGTTTGAATGGAGTTTCTAGGTGAAAGTATGAGGAAGTAGTTAAGTTTCAAAGACAAGCAAGTTTTAGCAGAATTGTAGAAGTTTCCCATTCATTTCAATGGGACAAATTAAAGGAAAAAAGTGTAATATTTTAAAAAGTATAATAGTAATAAGTACCAAAAGATATAGCAGTCGAAAGCAGAAATAGCAGAACAGTTTAGAGTTTGAATGGTAAAAATCGGCTGAAAACTGAGGGAGTAGTTAAGCGGCAAAGAAACGGAGCAACTAGAATAATAAAGGATAAAGAATAAAGAGAAACAGGATCTCAATAGTGTGGATGCCTACGGCATCCACCCAACTAGAAAAAATTGCATTTCCTGCGAAAATGCTGTGTGGATGCCTTACGCTGAAGATTTCTGCTGAAAAAAGCAGAAAAAGTTGAAAAAACAAAAAACATTGCCCTGAGCGAGATTCGAACCTGGCCTTTCTGATCTATAGGCGGCGTCTCACCTTACTGGACCAAACTGATTCTTACAAAGAAGAGGTGGAGAGACTGACAATTCTGGTGAAATTAGCAGAAGCTGCTTAGTATTGTGCTAATAAGAGGTGAAAAGGCTAAACATTTAGCAGAAAAGAGGTGAATCAGAAGAAGTTCTGCTGAAAAGAGGTAAAGAAGCAAAAAGATGAGTTGAAAAGAGGTGTAGAAGTGCTTGCTGAAGATGGCTGTATGTGTAATGACACACTGGAGAGTGTCAAGAAAGCAGAGCGCATGCAAGCAGGGAACATGTGTAGCAACTGTCACAGGTAGGATTCGAAACTCTGCCCCCGGGTCTCACGGCAGCTGCCCTACCCTCTGAGCCAAATGAGTTCTGGTCTCAAGCAAATATATGATGAGAGAGAAAATGTGCACTGTGGAGCAGAAGCTCAAATTAGCAGAAAAGAGGTGAAGAGGAAGAACTTTGTTGTGAAATGAGGTAAAGAAACTGAAATTTGTGCTTAAAACAAGTGAAAAAGCTGAACTCTGAAATCCTGCTAAAACAGTAGTAGAGGCTGATATTTTTCAGCTACTCACTGAGCCAAACTGGTTCTCACGTAACTGAAAAAAGGTGGAAAAGCTTAAAATTCTAATGAAAACAGCAGAAGAGGCTAAGTGCACTGTGGAGCAGGAGCTCTAATTAGCAGAAAAGAGGTGAAGAGGAATAATTTCTGCTGAAAAGAGGTAAAGAAGCAAAAAGCCGAGTTGAAAAGAAGTGTAGAAGCAGAAGTGCTTGCTGAAGATGGCTGTATGTGTAATGACACACTGGAGAGTGTCAAGAAAGCAGAGCGCATGCAAGCAGTGAACATGTGTAGCAGCTGTCACAGGTAGGATTCGAACCTCTGCCACCGGGTCTCACGACAGATGCCCTACCCTCTGAGCCAAATGAGTTCTGGTCACAAGCAAAGATATGATGAGAGGGAAAATGTGCACTGTGGAGCAGCAGCTCAAATTAGCAGAAAAGAGGTGAAGAGGAAGAACTTTGTTGTGAAATGAGGTAAAGAAACTGAAATTTGTGCTTAAAACAAGTGAAAAAGCTGAACTCTGAAATCCTGCTAAAACAGCAGAAGAGGCTGATATTTTTCAGCTACTCATTGAGCCAAACTGGTTCTCACGTAACTGAAAAAAGGTGGAAAAGCTTAAAATTCTAATGAAAACAGCAGAAGAGGCTGAGTGCACTGTGGAACAGAAGCTCAAATTAGCAGAAAAGAGGTGAAAACAGCAGAAGAGGGTGAGATTTGTGCTGATAAGAGGTGAAACTGCGGAACCAATCAGAGGTACTGCTTCTGTCTGCTTCATCAGGCTGTGTACTTGTATGTATTTCTGCCATAGACTGTTAACCAGAATCTGAGGTCCATATTAGAAAAGCTGCTAAAATCATTAAACTTTGCAGAATTGTAATAAATTATCAATATGAATTACCGGTCTGTGATAGTGTATAAATTTGTAGTTAAAAAAAAAACATGTGGGCCAAGGTGGAATCGAACCCACGACCTCTGGTCTGAAGAGCGGTGTCATTACCAATCGCGCCACCTCTAAGGGGGCGGGCGCTTTGAAAAAAAGGGTGATGAGGAGTCAGAATTAGATCGCGGTGAGACGCGAAAAACGCCGTTTTTTGGAGTTACAAAACGTCGTGTAACTCAAAAACTAGGTGGGATAGAAGCATAATTCTTGCACTGGGTGAATCAGCGGACTTTGGTGTACTTTGACTGCGATTTACATAGCTCTTTGTATCTCCGTCGCGGAGATATGACGAGAGAAGAAACGGCTTCATTTTCGGAATTTGAAAAATGAGAGGAGGACAGATTTCCACCCCTCAAACAAGTCTAACTCATCTCAGAACGGTAATAGGTGAGAAAATAATTCTTGAATTGTGAGTGTCAGGAGTGTCTGAAGATATACAGGGACAAGCCTCATGTCTTAACTTTGCTTCGTTAAGGAGATATGACGATTTGAAAATGCCTTCAGTTTCAGTATTTCAGCTCTGAGTTTCACAACCTCCCCATAGACTTTGAATGGGGAGTTTTTAGACCATGTGTCACTTCGAGGCAAATTGTGAAAAAAACGTAACTCTCACAATAATTATAGTGACACTGTCTTAAAGCCAGCAAAAATACCTACGTTTTGATGTATAATTTGTGGAAGTTGAGTGGAAATTGAGCGAGTAGCAAGGAGTTGTTCAGACATGAAGAGAAAATTCAGAACGGACGAGTGTGCAGTGGGAGTTAATTGCATAGCAACCATAGCAACACATGTATTTTCTGAAAAATCACAAAGTTGTAACTGAAAACTTAAAGAGTCATTACATGAAAACGGTAACAGATATGAAAAAGCTGAATCACACAGGAATAGCCCAATCATCTGAGAACGTTTTAAAGTTTGAATGGAGTTTCTAGGTGAAAGTATGAGGAAGTAGTTAAGTTTCAAAGACAAGCAAGTTTTAGCAGAATTGTAGAAGTTTCCCATTCATTTCAATGGGACAAATTAAAGGAAAAAAGTGTAATATTTTAAAAAGTATAATAGTAATAAGTACCAAAAGATATAGCAGTCGAAAGCAGAAATAGCAGAACAGTTTAGAGTTTGAATGGTAAAAATCGGCTGAAAACTGAGGGAGTAGTTAAGCGGCAAAGAAACGGAGCAACTAGAATAATAAAGGATAAAGAATAAAGAGAAACAGGATCTCAATAGTGTGGATGCCTACGGCATCCACCCAACTAGAAAAAATTGCATTTCCTGCGAAAATGCTGTGTGGATGCCTTACGCTGAAGATTTCTGCTGAAAAAAGCAGAAAAAGTTGAAAAAACAAAAAACATTGCCCTGAGCGAGATTCGAACCTGGCCTTTCTGATCTATAGGCGGCGTCTCACCTTACTGGACCAAACTGATTCTTACAAAGAAGAGGTGGAGAGACTGACAATTCTGGTGAAATTAGCAGAAGCTGCTTAGTATTGTGCTAATAAGAGGTGAAAAGGCTAAACATTTAGCAGAAAAGAGGTGAATCAGAAGAAGTTCTGCTGAAAAGAGGTAAAGAAGCAAAAAGATGAGTTGAAAAGAGGTGTAGAAGTGCTTGCTGAAGATGGCTGTATGTGTAATGACACACTGGAGAGTGTCAAGAAAGCAGAGCGCATGCAAGCAGGGAACATGTGTAGCAACTGTCACAGGTAGGATTCGAAACTCTGCCCCCGGGTCTCACGGCAGCTGCCCTACCCTCTGAGCCAAATGAGTTCTGGTCTCAAGCAAATATATGATGAGAGAGAAAATGTGCACTGTGGAGCAGAAGCTCAAATTAGCAGAAAAGAGGTGAAGAGGAAGAACTTTGTTGTGAAATGAGGTAAAGAAACTGAAATTTGTGCTTAAAACAAGTGAAAAAGCTGAACTCTGAAATCCTGCTAAAACAGTAGTAGAGGCTGATATTTTTCAGCTACTCACTGAGCCAAACTGGTTCTCACGTAACTGAAAAAAGGTGGAAAAGCTTAAAATTCTAATGAAAACAGCAGAAGAGGCTAAGTGCACTGTGGAGCAGGAGCTCTAATTAGCAGAAAAGAGGTGAAGAGGAATAATTTCTGCTGAAAAGAGGTAAAGAAGCAAAAAGCCGAGTTGAAAAGAAGTGTAGAAGCAGAAGTGCTTGCTGAAGATGGCTGTATGTGTAATGACACACTGGAGAGTGTCAAGAAAGCAGAGCGCATGCAAGCAGTGAACATGTGTAGCAGCTGTCACAGGTAGGATTCGAACCTCTGCCACCGGGTCTCACGACAGATGCCCTACCCTCTGAGCCAAATGAGTTCTGGTCACAAGCAAAGATATGATGAGAGGGAAAATGTGCACTGTGGAGCAGCAGCTCAAATTAGCAGAAAAGAGGTGAAGAGGAAGAACTTTGTTGTGAAATGAGGTAAAGAAACTGAAATTTGTGCTTAAAACAAGTGAAAAAGCTGAACTCTGAAATCCTGCTAAAACAGCAGAAGAGGCTGATATTTTTCAGCTACTCATTGAGCCAAACTGGTTCTCACGTAACTGAAAAAAGGTGGAAAAGCTTAAAATTCTAATGAAAACAGCAGAAGAGGCTGAGTGCACTGTGGAACAGAAGCTCAAATTAGCAGAAAAGAGGTGAAAACAGCAGAAGAGGGTGAGATTTGTGCTGATAAGAGGTGAAACTGCGGAACCAATCAGAGGTACTGCTTCTGTCTGCTTCATCAGGCTGTGTACTTGTATGTATTTCTGCCATAGACTGTTAACCAGAATCTGAGGTCCATATTAGAAAAGCTGCTAAAATCATTAAACTTTGCAGAATTGTAATAAATTATCAATATGAATTACCGGTCTGTGATAGTGTATAAATTTGTAGTTAAAAAAAAAAACATGTGGGCCAAGGTGGAATCGAACCCACGACCTCTGGTCTGAAGAGCGGTGTCATTACCAATCGCGCCACCTCTAAGGGGGCGGGCGCTTTGAAAAAAAGGGTGATGAGGAGTCAGAATTAGATCGCGGTGAGACGCGAAAAACGCCGTTTTTTGGAGTTACAAAACGTCGTGTAACTCAAAAACTAGGTGGGATAGAAGCATAATTCTTGCACTGGGTGAATCAGCGGACTTTGGTGTACTTTGACTGCGATTTACATAGCTCTTTGTATCTCCGTCGCGGAGATATGACGAGAGAAGAAACGGCTTCATTTTCGGAATTTGAAAAATGAGAGGAGGACAGATTTCCACCCCTCAAACAAGTCTAACTCATCTCAGAACGGTAATAGGTGAGAAAATAATTCTTGAATTGTGAGTGTCAGGAGTGTCTGAAGATATACAGGGACAAGCCTCATGTCTTAACTTTGCTTCGTTAAGGAGATATGACGATTTGAAAATGCCTTCAGTTTCAGTATTTCAGCTCTGAGTTTCACAACCTCCCCATAGACTTTGAATGGGGAGTTTTTAGACCATGTGTCACTTCGAGGCAAATTGTGAAAAAAACGTAACTCTCACAATAATTATAGTGACACTGTCTTAAAGCCAGCAAAAATACCTACGTTTTGATGTATAATTTGTGGAAGTTGAGTGGAAATTGAGCGAGTAGCAAGGAGTTGTTCAGACATGAAGAGAAAATTCAGAACGGACGAGTGTGCAGTGGGAGTTAATTGCATAGCAACCATAGCAACACATGTATTTTCTGAAAAATCACAAAGTTGTAACTGAAAACTTAAAGAGTCATTACATGAAAACGGTAACAGATATGAAAAAGCTGAATCACACAGGAATAGCCCAATCATCTGAGAACGTTTTAAAGTTTGAATGGAGTTTCTAGGTGAAAGTATGAGGAAGTAGTTAAGTTTCAAAGACAAGCAAGTTTTAGCAGAATTGTAGAAGTTTCCCATTCATTTCAATGGGACAAATTAAAGGAAAAAAGTGTAATATTTTAAAAAGTATAATAGTAATAAGTACCAAAAGATATAGCAGTCGAAAGCAGAAATAGCAGAACAGTTTAGAGTTTGAATGGTAAAAATCGGCTGAAAACTGAGGGAGTAGTTAAGCGGCAAAGAAACGGAGCAACTAGAATAATAAAGGATAAAGAATAAAGAGAAACAGGATCTCAATAGTGTGGATGCCTACGGCATCCACCCAACTAGAAAAAATTGCATTTCCTGCGAAAATGCTGTGTGGATGCCTTACGCTGAAGATTTCTGCTGAAAAAAGCAGAAAAAGTTGAAAAAACAAAAAACATTGCCCTGAGCGAGATTCGAACCTGGCCTTTCTGATCTATAGGCGGCGTCTCACCTTACTGGACCAAACTGATTCTTACAAAGAAGAGGTGGAGAGACTGACAATTCTGGTGAAATTAGCAGAAGCTGCTTAGTATTGTGCTAATAAGAGGTGAAAAGGCTAAACATTTAGCAGAAAAGAGGTGAATCAGAAGAAGTTCTGCTGAAAAGAGGTAAAGAAGCAAAAAGATGAGTTGAAAAGAGGTGTAGAAGTGCTTGCTGAAGATGGCTGTATGTGTAATGACACACTGGAGAGTGTCAAGAAAGCAGAGCGCATGCAAGCAGGGAACATGTGTAGCAACTGTCACAGGTAGGATTCGAAACTCTGCCCCCGGGTCTCACGGCAGCTGCCCTACCCTCTGAGCCAAATGAGTTCTGGTCTCAAGCAAATATATGATGAGAGAGAAAATGTGCACTGTGGAGCAGAAGCTCAAATTAGCAGAAAAGAGGTGAAGAGGAAGAACTTTGTTGTGAAATGAGGTAAAGAAACTGAAATTTGTGCTTAAAACAAGTGAAAAAGCTGAACTCTGAAATCCTGCTAAAACAGTAGTAGAGGCTGATATTTTTCAGCTACTCACTGAGCCAAACTGGTTCTCACGTAACTGAAAAAAGGTGGAAAAGCTTAAAATTCTAATGAAAACAGCAGAAGAGGCTAAGTGCACTGTGGAGCAGGAGCTCTAATTAGCAGAAAAGAGGTGAAGAGGAATAATTTCTGCTGAAAAGAGGTAAAGAAGCAAAAAGCCGAGTTGAAAAGAAGTGTAGAAGCAGAAGTGCTTGCTGAAGATGGCTGTATGTGTAATGACACACTGGAGAGTGTCAAGAAAGCAGAGCGCATGCAAGCAGTGAACATGTGTAGCAGCTGTCACAGGTAGGATTCGAACCTCTGCCACCGGGTCTCACGACAGATGCCCTACCCTCTGAGCCAAATGAGTTCTGGTCACAAGCAAAGATATGATGAGAGGGAAAATGTGCACTGTGGAGCAGCAGCTCAAATTAGCAGAAAAGAGGTGAAGAGGAAGAACTTTGTTGTGAAATGAGGTAAAGAAACTGAAATTTGTGCTTAAAACAAGTGAAAAAGCTGAACTCTGAAATCCTGCTAAAACAGCAGAAGAGGCTGATATTTTTCAGCTACTCATTGAGCCAAACTGGTTCTCACGTAACTGAAAAAAGGTGGAAAAGCTTAAAATTCTAATGAAAACAGCAGAAGAGGCTGAGTGCACTGTGGAACAGAAGCTCAAATTAGCAGAAAAGAGGTGAAAACAGCAGAAGAGGGTGAGATTTGTGCTGATAAGAGGTGAAACTGCGGAACCAATCAGAGGTACTGCTTCTGTCTGCTTCATCAGGCTGTGTACTTGTATGTATTTCTGCCATAGACTGTTAACCAGAATCTGAGGTCCATATTAGAAAAGCTGCTAAAATCATTAAACTTTGCAGAATTGTAATAAATTATCAATATGAATTACCGGTCTGTGATAGTGTATAAATTTGTAGTTAAAAAAAAAACATGTGGGCCAAGGTGGAATCGAACCCACGACCTCTGGTCTGAAGAGCGGTGTCATTACCAATCGCGCCACCTCTAAGGGGGCGGGCGCTTTGAAAAAAAGGGTGATGAGGAGTCAGAATTAGATCGCGGTGAGACGCGAAAAACGCCGTTTTTTGGAGTTACAAAACGTCGTGTAACTCAAAAACTAGGTGGGATAGAAGCATAATTCTTGCACTGGGTGAATCAGCGGACTTTGGTGTACTTTGACTGCGATTTACATAGCTCTTTGTATCTCCGTCGCGGAGATATGACGAGAGAAGAAACGGCTTCATTTTCGGAATTTGAAAAATGAGAGGAGGACAGATTTCCACCCCTCAAACAAGTCTAACTCATCTCAGAACGGTAATAGGTGAGAAAATAATTCTTGAATTGTGAGTGTCAGGAGTGTCTGAAGATATACAGGGACAAGCCTCATGTCTTAACTTTGCTTCGTTAAGGAGATATGACGATTTGAAAATGCCTTCAGTTTCAGTATTTCAGCTCTGAGTTTCACAACCTCCCCATAGACTTTGAATGGGGAGTTTTTAGACCATGTGTCACTTCGAGGCAAATTGTGAAAAAAACGTAACTCTCACAATAATTATAGTGACACTGTCTTAAAGCCAGCAAAAATACCTACGTTTTGATGTATAATTTGTGGAAGTTGAGTGGAAATTGAGCGAGTAGCAAGGAGTTGTTCAGACATGAAGAGAAAATTCAGAACGGACGAGTGTGCAGTGGGAGTTAATTGCATAGCAACCATAGCAACACATGTATTTTCTGAAAAATCACAAAGTTGTAACTGAAAACTTAAAGAGTCATTACATGAAAACGGTAACAGATATGAAAAAGCTGAATCACACAGGAATAGCCCAATCATCTGAGAACGTTTTAAAGTTTGAATGGAGTTTCTAGGTGAAAGTATGAGGAAGTAGTTAAGTTTCAAAGACAAGCAAGTTTTAGCAGAATTGTAGAAGTTTCCCATTCATTTCAATGGGACAAATTAAAGGAAAAAAGTGTAATATTTTAAAAAGTATAATAGTAATAAGTACCAAAAGATATAGCAGTCGAAAGCAGAAATAGCAGAACAGTTTAGAGTTTGAATGGTAAAAATCGGCTGAAAACTGAGGGAGTAGTTAAGCGGCAAAGAAACGGAGCAACTAGAATAATAAAGGACTAGAAAAAATTGCATTTCCTGCGAAAATGCTGTGTGGATGCCTTACGCTGAAGATTTCTGCTGAAAAAAGCAGAAAAAGTTGAAAAAACAAAAAACATTGCCCTGAGCGAGATTCGAACCTGGCCTTTCTGATCTATAGGCGGCGTCTCACCTTACTGGACCAAACTGATTCTTACAAAGAAGAGGTGGAGAGACTGACAATTCTGGTGAAATTAGCAGAAGCTGCTTAGTATTGTGCTAATAAGAGGTGAAAAGGCTAAACATTTAGCAGAAAAGAGGTGAATCAGAAGAAGTTCTGCTGAAAAGAGGTAAAGAAGCAAAAAGATGAGTTGAAAAGAGGTGTAGAAGTGCTTGCTGAAGATGGCTGTATGTGTAATGACACACTGGAGAGTGTCAAGAAAGCAGAGCGCATGCAAGCAGGGAACATGTGTAGCAACTGTCACAGGTAGGATTCGAAACTCTGCCCCCGGGTCTCACGGCAGCTGCCCTACCCTCTGAGCCAAATGAGTTCTGGTCTCAAGCAAATATATGATGAGAGAGAAAATGTGCACTGTGGAGCAGAAGCTCAAATTAGCAGAAAAGAGGTGAAGAGGAAGAACTTTGTTGTGAAATGAGGTAAAGAAACTGAAATTTGTGCTTAAAACAAGTGAAAAAGCTGAACTCTGAAATCCTGCTAAAACAGTAGTAGAGGCTGATATTTTTCAGCTACTCACTGAGCCAAACTGGTTCTCACGTAACTGAAAAAAGGTGGAAAAGCTTAAAATTCTAATGAAAACAGCAGAAGAGGCTAAGTGCACTGTGGAGCAGGAGCTCTAATTAGCAGAAAAGAGGTGAAGAGGAATAATTTCTGCTGAAAAGAGGTAAAGAAGCAAAAAGCCGAGTTGAAAAGAAGTGTAGAAGCAGAAGTGCTTGCTGAAGATGGCTGTATGTGTAATGACACACTGGAGAGTGTCAAGAAAGCAGAGCGCATGCAAGCAGTGAACATGTGTAGCAGCTGTCACAGGTAGGATTCGAACCTCTGCCACCGGGTCTCACGACAGATGCCCTACCCTCTGAGCCAAATGAGTTCTGGTCACAAGCAAAGATATGATGAGAGGGAAAATGTGCACTGTGGAGCAGCAGCTCAAATTAGCAGAAAAGAGGTGAAGAGGAAGAACTTTGTTGTGAAATGAGGTAAAGAAACTGAAATTTGTGCTTAAAACAAGTGAAAAAGCTGAACTCTGAAATCCTGCTAAAACAGCAGAAGAGGCTGATATTTTTCAGCTACTCATTGAGCCAAACTGGTTCTCACGTAACTGAAAAAAGGTGGAAAAGCTTAAAATTCTAATGAAAACAGCAGAAGAGGCTGAGTGCACTGTGGAACAGAAGCTCAAATTAGCAGAAAAGAGGTGAAAACAGCAGAAGAGGGTGAGATTTGTGCTGATAAGAGGTGAAACTGCGGAACCAATCAGAGGTACTGCTTCTGTCTGCTTCATCAGGCTGTGTACTTGTATGTATTTCTGCCATAGACTGTTAACCAGAATCTGAGGTCCATATTAGAAAAGCTGCTAAAATCATTAAACTTTGCAGAATTGTAATAAATTATCAATATGAATTACCGGTCTGTGATAGTGTATAAATTTGTAGTTAAAAAAAAAACATGTGGGCCAAGGTGGAATCGAACCCACGACCTCTGGTCTGAAGAGCGGTGTCATTACCAATCGCGCCACCTCTAAGGGGGCGGGCGCTTTGAAAAAAAGGGTGATGAGGAGTCAGAATTAGATCGCGGTGAGACGCGAAAAACGCCGTTTTTTGGAGTTACAAAACGTCGTGTAACTCAAAAACTAGGTGGGATAGAAGCATAATTCTTGCACTGGGTGAATCAGCGGACTTTGGTGTACTTTGACTGCGATTTACATAGCTCTTTGTATCTCCGTCGCGGAGATATGACGAGAGAAGAAACGGCTTCATTTTCGGAATTTGAAAAATGAGAGGAGGACAGATTTCCACCCCTCAAACAAGTCTAACTCATCTCAGAACGGTAATAGGTGAGAAAATAATTCTTGAATTGTGAGTGTCAGGAGTGTCTGAAGATATACAGGGACAAGCCTCATGTCTTAACTTTGCTTCGTTAAGGAGATATGACGATTTGAAAATGCCTTCAGTTTCAGTATTTCAGCTCTGAGTTTCACAACCTCCCCATAGACTTTGAATGGGGAGTTTTTAGACCATGTGTCACTTCGAGGCAAATTGTGAAAAAAACGTAACTCTCACAATAATTATAGTGACACTGTCTTAAAGCCAGCAAAAATACCTACGTTTTGATGTATAATTTGTGGAAGTTGAGTGGAAATTGAGCGAGTAGCAAGGAGTTGTTCAGACATGAAGAGAAAATTCAGAACGGACGAGTGTGCAGTGGGAGTTAATTGCATAGCAACCATAGCAACACATGTATTTTCTGAAAAATCACAAAGTTGTAACTGAAAACTTAAAGAGTCATTACATGAAAACGGTAACAGATATGAAAAAGCTGAATCACACAGGAATAGCCCAATCATCTGAGAACGTTTTAAAGTTTGAATGGAGTTTCTAGGTGAAAGTATGAGGAAGTAGTTAAGTTTCAAAGACAAGCAAGTTTTAGCAGAATTGTAGAAGTTTCCCATTCATTTCAATGGGACAAATTAAAGGAAAAAAGTGTAATATTTTAAAAAGTATAATAGTAATAAGTACCAAAAGATATAGCAGTCGAAAGCAGAAATAGCAGAACAGTTTAGAGTTTGAATGGTAAAAATCGGCTGAAAACTGAGGGAGTAGTTAAGCGGCAAAGAAACGGAGCAACTAGAATAATAAAGGATAAAGAATAAAGAGAAACAGGATCTCAATAGTGTGGATGCCTACGGCATCCACCCAATAAAGAATAAAGAGAAACAGGATCTCAATAGTGTGGATGCCTACGGCATCCACCCAACTAGAAAAAATTGCATTTCCTGCGAAAATGCTGTGTGGATGCCTTACGCTGAAGATTTCTGCTGAAAAAAGCAGAAAAAGTTGAAAAAACAAAAAACATTGCCCTGAGCGAGATTCGAACCTGGCCTTTCTGATCTATAGGCGGCGTCTCACCTTACTGGACCAAACTGATTCTTACAAAGAAGAGGTGGAGAGACTGACAATTCTGGTGAAATTAGCAGAAGCTGCTTAGTATTGTGCTAATAAGAGGTGAAAAGGCTAAACATTTAGCAGAAAAGAGGTGAATCAGAAGAAGTTCTGCTGAAAAGAGGTAAAGAAGCAAAAAGATGAGTTGAAAAGAGGTGTAGAAGTGCTTGCTGAAGATGGCTGTATGTGTAATGACACACTGGAGAGTGTCAAGAAAGCAGAGCGCATGCAAGCAGGGAACATGTGTAGCAACTGTCACAGGTAGGATTCGAAACTCTGCCCCCGGGTCTCACGGCAGCTGCCCTACCCTCTGAGCCAAATGAGTTCTGGTCTCAAGCAAATATATGATGAGAGAGAAAATGTGCACTGTGGAGCAGAAGCTCAAATTAGCAGAAAAGAGGTGAAGAGGAAGAACTTTGTTGTGAAATGAGGTAAAGAAACTGAAATTTGTGCTTAAAACAAGTGAAAAAGCTGAACTCTGAAATCCTGCTAAAACAGTAGTAGAGGCTGATATTTTTCAGCTACTCACTGAGCCAAACTGGTTCTCACGTAACTGAAAAAAGGTGGAAAAGCTTAAAATTCTAATGAAAACAGCAGAAGAGGCTAAGTGCACTGTGGAGCAGGAGCTCTAATTAGCAGAAAAGAGGTGAAGAGGAATAATTTCTGCTGAAAAGAGGTAAAGAAGCAAAAAGCCGAGTTGAAAAGAAGTGTAGAAGCAGAAGTGCTTGCTGAAGATGGCTGTATGTGTAATGACACACTGGAGAGTGTCAAGAAAGCAGAGCGCATGCAAGCAGTGAACATGTGTAGCAGCTGTCACAGGTAGGATTCGAACCTCTGCCACCGGGTCTCACGACAGATGCCCTACCCTCTGAGCCAAATGAGTTCTGGTCACAAGCAAAGATATGATGAGAGGGAAAATGTGCACTGTGGAGCAGCAGCTCAAATTAGCAGAAAAGAGGTGAAGAGGAAGAACTTTGTTGTGAAATGAGGTAAAGAAACTGAAATTTGTGCTTAAAACAAGTGAAAAAGCTGAACTCTGAAATCCTGCTAAAACAGCAGAAGAGGCTGATATTTTTCAGCTACTCATTGAGCCAAACTGGTTCTCACGTAACTGAAAAAAGGTGGAAAAGCTTAAAATTCTAATGAAAACAGCAGAAGAGGCTGAGTGCACTGTGGAACAGAAGCTCAAATTAGCAGAAAAGAGGTGAAAACAGCAGAAGAGGGTGAGATTTGTGCTGATAAGAGGTGAAACTGCGGAACCAATCAGAGGTACTGCTTCTGTCTGCTTCATCAGGCTGTGTACTTGTATGTATTTCTGCCATAGACTGTTAACCAGAATCTGAGGTCCATATTAGAAAAGCTGCTAAAATCATTAAACTTTGCAGAATTGTAATAAATTATCAATATGAATTACCGGTCTGTGATAGTGTATAAATTTGTAGTTAAAAAAAAAACATGTGGGCCAAGGTGGAATCGAACCCACGACCTCTGGTCTGAAGAGCGGTGTCATTACCAATCGCGCCACCTCTAAGGGGGCGGGCGCTTTGAAAAAAAGGGTGATGAGGAGTCAGAATTAGATCGCGGTGAGACGCGAAAAACGCCGTTTTTTGGAGTTACAAAACGTCGTGTAACTCAAAAACTAGGTGGGATAGAAGCATAATTCTTGCACTGGGTGAATCAGCGGACTTTGGTGTACTTTGACTGCGATTTACATAGCTCTTTGTATCTCCGTCGCGGAGATATGACGAGAGAAGAAACGGCTTCATTTTCGGAATTTGAAAAATGAGAGGAGGACAGATTTCCACCCCTCAAACAAGTCTAACTCATCTCAGAACGGTAATAGGTGAGAAAATAATTCTTGAATTGTGAGTGTCAGGAGTGTCTGAAGATATACAGGGACAAGCCTCATGTCTTAACTTTGCTTCGTTAAGGAGATATGACGATTTGAAAATGCCTTCAGTTTCAGTATTTCAGCTCTGAGTTTCACAACCTCCCCATAGACTTTGAATGGGGAGTTTTTAGACCATGTGTCACTTCGAGGCAAATTGTGAAAAAAACGTAACTCTCACAATAATTATAGTGACACTGTCTTAAAGCCAGCAAAAATACCTACGTTTTGATGTATAATTTGTGGAAGTTGAGTGGAAATTGAGCGAGTAGCAAGGAGTTGTTCAGACATGAAGAGAAAATTCAGAACGGACGAGTGTGCAGTGGGAGTTAATTGCATAGCAACCATAGCAACACATGTATTTTCTGAAAAATCACAAAGTTGTAACTGAAAACTTAAAGAGTCATTACATGAAAACGGTAACAGATATGAAAAAGCTGAATCACACAGGAATAGCCCAATCATCTGAGAACGTTTTAAAGTTTGAATGGAGTTTCTAGGTGAAAGTATGAGGAAGTAGTTAAGTTTCAAAGACAAGCAAGTTTTAGCAGAATTGTAGAAGTTTCCCATTCATTTCAATGGGACAAATTAAAGGAAAAAAGTGTAATATTTTAAAAAGTATAATAGTAATAAGTACCAAAAGATATAGCAGTCGAAAGCAGAAATAGCAGAACAGTTTAGAGTTTGAATGGTAAAAATCGGCTGAAAACTGAGGGAGTAGTTAAGCGGCAAAGAAACGGAGCAACTAGAATAATAAAGGATAAAGAATAAAGAGAAACAGGATCTCAATAGTGTGGATGCCTACGGCATCCACCCAACTAGAAAAAATTGCATTTCCTGCGAAAATGCTGTGTGGATGCCTTACGCTGAAGATTTCTGCTGAAAAAAGCAGAAAAAGTTGAAAAAACAAAAAACATTGCCCTGAGCGAGATTCGAACCTGGCCTTTCTGATCTATAGGCGGCGTCTCACCTTACTGGACCAAACTGATTCTTACAAAGAAGAGGTGGAGAGACTGACAATTCTGGTGAAATTAGCAGAAGCTGCTTAGTATTGTGCTAATAAGAGGTGAAAAGGCTAAACATTTAGCAGAAAAGAGGTGAATCAGAAGAAGTTCTGCTGAAAAGAGGTAAAGAAGCAAAAAGATGAGTTGAAAAGAGGTGTAGAAGTGCTTGCTGAAGATGGCTGTATGTGTAATGACACACTGGAGAGTGTCAAGAAAGCAGAGCGCATGCAAGCAGGGAACATGTGTAGCAACTGTCACAGGTAGGATTCGAAACTCTGCCCCCGGGTCTCACGGCAGCTGCCCTACCCTCTGAGCCAAATGAGTTCTGGTCTCAAGCAAATATATGATGAGAGAGAAAATGTGCACTGTGGAGCAGAAGCTCAAATTAGCAGAAAAGAGGTGAAGAGGAAGAACTTTGTTGTGAAATGAGGTAAAGAAACTGAAATTTGTGCTTAAAACAAGTGAAAAAGCTGAACTCTGAAATCCTGCTAAAACAGTAGTAGAGGCTGATATTTTTCAGCTACTCACTGAGCCAAACTGGTTCTCACGTAACTGAAAAAAGGTGGAAAAGCTTAAAATTCTAATGAAAACAGCAGAAGAGGCTAAGTGCACTGTGGAGCAGGAGCTCTAATTAGCAGAAAAGAGGTGAAGAGGAATAATTTCTGCTGAAAAGAGGTAAAGAAGCAAAAAGCCGAGTTGAAAAGAAGTGTAGAAGCAGAAGTGCTTGCTGAAGATGGCTGTATGTGTAATGACACACTGGAGAGTGTCAAGAAAGCAGAGCGCATGCAAGCAGTGAACATGTGTAGCAGCTGTCACAGGTAGGATTCGAACCTCTGCCACCGGGTCTCACGACAGATGCCCTACCCTCTGAGCCAAATGAGTTCTGGTCACAAGCAAAGATATGATGAGAGGGAAAATGTGCACTGTGGAGCAGCAGCTCAAATTAGCAGAAAAGAGGTGAAGAGGAAGAACTTTGTTGTGAAATGAGGTAAAGAAACTGAAATTTGTGCTTAAAACAAGTGAAAAAGCTGAACTCTGAAATCCTGCTAAAACAGCAGAAGAGGCTGATATTTTTCAGCTACTCATTGAGCCAAACTGGTTCTCACGTAACTGAAAAAAGGTGGAAAAGCTTAAAATTCTAATGAAAACAGCAGAAGAGGCTGAGTGCACTGTGGAACAGAAGCTCAAATTAGCAGAAAAGAGGTGAAAACAGCAGAAGAGGGTGAGATTTGTGCTGATAAGAGGTGAAACTGCGGAACCAATCAGAGGTACTGCTTCTGTCTGCTTCATCAGGCTGTGTACTTGTATGTATTTCTGCCATAGACTGTTAACCAGAATCTGAGGTCCATATTAGAAAAGCTGCTAAAATCATTAAACTTTGCAGAATTGTAATAAATTATCAATATGAATTACCGGTCTGTGATAGTGTATAAATTTGTAGTTAAAAAAAAAACATGTGGGCCAAGGTGGAATCGAACCCACGACCTCTGGTCTGAAGAGCGGTGTCATTACCAATCGCGCCACCTCTAAGGGGGCGGGCGCTTTGAAAAAAAGGGTGATGAGGAGTCAGAATTAGATCGCGGTGAGACGCGAAAAACGCCGTTTTTTGGAGTTACAAAACGTCGTGTAACTCAAAAACTAGGTGGGATAGAAGCATAATTCTTGCACTGGGTGAATCAGCGGACTTTGGTGTACTTTGACTGCGATTTACATAGCTCTTTGTATCTCCGTCGCGGAGATATGACGAGAGAAGAAACGGCTTCATTTTCGGAATTTGAAAAATGAGAGGAGGACAGATTTCCACCCCTCAAACAAGTCTAACTCATCTCAGAACGGTAATAGGTGAGAAAATAATTCTTGAATTGTGAGTGTCAGGAGTGTCTGAAGATATACAGGGACAAGCCTCATGTCTTAACTTTGCTTCGTTAAGGAGATATGACGATTTGAAAATGCCTTCAGTTTCAGTATTTCAGCTCTGAGTTTCACAACCTCCCCATAGACTTTGAATGGGGAGTTTTTAGACCATGTGTCACTTCGAGGCAAATTGTGAAAAAAACGTAACTCTCACAATAATTATAGTGACACTGTCTTAAAGCCAGCAAAAATACCTACGTTTTGATGTATAATTTGTGGAAGTTGAGTGGAAATTGAGCGAGTAGCAAGGAGTTGTTCAGACATGAAGAGAAAATTCAGAACGGACGAGTGTGCAGTGGGAGTTAATTGCATAGCAACCATAGCAACACATGTATTTTCTGAAAAATCACAAAGTTGTAACTGAAAACTTAAAGAGTCATTACATGAAAACGGTAACAGATATGAAAAAGCTGAATCACACAGGAATAGCCCAATCATCTGAGAACGTTTTAAAGTTTGAATGGAGTTTCTAGGTGAAAGTATGAGGAAGTAGTTAAGTTTCAAAGACAAGCAAGTTTTAGCAGAATTGTAGAAGTTTCCCATTCATTTCAATGGGACAAATTAAAGGAAAAAAGTGTAATATTTTAAAAAGTATAATAGTAATAAGTACCAAAAGATATAGCAGTCGAAAGCAGAAATAGCAGAACAGTTTAGAGTTTGAATGGTAAAAATCGGCTGAAAACTGAGGGAGTAGTTAAGCGGCAAAGAAACGGAGCAACTAGAATAATAAAGGATAACTAGAAAAAATTGCATTTCCTGCGAAAATGCTGTGTGGATGCCTTACGCTGAAGATTTCTGCTGAAAAAAGCAGAAAAAGTTGAAAAAACAAAAAACATTGCCCTGAGCGAGATTCGAACCTGGCCTTTCTGATCTATAGGCGGCGTCTCACCTTACTGGACCAAACTGATTCTTACAAAGAAGAGGTGGAGAGACTGACAATTCTGGTGAAATTAGCAGAAGCTGCTTAGTATTGTGCTAATAAGAGGTGAAAAGGCTAAACATTTAGCAGAAAAGAGGTGAATCAGAAGAAGTTCTGCTGAAAAGAGGTAAAGAAGCAAAAAGATGAGTTGAAAAGAGGTGTAGAAGTGCTTGCTGAAGATGGCTGTATGTGTAATGACACACTGGAGAGTGTCAAGAAAGCAGAGCGCATGCAAGCAGGGAACATGTGTAGCAACTGTCACAGGTAGGATTCGAAACTCTGCCCCCGGGTCTCACGGCAGCTGCCCTACCCTCTGAGCCAAATGAGTTCTGGTCTCAAGCAAATATATGATGAGAGAGAAAATGTGCACTGTGGAGCAGAAGCTCAAATTAGCAGAAAAGAGGTGAAGAGGAAGAACTTTGTTGTGAAATGAGGTAAAGAAACTGAAATTTGTGCTTAAAACAAGTGAAAAAGCTGAACTCTGAAATCCTGCTAAAACAGTAGTAGAGGCTGATATTTTTCAGCTACTCACTGAGCCAAACTGGTTCTCACGTAACTGAAAAAAGGTGGAAAAGCTTAAAATTCTAATGAAAACAGCAGAAGAGGCTAAGTGCACTGTGGAGCAGGAGCTCTAATTAGCAGAAAAGAGGTGAAGAGGAATAATTTCTGCTGAAAAGAGGTAAAGAAGCAAAAAGCCGAGTTGAAAAGAAGTGTAGAAGCAGAAGTGCTTGCTGAAGATGGCTGTATGTGTAATGACACACTGGAGAGTGTCAAGAAAGCAGAGCGCATGCAAGCAGTGAACATGTGTAGCAGCTGTCACAGGTAGGATTCGAACCTCTGCCATCGGGTCTCACGACAGATGCCCTACCCTCTGAGCCAAATGAGTTCTGGTCACAAGCAAAGATATGATGAGAGGGAAAATGTGCACTGTGGAGCAGCAGCTCAAATTAGCAGAAAAGAGGTGAAGAGGAAGAACTTTGTTGTGAAATGAGGTAAAGAAACTGAAATTTGTGCTTAAAACAAGTGAAAAAGCTGAACTCTGAAATCCTGCTAAAACAGCAGAAGAGGCTGATATTTTTCAGCTACTCATTGAGCCAAACTGGTTCTCACGTAACTGAAAAAAGGTGGAAAAGCTTAAAATTCTAATGAAAACAGCAGAAGAGGCTGAGTGCACTGTGGAACAGAAGCTCAAATTAGCAGAAAAGAGGTGAAAACAGCAGAAGAGGGTGAGATTTGTGCTGATAAGAGGTGAAACTGCGGAACCAATCAGAGGTACTGCTTCTGTCTGCTTCATCAGGCTGTGTACTTGTATGTATTTCTGCCATAGACTGTTAACCAGAATCTGAGGTCCATATTAGAAAAGCTGCTAAAATCATTAAACTTTGCAGAATTGTAATAAATTATCAATATGAATTACCGGTCTGTGATAGTGTATAAATTTGTAGTTAAAAAAAAAACATGTGGGCCAAGGTGGAATCGAACCCACGACCTCTGGTCTGAAGAGCGGTGTCATTACCAATCGCGCCACCTCTAAGGGGGCGGGCGCTTTGAAAAAAAGGGTGATGAGGAGTCAGAATTAGATCGCGGTGAGACGCGAAAAACGCCGTTTTTTGGAGTTACAAAACGTCGTGTAACTCAAAAACTAGGTGGGATAGAAGCATAATTCTTGCACTGGGTGAATCAGCGGACTTTGGTGTACTTTGACTGCGATTTACATAGCTCTTTGTATCTCCGTCGCGGAGATATGACGAGAGAAGAAACGGCTTCATTTTCGGAATTTGAAAAATGAGAGGAGGACAGATTTCCACCCCTCAAACAAGTCTAACTCATCTCAGAACGGTAATAGGTGAGAAAATAATTCTTGAATTGTGAGTGTCAGGAGTGTCTGAAGATATACAGGGACAAGCCTCATGTCTTAACTTTGCTTCGTTAAGGAGATATGACGATTTGAAAATGCCTTCAGTTTCAGTATTTCAGCTCTGAGTTTCACAACCTCCCCATAGACTTTGAATGGGGAGTTTTTAGACCATGTGTCACTTCGAGGCAAATTGTGAAAAAAACGTAACTCTCACAATAATTATAGTGACACTGTCTTAAAGCCAGCAAAAATACCTACGTTTTGATGTATAATTTGTGGAAGTTGAGTGGAAATTGAGCGAGTAGCAAGGAGTTGTTCAGACATGAAGAGAAAATTCAGAACGGACGAGTGTGCAGTGGGAGTTAATTGCATAGCAACCATAGCAACACATGTATTTTCTGAAAAATCACAAAGTTGTAACTGAAAACTTAAAGAGTCATTACATGAAAACGGTAACAGATATGAAAAAGCTGAATCACACAGGAATAGCCCAATCATCTGAGAACGTTTTAAAGTTTGAATGGAGTTTCTAGGTGAAAGTATGAGGAAGTAGTTAAGTTTCAAAGACAAGCAAGTTTTAGCAGAATTGTAGAAGTTTCCCATTCATTTCAATGGGACAAATTAAAGGAAAAAAGTGTAATATTTTAAAAAGTATAATAGTAATAAGTACCAAAAGATATAGCAGTCGAAAGCAGAAATAGCAGAACAGTTTAGAGTTTGAATGGTAAAAATCGGCTGAAAACTGAGGGAGTAGTTAAGCGGCAAAGAAACGGAGCAACTAGAATAATAAAGGATAAAGAATAAAGAGAAACAGGATCTCAATAGTGTGGATGCCTACGGCATCCACCCAAAGAATAAAGAGAAACAGGATCTCAATAGTGTGGATGCCTACGGCATCCACCCAACTAGAAAAAATTGCATTTCCTGCGAAAATGCTGTGTGGATGCCTTACGCTGAAGATTTCTGCTGAAAAAAGCAGAAAAAGTTGAAAAAACAAAAAACATTGCCCTGAGCGAGATTCGAACCTGGCCTTTCTGATCTATAGGCGGCGTCTCACCTTACTGGACCAAACTGATTCTTACAAAGAAGAGGTGGAGAGACTGACAATTCTGGTGAAATTAGCAGAAGCTGCTTAGTATTGTGCTAATAAGAGGTGAAAAGGCTAAACATTTAGCAGAAAAGAGGTGAATCAGAAGAAGTTCTGCTGAAAAGAGGTAAAGAAGCAAAAAGATGAGTTGAAAAGAGGTGTAGAAGTGCTTGCTGAAGATGGCTGTATGTGTAATGACACACTGGAGAGTGTCAAGAAAGCAGAGCGCATGCAAGCAGGGAACATGTGTAGCAACTGTCACAGGTAGGATTCGAAACTCTGCCCCCGGGTCTCACGGCAGCTGCCCTACCCTCTGAGCCAAATGAGTTCTGGTCTCAAGCAAATATATGATGAGAGAGAAAATGTGCACTGTGGAGCAGAAGCTCAAATTAGCAGAAAAGAGGTGAAGAGGAAGAACTTTGTTGTGAAATGAGGTAAAGAAACTGAAATTTGTGCTTAAAACAAGTGAAAAAGCTGAACTCTGAAATCCTGCTAAAACAGTAGTAGAGGCTGATATTTTTCAGCTACTCACTGAGCCAAACTGGTTCTCACGTAACTGAAAAAAGGTGGAAAAGCTTAAAATTCTAATGAAAACAGCAGAAGAGGCTAAGTGCACTGTGGAGCAGGAGCTCTAATTAGCAGAAAAGAGGTGAAGAGGAATAATTTCTGCTGAAAAGAGGTAAAGAAGCAAAAAGCCGAGTTGAAAAGAAGTGTAGAAGCAGAAGTGCTTGCTGAAGATGGCTGTATGTGTAATGACACACTGGAGAGTGTCAAGAAAGCAGAGCGCATGCAAGCAGTGAACATGTGTAGCAGCTGTCACAGGTAGGATTCGAACCTCTGCCACCGGGTCTCACGACAGATGCCCTACCCTCTGAGCCAAATGAGTTCTGGTCACAAGCAAAGATATGATGAGAGGGAAAATGTGCACTGTGGAGCAGCAGCTCAAATTAGCAGAAAAGAGGTGAAGAGGAAGAACTTTGTTGTGAAATGAGGTAAAGAAACTGAAATTTGTGCTTAAAACAAGTGAAAAAGCTGAACTCTGAAATCCTGCTAAAACAGCAGAAGAGGCTGATATTTTTCAGCTACTCATTGAGCCAAACTGGTTCTCACGTAACTGAAAAAAGGTGGAAAAGCTTAAAATTCTAATGAAAACAGCAGAAGAGGCTGAGTGCACTGTGGAACAGAAGCTCAAATTAGCAGAAAAGAGGTGAAAACAGCAGAAGAGGGTGAGATTTGTGCTGATAAGAGGTGAAACTGCGGAACCAATCAGAGGTACTGCTTCTGTCTGCTTCATCAGGCTGTGTACTTGTATGTATTTCTGCCATAGACTGTTAACCAGAATCTGAGGTCCATATTAGAAAAGCTGCTAAAATCATTAAACTTTGCAGAATTGTAATAAATTATCAATATGAATTACCGGTCTGTGATAGTGTATAAATTTGTAGTTAAAAAAAAAACATGTGGGCCAAGGTGGAATCGAACCCACGACCTCTGGTCTGAAGAGCGGTGTCATTACCAATCGCGCCACCTCTAAGGGGGCGGGCGCTTTGAAAAAAAGGGTGATGAGGAGTCAGAATTAGATCGCGGTGAGACGCGAAAAACGCCGTTTTTTGGAGTTACAAAACGTCGTGTAACTCAAAAACTAGGTGGGATAGAAGCATAATTCTTGCACTGGGTGAATCAGCGGACTTTGGTGTACTTTGACTGCGATTTACATAGCTCTTTGTATCTCCGTCGCGGAGATATGACGAGAGAAGAAACGGCTTCATTTTCGGAATTTGAAAAATGAGAGGAGGACAGATTTCCACCCCTCAAACAAGTCTAACTCATCTCAGAACGGTAATAGGTGAGAAAATAATTCTTGAATTGTGAGTGTCAGGAGTGTCTGAAGATATACAGGGACAAGCCTCATGTCTTAACTTTGCTTCGTTAAGGAGATATGACGATTTGAAAATGCCTTCAGTTTCAGTATTTCAGCTCTGAGTTTCACAACCTCCCCATAGACTTTGAATGGGGAGTTTTTAGACCATGTGTCACTTCGAGGCAAATTGTGAAAAAAACGTAACTCTCACAATAATTATAGTGACACTGTCTTAAAGCCAGCAAAAATACCTACGTTTTGATGTATAATTTGTGGAAGTTGAGTGGAAATTGAGCGAGTAGCAAGGAGTTGTTCAGACATGAAGAGAAAATTCAGAACGGACGAGTGTGCAGTGGGAGTTAATTGCATAGCAACCATAGCAACACATGTATTTTCTGAAAAATCACAAAGTTGTAACTGAAAACTTAAAGAGTCATTACATGAAAACGGTAACAGATATGAAAAAGCTGAATCACACAGGAATAGCCCAATCATCTGAGAACGTTTTAAAGTTTGAATGGAGTTTCTAGGTGAAAGTATGAGGAAGTAGTTAAGTTTCAAAGACAAGCAAGTTTTAGCAGAATTGTAGAAGTTTCCCATTCATTTCAATGGGACAAATTAAAGGAAAAAAGTGTAATATTTTAAAAAGTATAATAGTAATAAGTACCAAAAGATATAGCAGTCGAAAGCAGAAATAGCAGAACAGTTTAGAGTTTGAATGGTAAAAATCGGCTGAAAACTGAGGGAGTAGTTAAGCGGCAAAGAAACGGAGCAACTAGAATAATAAAGGATAAAGAATAAAGAGAAACAGGATCTCAATAGTGTGGATGCCTACGGCATCCACCCAACTAGAAAAAATTGCATTTCCTGCGAAAATGCTGTGTGGATGCCTTACGCTGAAGATTTCTGCTGAAAAAAGCAGAAAAAGTTGAAAAAACAAAAAACATTGCCCTGAGCGAGATTCGAACCTGGCCTTTCTGATCTATAGGCGGCGTCTCACCTTACTGGACCAAACTGATTCTTACAAAGAAGAGGTGGAGAGACTGACAATTCTGGTGAAATTAGCAGAAGCTGCTTAGTATTGTGCTAATAAGAGGTGAAAAGGCTAAACATTTAGCAGAAAAGAGGTGAATCAGAAGAAGTTCTGCTGAAAAGAGGTAAAGAAGCAAAAAGATGAGTTGAAAAGAGGTGTAGAAGTGCTTGCTGAAGATGGCTGTATGTGTAATGACACACTGGAGAGTGTCAAGAAAGCAGAGCGCATGCAAGCAGGGAACATGTGTAGCAACTGTCACAGGTAGGATTCGAAACTCTGCCCCCGGGTCTCACGGCAGCTGCCCTACCCTCTGAGCCAAATGAGTTCTGGTCTCAAGCAAATATATGATGAGAGAGAAAATGTGCACTGTGGAGCAGAAGCTCAAATTAGCAGAAAAGAGGTGAAGAGGAAGAACTTTGTTGTGAAATGAGGTAAAGAAACTGAAATTTGTGCTTAAAACAAGTGAAAAAGCTGAACTCTGAAATCCTGCTAAAACAGTAGTAGAGGCTGATATTTTTCAGCTACTCACTGAGCCAAACTGGTTCTCACGTAACTGAAAAAAGGTGGAAAAGCTTAAAATTCTAATGAAAACAGCAGAAGAGGCTAAGTGCACTGTGGAGCAGGAGCTCTAATTAGCAGAAAAGAGGTGAAGAGGAATAATTTCTGCTGAAAAGAGGTAAAGAAGCAAAAAACCGAGTTGAAAAGAAGTGTAGAAGCAGAAGTGCTTGCTGAAGATGGCTGTATGTGTAATGACACACTGGAGAGTGTCAAGAAAGCAGAGCGCATGCAAGCAGTGAACATGTGTAGCAGCTGTCACAGGTAGGATTCGAACCTCTGCCACCGGGTCTCACGACAGATGCCCTACCCTCTGAGCCAAATGAGTTCTGGTCACAAGCAAAGATATGATGAGAGGGAAAATGTGCACTGTGGAGCAGCAGCTCAAATTAGCAGAAAAGAGGTGAAGAGGAAGAACTTTGTTGTGAAATGAGGTAAAGAAACTGAAATTTGTGCTTAAAACAAGTGAAAAAGCTGAACTCTGAAATCCTGCTAAAACAGCAGAAGAGGCTGATATTTTTCAGCTACTCATTGAGCCAAACTGGTTCTCACGTAACTGAAAAAAGGTGGAAAAGCTTAAAATTCTAATGAAAACAGCAGAAGAGGCTGAGTGCACTGTGGAACAGAAGCTCAAATTAGCAGAAAAGAGGTGAAAACAGCAGAAGAGGGTGAGATTTGTGCTGATAAGAGGTGAAACTGCGGAACCAATCAGAGGTACTGCTTCTGTCTGCTTCATCAGGCTGTGTACTTGTATGTATTTCTGCCATAGACTGTTAACCAGAATCTGAGGTCCATATTAGAAAAGCTGCTAAAATCATTAAACTTTGCAGAATTGTAATAAATTATCAATATGAATTACCGGTCTGTGATAGTGTATAAATTTGTAGTTAAAAAAAAAACATGTGGGCCAAGGTGGAATCGAACCCACGACCTCTGGTCTGAAGAGCGGTGTCATTACCAATCGCGCCACCTCTAAGGGGGCGGGCGCTTTGAAAAAAAGGGTGATGAGGAGTCAGAATTAGATCGCGGTGAGACGCGAAAAACGCCGTTTTTTGGAGTTACAAAACGTCGTGTAACTCAAAAACTAGGTGGGATAGAAGCATAATTCTTGCACTGGGTGAATCAGCGGACTTTGGTGTACTTTGACTGCGATTTACATAGCTCTTTGTATCTCCGTCGCGGAGATATGACGAGAGAAGAAACGGCTTCATTTTCGGAATTTGAAAAATGAGAGGAGGACAGATTTCCACCCCTCAAACAAGTCTAACTCATCTCAGAACGGTAATAGGTGAGAAAATAATTCTTGAATTGTGAGTGTCAGGAGTGTCTGAAGATATACAGGGACAAGCCTCATGTCTTAACTTTGCTTCGTTAAGGAGATATGACGATTTGAAAATGCCTTCAGTTTCAGTATTTCAGCTCTGAGTTTCACAACCTCCCCATAGACTTTGAATGGGGAGTTTTTAGACCATGTGTCACTTCGAGGCAAATTGTGAAAAAAACGTAACTCTCACAATAATTATAGTGACACTGTCTTAAAGCCAGCAAAAATACCTACGTTTTGATGTATAATTTGTGGAAGTTGAGTGGAAATTGAGCGAGTAGCAAGGAGTTGTTCAGACATGAAGAGAAAATTCAGAACGGACGAGTGTGCAGTGGGAGTTAATTGCATAGCAACCATAGCAACACATGTATTTTCTGAAAAATCACAAAGTTGTAACTGAAAACTTAAAGAGTCATTACATGAAAACGGTAACAGATATGAAAAAGCTGAATCACACAGGAATAGCCCAATCATCTGAGAACGTTTTAAAGTTTGAATGGAGTTTCTAGGTGAAAGTATGAGGAAGTAGTTAAGTTTCAAAGACAAGCAAGTTTTAGCAGAATTGTAGAAGTTTCCCATTCATTTCAATGGGACAAATTAAAGGAAAAAAGTGTAATATTTTAAAAAGTATAATAGTAATAAGTACCAAAAGATATAGCAGTCGAAAGCAGAAATAGCAGAACAGTTTAGAGTTTGAATGGTAAAAATCGGCTGAAAACTGAGGGAGTAGTTAAGCGGCAAAGAAACGGAGCAACTAGAATAATAAAGGATAAAGAATAAAGAGAAACAGGATCTCAATAGTGTGGATGCCTACGGCATCCACCCAACTAGAAAAAATTGCATTTCCTGCGAAAATGCTGTGTGGATGCCTTACGCTGAAGATTTCTGCTGAAAAAAGCAGAAAAAGTTGAAAAAACAAAAAACATTGCCCTGAGCGAGATTCGAACCTGGCCTTTCTGATCTATAGGCGGCGTCTCACCTTACTGGACCAAACTGATTCTTACAAAGAAGAGGTGGAGAGACTGACAATTCTGGTGAAATTAGCAGAAGCTGCTTAGTATTGTGCTAATAAGAGGTGAAAAGGCTAAACATTTAGCAGAAAAGAGGTGAATCAGAAGAAGTTCTGCTGAAAAGAGGTAAAGAAGCAAAAAGATGAGTTGAAAAGAGGTGTAGAAGTGC